>NC_067165.1:22173060-22811127 GCF_903995435.1 Acomys russatus
AGACCAACAGAGCCAACAAACCAGAACCCAGAGAGGTTTGCAGAGACTGAAGCACCAAAAAAGAACCATGCAGGAACTGGACCTAGGCCACAGACATAGGCGATGGTCAGCCCTGTCTCCATAATGGTCCCTTTGTAAGAGGAACAGGGGCTGACTCTGGCATGGCTCTGTTGACTACTTTTTGATCACTTCACCCTGGTGGGTCTGCCTCACCAGACCACAGGAAAAGAGGATGCGCTCAGTCCTGATGTGACTTGATGTGTTGGGGTGAATCAGTGGGGGAAAGGGGCTCCCATTTCTAAGGAGTAGGGGAGAAGGGTTTGGAGAAAGGGAAAGAGTGCAGTGATTGGGATATAAAGTGAGTAAATAAATAAATAAATAGAAATGGAAAATGAAAGGATAAAAACTGAGATTGGCTCAATACAGACTATGGTTACTATCATTCTGGTATTTCATATTTTATTCTTAATAGGCACAGTGGATTTCTATGCCCTCTCAAAGAAAACAGCTTTATAAATAAAAGAAATTTTAAAAATTAAAAATGGATTGATAAGAGGCAAGCCTTAGGAAAAATTAGAAAGACATGAATAAAAATGAAAAATATACTCAGACAGAGACAGAGAAATTAAGAAAAGAGCCTACTGTGCCACCATATAATAAAATTTTAAAAGGTCAGCCAAAAGTTGATAGAAAACCAACCTTAGCTTATCCAGTTACTATATGACAAATATCAACAGATGAGAGGCACCTTTAAGGTTATAAGGAATTTCGATGGCATACCATAAAAATGCTAGACTTTAAAAAATAAAATAAAGAAGCCATAATTTCATATGGTATACATTTATCATTTGTGAATCAGATATTAAATTTTTGGGTGATTCAAAATAGAGTAGATCCTGAAGACTTGAAAGATATGACAAACCAATATTAGAAGCTGGTCCTCAGTTACAATGGTGATCATGGTGGAAGGAAGAAACTAAGGAAGTAGATCACGGTGGAAGGAAGAAACTAAGGAAGCAGAATAGAGAAATGGGCTTAGAGGTCTCAATATTTCCAAGGATCAGTTGCTAGGTGAAGGTCCATATGCTGAGCTACAGGCACCTTGGTACTGTGTCATACTGCCTGGGGCCAGCCTCAGCAATAGCCAGATACCACACAGCAGATAAGGAGTCAGCACGGGAGTAGTAGGTAAGGCATGGGTCCAGGGGAATCTTGCATCCTGAATGACTGACAGAGTGCCTCTTTATTTATACAGAACTCAGTAGGCAAGGATAAATTCATGTTATTCCAAAACATAGGACATATCATTTTTGTCCCCGACACATGTTTTAACTTCCTCTTGGTCATGAATTGAATCATATTTGATAAACCATAGCAGAACAGAATTATCTTTTGCAATTATTTTCCATCATCAACACCACAAACCAACTTTTAAGAATCTTGAGGCATATGTTGTCAAAGCACGACAGTCTGTTCTCAGGCTGGTAGCTCTTCTGGTTTCAAGGGCACTAAACAGAAAGAAAATCTCCAAGCCAGCCTGAGCTGATTGCCATGTCCTCCTGAGCAGTGTACTATCAACTTTCAGTGGTCAGAGTAGTAATTGTTATTAGGCCCAAGAAAAATCTTCAGGCCAAAGTTGTTGCAGTTATTATTCAATTTCTGCCATAATGCAATGTTTTTATTTTAGAATTTGTAGAATGTATTTATATGTCTAATCTTGGTATTCTTTTGCTATTTGATCAGATGACACCACAGTGGTCTTGCACATTAATTCCTTCTTTTTATGATTATTCACACCATTTTTCATTCATCAGTGTAAATTCCAGTGTAGGGCAGAGACAACTCCAGCCAATCTAACTTTGTTGCTGTATCTTACTGCATACTACTCCAATTGCCCCCAATATGCCACATAATCATCTGAGCATATAGTAGGAAGAGGCGTTTAACCTGATCTGCTGCCAACTCCTCTAGCCCACCCGATCTTGTTTAGCTCTTTAAGTTTACTCTGTTCTGATTATCTTATCCCTGAATAAGTACAAAGGCAGATGTTCCAAAGTATCTTGGAGTAAGAGCCTCATAAGAAGGTCTCTGGTGTCTTTATTTGAGTCACAACCTCCAAGGGTGTAAGTAAGACCTTCAAGTAGGGACAGGTAAGGGTATCTCCCTAAAAGTAGTTATGCTCAGGAGCTGCTTGGGGAAGCTTAGAAACAGTACTCCTAGGAGAAGGCTAAATGATTCATAAGACATTTCCCATCAATACATGGCCGCAAGTTGTACCAGTGTTAAAAGCCCACCTCCTCGAGTTTGTGACATGTGGAGATCAAGATCAAAAGTGATTGCACAGTGGTGATTGCAGCATACAGCTCAGCTTTGCTGGGTCTTTGTCAAGCAGCAGTGCTGGCTTTATGACTTTCACTGTTCCCATCAGACATGGCTGTGTCATTATGCAGCAAATTTAGGTGCTTGGGACAAGGCTTAAAAAACAGGAAAATGGTCTGAACCATTTACTAAAATTATACAAGGTCCAAAGAATTAATGTACTTATTTTTTTTTTTACAAAGATTGACTTTAGCTATAAATAGAATACTAGATTAATACTAGACAAGTATTAATCATTGCAAAAATGCTAATTCTGGTTGCAAAAAGTGATCAGGCCTCTAAAGGCAAGACAAGCACCAATAGATGAATAGATTAGAAATATAGCTGAGCCAGGCATAGTGGTGCATGCCTTTAATCCCAGCACTCAGGAGGCAGAGGCAGGCAGATCACCGTGAGTTCAAGGCCAGCCTGGTCTTCAAAGCAAGTCCAGGACAGCCGAGGCTAACACAGGGAGACCTTGTTTCAAAAAACCAAAAGAAAAAAAAAAAATACAGCTGATATTGGATCTCATATTCATGATGCAACTGTAATAGGAGAAATAATCTCTATAGGTTTTGAGAAAAGCCAAACTGTCAAATGTCTTGGATATGGCAAGCAAGGTCATTTCAAAAGAAACTGTAGGCAGAGCAGAGCTCATTCTGAAAGAAGACCTGAACCTTCTCGGGTATGCAGAAGATATGGCAAAGGCCGGTGCTGGACTAATGAATGCAGACCAACAAGGGAGGAATAAGGTGACCCCTTGCCAAGAAATGTCTTAGGGGGCCTTTTACAGGCCTGGATATCAAATTTAAACTACTCATTTCAGGTCAACAGCAGAGAAACTCATCCACAGAGCAATTCAACAGCACTGCTCTGAATATAGCCATTAATAAGGCTATCAGATATCAAGGTCAGAGCAACTTCAGTCCAGAAAACAGAAAACTGAGGAAAGACCAGAAAGCAATATTTTGGCAAGCTGCTATAAATGATCAGAGGCCAAAACTAAAGTATTTATAAATACTATTGAAATTGAAATTTTGGTACACAGAGGAACAGATGTAAAAGTAATTTCACCAAAATCCTGGCCTCCAGATTGGCCTCTTTGTGAAGTAGATACTCAACTCCTAAGAATTTAGAGATTGTCTCAGGTAAAACAAAGTCTAAGATGGATTAAACACATAGGCCCAGAAGGTCATATAGGAAAGTTAAAGCCATATGTGGCTATATAGCGATATATCTATGGGGAAGAGATCTATTGCAGCAGTGGGAAGCACAGATTAGCATTCCTCCAACTTCAGAGACAGGTTGTTAAAGAGGATGTGTTCCTAATAAAGATATTAAAAATGTTATCAAAGACAGTCACAGATGGTCCAGACTGTAAACACGACATAGCAGACATTGGCTCTTCAACTTTACATGGGGAAGCTACTGCTGATAGAACACCAACTGCGCTAGCACTAAAATGACTTATGACAAAAAAGTTATAGGCACTAGAACAGCTAGGTAGTCCAAGAGCATCTGGAGGCTCAACATATAGAAGAATCCACCAGGCTGGCCATTGGAATTCTCCTATATTTGTCATTAAAAATAAATCTGGAAAATGGAGGATGTTAACAGACCTGAGAGCAATCAATAAAGTAGCTCAACCTATGGGTTCCTTACAGCCTGGAGTCCCTTTAACTTCTTTATTACCTAAGGCATGCCATATTATAATAATTGATCTAAAAGGTTGCTTTTCCACCATCCTTTTACATGAACAAGATAGAAAAACATTTGCTTTCACAGTGCCTACTTATAAGAATTCTCAACAACAAAGAAACACATCCACAGGTAGCACTGGAGGGTCTTGCCACAGGAATGTTAAACAGTTCTAACTTATGTCAATATTTTGTACAACATCTATTAGCACTAGTTTGTAAAGTTTCTTCAATCTATTATTTACCATTATATATAGATGATATTTTGCTGGCTGATTCAGATGCAGATACCTTAAAAATATTTAATGAAGTAAAGAGAATTTTGCCTTGTTGGGGATTACAAATTGATCCTGAAAAATAGAAAAAGGAGATTCTGTTAATTATCTAGGATATAAGATAGGATGATAGAAAATTTGACCACAGAAGGTACAAACCAGGAAAGATCAATAATGAACACTTGGAAGGTATTAATTGGCTAAGGCTCATAACTGGGTTGACTATTCAAGAGCTAAGTAATTTATTCCAAACCTTACAAAATGATAAGGACTTAAATAGTCCAAGAAAATTATAAGCTGAAGCTGAAAAAGAATTGGCTCTGGTAGAAAGGAAATTACAGGATGCATATTTGGATCAAAAGCTGGATTGCATTTTCGTTATTTTGCCTTCTACTCATTCCCCCACAGGAAATATTATGCAGAGAGAAGATAATGTCTTAGAATGGATATTTTTAGCACACAAGTAGAGTTAAAAAATTAAATATCTACATAGGAAAGTTTTAAAATTTATTCTAAAAGGAAAAATGAGACTTCATCAATTAGCAGGAATAGACCCAGCAGAAATTGTCATACCTTTTACTAATGCTGAAATTTCCTCATTATGGGCCGAAAATAAACATAGTAAATGACTTCAATTTACAAAAAGAACTAATTGGATTCTCCCTCATATGATAAAAGGGGAACCAATTTCTGAATCCCTTGCATTTTATGCTGATGCAAATAAATTAGGAAAGGGAGATTTTAAGTCAGAAAAACACAAATGGCCCAGAGTCCTTGTGATTCAGTTTAAAATATCAGAGTGCATGCCATTCTTTCACTGAATCTTTTAATATAACTACTGACTCTCAATAAGAGTTGTTTTACATATAGAAACCACTGAACTTATTCTGGATGACTCAGAATTAACTTCTATATTCAACTATAACAAGTAATCAGAACTAGAAATACTCCATTGATTATATCACATACCAGATCCCATGCGGGTCTACCAGGCCCTCTAACACAAGGCAATGATAAAATTGATAAGCTATCATGCCTTTAATCCCAGCATTTGGGAGGCAGAGGCAGGTGGATTGCTGTGAGTTCAAGACCAGCCTGGTCTACAAAGAGAGTCCAGGGCAGCCAAGGCTACACAGAGAAGCCCTGTCTCAAAAAACCAAAAAGAACAAGAAAAAGAAGAAGAAGAAGAAGAAGAAGAAGAAGAAGAAGAAGAAGAAGAAGAAGAAGGGGAAGAGGAGGAGGAGGAGGAGGAGTAGCTAGAAGCCTCAGAATTTCATAAGAAAAACCATGTTAAGAGCAAAGATTTGAATAAACATTTTCCTATCACTTGGCAACAAGCCAAGGAAATTATAAGGCATTGTTGTACTTGCTCTTTGTATAACCAAATTCCATTACCTGCAAGAAGTAGCCCAAAAGACACTCAAAGAAATGATTTTGGCAAATGGATGTGTTTAATTTTGCAAAGTTTAGAAAATAAATGTATGTGGACCATACCATAGACACATATTCAGGATTTCAATAACCAACTGCTTTGAGTTCTGAAAAGTGGTTATCATGGGAGTACTTGTACAAATTAAGACTGACAGGGCTCCAGCATATTTCTTTAGTAAAATGAAACATGGTTTTTGCATATTACAACATAAAACATATTACAGGCATAACACACAATCCTACAGGACAAGCAGTTATAAAAAGATCTAATACTGCTTTAAAAGAGGAAGGAGTAACAAAGACCCTAGAAATAGACTACACAATATTTTATTAACTTTACATTTTTTTAAATGTTAATGAGAAAAAAAAAAAAAAAAAACACAAAGGAAACAGACAGAAAAAACTAACAGAACAGCTCCTGAAAGAGATTGGGTTATAGAGGGAAAAACTGCTGAATTAAAGCAACCTATATATTTAAAAAAACGTCTTACCTTCAGAATGGAAGTCAAGAAATATATTCCATTGGGGGAAAGGGTGCACCTTTGTTTCAGCAAGAAATGAGCAGCTGGGGATTTCTTAAAAATTAACAGATTAGGTTTGACCAGGGGAGACCTGAAAATCTTGACTACAGACATAAAGGAAGAAATCATGAACAACAAAAAACAGGTGATATAAATGTTGATCCCTCTACTTGTGAACAGCTCTGGAACTGGCAAAGACATGAACGTCTATACATAGTCAATAAATCTTGTTAGCTACAGAGTCCTCATGACTTATTATCCTTTCAATTGGCATGGATGGAAATTTATATTACAGTTTGATTATGGTCTAAACGGACTTTTTATAAAGTTTGATGCATTTCGTCTGCTCAAACAAAGATCAGAGAATCTTTATTTGATTTATACACACCACACTTTCCTTATATGTCTTAATACAGAAATATATATTACCTTTAATGGTTTGTGTGATTTGGAGCAAAAGTATTAAACACCAATGAAGACAAGACAAATATCCCAGTTGACTCAGCCTAACAGACTGCCTCAATAGCTGTTTCCCCAAAAATCTGCATTCAGAACAACTTCAAAATGACTAGTGAGGATGGTCCTGCCTCACAGATTGCTCCACCAAGGACTTCAGTTAAGCCCTGCACTTTCCCATCACACGGAGACTACAGAAAATGTTACAGCTAGCTCTCCCAGGACTTGGTCAATGTCCTAATTTTCATAGGGCCCCCAAAAGATGCTGTTGCCCCCAGACAGCAAGAAGCGATTTTAAGAGAGCAATGACCTATTTTTAAGAGGTGGGACGTTGTTTTGTAGTTTTGTGAGTGATGGATATTTGTCTTCATTTTAGGGGGTTGGCTGCAAGTTGTTAATGGTCTTGGTCAGGGAGGAAACAAAATAAAAGGCAGTTAGATCCAGGAATTCCTTTCTCTCTTTTAATTTCCTTTATCCCTCTTTCTCTCCTAGCTTGTATTAGGGGAAAAGTGGCGAGAGGGAACAAAAAGAGAGAAGAGGGGATATAGAAATGATAGAATAAATGGTTAAATTATTGAATCTACTTTTAGATTAAAAAGCAACGAGACTCAAAATTTCACATTGATAGACATTATTGTAGATTGATAAAAATTTAAGGTTTAAAATTTTGTTGCAACACTGTGTGTGTGTGTTTCAACTCTTGTTTTAGGTATTGTACCTATGAAACTCATTAAAAATACAATATGAAGTTCTAGTCCTTTTAAAGCTAGTATTACAAACTGTTTAGGATAAATAAGAGACGCAAAATGAGTAGTCAGTCAATCAAACTTATGATCTAGTTAGGTACTAGTTTAGTTAATCACAGAAGTAAACATTATTTAGCTTCCTGTAGATGTTTTCAAAGTTAATCAGATAGTAAATAGCTAGAAACAAGCAATATTTGCCTATTCAGACATACAATAGACAAATGGTCTTCAAACACTTCAGAAATCTATAGAATATGACATTTAAAGTTTTTAAAAGCCTTATTTAATTTGGGGCAAGGCAGATATTAATCCCCTAAGTTACTTCCCATAGTGGGACAGGTATGGGATACCTTCCCCAATTCCATGTCATCTGGTTCTAATAATTTCTATCAAGATACTTCCTATCCTTAATCCCAAATACTTGCTAATTGTCATCATCTAGGCCAAGTCTCCATCCATACTGGCCATGTGCTTCTCCCCCACCTAACCCATGGCACAGCCTTCTTCCTCCCCTCTCCTCCAGTACATTTAAAGGTTTTTTAAAAATAATTTATTTTTATTTTATGTGGTGTTTTGCCTGCATGTATGTCTGTGTGAGATGTCATATTCTCTGGAACTGGAGTTGCAGACAATTGTGAGCTGCCTTATGGGTGCTGGAATTTGATCAGGGGTCCTCTGGAAGAGCAACCAATGAATGCTCTTTACCACTGAGTCACATCTCCAGCTCCCTTAAAGATGTTTTAATAATAAAGGACTTTTCTGACAATGAGACATATTTATTCCTGGCAGCAACTCCATACTACTTCAAGGATGATGGGCATCAAAGAACCTCCATATGGAATTTTCTTCAAATGTGGCAAAGCTAGCCACAGAGCAAAAAAAAAAAAAAACTGTTCTTACCTCAACTACCAACAACTTGCTGTTCAAGCTATGGACAAGCAGGACACGAAGGAAGTCCGCTCCGAACTTTATCAAGACAAGGTAGGCCAGTCCTTCATGATTGTTACTTCACAGAAAAGTTTGTCAGATATTCTGGGCCAGTAGGCCAAAGAAATGAATGTTCCAGAATTACAAAGGAATCCTAGGTGACTGTCCAGGCTGTCAACAGTCTCCCTCATTTCCTGTAGTTTTAGAAGCTGCTCGCTCTGCCCTTTTTGTTAACTCAGGTAATATTTATCCTTCTCACATCTCTAATGGGGTTGAAGACTAGACAGTTAAGTCTTATAATTTTCCTTGTTACCAAATTCAGAAGGGAAAAAAAATCACTGAAGAGATGAAAGCTTATAAGGTTAAGAGACATAAATGTTTAAGTTGTAAAGCATCTAAGAAAATGTTTTAATGTCTAAAAATATGTTTTATGTGGTAAATGCAAGTTATTAAAGTTGAAAGATATAAAAGGAAGTTAGGATAGCAAGTATTTATGTACAAACTTTGGACTCACCAAGATCAGATAGATAATAGAACATTTTCTCCAAGGTTGCCAAATAACAAATGGAGTAAACACTGTGAATGTAATTCTTACCTGGTAGTTTTCATAATTGTTCTTATTGTATATAGTTTATTGATGTTGGAGGAAGAACCTTTTATTGGACTCAAAGGGGGAAATGTTGGGGTGATCTTTATTGTGCTTTGTGTAAAGATTGTCTTTGTATTATTCAAAAGCTGGTTTCTGTACCAGCAGAGAGCTGAGTACTGGCTAGCCTTTGTATTGTTATTCCTATGGCTGCATCATATTTTGTAAACACTCCCTCCAACACCTTCTCATTGGTTTAATCAAGAGCTCAATGGCCTATAGCAAAGGCAAGAGAGAATAGGAGGGACATCCAGGCAGAGAGAGGAACTCTGAGAAAGAATCTGAGGCGAAAGGATTCACCAACCAGACATGGAGGAAGAAACATATGCTGGACTAAGGTACTGAGGAAAGGTAGCAAGCCATGTCACAGAATGTAGATTATTGTAAGTGGGACAATTTAAGAGCTGTTTGGGGAACAGGTCAAAGCTAAGGCCAAGCTTTTATAATTAACAAAAAGTATCCATATCATTATTCAAGAGCTAACAATTCAAAGAGAGTACCATTATAGATAGGCATAAGCACATACACACAGTGGGGAGGGGGCTATGAATGGGACAGGCACTGTGTCTATCTCACTTCCAGTGAATAAGGGGTCAGTTTGCCTGGATAGGAAGAGTTAGCTTGAATGTTAGGCAGTTTCTCTGAATCAGGGGGAAGTTTTAAGGATGCTTCTTTCCATCTGATTCTGAGGTCCCTAGGGAGGTGATCAGAACCACAGGGTGTAATGCCATGACACCGGAAAGATGTTGGGCATTGATGCCAGGCTCTCCCTTGACTAAATTTTCTCTCAAGAATATTTTAAGGTAAACAAGATCACAAAGATTTTAGAAAATCTGACTGTTGGCCTGTAATGAGGCCTCGGCATCAAGTGCTGGTAGGTCAGGAGGAAGCTCAGTGCAATTTGATGGGCATTTTTGACACCAACCACGTTCTACACACAATTTCTCTATCTCTTTAAACGTTTTTTTCCTAAAGGTAAAACAACACACACACACACACACACATACACACACACACACACACACACACACACACACACACACACACTGCTGAGGCAGTGAGCCCCACCCCATAATCCTCTGTAAACCCATCCTTTTTCCCATAGGGAGCCCTTCAACTCCTCTGGCTCTTTATCCTGATGTTTATAGACAGACTTCTAGATGGTTCTGTGTGTTCCAATGTCTCTGGATCATCTATTTCAGGCATGACCTCCCACCTTCCCATCATAATAAGCAAGGTCTCTCTCTTTGCTTCTTACAGCTGTCTTCCTGCTTTAGTTCTATCACCATTTTTGTTTAAATCCATATCTGAGCATTTTATCATTAGGACCACGTAGGATCATTCACTGGTGAGTTGTTTTGGCTTAATGTTGTTTGACATTTTAAGCTGAATTTTCCTCTTCCCACAAATGTCATAGAATAGCTGTCGATACAATTTTCGAGAGTCACCTATGATAACTAATCTACCACTTTCCTATTCCTCAGCCTCTCCCAGGCCCCTCCTTTCTAGAGGTTACAGACTTCCTACTCCAATTCAAGCTTGTAGAGATGGTGGTTCTAGGAGAAGCTCTGCCTTGAGGATCTTGAGCTAAGCCCATGCTGTCTTCTCTCCCTGAAAAATTCCCTAAGCATCCTTCTTACCCTGAGTTCCTGTTTCCTTTCATCTCTTCTTTCTTGTTTGGTCCCCTTGTCTTAGAGGACCCACCCTCCTCCACCCACCACCCCCACTTCCTGGCAAATATGCAAGGACATAAATTTCTGTGGTGTTTTGCACATCTGGAAACATCTTCATCTCCCTTCACCAGTTAGCATCTGAGTTTGGACTTCCAGATTGAAGCTAATTTCCAGTCAGTGTTATGACTTTGCCAATGGACATGCTAGGCTCTGTTGTTGGTTGAGAACTCTGGTACCATCCTGGTTCTTGAATGTTGTATGATGAATGTTCAAGGCCTTTCTGGAATTTTTAGAATCTTATCTTAATCCCTGATATGCTGAAACTTCCTAAAGCTATGCCTTTGTTTAAATCTTCTCCATTCTTTGAGTAGCAATGTGGCTTAGAATTCCAGCTACCCAGATATCCACACCTCTGGACTTAACTTCACTTTGTCTTTCCTTTTATCTCCTATAAGTCACCCCTTTCTCTTCTTATTCTCTTTTTCTTGATATTTTCCCTTCTGACCCCCTCATAAGAAAAAAGTCTTCAATAACAAGGGAAAAAAGACCCCAAAATTCATTTTTCCCTTGTTTTTAGTCACTTAAAGTACGCTTGCAGAAAATTTATCCTATAAATTAAATTTTCTTACATCCCTTGGAAAATTTTTGGTGCCCTTTTTCCCTTAGTTCATTGTTTAACATTCATCTTGAGTTTCTTATTGGGAAATGCCTATTCCTAACAACTGTTAGCTCCTCATGTCGATTAGGAGCTATTTACCAAAGGACACTCACATGGGCTGATTTCCAAAGACCTTAATCTCTCCAAACCCATTTAGCCTAGCTGCTGCCATCAAAGTAAGTGTGTGTATTTATCTCCAAGTTTTCCCTCTAAGCCCACAACCCCACAACCTTAAGTCTCTCTAGAGACAATGTCTCATGTCTGCCAACTACCTGTGGAGTTTCTTAGGCCAGGATGGAAGCTGCTTACAGTATCGACTCTTGCTTTCACCAGCCCTGGGCTTCGTGTTCCATGGTGCTCAGCGCGTGGGACCTCAAGCCCTGTAGACCTTGGAACTCTGCAAGGAAATGTGGCTTGCTGCTTGTCACGACTCCTTTGACAATCCTGCTTGATCTATCCTTCAAGGCACTTATCACTCCCCCATCACTTCTACCTTACATATAGGGTGGGTGTCCTGGTTAGTTTTGACTGTGGGCTTGGTAAACCTACCTCAGAAGAAAGCCTTAATAGGAATCATCTGCATCAAGTTGGCCTGGGGGTGGGGAGGGTGGTAAGGAGAGGGTGTGTTTGGGTTGTTGAGGTGGAAAGGCCAAGCCCACCATTGGCAGTAGCATTTTCTACAGAGAGGGGCCTCTAACTAGATAACAGTGAAGAAATCTAGAAGCAAGCAAGCAACAAGGCTGCGTTCATTTCTCTTTTATCTTGACTGTGGGTGTGAGGCTTTAAGTTCCTGCCTGCCTGCCCTACAATAATGAACTATAACCTGGAATTAGAAGCAAGTGAAGTTCTTCCTTCCCCCTGCTGCTTATGGTCAGGGTATTTCATCACAACACCAGAAACGAAACTTTGGTAGTAGGTTTATAACTTCCCCTGCTTCTCTTAACTATGAAGGTTTTTTGTTTGTTTTTGTTATTTGGGGGAAAGCTTCAGGAGTAGGACAGAAATATCTTTGTTGCCCCCCTCTTAAACCATAGTCTATATTGAGTAGACATTAAGTCATCTTCTAATCCTCAAAACTCTTGCCATTATCATTAATTGAACTCAGGCCCAGAAGGGTTAAGTTCTCTGCCAATGCCAAAGTTTGGAAGTTTCTAACAATCCAGATCTGATCAATGGTAAACTCATGTTCGTTCATATTCATATTCTCTCTCTCCCTCCCTCCCTCCCTCCCTCCATCAACATCCCTCAACATGCTGAAATCAAGGGAAAGTGGTAAACAGTTCACATCATAAACTTGCCAGGATCTAAACTTACTTTGGAAATAACTCTCTGGGTGTGTCTTGGACTTACTAGATCAAGGACATTGGGGAAGGAGGCAACATCTCCTGGGCTGGGTTTGCAGACTGCGTACAAAGGAGAAAGCTGGCTGAGTACCAGCATTCATCACTCTCAGATTCCTGGCTGCAAATGCCATGGAATGAGCAGCCTCCTGTTGCTGCTGCCAGGTCTTCTCCATCATGATGGACTGCTCCTAGAGTGGCAGGTGGAAATAAACTCTCCCTGCCTCCCTCCCTCCCTCCCTCCCTGCCTCCCTCTCTCATTCCTTCCTTCCTTCCCTCCCTCCCTCCCTCCCTCCCTCTCTCTCTCCCTTCCTCCCTCCCTCCCTCCCTTCCTTCAGCTGCTTTGGTTGGGTGTTTTGTTTCAGAAATCAGGAAGGTAGTTAGCATAGGGCAGGCAGCCTGTCACCCAAGCAGATCAAGAAGGCACAATATGAGAAGCAGAGGCCCAAAGAGCAACAGGAGCCCCAAACTTCAGACCATGGAGAAAGATGAGGCATTAATCTTAAGGGAAACTGAGGGGAGAAATTACTTTCAGAATCCAAAGGGTGAGGCCAGTGGGTCTAGTGACATCACACTATGAGGACAAGAGAAAGCGTTTCGTGGTGTAAGTCCACTCCAAGACACCGATGCCCGTCAGACCCTCGGCCTGCTGTTGCTGGTAGCACTAGGGTAGAGTGCCTAATGCCCTTCCGACCCACCTCTGAGTGCAGAGTTCAGCTTCCAGGTACCCAGCATTGTTGACGAGAGCATTATAGAGGCAATAGTGGTGGTCCATCTATGTGTATGGACCAACGGGGCATCCTGACATTAACAACCCCTGTTTAGCTTCACCTTGATAACATGCATTAAAAAGGCAGTGCACAGGGATTTCATGTAACACGCCAACCCTGATTGGTAATAGCTGCTTGCAGCACCGTTGGGGAAAACGGCTCTTCAGCTCTGGACAGCCTCTAGGGAATAAGACCCTGCAGTTGGTTAGTGATGCCTTGCCATAAACATAGACCTAGAGAACCAACTCACATTGCCTCCTATATCTATGGTGCATCCTCCATAAATGTTACATAAAGGTGTCTCTCAGTATTGTCATTCAAGTCATTGGTCAGAATCCAACAGGACCCAGTCAAGGACACTATTGTTAAGTGCAGAGTTGACACTGATCTCGAGGTTGACACCTCAAGGTTGAATAGTCTGTCACATTTTAGATTGATTTTTTGTTCCATGATTTGTTTTGTGAGCATGTGCACAGGCACGAGTGTGTGTGTGTGTGTGTTTGTGTGTGTGTGCGTGCACACATGCACACATGTATGTGTGTGTCCACACATGTACAAAGATCAGAGGGCAACTTCTAGGAATCAGGTGTCTCTCTTTCTAACTGTGTCCCAAAGATAGAACTCCAGTCATCAGGCTCGAAAGCATCTTTCGAAAGCTGAGCCATCTTGCCAGCCCTTAAAATGCATTTTGAAACTGTCCTACACCAATACTGTGCCCAAGAGAGACTTTCTGTAAAACTTCTACCTGTGACAGACCACAGAAGACAGTGTTTTTTTATTTTATTTTTTGTTTTTTGTTTTGTTTTTTTTATATAATTCCCATTCTAGTGATGCAGAATCTGGGATGCTGGGCAGGAAGTAAATCACTGGAGAAAAGATATAAGTGCTCAGGCTTTTGACCCCTGATGTCCCTCGTGTAGATACCAACACGAGTTGGTGTCCAAAGAAACACCCAGGCTCAGAGGAGGAAAATGAGCAGTAAAGATGACAAAGGGCACAGCAAATAAATGAACAGGCACACCCGTGTTCAAGCAGCTCATAGTTTTATCATAAAATATAAACGTTCTAAATTAAGTGTCTTACTTTCTATCTTACCAACAACAACAAAAACAAAAACCAGTCATGTTAGCTAAACACAGGTGCCTGTGTGGTCTTACAAATGGGGGTGCATCTGCAGTGTGGGCTGTGAGGGGGGGCGGGGCTATGCAGGTGAGTGTTGGTCAATAGGTGAATCTGGTCTTGCTGTTTTCTGTCGGCCACCTGGTTGGAACCTTGGCTTTCCAAACTTCACACCAAGCTGTTGCAGAATCCAGAATTCCAGAACCTTTAGCCCTGATCCGAGGGTAAAAAGAGGTGGGAGCGGGGAGAGAGAGATGTCTAAAAACGTATGCCATTCCCACTGGAGGAAAAATAGGGGCTGTTCATCAACGGGCCGCTGGGCACTGAGTTGAACCTGGAAGAGAGAGGCGATGGATACTGTGATGAAGTGTAGTGTTCCCAGAGAGCCCGGAAAGAAATAATCTATTGATTTTGTGGCCATCAAAGGGTAGGCACCTGGGATGGGCTTGGAGGCCAAAAGCCTTTGCATCATACAAAGTCTTTGGCTCTGGACAAGTCAAACACAAATGACACAGTTAAAGGAAAAGGAAGAGCTGAGTTCCTTCCTATGGTGGTGCAGGGAGCTACAGGAAGCACATAGGATAATGTCTAGAGTCCGTCCCTGCTGTCTTCATGAAGGGGCCACAAAGAAGTTACTGGAACTGAGCACCTATCTGTCTTAGAGGAGCAAATGTGTTAGGGAAGGCCACAACGTCTTAGCAAACTGGGCCCGTCCTGGCAGCTGACACCGGTACACCTTCCCCGACTCAGCCTAGTGAGTGAAATCAGTCTTCCTTAATCTCGACACTCCTCAGAGAAGTAGCCTTGCAACACCACTGCGTGGGTGCCTGGTGTTCTGTGTGACCCTGGGGGAAGAAAGAGCAGAGAAGACGTGTGCCTCCGCTTCAAAGAGCAGAAATCCACACGCCGCTCTGATTTCTTTACCAGCACACTTGTATACGTACTTCAGAACAGAGTTAAAAGGCCATCTCCTCCACGAAGCCTCCCCTGACCTCTTCAGACTGAACAACTAGCACAGACTTCTGGGATCTGACTGCAATTTCTTCACCCATCTCCCATCATGCTTCAAACGGAGCTAGAGCTTAATACAAATTGCCGCTGCCGAGAAAATGGCTAGATTTAGTCTAATCCAGGGCTTCTCGGCTGCTTTTCCAATGGGCAGATGCATATTACAAAAGTGAGTCACCTTCAAGCCACTCTCCCATAAAATGGGGAAACAACAAAGTAGGAGGGATGAGGGAGGGAGGGAGCTGCAGAAGCAAACCCCTGCGTGTTAATGGCCTCAGCTGCTTATACCATCTGTGGCTCCTAGTTGGGACAGTCCATAGACCAGTTAAGATTTGGGTAATATTCCATTTCCTTCTCACTGAAAGAAGTTCCAGGACAGAAGAGATAGTACCTAGCTTCTCAGCAGCCAAACCCAGGGCCTGACAGCACATCCCTAATAGGCAAATCATCTGTGGAAACCACATTTCTGTTCCCCTTTAAAAAAAAAAAAAATCATACTGGAAGGGCTGGAGAGAAGGCTCAGCACTTAAGAACATAGGCTGCTCATTCATAGGACCCAAGTTTGATTCCCTACACCCACATGATGGCTCACAGCCATCTCTAACTCTGGTCCCAGAGGATCGGATACCCTCTTCTGACCTCCTTGGGCACTGCACACACAGTGTACAGACATACATGCAGGCAAAACACATATGTGTAAGATGAAAACAATGTTAAATTATAACTGATTGAAAGTGAAGGTAGCATCGTATGTGCCTGTTCTCCCAGAGCTTGGGAGGAAGATATAGGAAGATCACAAGTTTGAGGCCAGGTCTGTCTCACTAGACCTTGTCTCATAAAAAAAAGAGCTGAGGTGTGCCTTGGTGGTAGAGTGTTTACCTGGCATGTGGAAGGGCCCTGTGTTAAATCCCCAGCATTGGAAGAAAAGAAGTGATGCTATTGTAAGGTATCCTGTTTTTTTTTTTTTTTTTAATCTGATTTATAAAAATAAAAGCTGGAACAGTAACAATGATTATCAGTAACAAGTTAACCATGTTGTCTCTCATATCTGATCACTGCCCCTTATGTTCCTAGCTTCTCTGGGTTGATCACTTATCGTCAGGTCAACTGCCAAGGTTATGGTCCAGACAGCATGAACACAGGGCTAGGGGGAAAGCAGTGTGTGTGGACTAGAGCTTCCTGAGGAGGGGAGAGAGGCCGGGGGAGGGAGGAGGAGCTACGTCAGCTCCTAGCAGTGGTCCCCAAGTTTCCTGGTACTGCCACCACCCCTATAATACAGTTCCTCATGTTGTGGTGACATAAAATTATTTTTGCTGCTACTTCATAAATGTAATTTTGCTACTGTTGCAAATTGTAATGCAAATATCTGTGCTTTCTGATGGTCTTAAGCGACCCCGTGAAAGGGTTGCTTGACCCTCAAAGGGGTTGCGACCCACAGGTTGAGGGTGCTGGCCTACAGTTTGGTAAGTGTACATCCTGACTTACCTGAGACAGCTGCCGTAATACTGTCCCCAGAGTGAGTATTACTCATGCCCCAGTCAATGCTCACTCTTACTATTTTATTGGGTGGAGGATAAACTGTGTGGTAGTCATCCCCGATGGGGAAGGCAAATCAACTGGGCAGAGGGACTGAAGGACTTTCCTCTTCTTCTGAGACGATGGGACCCTTTTCCTTCCTCTCTCATGGCATCCCCTCTCAGCTCTTGCTTCCTCTGTGTCTGATGACACTGTCCACCTATCTTCCAGACCAAACTAGGCACCTACTTCCACAAATACGTCTTCCCTTGCCTGATCCAGCCTCAACAGGTCTTGTCTAATTCTCGGTTTCATAAGTTTCTCAATAAACATATTACCCAGAGTTCCTCATGTTGGCTCCCATAGTACCTGGCTTTGATTTCCCCACTCTGATCCTGGCTCCTTTGTGCTTGCCTGTAGAATTAGTTCCTATACATGACTTCCTTTTTTTTAAACCTGAGTATCCTCTCTCTCTCTCTCTCTCTCTCTCTCTCTCTCTCTCTCTCTCTCTCTCTCTCTCTCTCTCTCTCTCTCTGTGTGTGTGTGTGTGTGTGTGTGTGTGTGTGTGTGTGTGAGAGAGAGAGAGAGAGAGAGAGAGAGAGAGAGAGAGAGAGAGAGAGAGAGAGAGAGCTCTCACTAGAAGCTGCTTCCCAGATCTTTTCCTGGCCAGTTTGTCCCTTCCAGCCCCTCCCATCTGCTGGAGGCCCCAGGGCTGGGTCTTTGGGTCTCCACTATTCATGTGCACTCCCTTGTGATTCATTCTGTCCCATGATTTCATATGTCATCTATATTCTAGTGACCCCCAAATTCATTGCCTCAATCTTGCCCCTAAGCTCCAGGATCCTGCATCCACCTGTCTGTCAATAGTTCTGCTCATCTGTCTGTGAGTATTTGAATAAGAAATGACCCCCTCCCCTGAGTGTGTCAGGCATTTGAGCACTCAGTCCCCAGTTGGTAACACTTAAGAAGTATTGTCCTGGGGCCTTGAGAGATGGCTCAGAGGTTAAGAGCACTGTCTGCTCTTCCAAAGGTCCTGAGTTCAATTCCCAGCAACCACATGGTGGTTCACAACCATCTATAATGAGATCTGGTGCCCTCTTCTGACCTGCAGGCAGAATACTGTATACATAATAAATAAATAAATCTTTAAAAATAAATAGATAAATAGAAGTGCTGTCCCCTCAGGGGCAGGCTTTGAGGATGCAAGGCCTCTCCTGACATCTGCTTTGCTTGCTCTCTCTGTTTCATGCTGTGGTTCAAAATGCGAGCTCCTCACTTCCTGCCCCTGCCTCTCTGCCTGCTGTTGGTTGCCATACCTCCCCTCCAAGATAGATTCCTATCTCTCTGGAACCATAAACCCAAATAAATCTTCCTTCTGTGCCTTGCTCCTGGCCATGATGTTTTGTCACAGCAAGAGAAAATGACTGACGCTGTTTAACAAGCTCAGTGTCCAAGACTGAACCCATCGATAAGAAGCCTTGCTCTGGTCATTGCAGCCTAGCCATTTGCCAGTCATCCAGTGCACAGATCAGAAGCCTGAGACTTGCACTGCCCCCAGCACCACCAGCAGCAGCAGCCTGCTCACCCTCATCCCTGGTCCTCATGCTATATGCAACCATGGCCAACCATAATCCACCATGATCAAATCTGACTGATTCTGCTAAGAAAAGGAACATCCTAGATTGCTTCACATGTCCCTTTTCTCCCAGGAACTGCCTTTCTCTCCACCATCAGCATCTGTCTTATGAGCCCCTGCATCGGCCCCCACCTCCATTGCCCATTCTTCGTATCTTGGACAACATGACCTGCTCTATGCAGGAAATGAGAGCGTGTGCTTCCCCAGTTCAAAGCCCTCCATGCCATCCTGCTGCTCTCAAAATTCCGGCCTTGCTAACCAGTCCCAACCTGCCCAGCCCTGGCTGCTTCTTTGAATTCTATTCCACCCACTCTCTTGCCATCCCCTTGGACTCCAGCCACACAGGGGCCTCTGCATGTCTAATCCTGGCAGAGCACTTGTCTCTCATACCTAGGAATGTCCATGGTTAAGAAAGCCTTCCTTGCCAGGTGTGGTGGTTCATGCCTTTACTCCCAACACACAGAATGCCGAGACAGGAGGATGGCTGTGAATTCAAGGCCAGCTCTAGGTAGCATACTGAGACCTTGTTTAAAGGAGGAGGTAGAGGAAGGGAAGGAGTGAGAGAAGAAGGTACTCTGTATGTCTTCTTCATGCCAATTCACATTACCATGAACAGTTTGAGGCACAGAAATTGTTCAAGCCAGTTTATTTTGTTTTGTTTGAGATAGCATCTCACCATGTAGCCCAGGCTGGCCTCAAACTAAACATCTCCCTACTTCATTTCCCAAGTGTTGGGATTACAGGCTCGTGTCACAAGCCCAGAGATAAATCAGATTGGTGTGGGTGTGTGTGTGTGTGTGTGTGTGTGTGTGTGTGTGTGTAAATGCCTGAAGATGCATGAACATGCCTGTGCTCAAGTATATAGATACCAGAAGGTAACTTTGGGGTCTTTCTTCAGGAACCATCCCTCTTGTTCTTTGAGATTCTGGAGATGACCCATTAGACTAGGCTGGCTGGCCAGTGAGCTTCAGTGAGACCCACCTGTCCCTGCCTTCATAGCACTGGGATTACAAGGGTTTGCTACCATGGCCTGCTTTCTATGAAAACTGGGGATCAGCATCAGGTCCGCATGCTTGCATAGCAAACACTTTACCTACTGAGCCATTCCCCCAGCTCCGTCAATTAGCCTTTTTTCAAATGAACAAATCATTCTTTTTAGGGATGTGAGGGTGGCACCTGTCTCTGTTCCCATCTTCCTGGTTTCTCCAGCTTTTTGAGGCATCATTATCCTCCACTAACCATCGTCCCTTACTCATCTCTCTTCTTTGTTTCCAATGTCTCTCTTCTTCTTGGTCATGTGCCTACTTCTTGGGCTGCCCCTTCCTGTGCCTTCTCCCCCCCCCCCTCCGACTATCTCCCCAAAGACACACACAAAGACCAGGCACCCTTTGTCCTTACAGCTCCCCTTGCTCCCTGGACAGCCAGCAACCTAGTTTGTCCCTTGAATAGACATAGACAGTAATATGAGGGTGCCTGCTGGTGGAGGGTTGGTTCTCTGTTTCCCTTGGCAGTCTCGCTCACCCTCCCCACCAGGAAAGTAATAGATGACCTCTTGTTGAAACCTCCAGACTGCATCTTGTCTCCTTTTCTCTCCCCTAGGCCCCTGGGTTCACTCGGATGCTCACAGGCCTTTTTTAGATCCACTGGCCTACCAGCCAAAAAAGGCTTGAATAATCCAATCCCAACCTCCCTTTCCAATCCTGTTTTCCACCTTTTCCAGGAATAAACCTAATCCTCCAAACCGTACATCCCTCCATCCCCAGGCCTACAACTTGTCTTGCTCCTTCCAGCCTGGGAACATAATGAAACAGTAAGTCACTTGTTTAACGAGAGTGAGGACCTGCGTTCAGCTCCTGGCACCTTGAAATCAAGAGCTAAAGGGGAACATTTAAGTGAATGCCATGCCCCTTCCCACTGCAGGGCCTGATTCCCCTTTCCAGACTGCCTCCTCTAGCCACTCACTGGGACACTACCCCGACACACACACACACACACACACACACACACACACACACACACACACACACACACATCCACACACCAGCTGTCAGAGGTCCTGCTTCAGGTCTTGGGGCCACATGGTCTTCACTTTACCAGAGCATGTGTCATCCAGTGTGTCAGTCCTCATTTTTTTTTTTCTTTATGTGTATGTCTGTGTGTCTGCATGAGTTTAGATATGCCATCTGTTGGGGGGCGGGGTGCCTACAGAGGCTAGAAGAGGACATTGCATCCCCCTGGAACTAGAATTACAGGTGGTTGTGAGCTTCTGGATGGTGGGTGCTGGGAACCAAACCTGGGTCCTCTGCAAGAGCAGTAAGTGGTCTTAATGGCTGAGCTGTGTCCCTAGCCTTGAGCCCTCTGCTTTTTGAAGGTAAGAAGTATGATGTATTATGTATGAGTTCCCTTTAAGTTTACCTTAACCCTGTGAATTAACACAGTACTTTCTAGGGTGTGATGATGATGGTGAGGGAGGTTCAGCATAACCTGCTGAGGACGGGAACGAGGGGTAGGGGAAGGAGGGAAAACAAAAAGGAGGGAGTAGAGGAGAAAGGAAAGATGTAAGAAGGAGGCACGGATATCATAGTCAAATACCGCCATCGACCACCTTCTTGAACATTCTCCAAGTACCCCAGGCAATTAAATGATCTGAGAGTTCCAACCGTTAGGAAATCTGCTTGTCTTTGTTTCTCACAGTTTTCCCCAAACAGATCTGACTATCAAAATCTCCTTGAAACAGCGATCCCTTTTCACGAGAGATTAGGGGAGATCTAAGATTCAAAGGGTGAGACTCTGAGGGCGTGCAGTGGGTCAGGTGGTGAAAGGGTGTCTGCTGGACACGGTGAGGGGTTAGCGGGGGTGCAGGAATCAATGTCACCCTTGAGAGTTTGATCCTAACCTAGAACCTGAGCTTCTCCAAGTGGGGGTACACATGCCCCATGGTCTGCCTAGGATTCTGAGGTCCACAGGAGTAGCATGATGCCCCCCCTCCTCCGCCTTGGGTCACAAGTGTAAGATGAGGATTTGTTTTGTTGGGGTAAGTGGCTGCTTGTTTAAAACAAACACAACTGTGCTACTTCACACAATGCACAATCCAAGAGGAATTCTCAGCTTCACTGCCCAGTTCGTGTTAGTAGGTTTGCAGCTGAGCCCACACACAAGCCCAGGAAATACCAGACTTTTCTACCATTTGGGAGGTTTTGGTGGATAAGCTGTGAAAAAAATCCTTCCTGGGGACCTGCCGGAAGTCCAGGGGATGCTTGAAAGATTAGCCTGGCAAGGACTCCAGATGCATCCAGGAAGGGGATAGGAGACATACATAGGTTAGCTGACCATATTCTTTGCAAATCATTATATGGTAACGACAGGGCATCATCAGTCACTTGCAGCACCCAATCAATATGTATAGCGCCCACTTGATTCTGATTGGGCAGCTGCAGTTCTACAACTAGCCTGTAGGTGGCAGCCTGCAAAGGACCCTCAAAAGGCCCCAGCCCAAGCTCAGCTCCACATCAGTTCCCTCCACGTCCTCATTGACACTGGGCACAGGCACAAAAATACACTCCACCACCACCATTACAGTCACAGGACACATATACCAAGAAAGGCTCTATAAAGCCCCACCCCATTCACCTGCCCTCTGTGACAGCTGTCTAGACTCAGGTCATCTCCCCACCCCCACCATGGTGGAGGACTTACCCGTATCCCTGGGGGAAGAGGTATGGAGGCCCGTCTCCTGCCATCGGGGGAGGGTCTCGGGGATTGGCGGGCAGCTTTTGGGGTGTCCTCTGAGGATACGGATAGTTGGGCTGGATGAAGGGGATGTAGCTCATCAGGGGGGCATAGGAAGAGCGGAAAATTTGCTGTCCCATCTGCTGTGGATTGTATGGTGTCACCTGCAGGATAGAGAGAATAGAGAGGGTCAAGTTCCACAGCCCCCCTAACCCAAACCCTAACCCCAACTGCTACCTATCAATCTATGTGCCCCTTACTTGCTTTATGTATCTGAGCCTCAAAATCCTAATCTGTAAACTGGGAAAACATTGTTTACTCTGTGTGGGGAATCAGTTGATAAAAATAAAGGAGGGGGGGAGCAAATTGGTACATAGCAATATCATTTCAACACTCTCTCCTATCTTCCCTGCCTTTCGCTCGAACATCACCCCACCCCATCCCCAGTCTCCTTGTTCAGTTTTAATTGTAAAAGAGAGTCTACCTGCTGCGATGCACAGTACTGGCTTCTGCATTAGGACCTCAGCCAACTGTGAGCACCAGACAACCCCAGCCCAGTGGAAACCCATGCCAGGGAAGAGCAGGTTGCTGCTGCGAGGACCAGTTGTAGTTACCAAGCAATTGAAATCCAGCTACAGCGGTGGTTCTCAACCTCACTGATGCTGTGCCCATTTAATACACTTCCTCATGTTGTGGCAGCCCCCAACCACAAAATTATTTTTGTTGCCACTTCATAATTGTCATACTGCTACTGTTATGAATCATAATGTAAAAATTTGTGTTTTCTGATGGTCTTAGGCAACACTTGTGAAAGGGTCTTTGGATGTCCCCTTCCCTCAAAGGGGTCAGGACCCACAAGTTGAGAACTGTTGACATAGAGGAGCTAAAGTCGGGGTGCTGCTGAACTGGAATTCCTGTAAAGGACAAGTGCCCCAAGAGCTCATGGAGAGGACAGAGGAAGACATCTCCTAGGACAGACTCTGTGAGGGTCATAACAGGAAATATCCAGGATCTCCACAGTGGGAAGTGTTTGGCCCTGAGACTAGTCTTTAAAGGGCAAGTCTCAGAGTTCGCGGCAGCCTTGTCTAAGGATATGCCCATGATTCCATGGGGCTGATCAAAGCCATCACGTTTGCTGCTCTGGAAACCACCTTCAAATACATTCATCTCTTACAAAAGCACAGAACAATGTCCTGAGAATGATTCCCTTGCTCTGAAAATCTTATATAAATAAATGTCCCTAGAAGGATACGGAAGAAACCAATACACAGCGGTGGCCTCAGTCCTTAAAATTCTTACCATGTTTTATACGCACCCATAATTGCCTGAAAGTACTCTTTGAGCCAAAAAGAGGTGTTACTGTTTCTAGGTGGAGGAGACTGGGATTCCTGAGACAGAGTCTCCCATCCCAGTTAGGATGAAGGAGGCTCTAATTCATAATGATACAGGTTCTGACCAAGGTTGTTTTCACATATGGGCCTATCTCTACCTTCCAGAACATACTAGCATATGCCAACTCTGAGATAAGGTTTTCAGAAAAAGGCTGGGACTCCCCGGGAAGGGGTGAAGTAAGAGAAACTGGAATTGAAGGTGTGGCTTGGCCGTGGACCTGTGTGTGAGATGCAAGTCCACCTGGGAACATGGAACGCTTGTCTTCAGGCTCCTGTGTGTCCCCAGTCTAAATGGCTGTCCTCACATCCCATCTCTGCCCCAAGACTCATTACCTCTTGAGCCTGCTTCCATGTTGGTCAGTGAGTCTGTGTGAACATACAGCCTGGCTCAAGCAGCTTGGGAACGCGTGAATAACTGCATGTATTTCTCATGTGCTGTGTGTGTGTGTGCGTGCGCGCCTGCACATGCACCACAGTGCATATGTGGGGGTCAGAGGACAACCTAGTATGTCAGTCCTCACCTTTCACCTTGTTTTGAAGCAGTGTCTTTTGCTGTTCATGGCTGCATATGCCAGACGAGCTGGTCCATGAGCTTGTCTCCATCTCTCATCATGTCATAGGCACACTGGGATTACAGATGTGTGCTGCTGCACCTGGCTATACATGGCTTCTAGGAGTCCAAACTCCATTCCTCGTGCTTGGAAGGCAAGCACTTTATCCAGCGAGACATCTCCCCAGCCTGCTATTTCCCGCCTGCCTCTCTCTATGTGGGTATGTTACTGTCTCTGCCACATCTTTCTGATACTGTACTTTTGTGTATTTATCTATGAGAGGTGGCCATCATGGTGGCCAAAAGCATGAGGCTGCCAGGACCAGGCCTCCGTTCGGCTTCTGAGTTAATATCTAGGAGGCATTTGTGCTGAAAGTACCTGTGTAATTCATACTACTGCATTCAGCAAACAAATAAAACTACAGGACACCAGTTGAATCCGAACTGCAAATAAACTATGAATGCATTTTAACATAAATATTTCTTGTGCAATATTTTTAAGGTTTACTTCTATTAAAAATGGTATTCAGTATTTATTTGAGATCCAAATCAAAGTGAGTGTCTTTTCCGGAAACGAGCCAGATCACATAGCATAAAAATGATTCTTTGGCCTACACTTGCTGGGCAGAGCTGTGGGGTTAGCTCTGGGCAGCTCAAAGTATGTGGACATCACTGTGCAAGGAGCAGAGGCTTCTGGGAGCACTGTGCATTTTCCTCTTATCTTTATGTGCCTCTGTCACCCTATGAGAGAGGAACAACAGGTCTTCACCTTTGACCCCGAAAGACAAAGGAGACTAGACCTTACTCTCTTCCACACACCAGCTCAGCCAACGCAGAGACTCATGGGCAAGAACTGAAGCCTTTCTCACAGTCCCTGAGTCATTGAAGCTTCATGTTATCACAGCAGACCCCACACTTCTACATTAATGTTATGGCCTAATATCTTTATGCCTCTGTTTCCCCACCAATAGCGTGCATTATACGGTGTCTGAGAAGGTTAAATTAGTGTAGAAGCCGTTGGGAAAGGCGTGGAATTATCATGCACTAAGGACTCTTTAGGTGTCCTCTGATATGTGGCACCACTGGTGTGTGTGATTCAGCACCTTGACATATATGTGTGTCCTCTTACGTCAGTGATGGTGACCACTGAGTATGGAAGGATGAAGGAACAGATAGCTTTCTGACCCTTTCTGGAGCCCAGGGGTTGGAGGGGGAGGCACCTACTCACCTGTCGAGAGTAGCACCCCAGCGGGGGGTGCACGGGCTGCTGGTAGGGCATCCTCGTTGACCGTTGTGGGTACAGGCCCTAAGGAGAAAGAGAAAAGGTCCCTGATGCTGGGTGAGGGTCCCTAGCCTGAGCCAAGAAGCTATATACCACCTCGGCATCCCGCTCACAGGCCTAGATCTACATCTGAGGCTGATCCTCCCTCCCCCCTACCCCACCCCCGCAGATGATCGACTCCAAGAAGTTGCCTAAAGCTGACTGGATCAGGCTGGGGCCAGCTCTGCTCAGGCCACATGGAAATCCCCCTTTCAACAGGCTCCAAAGCTTCTTTCGAGAGCCTTTCAGAGGCTGATGCATCTCTGAGAAAGCTGCTCCACCTTTCTAAGAGTCTTTCCCCTGCCCTCAAGAGACAGAGTGGCCAGTGTCACATTCTGCACACACTTGTAGAGAGCAGGGGCGAACCTCCTGTGTCATTTCCTGTGCTGTCATCTGCTGTGCTGCCCCCTCTGTTTTCTTAAGACAAGGTCTCTCACTGGCCTGAGGCTCATGAAGTAGACTGTCGGCTGGCCCGTAAATCCCCAATAATCTTTCTGTCTCTGCCTCACCAGGACTAGGATTTCAACCCTGCTTCACAATGGCCAACTTTTGAATTTTGAATTCTGGTGGGTTAAACCCAGGTTCTCAAGCTTGCAAGACAAGCACTTTTTACGAACCAAGCTGTCTCCTCGGCCACCATGGACTCTTTCTGCTTTTCCCTAAGCCTATTCTCACCTACCACATGAGGTGTCCCCACACATCTGTGCTCCATGTTGATAAATCCATGTTCAAGTATATCTGCACATGTAGGGATCTGGGTCTAGCCAGCTGTGACTCTGTGCACAGATGTGCAACTGTGCCCCTATGCGTGCTCATTTGGGCTTGTGCTGTTATGGGCCCGTGTGTCTCTGGAACTCACAGTGAGTGAGGGTAAGCAGGAGGATAAATAAAGGAATGCCAGGAAAGATCTGAGGAGGCACCTGGGCACATAGTAAGGACTATGTAAATGTTAGGTCTGTCCATCATCCCCCACGGCCCCTCCCTCCAAAAGCTCCAGCAGCTTAGCCCAAAGGAATGGAAATTTTATTCACAACTGTGATTAAGGGTAGGAGATCCTTGTGTTCATATAGACACAAGACACACACACACACCTAGCAAAAATGTTACAAAGGGTGGGCTAACCCATGACCTCTCTAAATGTCCACCCAGTCATTACCTACGTCACCAGGGTGTCCAACCCTTCAGACCATATGGGGACCAGGATAGCTACTAATGCAGCCCAATATAAAATTATAGCCTTACTTAAAACAATATTCTTTTTTTTTTTTTTGCCTTTTAAAAATTAATTTATTCTTGTTACAGCTCAATGGTTATCCCATCCCTTGTATCCTCCCATTCTTCCCTCCCTCCCATTTTCCCCTTATTCCCCTCCTCTATGAATATTCCTGAGGAGGATTACCTCCCCCTGTATATGCTCATAGGGTATCAAGTCTCTTCTTCGTAACCTGCTGTCCTTCCTCTGAGTGCCACCAGGTCTCCCCCTCCAGGGGACATGGTCCAATGTGAGGCACCAGAGTACGTGAGAAAGTCATATCCCACTCTCCACTCAACTGTGGAGAATGTTCTGACCATTGGCTAGATCTGGGTAGGGGTTTAAAGTTTACTGCCTGTATTGTCCTTGGCTGATGCCTTAGTTTGAAGCGGGACCCCTGGCCCAAATCTGCCTATCATAATGTTCTACTTGTAGGTTTCTAGGACCCTCTGGATCCTCTACGTTGCTATTCTCCATGCTTCTCTCATCTAGAGTCCCAATAGGATGTCCCTCCCCTCTGTCCCAGTTTCCTGGTAAGTGAAGGCTTTCGTGGGACATGCCCCTTGGGCTAGTATGCAGATATAAGTGAGTATATACCATTTGAGTCTTTCTGCTTCTGGGTGAACTCACTCATTATGATCATTTCTAGCTCAATCCATTTATCTACAAATTTTGGGGAATTCCTTGTTTTTAATAGCTGAGTAGTATTCCATAGTGTATATGTACCACAGTTTCTTTATCCATTCTTCAACTGATGGACACTTAAAACAATATTCTAAGACTGGTCTGCAACCATTGTGTAACTTGATAGCATGACCTAAGGCATGAACCTCATAGATGACAGTGTCTTGTCACAACGTCGTGTAAAGTAAACGTGTTTGCTCTTGCAGCCCATGGGTCATGGGTTGTACACCCTTAGGTTTTATGTGTGGCTCTGGGCAATTCTTCTTCATCCAACATGGCCCTGAGAAGCTAAGAGGCTGGACGCTCTAGAATGATGCTCAAAGCCCAGTGCTCCTCTCAGCCTGGGACATCTTCCCAGAGCACTCCTCATCCCAAAGTGCTTCCTGTCTTCAGGCTTGGTTTGTGGCAATCACCAAACCGCTAATGGTGGACGCCGTGCTCCTGGTGCTGTCCTCAGCTCCTTGAGACAGGCTTCACGATCTCTGATGTAGAGACAGCACAGAAGCCTCCCAAAATCCCCTTCCTGTTTCAGCCTCCAGATCTCCAAAGAATCCAGAAGGGCACATCCTATCAGAGAGCCCTGCCCATCCTCTGTTACTAAGCAGTGACATGACCCTTGAGACCTTCCTGTCTTGGCCCCTCCTACTTTCACCAACCCTGACCCAAAGCCAATCCTTTCATGCCCTGTTGCTTAAAGTTCTGCAACTAGCTCTGAAGCGTTGACAAGGACTCTGTTGCATGCTTTTCTGTCACTCCCCCCTGGTGCTGTCTTGCCAGGCCACCAAGGAAAAAGATGCACTCAGTCTTGATGTGACTTGATGTGCTGAGATGAGTTGGGGGGGGTTCCCTTTTCTGAGGGGTAGGGGAGAGGAGATAGAGGAAGAAGGAAGGAAGGGGCTATGACTGGGATGTAAAGTGAATTAATTAATTAAACAAACAAAGAAGTTCTGCAACCAGGGCAACCTCTGTCACTACCATGATACAGCCCAGTCCCTACAACCCCACCCTGCAGTGAACCTGGGCAGAGAAGTCCTGCCAAAGGGATGAACTTGCTCATTCCAGGCCTCCAGTGAGCTGCACAGCCTCGGGTGGGGTGCTAAGGGCCCTTCTACTGCTGTTTCCTTCCAACTCCATTAACTTGCCTAACTGCCACCTCTTCTAGGGCTGCAAACACCAGGCAGCCCTCCACCAACACCACCTGTTCTGTACAGGGCCATGCTATGGCCTATGGAGGGCATACAGCTGCCCTGCCCTACCCCCTGTAAGAGATGTTGCCGCATTCATTAGTATGAGAAAGACTGCCTGACTCTAGAGGCCTTTGCGGTTGTTAGAATTGCAGCTTTATAAAATCATGAGCAAATTAGGGCAGATAAGCATTCACTCCTCTTCACTTGGAGCCGTGCCCTTTCCCCACTCAGAGTCCTTCCTTCATCTGGAGATGCCCACGCTTCGTGTAGGGTACCCTGTCTTCCTATCTCTCGGTCTCTCCACTGTGGAGCTCGGAGTAAATTGGATTTGGGGGCCTCATCTTTACTCCTTAGGCCCTGTGTGGAAGAGATCATGATAGACTAGTCCTCTGTTTTCTCTCTGCCCCCTCAAGGTCTACTGAACTCCCTAACCCCCTTTTCTTAGAGGACCATAACTGAATATTAATGAAATAAACATCTGTGTCACACTAGGGATTTTGAGAGTCCCTCCTTATGCATGGGCTCAATTAATCCTTACAACCCAAGCAGTTTCTGCTGCTGCTGTAATTATGATAAGCCCGGCTGTCCTACAGACCAACCGGGACAGTTAAGGAACTTGCCCAAGGCCACACAATGCAGATGTTGCAGAACTCTCTCACTCATCTTCTGGCTTCTAGACCTGCCATCTCTACGGTAGCAGGCCTCCTGATCAGTTGTCTCCAAGCAAGTACTAGGAGAATCTGAGATGCCATGAGAAGATAGAAATGCTGTCTTTAGCCACCACCTGAGAGGATCGGTTTCTTTAAGGCCAACTTCAACTGAGCCCATTTAGGCCTGAATTGTTCACAGAATCCAGTAGGTCCTTCTAGGAAGGCCAGGGCACCATGTTTTAGAAAAAGCTGATGGATGGATGGATGGATGGATGGATAGATGGATGGATGGAATGGGTGAGTGGATTGATGAATGAGTAAATGGATAGGTGGATGGGTGGGTGAATGGATGCATTGATGGGTATGCAGGTGGATGAATGGAATGGATGGATGGATGATGGATGGATGGATAGATAGATGGAGGTAGATGGATGGATGGATGGAATGAATGAATGATGAGTGAACAGATGGATGGATGGATGGATGGATGGATGGGTGGATGGGTAAATGGATGGACGAATAGTTAAGGATAGATAAATAGATGAATATGGATGAGTAGTCAAGTGGGCGGAGAGATGGGTACATAAAGCAGAAAGGCCAGAATGAGCAGCAGTCAGAGAAAGTTTCAGAATGCGCCTGGGGATGCATCTGTCAGAGACACTAGACTGAGCTGAACTTCTAGTGCATGTTATAGAAAATCTATAATTTGATCTACAAGAAAGTACTTTCTGCTTCTAGAACTCTACCATCCAGAGGTATTGACTCCATTTCCCTCATTCTCTAGAAAGGTCACAGTCAGCCCTACGATATGAACATCAGTGTCTCTGAAGACACAGGACAGACTTTATGCTCAGAAAGTATGTCCAAACCTTGCTCAAAAAAAGCCAAGGCAACGAAGCATTACCATGCAGCCTGACATCGTGAACTGTGTGCATGCATTCAGCAAGAGTGACTTCCAAACATGGAAAAGTATACAGTTGTTTCTGATTCTGAGGCTGAGTGTATCCCCCATGGATTTTGATTTACTCCTGAACTTACACTGGTCTCCAAGCCTCTTCACCACCTTTGAGTGCCTTCACCTAGCACAGTGCTCAGCCTACAGTGAGCACAGAGCAGAGGTCTTTAAAATTACTTAAGAAGATGAATATAAATAAATAAGAATGAGTCGGTCAATGAGTAGGTGAATAAATGAATGGGGATTAGGCAAGCCTCAAATTGCAGGAGGCTGAAAATGCCTGTGAAGGAAGCCATGAATTAATGACCCAGATGCTTCTCTCGAGACTGTGTGAAGATGTTATTGCTAATGTGAAGATGATGCCTTGTGATTTCCCTTGGACAATCTCCACCTCACCTACACCTCACCATGAATTGCAAGGCGTTTTGGACCTGTGGAGGGCAGGGAAGCAGAGCTAAATCTTTTTTTTTTTTTTTTTTTTTCTGAAAAAGTTGAAATCAAAACAGAAACCGGTCTTTGTTCAGCTCTTTCAAGATGAAGCTGGAGGGGCGTCAGCTGAGGGAGTCTTCAGACTAGATAGGCCCCCTGCTTGCCTAGGATGTCTAGGCCATATGCTTCTTGCTCTGTTGGAAACAAAGAAATGGCACTGGCTCTCAGCAGAGAGAACATGGAAGATGACATGTTGAGTGTGACACAAATTTCTTCTCCATTTCCACTTTCCAGACTTGCCTACCCTAGGCCAGGCCAGCAAATGGCCAAAGCCCTGATTTCACAGGCCGGAGACCCCGTGCTTCCTGGAGGAACTACATGACATGATGGAGAAAAGCCAGCAGTGGGAACAGAAGATGGGGAAATCTTTGATGCTAAGTGCCTCTCCTGAAAACACAGAGCACTACCTAAGGGGATTGTTAAGTTATTGGATCGGACAAAGGCTTAAACTAGAGTGGACATTTATTTGATTCTCTCTTCCTTCTACCAAGCGGGCCACGGCTCTTAAGGGATATTAAGTTAAATGGACAAAATGAAGAAACTACATTTTCCCTGCATAAATAAGCTCCGTGAGTAAAATTTTCAAACCCTGCTACAAATTCTTCACAGTTCCTTTGTGTGGGATTTCTAATTCTGTTTCAGCTAGGATTCCCAAGAGCATGTGTGCATGTGTGGTATACATGTGTGTGAGCACATGTGTATGTGTGTGTGTGTGTGTGTGTGTGTGTGTGTGCGTGTGTGCGCGTGTGTTTGTATACCAAGTAGTGAGTCAGTATAACCACAATGAAAATAGCAGCGGAAGTCCACAGGTTGGCAATGTCATCTCTCATCCTCATGTAACTTATGGTTAGGGATGGCATTCTTGGGGAGTCCCAAGGTTCTTGCGGGGAAGCCACAGCCTCTTGCTTACCTGATAGTGCGGGAAGGTGGAGTGGCTGGAAAACACTGGCGGAGGTGGACAGTTGAGATTGAGCCAGAGAGGCTGGTTCAGCGTGGTTGAGGTCAAGGCTGTGGTGAAGCGTGGGGCAAAAACATTCCCAGCATACTTGATGTTCTTGTCGGGCACTGTTGTAGGTGGGTTAACTGCAAGTCACAGCAGAGGGCGAGCATCTCAGTGCCTGTAGTGGGGAGAGGCTAGCTGCCTTCTGTACTATAACTACCCAGGGCTACCTATTCTCAGGGACCAGGTCCTTTAAGCTCCCAGAGGGTCCTTTCAAGTCCAGGAGATTTCTAACTCCAGGAACCAATCATTAGTGTAGCGCTGGTTCATTTGTAAGGGCTGGCTTCTCTCCCCATCACTCAATGGCAAATGAGGCTGGTGAGCAAGGTATGCAATAAACCACATTGCTTGCTAAGGCTGTATTCCACCTACGTGCAAAAGCAAATTCCAGCATTATACAAACAAGTGCAAAGCTGTTGCAAAGGGTCCCCACCCCCTAAATGATTAAATCCACCCGACCAGGGATGGATGCTCAGCAACACTAGAAACTGTGCGGCTTGTTGTCTCTGTATTTGGGAATGGTTTTCCAAATATTTTAAAGGTTGATTTTATTTTTCTTCGTGTGTATGTGCATGCCGGCGGGTGTGTATGTGTGATGTGCATATGTGTGTGTGTGTGATCTGCATGGGTGTCAGATCCCCTGGAACTGGAGTTACAGATCCTTGTGAGTCACCCAGAATGGGTGCTGGGAACCAAAGTCCAGTCCCTTGGAAGAGAAGTAAGCACTCTCACCCACAGAGCCATCTCTAGCTCTCAAAGCTGAGTATTTAAAAGCATGAACTAGATCAGTGCAGGATCTTAATACTGAGGTTTTAAAGCATGAGGTTAGGTTTAATTGCTATTGTGCACAAGTATGAATTCTTCCCCTCACAGAGACATCCATGGGCTGTGGAATCAGAACTACCCACCTTCCCAGCATCTCTTCTTGTTGTTGTTGCTGCTGTTTCTTTGTGTTTGGAAAAGGGTTTTGACTTCATAACTGACACAGTTGTAGGTGGGGCAAAGGAGAGGAAGCCAGGCCAGGTCACAAATAATCTCATTGTGGAAATAAATCGAAGCATGGATTTCTCTGTAGCCTGGGCAAACCGAGAAGCTGTAATACGTCTCAGGTTGGAGGCATGTACCACATCAGTTTTTGTGTGTACCCCCGGGATTTCTGAAAACCAATTACATTCCTTTAGCAGTTAGATTCCCTTAGGGGATGCTGGGAGAAAATCATTTCCTCTTTCTTATGGAGTTTAAAACTCCTGACACCCAAGGGGAAAAAGACTCGCCCATGGACAGGCTGAGGTACCCCTGCCTGGGCCCATGAGGGTTCTCAGGTACCCACCCAGGGAAGATTCACTTACATTTTAGATCTAGCCCATCCATATCCACTTTGCTTCGAAGCCTCGGCTGCCCACTGGGGTTCTTGGTGGCCCCAAAGAACTCATAGAGCAGGTTCTTCTCAGCTGGCCACACAGGCTTCTTGGTTGGCAGAGTCATGGAGATGGTGCCCACTGAGTCACTGTAACCCTCCTCACCATACGCATCCTTCCGGCTCTGGGGCCACTGGCTAAGAAAGAAGCTCTCTCGACCTTTGGCCAGCTCTTTAGTGCCAGGGGTTCGTTCTACAGAAGGAGGGAGACTGAGTCAAAGCCTCTGGAAGGCAAAAACCTCTTTTTTTTTTTTAATTACTTTCTTGTAGCTCTTGCTTCATACTGAGGTCTAGGCCACACTAGGGACTGGGTCTCAGTCAGGTGCATCCCTGGGTTCATGCTGAAGTCTGCTCTGATTGTGGCCCATTCTGACATTCTTGCCTGATACAGCCATCTCTCCACTCCCCTGTCTACTCCTCCATCTGCCTATTGATCCACTCACCTACCCACTCAGCCATCTACCCGATCCATGCAGTCACGCAGCGCCAGTCATCGGATTGGGTTATCCAGCCAGCCAGTAGCCAGTGATCAGCGAGGAGGCGCCACTAGCGAGCAGTCAGCCACGCATCGAGCCAGGAACACTCCAGCCGGGCAGCCACCCACCCAGCCAGCCAGCCAGCCAGCCACCCACCCAGCCAGCCAGCCATCCATCCAGCCAGCCAGCATCAGCCATCCTCCACCACCCAACCATCCAGCCATGCCAGCCAGCCAGCCATCCCACCCACCCACCCACCCATCCAGCCATGCCATCCACCCACCCATCCACCCACCCATCCATCCATCCACCCATCCATCCATCCATCCATCCATCCATCCACCCACCCATCCATCCATCCACTCATCCATCCATCCATCCATCCATCCACCCATCTATCCATCCATCCATCCACCCACCCATCCATCCATCCATCCACCCACCCACCCATCCATCCATCCATCCATCCATCCATCCATCCATCCACCCATCCATCCATCCATCCATCCACCCATCCATCCACCCATCCATCCATCCATCCACCCACCCATCCATCCATCCATCCATCCATCCACCCACCCATCCATCCATCCATCCATCCATCCACCCACCCATCCATCCATCCATCCATCCATTCATCCACCCACCCATCTATCCATTTATTGATCCACCTATTATCCATATACCCATATCTTTTTCTTCTTTTTTCTTAGACAGGGCCTCACTGTGTAGCTGAGGTTGACCTCAACTCACCATGTAGACCTGGCTAGCCTCAAGGTCACAGAAATCTGCTTGTCTTTGCATCCTGAATTCTGAGATTAAAGGTGTACACCACCATGCCTGGCCATTCATTTTCATTCTTTTCTTCCTCCCTCCTTTCTTCTCTTGCTTTTCCCTCCTTCTCTTCCTTCCCTTTTTCCATGCATAGAGCCAGGCTAAGGTTGTGAAGGTATTTTGGATGTGGTTTGGCCACATGGAAGCACATGGCTTAGCTAAGAGACACACATCCATCCCTACAGGACACACAGTCTGAGTCATGCTCTTTAGTCCCTCATTGTGGACTTCGCCTCCACTGTGATTCTCACTGGCCATTCAGCTCTCCCATCAGCTCCAGGCCTTTCCCTGAGTACCGGTGGCACAGCCATGAGTCAGAGCTAGACTGCCCTGCAGGAGCTCACACAAGGAAGAGGGAGATGTGCCCAGAAATAGCTCCAGGAAAGGCAGATGGGCACTGTGAGGTGACAAAGAGACAACATGGAAGAAGATACTGGCTAAGATCTCATCTGTCTAAGAGGGTCCTTCAACCCAGAAGGAAGGAAGATTTAGCAAGACTTATTTGAGGTTATCAGGAAGGTGTTACAGACCTGGGCAGCTACAGACAAATGCCAGGAAACATCAAAGGGACAAAGTGAGTCATTATAGTTGACTGGAGTGTATAGAAGGGCCATTCCATAGGCCCCTGAAAAACACTGAGCATCCATCCCTCTCAGAAGGACACCCTGACACCTGTGGCACATCATCAGAGCTTTTACCCACATTCCCTTCACTGCTGTAACTCTTTGTTTTCAAAAATGGAATAGGGGGGAGATAGTGGATACAAAACATTCTAAGAAAGCACTGTGTCCTCACTGAACCCATACAGGATTTCTCGCCATTATTCCCTAAACAACACACTGTAACCACTATTTACAAAGCATTTACATGGGATTAGGCACCACTAGTCAGCTATAGATTATTTACAGTGTGTAGGAAGGAGTGCGGGGCTTGTATGCCATTATGTGTTAATGCTCTTGAGCATCTTTGGATTGGGTATTTGAAGAGTTCCTGGAACCAAGAAATAGGAAGGCAGGTTTATAAATGTGTACGCATGTATATTACATACTATATAATCTGGAGATATACTCAGACATATATGGACATAATTACTACTAAGGCATTTCTGTTAGAAGCAGAAAGCGGGCTTTGTGCTCTGCCCCTCAGTCCTTCCTCAGAATGACTGTCTCTGGGCACCTTCGTGGAGTTTTGCTGAGAGGCCCATCTATACAGCTGGATGGCTTTGTGCTACTCTGGACACATTGCAGGCATCTGGGAAATGTGGCAGTAGCTGGATCCGAGGACCTGTGCTTTACTGTTACCGATGGTAGTGGACTTGCTCCTACCATATCACGGAGCCCCTACCACCTATCCCAGCAGGCCTGAGGGGCTCTGCATGGGCCTGGACCTTACCTTCCAAGCAAAGGGAAGTGCTGCTCTAGCCAGGGCCAATTTAGGAGACTATGACATTTTTAGCAGAACGTGTCCCCAGAGTCTCTTCCAGGAGTTCCTCTGGTTGCTGAGTTTAGCCCCCAGCTAGAATGCTGAAATAACATACCCACTAATAGTAGTTATCCCCCCCCCCAGAGACTGGCATATTTGCAGCCTCTCACGGACTACAGTCAGTCCCTTGAACATCTGCAAGACCTGCCTGACATCTGGGCACTCTCTACCCCTCTCCCTCTGTCTGTCTGTCTGTCTGTCTCTGTGTCTCTATCCCTTCCTTCCTTCTTTTCTTCTCTCTCTCTCTCTCTCTCTCTCTCTCTCTCTCTCTCTCTCTCTCTCTCTCCCCTCTTTCTCTCTCCCTCACCTGTTTTTCCTCTGCCTCTTAACTATATAAACACACACAGAGGCACCTTCAGCTGTGCTACCGCTGTGCTTTCTCTATTGAGTGCACTCGCCCTGTACAAAGATCCCTCTGTCATAAGTTTCCCATAGAAAGTACACAAAGGCACTTTCTGAGTACAGGGAAGAGAAGTGGACAAGGCACCTCTGGTCTGCAGTCCTTTCATCAGGGAATATGAAGGGGCCCTCTAGAAGGACAGGGTGGCTCAAGCCTCTCCCACCTTGGGACTCCACCAGACCTGCCAAGCGCTGAGTCTAGCTTGTCACCTCAGCTCTGATTTCCTGAGGTCCCTCAAGTGGTCTAGAACATAGAAACGCTCCAGAAGGTGACCTTGTTCTTGTTGTCAGAGAAGTGGCGTGGGCCCTCCCCAGACAGACACTGTCAGTTAACTGTCACCCTTCAGCCTGGGGGTGACCTTTCTCTTGGTTGCCATGAGTGTAATCTATTCTCCTAGGGACTGGAGACTGTGGGCCAACCACTCTGCAATCCAGTGTGAGCATACACAATGTGGAATCCCAGAGATGGGCAGGGAGCACCGGGAGGGGATGAGTTTCCTGCAAAGACTAGAGTCCTTATTCAAATGTTGAAAATAAACTTATCCAAGCCTCTAGAGTCCCCCAAGAACAAATCCAGGACCAGCAGTTTGAACTGTGCCTGGATACGCCCTAGAGAAGGTGGACCAGTCCTGATGACTAGAGCGGGTGCCTCTATGAGGAGGTAAGTGACCCCCGCGGATCTTTTCTAATAAGGTGGATACTTCTTCCAGCATGCTCTGGGTACCTAGTAAAGTCAGAAATGACACGTCTTCCAGGGCCGGGAGAGATGGCCCAGTTAGTGACATGCTTGTCATACCTGCCTGAGAACCTGGTTTTGGACTCCCTGCATCTGTGTAAAGAGCTAGGTGCGATGGTTCATGTCTGTAACCCTAGTGCTAGGCAGAGTCAGGATCCTGGGGGCTCATTGGCCAGGCACTTTGGCTACATGACCTTGAAAGAGCCTGTCTCAAGAAATAAGATGGAGAGCGACAGAGAAAGCCACTTGAAATTACCTCTGGCCTTCAGACATATACATATGTTCATTCATCCACACATTGATATACCCCCAAATACACACACACACACACACACACACACACACACACACACACACACACACACACACTCGAGCTCTAGCACACATACAGGGAGTGCTGCATTGCTTAGCTTTGCACAAAGATGCATCGTGTCCTTGACCAGCTCCCTGAGCCAGACTTTCCTCCCTGAAAGTCCCCCCTCACTTCTCTGTTCCCAGTCCTACTCACCAATCCAGTGGTGGCCCTCAAGGGTGGGGTCAGCCTCAGTCTTGGAGCAGATCTTGGCAAACACCGGGAGCTGCCTCTTCGGAGGAGAGAACTCGGGTAGCTTGTCGGGGAGCGCAGGAGGAGGCGGGGGTGGCAACAGCAGGAACGGGCCCAGCCCCATGGGCTCTCGGGGTCCAGAGCCATTGAAGATGCTATTCTGCAGGAAGTCCTTAATGACCTTGGTCTCTTCCAGCACCATCTTGTTGTCAGGGACCTTGGACATTTCAGTAGACTTCAGCGGGAACTGGGCCAGGAGTTTGCTGATCTCCGAATTAGAGGCACCCGTGCTGTGGCCCTTGTCCTTAGTCTCCCTGATACTCTTGACCTTGGCGGCGTGAAGGATACCCGTGACTGCAGACATGGCAGAGTCGGAGTCCTGCCTGCTACCGATGATAGGCATGGACAGCTCCTGCTCCTGGAGCTTGTCACCAGCCATTACGGAGGATCCTGCAAACTCAGTGCTGTCTGTCCCGAGAGGAGGCATGAGAAAGCAGGGAGCCAGCTCCCGGGTGCCCTGGGGAGTGACGATAGGTGTTGCAAGCTCCCCAGAGCCATCTTGGACCAAGATGAGATGTTCTTTGGTGAGGCTTAAGAACTCCTGCTCCACCAACAGGGAGATTTCATCCTTGCCACCACTCAGCGCCAGAGCCCTGCGGAAGGTTCAAAGACACCCTACAGTTAGCGCGCTCACCAGCTCACCAAGCCAGTGGCTCTGCCAGCCAGCCACAGGCCCGAGGGAAAGAAGATGGACTCACAACCTGTTGGAAACACATTTCCTAGTATGAAAGCCCATTGCTTTCTCAGGAAGGAAGATGGGCCAGGAGGACACAAAGCCAACTACTAGTAGGACTCAGCATCACCCTGTAGGCCAATGTGCTGAGAATATCCATCCCTCCTTCCTTGGGACCTAAGGCAACAGACACCGGAGAGGTCATTTCCTGGGGAAATTTGTGCACAGCAAGGGGGCTGGCTGCGAGTTGTAGAGCCTGCTCAGGAGTCCCCAAGAATAATATACAGCCAGTCCCTCCCTCTTGCTGGATGGTGAAGTGTACAGTAAAGCTCACACCTAGCTCGGTCACTTCTCATCTGTGTGACCCTGGACACGTTATTCAGCATCTCAGGCAATTTGATACCCTTGTGTGATTCCCAGGAGTATTGTGGAAGGGGTGTTTGAACACCCCGGATACTCTGTCACAAGGGCTGTGGAACTATCCTTGACTATGTCTGCATAGCTCAGGCTCACGGTCTGACCAGACCATGAATCCTGGATTCCACAGTGTGACCATCTGCGTACCTGTATCTACCCTTGCTGGCATGGCCTCTGACAGGGTCATGCATCTGAATTGTTTTTACTGTGGATGATGGTAGTACTTTCCTGGACTGTGAACCATCTCATAAGGCTCTCCCCACACCCCTGCTCCCCTATCCCTGATCTCCATCACTGGTCTGGACTCTAATGGACTGGTGGTACTTGATGGGCCAATGAGTACCTAGCTCCTGGTTAATGGTTCTCCTCAGGGGAGGGAGAAGATGGTAAGCCTGCCATCTCAACCCACTAGCAACCTTGGTGGGGCACCTTCCTCCACTGAATTTCCAGGGGAGCCAGGGAACCCCAGCTTAGAAGCATCAGCTGTGCATACTCGAAGAGTTTCTGGGAGGGGCAGATGCAGTTGCCTATGCCTGGCACATTCTGGGAACCTAATCAGCTGCCACTCAGGGCACAGGAAGAGGGAAAATGGGTTAAGAGGCAGAAGGGGAAAAAGGGGGTTGTCATGGGGCTCAGCTGCTGCAGTTTTACTATAGGTAAGCCAAGGTATGGTCTGTGCACTAAGGCAGCACAGGAAATACCCAAAACAGAGTCCATGGCATGTCCCTACTTCCTGATAGTGCTGTTTGCTTGTGAGGACACACACACACACACACACACACACACTCTCTCTCTCTCACACACACATCATACACCCTCCCATGCACCCACGTATGTATGCATGTGCATGTCTCAATGCACACAAATCTATACAAAAACCAGGGGGACACATGGTTCACTCAGAACCAGGGGAGCAGAGTCTGCCCCTGATAGTCCACAGAGAAGACCCACTTCCTACTCTCAGATTCTCTTTCCCTCAGACTCTTCTCTCCCTCTCAAATATTCCCTTCCTTTTGCCTTCCTCCCATGTCTAGACTTAGGGCTATAAATAGGCCCTACTCTCCCCACTGTGCCCCAGGAACAATCAGAGTAAAGAGGATGCCCCAAGTTTCAGATCCTCCTCCTCCTCCTTTCAAGGGATCAGGGGAGACACAAGTCTCAGGAACCAGTCACTTGAAAGACCAGTTTTGTTTCCCCCCCCCCCCCCCCCCCCCGACCTCCACTGTCTTGCAAAGCCAGCAGTATGTCAATACCCTTTCTGAATTAGCCTCACTCCAAGGATGCTTATAATTTTAACACTGTGAACATGGCATTGTGGTCACACTTAAATAGCAAAAACAGCCTTTAATCTCAGAGCTACACGTTAAATATGTGTAGATCAATTACGTCTGGGGTTTCCTTTAAAACTAATCCAGCTGAGGGAGGAAGGGCGGGAAGAAGGGAGGGAGGGAGCAAAAGAGGGAGGGAGGAGAAGGTACCACAGACAAGAGCCTTTTTAGGTTGCACATGTCAATCATCAGGAAAGCGGGAAGCGGACACCTGGGACCTTCACGTTAGTCAGTCTACTGGCGTCTATATTTGGTTTCTGGGTTACATATATACACTGTGACTCTTCAAAAGTGCCAAGTAGCAGGAAAACAGGTTCTCGTTTCCCAGTGTCCTTCTGTGTTAGTGCATGTGGGTATGCATATGAGTGTTTATGTGCGCACACATGCCTCTGTGTGTGTGCGTGCATGCACACACATGCAAGAACACAGGCATGTACACAGGGGGAGAAGAATGCACGTGTGCTTATGTACACATTGAAGCCAGAGGAACATTGCTCACAAGTCTCCCATTGGCCCAGAGTTCATAAATCAGTTTAGATGGGTTGACTAGCAAGCCCCTGAAATCCTCCTGTCACTACCTCCCTAGGGACGGCCTTATAAGTACATATCACCACACCTGCCACTTTTGTGTTGGTTCTGGGAATTAAATTTAGGTCCAAGGGCACCTGCGAGGCTAGTTATATCTGTAAAAGGGCACCCCATCTCTGCACAGCCCGCCACTGCCACTGCCACCGCCACCGCCACCAGACAGCTGTAGAAATCTGGAATGATTCAAACCTGACTCCCGCAGCTCATCCCCACCCCCACCCTGCTGCTCTGCCAAGGTCAATGGGGTCGTTTAAAAAGCTAGAGGCAAACACTACCTAAAATAGAGGTGCACAGCCTGGCTGTGAGCTCTCCGGGTAACTCCCACCAAGGCCGCTCGATGCATCATTTATTAAGCATGGGAGAAAGGCAAAATAAAAGGATCCAGAGGGTCCTAGAAACCTACAAGAAGAACATTATGATGGGCAGATATGGGCCCAGGGGTCCTGCTCAAACTATGGCACCAGCCAAGGACAATATGTGCAGTAAACTTCAAACCCCTACCCAGATCTAGCCAATGGACAGGACATTATCCACAGTTGAGTGGAGAGTGGGGTCTGACTTTCACAGGAACTCTGGTGCCTCATATTTGACCACATCCCCTGGATGGGGAGACCTGGTGGCACTCAGAGGAAGGACAGCAGGTTGCCAAGAAGAGACGTGATACCCTATGAGCATATACGGGGGAGGAAATCCCCCTCAGGAACAGTCATAGGGGAGGGGAGTAAGGGGAAAATGGGAGGGAGGGAGGAATAGGAGGAAACAAGGGATAGGATAACCATTGAGACGTAATATGAATAAATTAATAAAATAAAAAAATACTATGGAAAAAAAGAAAAAGAAGTGACCACAAGGCAGAAGGGAAGCCAGGTAAGCAACACCCACGCTCACACTTGATCCCTTCCACATCCCTGGACACCTGGCAGTATCATTCCCACCTCCGGATAGGAACAGGAGCCCTGAAAGACCAAGGACCTTGTCATGTTAGGGAGGAGGACCTTGTCATGTTAGGGAGGAGGCACAGCTGGCCCATTTCCTGTACTCACTTGCCCAGCCCTAGCCAGCCTCCTTTCTGGAGAGATCCTTCATCCAAGTGCCCCAAGCTCCTGCCCGGGCTTTGTTTCCTAATCTAAATGCAATCAGGAATATTGCCACTCCATCCCATGACCCTAACCCTTGGAGGATCGCCATGGTGAGGTATTGCGTCCTGAGCCTGTCATTCACAGCGTTAGCCATCCCTGACAGCTACATGTCAGCTGCATGTCTGGTCCTTGGAGTCTTCCACCAACTTACAGTTAGAATTGTCTCGCCAGAAAAGAGTCCTGGCCAGGGCCATGGGGACGCTGCCAAAGACCCTACATGCAGAGGGACAGTAACCCGGCATCAGCACGTGGGGAAAATAAAGCAACTGACCCCATGCTGTCCCGTATCCATGCCCCCTTGAGAGCCTTTATCGAGCACTTGGCGGTGATCAAGATTCGTCACACACCCAGGAGTCCTTAATCCTGTGTCTTCCCTGACTCCTCAGCCCCCTATATCCCCAAGAAAATAAGATTGGCTTGTTCTTGTTTGTTTTAGAAAACTGCACGGCCACGGAGCAGGGACGTTCTCAGAACCCAGATCAAGCAATTCCCTTGCTTAAAACCGCCTTGTGGATTCTCATTACTCATGGGATAAATTCCAAACTCCCTGATGATCCCCAGGACACTACACAAATTGGCCCGTCTCCCTCTCCTTCTACCACGTTCATCTTTTATCTGGTCCCCGGGATGCCAGCTCATTCCTGTGACAAAGGCCCCTTGCATTGTCTCAGGAATGAATGCACTGTGCAGCCCCTGGATTGCCCCTTACCTGCCTCCTCTGCGACATTCAGCTGTCAATTCGGGTGCCTTAATCTCCACGTGTCTTCTTCCTAGCTGACTTCTAAAGAAATGTTCCTTCCTCTCTCCCTAGGCATGCTCTGGGGGGAGGGGACTCCATCGTCTGTTTCCTTCATGGCATCTCCCTTTATCATTCTTCCCCGTCATATGCACTCCAGGAAGGCAAGGACTCTCTGTCTTGGTCATCACAGAGGCCTCGGAGCCTAGAACAGCACCTGTCGCCACAAAGCTCCAGATCAGAAAGGATTTGTTGGCTAAATGGACGAAGGAACTCTCTTGTGTCTGTCCCCTGCTGTGCACTTCTCTTCTGGCCCAGCACTGTGCCAAGTCTTTGACTTGTTGCAATCAGTCTGGCTTTGCTCTAGGTTCTGGTCTGGTACCCACCCCCTTAGGCGGATCAGAAGACCAAACAGACACTCCCAACCTTCCCACTTTGCCTGATTTCAAGAACTCCCTGCCAGGCAGGGGTGGGGGCCCTTCGTCAGATGACTACACTCCCTGACTGATGTGGGCTTTGGGATGTGCAGCCCACACTGACTCTCGGCAGTTATCTGGAGTTTCTGGGGAACATTTCCCAAGCGCCATCTAACTTTACTAAATTCAAAGATAAGCACGAACTTCCTAGAATCCAGCCGGAAATTGGAAGGGGGGGCCAGGGAGGTACATAGTGTTCCTTCAGATATGTATGCACGTGCACTTAAGTGCACATCACCAACACCAGACGTCTGTGTCAGATCGTTTTCTTGCTCCGTTTCTGCTTTATTTGTTTGAGACAGGGTCTCTCTCTGAACCTGGAGCTCATCAGTTTGGCTGGGCTGACTGGCCAATGAGCTTGGGGAATCTGCCTGTCCCTGCCCTGCCCCCCAGCACTGGGATTACAGATGCGCACTGGCAGCATTTATCTGAGTACACAGAGCACTTTATCTGTGGAACGATTTCACCAGCCCTTACGTTCTTCCCCTGAGCTTTGCTGGCCCTGGCACCCCTGTGATGTTCAGTCTTCGCTTTGGGTTGAGAAACGTCATAACATCTACCAGACTCTATCCAGTGAACCATTGCAGGAAGGCAGCCTAACTCCCAGGCTCCAGAGAAAGGAATCAGGTTGGAATCCATGCCAAAGTTCTGGGTTTCCAGGTCTGTGCTTGCCGCCCTGCTTCAGGTGTGCTTGTAGCTCCGCTGCTTGTGTTATTTCCGCATTTGCAATGTACAGAATTGCGTAAAAATAAATAAATAAAGGCTACTGGCTGGTAGGCACCCCTTCCCAGCACAGTGACTAAGCAAGTATGTTGTTAGCTCCCCCAGCAGCAGTTCTGTGTACATGATAACATGGAGCAAAGATGGAAACTGCTACTTGCCTGAGCCAAACAATGGGAAAATGCAAGCGAGAAATTGTTAGTGCCAAAGAAGGACACCAAGGCAAATATTTTCTTCCAGGCATGGCATCTTAGACCAATGGCAAACACGTCACCCAGGCCAGGTGCCCTGGCTGATTATAAAGAGAAGCCAGTAGGTGGCTTTGGAGTCAAATACACAAACTCAGGCTTGAACCATGGTCCATCAGCAGACTGATCTCTGACCTCAAGGTTCTTTGTCTTCAAGGTGAGGAACAGCATAGTAGAGTAGTTTCTGGAGGGAGGCAGAAACTAGACTCAATCCCCAACATCTAGCAGAGGCCAGATCTTTTACAAGTGGCCCTATATCTAAACCATAGGTCCCATTGATGAAAATTGACAGTGGTTGTTGGCACTTATTCTGTGGCACCACCCTCAGCACGCTCCACTGTAACTTCAGAGGGGGAACACGATCATCCAATGAAACATCTCTACTTCATCACGCATTTATAAAAACCCTTTGCAAGCTGCTTCTCTTCAGGATCCAGGAAGAAGCCAAGACTTAACATGTGCTTGGGTCTAAGTCTCAACCTGTTGCTTCTCTTGAGACTGATAACTGACCTCCCCTCCTCGCAGATAAGCTCAGACCAACCTGCTAGAGGGTGACACATCCAATGGGACTCCAAGGAGCCTCAGTTCTCAGGACATCAGGCCTGAAGGCACGTGGACTAGCCATGGAACCAGCTGAGTTCAGTCAAGCCCAGCCCTTACTAGAAGAACCAGATGAACTCAGCCCACATTGCTTAACCATGGAAGTGGGGGGTTAAGTATGTGGCTGTAGCTGCAGTTCACTGAGCTTCCAGAGGTTGACTGACCTTGATGAGCTAATTTAAATCCCATCACTAGGCCCACCTGGCCTATGCTTCAGTCCAGCCTGGTGGCCTCTGTTACCTTCTCCAATCTCCAGACCTATCTTGGGTCATACACCTGTGTTCAGGCTCAGCCTGTTGAGTTCTGCCTGGACTGTTCCCACACTCCAGGTCATGTATCCTGTGCACCATCCCAGCCTGGCAGGCCTTCCTGAGTCTAACCTTTCCATACTATATCCAACCTCCAGGCCTAGCCTGGGATGCACCTGTGTGACCCAGCCAAATCTAGTGTGTCCTGGGAACCTTGCCTGCCCATGCTATCCCCAATGCTCAGGCTTAGCCTCAGACTCACTGACACACAACCAATGAAATAAAGAAATCCACATATCCAAGACTCATCACGAACACAGACAACATGAAAGGCCAAGACAGTATATCCCATGAAGCCCACTAGTCCTGTAGAAATGTTCTTAGTGAGAATTACCTAGATTAACTCCACAATGACACAATGCTTAAAAGAACAAGCTTCATCAAGCTAAAAGCAGTTTGAAGAAGACACAACAACTCAGCTCAATGAACTTAAGGGGAAGAGCAGGCGGTAAATGCCTGAATGAGGTTCAAGAAAACACAAACATATGGCAGAGTGAAATGTCAAAGACAATTCAAGATTTGGAAACTGAATTCAGTAGAGAAATATTGAAGAAAACTCAAGCTGAAATGAAGACAGAGTTGAAAAACTCAACAATCCAATTAGAAAGTGCAGGGCTTGGCCTAGAGAAGGCCGTGGTGAGCATTTGCTGGAAAAATCAAGAGAGCAAATGTACAGTCAGCTCCATGGAGTCAACAGGAAACCCGAAATTCCCATTTTGAGGTGGAGGAATTTGAGTGCCATGGCAAACAAATGAAGATGTAACCTCTAGTAGTAGTCAGTAAATGGCTTGTTACAATTCTCTTTTTGTTGTTGTTACAATTCTCTTAAATCCAGATTTAAGATTAATTAAATGGCAATTAAGCAAGATTCTGGAGTTTAATTGACTCTAGACAGAATGATTGTTTTCTTGCAAAAACCCCGAACCCATTTCTCCCCATTTCTTCCCTACATCTTTAAATGTCATCATTGTTCAACCACAAATTCAAACTAAAACTCTAGGTCCTGCCTCCATGTCTCTGGCTCACTCAAGGAGCATAAGGAACCCCTCAATGGGTCAAGTAGAAGACAGAATATCGGGTCCTGATGTTAAAGCAGAGGAATTAGACCACACAAGCAAAGAGGAAGAGGAGGAGGAGGAAAAGGGGGAGAAAGAGGAGGAGGAAGACAAAAATGAAGAAATGAAAGTGACATCTAAGAACACTGTGAAAAGACCAAAATTTTCTAAATAGGCATAGATGAAGAATGATGCCAGGTCAGTCACCTGGACCATATCTTCAACAGGTCCATAGACAAAACTTTTCCAAATTAAGGAAAGACCGACCCATACAGATATAAGGGGCGTACAGAACATCAACTAGACAATACCACAAAAGAAACTCCCCATGGCATGGCACAATCAAAACATTAAGTATTCACACACACACACACACACACACACACAAAGCATCAGTACTGAAAGTAGTAAGAAAAAACAAAACAAAAATAAAGAAAAACAAGGGACAAAGTGGTTCATCATATCTTTAATCCCAGCACTCTGGGAGGCAGAGGCAGGCAGATCTCTGTGAGCTTGAGGCCAGCCTGGTCTGCAAAGTGAGTACAGGACAGCCAAGGCTACACAGAAAAACACTGTCTCAAAAACAAAACAAGACAAGACCAAACAAACAAACAAACCAAAACAAAAACAAAGAAAGAAAAAAAAAACAAAACTCCCAAACCATAAGTCACATTTTTAAAAAGCCCATCAGAATAACATGATTTCTTAATGGAAACCTTAAAATCCAGAGGAGCCTGGAGCAGTTGCCAGGCTAGACTGCTGCACCCAAGGGCTCCAGAAAAGAAGAGTCCTCCCTGGGAACACAGAGGCTCTTCCCCAAGAGAGACTCATCCTGACTAGGGTCGAGGATACTGGTGTTTCTGGTCTTTCTGCCTACATAGGTTCAGAGGCCAGCATTTATTCCCATGACACATATATCACACTGCTCCGGGTGGCCTGGGACTAGCATAGAGAGAAAAGGGACAACTAGCTCAAAACAGCCTGTCTTCCTCCAACTTCTCTCCGCTCAGGTCCGGCACTCACTCAACTACTGGATCTCCTCTTCCCATACATGCCACAATCATGACCATATAGGTATACCTCAAAGGCATGCATATGCACACAACCATGTACACACAACATAGCAAGACACATACACATGCACGGCAGGCACATACACACATCACAACCACATACACACACTGTAGCCATATACCCATGCACATACATACGCCATAGCCATGTATACACGTGTATATCCCAAAGTCACACATACACCCTGACTAGACACACATACACACACACACACATACACACACACACACTCACACACACAGGTTGAGTCCACCTCTCTGGCCACCAAAAGACCCTGGCCACTTCTCTCAGTTTAGAAGTGGGGTCCAGTAGTCATATAGACAGCCTATGTCCCAAAGGTATGTGGAACCCCACTGAGTCACCACTCACTTTTCTGGTAGGGAGTGGAGGGTTGTAAGGAGGGCCTTGAAGAAGCTTCGGCCTTCCTGCCCCACCAGCCCTCCTCCCCTCTCCAGACCTCAGCAGGATTAAGTGAGATGATGAAATGTGAAAGCCCTTGGTAAATTGTAAGGAGCACTATGCAAATGTTAGCAGCTCTGACAGAGAGGCAGCAGCAGCGGGCTGAGCAGGAGAGGCAGCCCTGGCTGTGAAGTCAAGTCCAGCAGGCCAGGCTCATACATACAAACCCTTTGGAGCCCCCAAGCCACAAGTACTGGCCAAGGTGTAAAAATCATTGAGACCTCATTTCCTCAGCTGCCAAGTGGGGACAGGATGGTGACACCATCCCGGTCAAAGGTAAGGGACACTGTAAAATCGCTCTGCTCCCAGAATGCCAAGCCCGTATAACACATTTCTCAGCAAAGGTCTTCACAAGTGGTGCAGTCCATTTCCTTACATGCCCCAGCAGGGCACGAAGGACTCAGTGCAGACCCGCCTCCTGCCTGCCTGCCATGCTTTTCTTTGAAACTCTTCCTTTTTCAACGGTCAGCCTGGGATTTCTCACCTTTGACCCCTGGAGTAAGCCAGAAGTGTCTAAGAGAGGCCAAACACTTGTTTCTTTCTATTGTAGCTTCTGTTGGCACTGGGGTGTGGAATTGGTCCCAAGTTATCAACACTTTGGGTGGGTCCCCCTTGCCCACCTCGCACCTCCCTCGCCTTCTGGTTTCCCTGTATGGTATCCGTAGAGACACCCTGGATGGGTGACACTCCTTCTAGATTTTTTTTTACAGCAGTCCTGGGACTATCAGTCCTTGGCAAGTGGAAAGTGAGACATGCCTCGCCATACCATACCCCTTTTCCTCCAGTCTCCCTGAGGGGAGCAAGTGCAGGGTGGGGCCAAGGCCTGGGGGAACTGGGCATGGGCAGTGAGGGGCTCAGTGAGCTGCTGAATGAGACAGGAAGTACTGGGGATAAATACAGCAATAAAGGAGCTTTGGCTGGGAGCGACCAAGTGATTCTTATTGTTCAAATTATCTTTAAAACTTTTCATTTGAATCTGTTTAATAAGGGAAGGCTTACCCCAAGGAAGAGGTTTGTTTTTTTTTTTTTTTTTTTAATGTGACTTGGGAGCTGAATTGGAAAGAAGGCTGCAACAAAGATATTAAAAGGAGGATTAAAGGAAACCACCGGTGGCCCATCTCTGCAGGCTCCCACAACCTGCGACTCAACTCTCGAATCCATAAAATTAAATTACAAAAGGGGACACAGGAAGCGAGGCGTTAATCGTGATTCGTCTTCCTTTCCTGCTCATAGCTCCTGGTGCTAAGCAGGCTGTTGAGAAGAGTGCCTGCTGTTGTCCGGTGAGCTCAGGCACCAATACCCTTCAGGATTTCTCTTTTTCCTAGGCTCCCTTCCAGCTGTTCAGGTTGCCTAACCTCTTTGAGCCTCATCAACCCCTTTCACAAAATGAGAGTAATAGCTAGGAAAAGGAAATAAGAGTACACTGAGGCATGGAGCCTCATGCCTGTGAGTTACTAACTCCTTTTAACGCAGCCTAAGGCAGAAGGACAAAACCTTGTCCTGGCTTGCACAATATTCTCTCCCTGCATGCCTCAGTGCTCTCTCTCTGATGGCTGTGACCCTTTGCTTGGATCCTAGCCACCTCTCGGCCTCACTCTCCTCAAGGTGGCATTTTAATGGCTCATCCGTCATCCACTTCCTCCCTCATTCATACATACTGCATAATCATGGAGTGCCAGGAACTTGGCTGGACACTGGAGAGACAAAGATGAGTAAGACACAATCTCCGTCCTTAAGGAACCTCATGGTGCAGTGCTGGAGGGGGCTGTTGCCAAGAGGCAGTGTACAATATGCATCAGGTGACCATCACCTCATCAGAATGCCAAGACTCCCATATAAGGAAGGAGCTGACAGCTGTGCCTCTGGACAACAGGCAATGAGGCAACTGGCTTCAATTTGGCCCTCCAATTCCATCACCATTATAAAGACCACACCACTCTGTCCTTGGTGCCAGGGAGACACTCATCTCTTGTGATTATCTCCTCTGCTTTCTCCCATTAGACACTAAGAGTTACAGAATCACTCAGACCTGTTCTTCATTTTTGCCATGGTTCCCAAGAATCTCTTTTTCTTGAGTAGTTTCCTTCAGCTTGATTCAGGAGACATAAACTCTCTTCTCTCCATTGCATTCTTGTGCTCTCATTTTATCTTTGATGGTGAAGGTGATGATGGTGGTTGTGACGGCAGTGGCAATGGTGGTGAGGAAGAGGAGGAGGAGGAGCATGTTGATAGCGATGGCAATGGTGATGATGATGGTTACAATGATAATGATGGCGATGTGACGATAGTGATGATGTTGACAATTGTGATGATGGTCATGATAATGGCAGTGTGATTAGTGGTGATGGTGATGGTGATGATGCTGGCGGTGATAAAGATGATAACAGTAACAGCCATGGGGATGCTGCTGCTGATAGAGGTGGTGATGATATGATACGATGTTGTTAAGGACTGTGCTTGTAATGATAATAATAATGACGATGATCATGATGAATAGAGATAGTAACAGCCACTATTATGATGGTGGCAACGGTAATGATGATGACAACGATGGTGTTGACATTGTGACAGTCATGATGACAATGATGTGGCGGTGGTAATAATGACAGCAAGGGGAAGAGCTCTTTTCTTATTCCAGGTGCCATGTAGGCGTTACACTTACTACTCCACCAACACAACCCTTCTCCATTTTTCAGATGAGGGCAACAAGGGACACATCCTAAGTAACTTGGTTTCCGTTAGGGAGGGCTATGATTCTAACTCCCCTGCCTGTTTTCTGCCATCTGGGAATTGTAGAAAACCCTTAAGGAATAAATAGAGTATAATTGTTTGTTTAAACTACTGAGGTGCACAGAAAAATCTCTGTAGAGGAAGCTTAGGGACAGTACACTTGCCAGGTCCTCAGTTCAATCCTCAGTTACAGAGAGACAGGGTGAGGTGATACAGAAGATAGCATAGTCATCTCGGTTTTTAAGAACAGGTGGGGTTGCAGCAGGCAAACAAGAGAAAGGCGTTCCTGATAGTTGAGTAGCCTGAGTAGAGGCAAGGCCCTGTATGCCCACTGGTGTTCGTCTTGGATTACAGAATGAACACGGAAGGAGAACAGCAAGATGTATGTCTAAAGATACTGTACACACTTAATACAGACTCCTGAAGGCTTAGCCAAAAGAACCGAGGCCAGTGGGAGATGTTTGAGCAGAGCCCTTAACAAGCTTCAGGAGGAGGAAGTTGGTGGCGGGTGGAGGACCTCCTGTAGAGAGAGGGACAAATACACCAGAACATGAAAGTGAATAGTGGCAGAAATGACACAAATAAGAAAGCAATGACTTCAAGGCCCTGGTGATAGGAACCAGAGGAGAAAGGCCCAAGGCTCTTGAGCCTCTGTCTCCCCAACTCACTTAACCCCTTAATAACAACTGGAAAAAGAAGTGCTCTGTTGGAAGAGCCATTCAAACAAGAGAGTGCCTTGGTTCCCTAGGTCTTTCTGGCTTCTCCTGTGTGGAAGACTGGAATATGTAAGAATCTACTGCGACCAGTGACCTTTAACAAAAAGCACCAGTCTTCTGGGCTCATTCCTGATTTTGTTTTCCTTGAACTGTGAGTGCCGTACACTAGTTCATGTGACAAGCAAACGATGCGGGTATCACGATGTCAACGGAACAAGGTGCTGAGACTCAAATTGGGAAGCTCAGGAGAGAGCCACTCTGTTTATGGAGCTCAACCTGCAACCCACAGGGTCTCTAACTTCTGAGAGATATGGAAACATGTGTTCCGGCAGCATGGTGCCCAACTGCCTTCCACGGACTCTCAAGGAGGTGTTGACTCTTGCAAGGGAGGAAGGCATGGCTTGTCACCTTAGACCACAAAGATACCCAGAGCTGACTCCTGGAATGGGACATCAGTCTGGATCTCTGTGTGTGGGTCTCATCACCAGGCTCCAAACTTGCAAGATAGTAGTAAAAGACAGTGTGTGCCTGAAGCTATTTTTCTAGCAAAGTAAACCCACTCAATTGTATAATAACAATAGTAGAAGGAATTGCCCTGTTGGGAGAGTCCTTCGAACAAGGCAAGGCTCCTGTGCTTGCCCTGTGTAGATTGGCTTGAGCAAGGGTCCTACTGGATCAAATGAGTGTCAACACAAGCATCAGGATTCCGGGCTCTGGCTGATTTTGCTTTGTGTGTGTTGCTTTTGTTTTGTTTGTTTGTTTCTTGTCTTTGTTTTTTGTTTTTTTTTTTTTAATTCTTTATATAGATTTCTTCCTGCAGACTTTACTGTTCCTGCTAGACTCTGGCTTGGCATGGTCCTCGGCAAAGCCTTTGAACTCTGCAAACCAGGTTCTACCTGACTTGACAAGCTCTGGTGCCCAGGAAGGGCCTGGAAGCAGTCAGGGAAGCTGGTTACAGCCAGCCAGCGCAGGATCGCCTTCCCACTCCCCTCCTCTCCCACGGTGCGTTTGGGAGTTCCTGTCCTTCCCCAAACTTGCTGGATTCTTTCCGCAAGCTCTACCTTCTCTATCCTCAAGGGCAGGGACACACTGAATTTGGGGAACCTTGACAGTGAAGGTGCTGTTAATGATAGCAGCCTCTCTTGCCAGGGAACCGTACCCACGTGGAACCATACCCACGTGGAACCATACTCACGTGGAACCATACCCACGTGGAACCATCCTCACGTGGAACCATACCCACGTCTTCTGCTACACTCACAGTGCAGGGGCACCCAATCTCTCCTGAAAGCCTTCCCCAAGCCTCAATCATTAGCACGCTCATTGTCACATATCACCCTCTGGCCCTTGCAAGACACTGTCAGGCCCTGTCTCCTCTCTCCATCACAAAATAATGTTGTCACCAAAACATGCTCTTGAAGACAGTAAGCACACGTTAAACGTCTCCTGGGTGTTGCTGCTGTCTGACGATGAGTCTCTGTCCCATCTTACTCTCTGGCCTGGCAGCCATTCAAAGGGAGGGGATTTCCCTTTTCTTAGCCTTGTGTCTCTGAGGTCCAGCACTGGGCCTCCAGTATTCACTGAAGGAATCAAGGCAAACACAAACGAATGAGCACTGCCCTGCAGTCAGAGCAGTGGAGTTAGAAGGAAACCCAAAGCACCCCATTCTGAGGCTGAGGAATTTTATTAGCGGCGCTGTGGCGAATGAATGAAGATGTAATCCTCGAATATGAGTCAGTAAGTGGCTTGCCACAATTCTCTAAGCCCGAATTTAAGGCTAATTAAAAGATAACTGAGCAAGATTCTGGAGTTTAATTGACTCTAGACAGAACTATTGATTTCTTGCCAAAACCCGTTTCTCCCCACTTTCTCCCCACCTCTTTAAAAGGCGCCATTGTTCAACCAGTAACCCAAGCTAGAAACCCACATCCCACCTCAGTGTCTCTGTGTGTCCAAACCATCAGCGGGGTCTCTGGCTCCCTCATGTCGCACATTGAACTGCCCACTCCTTCCATCTGTGGTAGTCACTGTGGTCCAGATACTCTGCCATGTGGGCCTCGACAGGCCTACTGCTCCCACAGACCTCTGACTTCTCTCACACACCGTAAACCATCCCTGTGCAGAAACTAAAGGGATCTCTGAAAAACTCCCAAAGAGAGTCAGCACACACACGCAGTAGATCTCAGCGCTATACAGTGGCTCTCTGAGGTCTCATAAGACCTCACTAGCCCGATTTGAGCCTTAACTGTTGCCGTGTCTGCATCCTCCAGGGCCCTCCAGTAGCACCATCTTTCCCAAAGCTCATCTCATCTCCTCAGGCTCTTTGTGCTTGCTGTGCCGCCCCCCCTTGAGTCCCCCCTATGTCCCCCATCCTCCACCTACATGTTTCTTCCAGGACTGTCAGAGAGCCGGCTGCTTTGCTGACATCTGAGACTCAGCTCAACAGATCCTACACTTCAGCCTAAACGGGTCTCTTGCTGTTACTTAGCAGGATGCTGCTTCCACCTGCACTTGTTGCTATCTGAAAAAATCATCTCACCACTTTTGCGTGCATCCCAGTGGTCTCCTCCAGTGAGAACATCATCACATTCTGCAGTTACCATAGTAGTTGCCCCCCTTCGCTTAGCACTGTACCAGGCACACAGTACCTATTTAATAAGGACTTTTTTTTTTTTTTTGATTGAATAAATGGACTCCTAGGTGCCCATAGTGCAGACTCAGCATGAAAAGGAAAGTGGAGACTGTGGCGTGTCAATCATCAGTAGCAGGAATATATAAGGCAGAGGAGGGCATACAGTCAGCACGCACTGATTCCATTCACATATCTGCACTTGATTCTTGGCATCCCACTGCCATGAGCACCAGCAACATAAGCAGGGAATCCAACCAATGAGTCAGTTAAAGTGGAAAAGAGAACCATGGGTATCTGGCTAGTGAAAACATAGACAAAAGGAGTCCTGGGAGGGATCTGCTGCTATCCTTTACCACCTAAAGCACTGCAGAGTGGAGAGATTGATTCTGGATCCCCAAGAAAAAGAATACAAGATCAGTTAGTTTGATGGGGACAGAGTTCAGCTATGGGCAAAGCAAGCCCCTTTCAGAGAGCTGACAGCCTCGGGATGGCATTTCTCCATCTCAGAGAGGGTGTGGGTGACTTCTTGACAAGGACAGCAAGGAAGTGACTCAGGATATTCAGGATGGCCTCCAAGGCCTCATGCCCATGTTTCAGTGACATTTAGGGACAGGGTTGGGCATTTGGGGGGGGGGGACTGGAGAGATGCCTCAGTGGTTTAAGAGCACTCTCCCAGAGGACCCAGCTTCAATTCCCACTGTCCATATGGCAGCCCACAAGTGTCTGCAACTCCAGATTGAAAAGGATCCTATGTCCCCTTCTGACCTCTGTGGACACTAGGCACATATATGTTGCACAGACATACACATAAATATTCTAAAAGCATCTTTAAAATTCATGAATAACAACATTCAAGAACTTTCTTAGCTACTCTGAGAAGAGACAGCCATCAAACCCTGCCTACAGAATAGGCAGGAAAAAGAACAATAGGCAGGTGTCACATGGCCTGGACACACAAGACACTGCGGCACGCTCTCTGGTTTTAAAGTCTGTGATCACTCAGAACATAGGGTCCCCATGTAAACTGCATGGGAATGCCTCATGTTTTAGGGGAAGACGTTCATCCCAGTCACAGCTGGGCCCAAGATGGTTAAGAACTTCATTTCTGATATTCAGCACTCCCTTCCCCCCTTCACAGCTAAGCCAAGGTGGTCTGGTGCTTCGTTTCTGAAATTCTACCCTTTATTAAGAGTAGATGGCGCACGCCTTTAATCCCAGTACTCGGGAGGCAAAGGCAGGTGGATCACTGTGAGTTCAAGGTCAGCCTGGTCCTCAAAGTGAGTCCAGGACAACTAAGGCTATAGTTTCTGTCTCTGAGGGGGAAAAAAGAGTAGAACCTCAGACCTCGGGCAGAGGAATATTTTTAAATCTCAGCCTATTCCTCTGTAAACAAAGTATTTTAACATCTGGGAGGCTGTGGGTTTGAGCTCATCCTGGGATATCTAATGAATTCCAGGACAGTCTGGGCTACACAGTGAGACCCTGTCTCAAGAAAACAAACAAATAGATGAGAATTATTTTCATTTACAAGGGGGAGGGGAACAGCTGAAACCAAAGTGGTACAGTTTGATAATTATGGAAATTAACATCTACATGCACATGGACTCTCACTTCCCTAATTAATATTTTGGGGGTTTTCAGATTTGTGTGCCCTCCTCACGGCTCTCTCTTTCTTAATTCTCTCTTTCTCTCTCTCTCTCTTTCTCTCTCTCTCTCTCTCTCTCTCTCTCTCTCTCTCTCTCTCTCTCTCTCTCTCTCGGGTACCTGGTCACTGCAGCCTGCTGTACAACCTTGTGCCCCCCACACCCACACACACTCTGGCAGCTACAGCAGCTAGACATCCTGGCAGCCTGACAACATTTTCAAATCTGCCCGCCACTGCTTGCTCACAACCGTGGCAGTTGCCATGTTAGTTCAGGATAGAGGAGGTTGGAGCACTTGGCCTCCAAGCCATCTTTAAGGGCAGTTACATGACTAGCCGCCATCTTTGTTAAGGGCAACCACATGACTAACTGCCATTTTTGTTTTTCGGATATCATAAATACTCTCACCAACCCTGTTCAAAACCTTGCTAAACTCCAAATGCCGCTTCTAGGTTTTTACAATGGTTACTTAATTTTGACTTTCACATTTTAAGGCTATGTTTTTACCCTAATCCAAAATGTTTTTGTTTCTAACTTCCATCTTTACTAATTCCTAGACAAGTAAATAAATGTTGTTCCTCTTGTCACCAGCTACCCCAGAATCAGCTACAGGCTTCCTGCCTAAAGAGTTTGCTACTCTTTTTAAAAATTATTCTTCAATGTTCTGTTGTATTAACATTCATTTGTTTATGATGTTAAAACTTAAATCACTTCCTTATAAATATATTTAGCCTTATTTTCTAAATGTGATGTTATTAATTATACAAAAACTGTTCTGCTCTATTTTTTGACTGTGCTTATGTTTTTAACACTCCAACTTAATAGGGATAAAACCTAAATTAGTCTTAGTCTTTAAGTATTAAGATAATCTATAAAGTTTGTCTATTTAAACATTCTTAAGATAGACTGCTGTCTCGCTGCCACCTTAACAAAAAGGCTGAGAATGTTTCTTAAACCTCCATATAGGAACTGGTAAAAGTAGTTTTAAAATCTTTAAAAACCAAGAGGAGCCTTCCCGACAGTCTCAGCTAAAGCAAAAACTATGCTCCAGGCCTTAGCCACTGCCCCTGAGGGAAGAAAATAGAAGTCTGCGATGCCCCTTCCCCTTCTGCCCTGGAAAAACTGCAGGATTTACAGAGATTATAACTGCCATCCTTAGAATGGATCTATCGATCCTAATTAGTAGCAGGACCATCGAACAATCCTGACTTGTCACCTTCAGCAACCCCTACCACCCCTCCCCACTGCCACCACCACCCCCAGATTTGGCAGATGAGGAAACCAAAGCTCAGATCAATCGCACAGTCACAGGTTCTGCAGTGGACACAGGGCTGACTGAGCCTGGTTATCTGACTACAGCAGGAGGGTTGGCTTTCAAGAGGTGTTCATTGTGTTCTGCTGGGTGGGTAGCTACAGAATTATGATGTGGTTTATTCATCTAAGTCAATGGATTCCCAGGTCTCTTTTCAGTCTCATAACTCTTTCAAATGCAACAATACTCAGAACTCCAGTTAGTAAAATTGACAAAAGCCTGAACAGCTTGGGCTGAAGCAAGCATGTGAGGTGGAGGGAGGGAGGGAAGAGGGGAGGGAAGGAGGGAGGGAGGGAGGGAGGGACGGAGGAGACTGGCCCAGCAAACAGCCAGCTTGACTCCAGGGTGGTCATCTGAAGGACTGTCAACTCTTGGAGCGTAACATGAAAACCCTAGATGAAAGCCAGCAGCAACAGTCAGGTGCAGTGGTACACACTTTTAATCCCAGCACTCAGGAGGCAGAGACAAGTGAATCACTATGAGTTTGAGGCCAGCCTGGGTCCACAAATGGAGTCAGGACAGCCAAGGCTACACAGAGAAACCCTGTCTTGGAAATCAAAAAAAGCAGCAGTAATTCCCCTCACCCCCAAAGCATCCTTGTTTATATAATGCATCTTTCATTTCTTTGTTTCTCATCACATTTGACCCTTGTTATCGACTCTGAGGTGGACAAGGCAGGGTGCATCATCCTTAATTTGCAGATGAGGAAATCAAGGCCAAATGGAGTGAAGCAACTGCCAAAGGTAGGCCAGTTCAATTTCCGGCCAAGTGCAGACTGGAAGTAGAGTCTGTCTCCATGAATTTGGTGTGACCTGGCAGAGAAGGGGCTTTCTACTGGAAATTGTGCTGACCTTTGATCCAGAAAGTGGACAATCAGCTCCTTGGCCACTGAGAGAGCTGAGTATAGACCCAGGGTTTCCTGTGCCAAGGCACTGTCCCAAAGCAGATGGCAATGAGCAGGCCATAGGAGCTCAGTGCCCCTGAACAGACTAGCCACAGGATTCTGGCTGGAGGAAGGCCTTTTCCCTCCAAGCCGCATGCTGCTGAGCACAGGGCAGAGGAACCAGAAGCAACCAGCATGCCTTCTACCTTCATCTGCAAAAAGCAAAGGAGCTTGCAATGGGCCTGTAGACCAGATCATCTATACTTTGCTTTCTCTCTCAGATATTGCTTAGAGAGCCCTGAAAACAGAGAGAGGCAGCTGATAAATGCCTGAGTGGTTCCCCTATTCCGGAGCGTCTCTGAACTGTGTTGGAGCATGTGTCGGGGCCAGACAACACTTAATTATCACTTGGTCTTTAATTAGCACTTAATTATAAACAATTAATCCATCTGTAAAATGGGGACACTAATACCTGTGTCATAGGGATGCTGGGAGGATTAATCAATGCTTGCAGCCCACTTGGAAGATGCAGAGCCTTGAAAGGGTACTCAGCAGCGGCATTAATCACCACAGCTGATGCATGCTCCTTTCCCTAATGAGATCCCCTCGTCTGCGTCGTCCCTGCTCCTTCCTCTCCGCTCCAATAGCCAGTCCCAACGATATCTTCTCACCTTCCCAGTACAGAAACACTTAGCTCTGTATTTCCCAGACACGGGATTTCCCATCCGGGAAACCAGCTATTTACAGCCAGCTTCCCGCACTTTAATTTTCTATTATGTCCTCTGAATATGTCAATGCCTTCCCAGTAAATATTTTGATGTGCGCTCTTGCAGTAGCTCTGTGGAGGCTGAATGGGACAGCTGCTCTCTGTATTAGGGGACTCCAGATGTGGTTTCCAACCACCAGACTCATCTGTGCCAATGCCTGGACTTTTCTTGGGAGAGAGGGGGAACGACCATCTAGTTGCCTCTGGGGACAGTACTGAGTCATCTAACCCTTAGGCTTGGCGAGAACACTCTTGCGAGGGTCCCAGATCTTCATCTTAGTCACCTATGCCTTTAGAGTGAGAAAAGGCTCACTAGTTGCTGGCAAAGAAGATGTGCCAGTATGATCTCTTTCCTCGCCCCTGCAACTTCAGCACCTTGGCCAGCGCTCCTCCAACTGGCGGAGACTTGGGATTGTGGGAATGGAGAATTTAACACTGAGCAAGAACTTTCAACCCAAAGCCAGACTTCACTCCCCCTCCCTTCTTTCCTTGATAACCAACCAAACGGGGGACTACTCACTCTTCTTGGAAGCTGACAGTTGCAGTCATGGGGACAGAGAGTTTCTCCAGCGAGGTCCTGGGCTGCAGGGACTCAGGCAAGCCCTGAACTCTCTTCCAGATGTCATGGCAAATCTTGTCTAGGCTATCCTGGGGTGTGTCCTGGTGGATCCAGACGTATCTGGGGAATGGCCCCAGGGCAGAGGAACGCTTGGCCACCAGGGCTGAGGATGGCGGGAGACCATTTGCACTGGCCATCCTCTTTCTCTCTTTCCGGAAGCCCCTTTGTCCACCCAGGGCTGGGAGACAAAGGGACTGTCCACCACCAGCCCTCATTCACCAGAAAGGGAGCTGAAACCTGGGCCTGGGAAGTAGTCAGTTCTAGCTGGTTGTTGCTCCAGCCAAGGGGCGAGTTTCAGAGGCCTTTGGTCTGGGTGGGGATAAGTTGTAGGGGGAAACTTTCTTCTGGGGAGGGGGGGCTTATGTTGACTTGTTTTTATTTGCTCGTTCCTGACTTTTGCCCCCCTCCCCGTCTCCCGTAGAAGAAAATATTTAAAAGTCAACAAAAACCAGTAACTTAGTAACCGTGGAATGTCCCCGAACTCAGGAACCAAGCGCCTGGACAGGCAGAATGACATCTGGGAATGGCTGGAGGGGGGCGGGGCGGAGACTGGCTCTCCCCACAGAACCCCCGCACTCCCCCTTTGCGACACCCCTGAGACACTTTTCAGGGCATGGGACTCAGCCCATTCTCGCCTGCCAAGCCGCCAGAAGGGCTGGGTAAGGGCCAGGCACTGTACTAGACAGGGTCTGGGCGGGCCATAGCACTGCCACTTCCCACCTTCCCAAAAACCCGGTGCACAAAGAGGGCTAACGGCTCCTGCCCACCGCAGGTCCTGGCTTTAGTTCTCCTGGCCGCCCCCTTCTGTCCCTCTCTCTATCTGCTGCCGCTACAGCTTCTCTGCCTCCCAGGAAAGAAATCTCCAGTATGGTGGTGTGCTGGCAGTGAGCCTGGTCCAGGTCCCCAGAGGACACCTGTCGCGCTCCCCGCACAGAGCTGCTACCACACCACAGAGGGTCCCAACCCTTAAAAGGACGCCGATTGGGCAGGGCGGGCTCGGGCGGGGTCAGCAGATTTGCGTGCCAGTAGCTCCCACACCCCTGCCGTCGAGAGCTGGGATTCTTTCAGTGGGTTCAAGCGCAACGGCTCGGCGGCTCGGTGCGCGGGGGTCACGGGCCGGTCGGACGTTTGTGTCCAAGGACCGCAGGTGGAGTGGGGGCGGGGTGCACCTGGCAAGACCCTAGCAAGTTCTCCTTAGAAGTAAGTCCAAGTGAAATACTGTCCCCATCCCACCACTGCGAACAAACTTCAGAGGCTGCGGGGGTGGGGAAAACCTGACCCTCGGTCTCCGGTTCTAAGGGAGCACTGAATGCCAAGGGCTGAGCTCAAATCGTATCCTATTCAAGCGTACAAGTTACCTTTTACTCTGCGCACATGGTGGGAGTCTCCAAGTTATAAATGGTCGTGTCCTGAGTTCAAGAAACGAGGCTGGATTTCAAAGCTCAGGACTAGACCTCACCTAATGTCCTTAGCTCCCAAGCAGACCTCAGCACTGGGGCTGGGAAGCAGGTAGAGGTAGAAAACAAAACAACAATAACAACAAACCTCACTCACTCTTTACTAGGGATCGGTAGTCTGTCGTCCTGTCCCCCTCGCTAGAAAGAAGGTTCTCCTTAGAGAAAGCCCGCACAGCATTTTGCCAGGCATTCCCTGGACCCCAAAAGCAGTGGCTACTCCTCCAAAGGTCCACCCTGGGAAGCCAGCAGGAGGTGGAGGAAGAGAGATTAGAGGCAGACAGCCTGGAGAAGCCAGGCACCGTGATCTGACACTGTACTTCTTTGTTTCCTCCAGATAAGTTGATGGACAATGAAGAAACAAGATGATGGAAAAAGACTTGGTGCCTCCTCCCACGGAGCCTTATTCTGACCAAGGGAGGTGTATTATTAACCCAAATAGCCAGAAGTAGGATTACAGGCAGACAAGAGAGCTGCGACAAAGTAAAGGATTATGAAGATCTCACTTCTGAGTTGGGTGTGGTGGGACACACCACAGCACTTGGGAGCCTGAGACAGGATCCTCTTAAGTTCCAGGGGAGCCTGAGCTACAAAGTGAGTCCTATCACGTTTCTGGCACACAGTAGGCTCTCAATCAATACATGTTGGGTAAACTAATGGTACACTGCATAAGAAGTGTCTGGCATGCTGTAGGTGTCCACCACGTAGCTTTGCTCTTTACAGAGGGGCTGAGTTCCTGGAACTGTTGACTCTGAGTTCTGCAAGCTGAGCTTCATTCCTTTTTGGTTTTCATTATGAAATTGAAGATGTGCTCCTTTGGGGAAAATTCCGAGGACCTAGACTGAATAAAATTATAGTTAAGAATGTAGAAAACCTTTTAAGAGAGTGTATTTAAAGGAAAAGTGATCACTTCTGATGAAATATTAATAGTTCTGAAAATGTCACTCAGTGTTTGTGCCGCTTGGCATTTGGTTGGCTAACACCTATGCTTAGGGCACAGTGCCAAGACCTTGCACTGCCCAGGCCACAGAATTCAAGAAAGCTGCCTCACCCTCACCTCTGCTCTTTCTTTTCCTGAACAGGGAACTAGGTGCGGGGGACCAAATCAGAAAGGATGGGAGAAAAGAGAAAGTAAACAATGAAGCTGGGACAGGGAACAAAGAGAGAGGTAGGTTTCTCAGAGCACACAGGCTCCTGCGAGATGCTGTCTTTAAACTGCATAAAGCTGCATCCCATACGAATGCCACCTGCCACACGGGGTTATTGAAATTTTAATTGTATTTTTAACATACATTTAAAAATTCAGTTCTTGGGCTGGAAAGAGGATGGCTCCATAGATAAAGCACTTGCTCTCGAAGCAGGAGGCCCTGGGTTTAGATTCCCCAACACTCACATGAAAGAGGCAGGCACCAGCACACACCTGTAAAGCCAGCATAGGAGGGAGGGGGGCGACAGGAGCATTGCTGGCAATTGGCCTATAGGCAAGTCTGTGGGAGCATTTTCTTAATTACTGATGGATGTGAGAGGGTCCAGTCTACTGTAAGTGGTAAAATCCCTGGACTGGAGGTCTTGTGGTATATAAAAACCAAACTAAGCAAGCCAGGAGGAGTTAGCTGGAGAACAGCACTCCTCTTTGTCCCGTCTTGAGTTACAGCCCTGACTTCCTTTGACAATAGACTATAATATAGAACTCTAAACTGAAGTAAACCCTTTCCTCCCCAAGTTGCTTTTAGTTATGGTGTTTTTATCACAACAATAAGAACCCTAACTGAGACACTGGTGTGTGTGTGTGTGTGTGTGTGTGTGTGTGTGTCCAGCCATTCTAGTGGAATCAGTGAGCTTCATGGTCCGTGAAAGACCCTGTCTGAAAAAAATCAGAATGGTAGAGAAAGGAACCTGGTGTGTTGACCTTTGGCCTCCACACACGCATATACACACAGAGGAACATGCATGTGCTAGTGCTGGAGCATGCACACACAAGTGCACACACACACACACACACACACCTATTTAAATAAGATAGAACAAATTGTTCTTCGCCTGTACTAGGCATGTCTTAGGTGCTCTGTGTCTGGAATCACGTTACACAGCACAAAGAACGTACAAGACTCATGGACTCGAGTCAGATTACTTGGGCTCACATTGAGATTTCACTAAGCTATCTGGTCTTCAACCCCATCAGAGACTTGAGAAGGAATAGAATGAATTATCTGAGAGAACCAGAAGTGCAGGTTAGCAGCTTCCAAAATGAAAAAAAAAAAAAAAAAAATGACAGAGACAGTTTGCCGTCTGAACCCTTACCCATAACTCTCTATAATGTCGGAGCATCCTCTTCAGCCTACTGGCTCAGTATATCTGACAGACATATTTGTGAGGCAGTAACTATTGAGGACTTGCTTACCCTGTCTTGGCAGAGTTTGGGCATGGACTCTGCCTGCATCCAAGCTTGCCTATTTTTAGGCAGAATTCTGTCAGTGGTCGAAAAGAGGACATTTTGCCCAGTGGCTTGTTTGCCACATTTGAATTCACAATTAAGCTTAGTTGTTTAGGATTAAGATGTTTTTAGGTCTAGATAGATCTTTTAAGTTGATAGAGATGAGATATTATAGATATTGATTTATATTCAGAATTTTAGACTCACCAAGATAGCAAAGTGTTTTCTTTAAGGTTGCCAAATACAAAGAGCCAAAACATTATGAATGTAACATTAACATAATTCCTCATTGTTTCGTGGTTCTTCTTGCTGTATGTAGTTTATTTTACCTATGTGTAATAATATAAATGTATATGTAAAAAATTAAAAATATTAAAAAAAAAAAAAAGATTTCACTAGGTTTTGAGTTGTCTGTCACCAGAAACTGAGGTGTGAGCTACTATGTACTTTGGCATACTGGCTTGTTAACGCCATCACACAATATGCTTAAAATGTAGAGCTTTGCTTTCTAATAGTTCTAGCAGCTAGAAATTCACTGTGTAGGCGTCAGTAGTGTGATCCTCATTAAGAAGCTTGCTGATCGGTTTTAATTGCCAACTTGACAATTAAACTGTTGAGGGATTGTCTACATCAGGGTGGCTTGTGGGCATGTTGAGTGTGATAAGATAATCAACACAGGTTAAGGTAAATGAAGTGGGAATATCCACCCACTGTGGGTGGCACCATTCCCTGTGTAGGGATCCAGAATGGAATAAGAGTGGAGAACGTGGGCTGAGCATGCATGAAGTCACTGTTCTCTACTCTTTACTGTGGATGGAATGTGACTACCTGCTTCATGTAGCCTTGGCATCCCCTCAGTGATGGACTATCACCTAAAATTATGGGAATCCTTTCTCCCATAAGTGGCTTTTGTCTGGGTATTTTTAATAATGGAAGCTGTAAAGAAACTTAAGGATCTCTTTCCCCTAGACTTAGAGGTGTCTTCTCCCTTGTCTTCACAGAGGTCCTCTGTGTGTATGACCCTGTCTCAAAGTCCTTCTCTTAAAAGATTATTATGGACAGTGGAGATGGCTTGGTGGACAAAGAGTTTGACAAGCAAGCACTAGCACTTTCCTTTGACCCTAATTACCCAACCAAAACACTGGACACAGTGGTACTTGCCTGTGTTCTCAGTGTTGGAGAGGCAGAGAGAAGAGAAGGGACTCTCTGGAGTTGGGTATTATGGCACTGGTGCTAGATGCTTTACTGGGAAGCAACTGCTTAACACATAGTAATTGCTAGAACAACAACTGGCACAGAAGAGGCCTATCAAAGCACTGCACTGCCTGTTGGTTTGCTTTTTTCTTTTTCTTTTTCTTTTTCTTTTCTTTTTCTCTTTTTTTTTTTAAATTACATTGACATGTGTGCTATTGAAGTTTCTGATCCACAGCTTCTGGGATAAGTGTATCAAGGAAGAATTTTTTTACTATTTTTTAATTATGTATATAGTATTCTGCCCACATGTGTGCCTGCATTCCAGAAGAGGGCACCAGATCTCATTATAGATGATTGTGAGCCACCATGTGGTTGCTGGGAATTGAACTCGGGACCTTTGGAAGAACAGACAGTGCACTTAACCTCTGAGCCATCCTTACAGCCTATCAAGGAAGAATTTTAACTGTACTGGGGGAGTCATCATGTGAACCTCTCCAGGATGCGATTAGTTTTGCACATTCATGTGCGCTTGGTGTGTGTGTGTGTGTGTGTGTGTGTGTGTGTGTGTGTGTGTGTAGACATATTCATGTAGAGGCCAGAGACTGACTGACTTCAAGTATCTTCCTTGATTGCTCTTCACTTTGTTTACTGGTACAGTGTCTCTCCCCCAACCAAGAGCTCTTCATGTGGTCTAGCCTAGCTAGCAAGCTTGCCTAGGGAAATCTCTGTGCCTCCCAAATGCTGGGATTATGAGAGGGTTGCTAGAGCCACTTGGCTTTTTATGTGACTGCTGGGGAGATGAACTCTTTCTCACACGTGCGCAGCAAGTGTTTTATGCACTGTAGCACCTCCCCCACTGGCTGCACTTTTGAACACCAGTCATGTGCAAGGCACAAGGATTAGTGAAATCCTGCACCCTGGGTAGACCACTGCCTCATAAAGGAGCAAAGCATTCCATGAGCACATGGCACAGAGGAGGCAAGGCACAAACTAGGCTCATCCCAGTGCCCAGGGAGTTAGCTGGGCTTGAAGCCTGGCATTAACAGTCACTGATGACACCATGTCACTTATGAGTCGTTTTTAACTTGGGAAAGTTCTTAAATTCCCCGTTACTCTGACTATGACCCTGGGCCGCTTGTTTCACTTCTCTGTGCTTCCTTCAGTTGGCTCCTCTACAAAACAGATGTAATAAAAACAATGACCTCAGAGGTTTCTAGTGCCAACTGAGACAATATATGGCGATGACAGTGTCTCCAGTGGATGCTAGCTGTCACTATGGAGGAGTCTTGCTTTCTTGTCCCCACCCCATCCTTTTCCCATTTTTTTTTTTAACTTTTCTTTCCTTTTTAAAACAAACCAAATGGAAATGTGCTTTTGTGTAGCCCAGGGACAAGCTTGGAATTCTGATCCTTTTGGCTCTGCTTCCCAAGGATATGCTGGGATTAGAGGTGTGCACTGGGATTATAGGTGGGATTATTGGTTTTTGAGGTGCTGGAAACGGAATCCAAGGTCTTCTGCATGCCAGGCAGGCACTCTCCCAAGTGCACGAGATCTCTCCATCTTTTCATTTGGAATCAGAAAAACCTCTGGGGAAGGCAGCATTCCTACCCACCCTCCAGCCAAAGGCTACTCCCATGTCTGACAAAATATGACTAGCTTATGAAACTTAGAAAAGTGGGCATGCGATGGATAGGACGTTCTCCACCGTTGAGTGGAGAGTGGGGTCTGACTTTCATGCGAACTCTGGTGCCCCATTTTTGACCACGTCCCCTTGATGGGGAGGCCTGGTGGCACTCAGAGGAAGGATAGCAGGTTACCAAGAGGAGACTTGATACCCTATGAGCATATACAGGGGGAAGAGGTCCCCCTCAGTCACAAACATAGGGGAGGAGAGTAAGGGGGAAAGCGGGAGGGAGGGAGGAATGGGAGGATACAAGGGATGGGCTAACAATTGAGATGTAATATGAATAAATTAATAAAAAACTAAAAGAAAAGTGGGCATGGCTGGGACTCTTTTAAAAACTTAATGGAACACAGGATGTAGCTCAAAGTACTTAACCTAGCATGCATAGGGAAAAAGACAGTTACATGATGAGTTGTAGGCTAGCCACAGCTACATAGCAAGACTCAGTCTCAAACAAACAAACAAAGCAAAAAACTAAAAATCTGAAAGTAAACTGAAACCCAAACCCCACCCACCGTCTTCCTCATGTGGCTTGTGTTAGGCAGCCTACCCACTTCTCACATGAAAGGTAACGTTTCAGATATAAAAGAAAATTGCAAGTTTTTTTGTTGTTGTTGTTTTAAGTTTTTCAAGACAGGGTTTCTCTGTCTTATCTTGGCAGTTCTAGGCTCGCTTTGTAGACCAGGCTGGCCTCAAACTCACATCAATCTGCCTTCTTCTGCCTCCCCAGTGCTGAGATTAAAGGCGTGCCCACCACACCCGGCCCAAAAATTGCAAGTTTTTTTATTTTTGTTGTTGTTGCTGTTTTATTTTGTTTTGTTTGGTTTTGTCATTTTGCTTTTGAAAGTTATTTGGCTACAAGTAATTTATTCAATTTATGGTCAGCTGCAGTTTCTCCCCGGTCTTGGTGCCTCCTCAGGAAATCTTGCGCAGTAAGAAAACTGTAACCTATAAATCCTTATCAAATGTAATGAAGTTTTTATGCCTACTAAATTTGACAGTTAATGAAACTGACATAATGTTACACTTTGCATTTAATTAAATATTTACTGATTCCCACGTTGGCATTTTCTTCTATTTATTGTGGGGCTAATATACAATTTCCAGGCCTCAAATTCTTTCGGAAGTTCCTTAAAAAATCTATAAAGATAACCCTCCCCCTTTTCCATTTCCTTAATATCTAAACAGTCGAACTGCCTACAGGTGGGTCTCAGACATCTGAGGACTTCAAATTGCTTGAGGTGCAAAATATGAGAAGAAAGAGGAAGTTGATGCCATGTTGTATCAATTATGGATGAAGGCTGTAGACAAGCCAGCCATTCCCAGGGCTCTGGAAAGCCAGCACAGTGCTCTGGAAAGCAAGGCTGTGACTTGGTGCTCTCAGTCTCCAGGCACTGTCACTTGCCATGCCAACCCTAGCAGAGAATGCGGGATTATTTCTCCTAACTGAATCTTTGTGGCAGGCAGCTGAAGGAGGTAGGAGCCTGGGAGGTAGCAACAGAAGCACTTGAGTTAAAATGCCTGCTGTGCTGTGCTCACTTGCTAGATGCCCTTGGGATTGCTCTGGTGAGCCTTCATATGCAAAGGAACAAAAACCAAGCAGTTAAGGGGATTTTGAGTAGGGAAATGCAGGTTGGGGATATATATATATATCAGTGGTGGGCTCTTGCTTAGCATGAGTGGATGAGTGGGGGCCCTAGGCTCAATCCCCAGTACTTAAAAGAAAAAAGAAAGAAAGAGAGAGAAAAAAATCAGGGCAAAACTCATGTAAGATTCCTCTGGCCATCAGTACTAAACTATATATATATATATCAAGATTATAATCAGCAACTATTATGAGCAATCTTATAAAAATGGCAACCTATGAGACTCCCCTTAAAGTTGGGATAAAGAAAGACACGGCTGGTGAACGAGAGAAAGAAATAAAAAAGAAAGGATAGGACTGAGCCAGGGTATGGTGGAGCAGAATATTTGTTGTAGATATGTAGGAAAGTATAGTCAGAGATAAGGACATGTCCAGAGTGGGCATGACCTTGAGCCATGTGAGGGGAGGGAGGGAAGGAGAGGGGAACCAGGTGCAGCACTCGGGGGTGGGGGGCCTAAAGGGAGTAGACGAAAAGACCAGGGAACCAAGATGGTTGGATTATAGAGGGCAGAGCAGTTAGGGGAAGAGCAGGCCAGCCCCTGCGCTGGAGAAGTTAAGGGCTAGGGGAGGTAGGGTATGCCAGCTGGGAGGGCCCTGTAACCATAGGGACTGGGGGATGCATAGGGAACTTAGTGGCCAGCATCCGATTTGATATGTTAAAGGTGGTCCTCAGCCATTTGTCCCAGGCTTGAAAGGTAATGTTTGGGCAGCAAAGGCTCGCAAGGGTGGCCCAGGAAAACAACAACAAAGCCAGAATCAGACTGGCTCATCACGTCTCATTTTGGCCTCTCTACTACCTGTAGTTATGCTAGCCACCAGGCGCTCTCCGCAGATAGACACTCTATACAAGATTCCTGCTGGGTTGCCTAGTTGTGTCAACTTAAGCTAGAGTAATAAGGAAAGAGGAAGCCTCAGTTGAGAAAATGCCCACACCAGATTGGCCCATGGGGCATTTTCTTGATTGATAATTGATGTGGCAGGGGTCCAGTTCACTGTGGGTGGTGCCACCCTTGGGATGCTGGTCCAGGGTGTTACCAGAAAGCAGGCTGAGGGGCTGGAGGGATGGCTCAGCGATTAAGAGCGCTGGCTGCTCTTCCAGAGGTCCTGAGTTCAATTCCCAGCAACCACATGGTGGTTCCCAACCATCTATAATGGGTTCTGATGTCTTCTTCTGTCATGCAGGCATACATGCAAAAAGAACATCCATATACTTTAATAAGAAGAAGAAGGAAGGAAGGAAGAAAGAAGAAAGAACGAAAGAAAGAAAGAAAGAAAGAAAGAAAGAAAGAAAGAAAAAGAAAGAAAGGAAAGAAAGCAGGCTAAGCAAGCCACCGGGAGCAAGCTGGTAAGCAGCACTCCTTCACCGCCTCTGCATTAACCTTTCCTGGCCTGACTTCCCTCATTGGTGGAGCATGTGTGACCTTAAGCGTTAGGTGAAATAAACCCTTTTCTTCCTAAGTTGTTTTTGATCATGGTGTTTTATCACAGCCATAGAAACCTTAAATAAGCCACCAGCTGGGAGCTTCCTGCTTTATCCTTCCATTCCCAACTTCTGCACGGGGACACTGGTCACCAATAAACGTAACTTTCAGCTATTTACTGCTGAGCTGCTGAGAGGCATCTTTAAGGTTTACAAACACAGCATTCGGCATTACAGAGTAAAGCCCAGGCTGACCCCATTGGAAGAGATGCTACTCTTGGTCCCCTGAATGACCTGACTGCATGGGGGGGTAATAAGATAATAAACTAGGTGGTCCCTACTTGTCAGCCAAAGCAGAAGTGGAAACAGGTCAAGAAGCGGATTTTTTTCCCCCAACAGCAGAAAGCGCACATCTTCATCTGCGGAGACAGAGTGCTTCCTGGAAACAACCCCAAGCATGAATTTATCATGAGTCCTTGTATAAAGGACACTGAGTGACACAGTGGGCAATATATTCAATTCCGCTTCCATAAAAGACAGAAATGCTGTTAAGTTGGTCAGTTCCTCATACCAGGGTTCTCTGAAGACAGAGAGTGAAACATTAAATCATAACTCAGGGAAGGTGTTTTCTTTAAGAAATTGAGTCACTGAAGTCTAGGAGATAGTAGCAGGTCCATTTCACAAACACTACTGAGAACCTGCTCAAGCATTTACCCTCCTTCCCCACCCTCCTACCCCCCTTCCATTCATCCACCTGGCCATCCACTCACCCATCCCCCTATCCAGCCAGAAGTCCACCTCTTCATCCATCTCCTCATCCATCCACTTATCCGTGCTCACTGCATGGCCACTAAGTTAGTTTCCTGGTGCTGTGCTAAAATACCCCAGTGAAAGCAACTTAAGGAGAAAAAGGTTATCCACATCCAGAAAGAGAGAGAGAGAGCCTGAATAGGACATTAGGCCAAGGTATAAAGTCCCAAGGCTGGCCCAAGCGACACACTCCCTCTGGCAAGGACCCGCATCTTCAAGGTCCCTCAGCCTTCATAGACCAAGGGTTCCAGTCTGTGAACCTATGTGAGACATGACCCTTTGAAGCTCCAAAATCCACCAAGGACCCTGAAGGCACTAGTGGATGACTTCTAAGCTCTCACACCGACACTGTTTTGAAGGGCAAAGAAGAGAAGGCTGGATGCATGCTGGGGCGGGGTGGGGGGGTGGAGAATGGTCCAGGTAGCAGCACAATTCAGGCCCTTGAAGGAAGGCTCCCAGTAGCAGTGGGAGGGTATCAGAAGGGCGGAGTTGAAGGACACCAAAACAGAAACCAGAGCTTATCTGGGCAGACAAAACAGACAACGAAGACCCTTGCAGAGAGGACCTGGTGGGAGTTTGGATTTCAAACTTTCTGTGTTAGGTTCACAGAAAGCACATGGAAGGCACTGAAACTATAAAGCTAAGTTAGTGTTTCCAAAGATAACTGATGGCAAAGAGTAAGAGTGGCTAGGACAGGAGCAGAGGTAGGGTGCCTGTGGCTTAGTGGCTGGAAGTCAACTGAAAGACAGATAAGCAATGGGGTCTTGGTCAGGGTCTTTATGGCACTAAGGAGGCTGACTTAGAAGACTAGTGATCAGGTAGGCATGAGAGCCAAGTGAGAGGGTCTGTGGTGGCTCCCCAGGTGAATAAGAAAAAAAAAAGGAATAAAAAGGAAAGGAAAGGATATGACAACTTCTAGGAATGGTGGGGGAGAAAGTTTATTGTAGCTATAAGGGAGAAATTGCCTTATAGCTGGGAGAGTCCAGAGTATTCATGACCCTGAACCGTGAGGGGGAGGGGAAAGGAGAGGGGAAACCAAGTAAAGCAGCCAGGAGGCCAAAGGTACAAAAGGAGGGAGCGGGTAACCAAAATGTCTGGATTATATAGGGAAGAGCCTCTGGGGGAGAGGCAATCCAGCCACAAGGCCAGAGAGTTCAGGGTAGAGGCTGGGGTATGCCAGCCATACCCCATAACAGGTAGGGACTGGGGGATGCTGGGAGCATCTGAAGGCACCATAACACCAGGCTTCTGTTTCTGGAGTCTAGGTGGGTGTGGACAATGCTTCACGAAAAGGCTGAACAGAGATTCAAAATGAGTTCTGTTTTGGAAAGGTGAGTAGGGAAAGCCTCCTGGGTTTTTCGAGAGGAGAGAATTCTAGGCACAGTACAGGCACTGGGAATTCAAGAGGCAAGATAAAACTTGTCATCCTGAGCTTCCAGTCAGCCTGGGTGACAGCAAATGAGAAAACTGCCCATTATAGAGCCTGGAGGGTCCTAGACTGACAGCCTCTTTTTGGTGCCACAGCCTGCTACATCGTCTGTTTCATCTGAGCTCTCTGCACTAACCACTCTGTGCTGTCTTTGTACAAAGCACTAATTCTTACCTCCCTCCCTCTGTCTTGACTGAGCTTGTAGCTCTTCTTGTTTCCACCCGATCCCATCATTCTCCTAGCATAATTAACTGTGCCTTGGTGTTTGACTCTTCTTTATAAACCATCAACCAAGTAAGGGCAGGACCCGTGGGTGATGTCTCCTTTTTTTTTTTTTTTTTTTTTTTTTCCTTGGGCCCTAGCACAGAGCCCAACACATAAAGGAATACTTGTGGCATGAATAAATGAGAGAAAATGTGGGGGAATTCATGAATGGACTGCCTAGGAAAACAGAAAACAAGGAAAGCTATTCCAGGGGCACAACTAGCTGCCACAGCAGCCCCCTGTCACTCAATGGCTTGTTACTGTTAAAGAATAGTTTACACAGGATGGTCCAGGGTGGGTGCTTCCAGTGGGCAGGGGATTTCCCTTTGCAAGGTGACTTAGAGAGCCAGGCTTCATCTGTCTGTGGTTTAGCCATCCCCCAAATGTTGTGCATCTAGTCTGCCTTACATTCCTTTGGCTAGAACTTGGCCTCACACTGCACCCAGCTGCAAAGGTGGCTGGCTGGGAGATGCAGTTCTGCCTGAGCACTCACTTTTTGAGTTTGAGTAGGACCGACTGGGAGTGGTGGCGCACACCTTTAATCCTAGCACTGAAGATCACGAAGCTAGCAACCCATGCCTAAAGGGTCATCTAACCTAACAGAGGGTCAGAGTGGGGAGGACTTACAGAAGACTACCTGGAGGAGGTGGCTTTTGAGCTGAGTGGTAGTTAGGAGAGGAAATGGTGTTGTGTGCAGATGATGTGGAGTGAGGATGGTAAATGGCGGTTAAGGAGAGCTTTAAGAAACTATAATAAACCTGGGCAGCCCCCCTTTTCTATTTATGGCTCGACACAAAACGGGGTGTGTGTGTGTGATTGACTTGCCTTGCCTGTGGCATGAGCCCCTCTTCTTTTCTCCTTTCTAAGACTGAAGATTTTCCCAGAAGAGCATAAGAATTTGGTGGCTGCAACCTTCTGTAACCCTGGAGGGCAGCTTGGACTCTGGCCCATCGTCTCCCTCTGTGTTGTGATGCTCAGTGTGGCTTCTCTTAGGCTGCTCACCCAGGATTCTACCTCCTGCCCTGCTAGCACCATAGAGCCAGCCTCACTCTTGAGAAAATCCTTCGCTTTGCCTGATCATACTGAGGCTTAGAAGCCCAGCCAGACCCTAGCCTTCCTCCTGAGCCCAGCCCTGACTCCAGAGACCCTCTGTAGGCTCACTCCTCACCGCCCAGCACCCATATCCAGCCTAGCCCTCCCATGGCTGCAGCACCCATTTGTGCCAGCTCTTGCTCTGCCCTCTCCTCTCTCTCATTCTCTCCCTCCTAGCTTTAGAAGGCTTTTTGATTTTCTTCTTGGATCAGAATGAAAATTTCAGGGGCACCCAGTCTTTATTTGAATCAGGCTGAGTTCTCCAAAGCATCAGGCTTTGTTTTCTTTCTAAAACAAACTGTGATCTTATCTGGATATTAGGCTTATCTTGGCAAGTCACTACACTGCGTTGGGCTTTTTTTTCACCCCCTCTCCCTGCAATGTGATATTAAGAAGAGACCTCGACCAGGGACTGCCTATTGCTTATCTGGGGAATGGAAGGGTGAGCAAAGAGCTGACTCTGGGCTGACAGACACACTCTCCTGGGCCTAAGGGAGGAGGGCCTGAAATACTTGATTCTTATTTCATAGCCCTTCTGAGGGTATCGCCGCCATTGCCCCCCTCCCCAGGTCCTGCCTGTGCTTATATTACTCAGACCTGGGGTTCAGACCATTGCAGTAGCCTCCTGGGTGGTTAAGCTTTTCCTGGGTTCCTCCCCTTTCTTCTTCATTCGTCACAGAGAGGCCAGAGGGCATGAAGAGTTGTATCGCTTGCTCGGTTCCACGGGCTAGGCATGAAAATATACCTATTAAACCAGGGACTGCACCGACCTCCCACAGTAGGTCCTGCTACAGCCCCCTGTGATGTTCACAGCCTAGCAGACGCACCCCTCTTTCCTACTCCTTTACTGGCCTCCAAGCTAGAGATCAAACTCAGGACTTCACACTTGCTAGCCAGCCAAACGCCTCCCACTGAGCTGCACCCTCAGCCCCCCTCCCCCAACAGACACCTCCCCACATATGTATTCTGACTGTCATCCATCTGCTTCTCCTCTACCTGAAAAGTCCCCACCCCCCAACACATGTTGGGGCGGACTTTGTGCTCCCACTCCCCAAAAGCCACGGCTTGATGACCCCTTCCCCAGTTTTAGTATGCAGCTTTATTTGGAGATAGAGTTTTTAAAGAGGCAATTAAGTGGAAAAGAGGTTGTTAGGGTGGGATAGTAAGTGTCCCCAAATGATTGACATCCATCTAAAACGAGGAAACATGGATGCAGGCGTATATAGACAGAAGAACATTCAAAAATGGAGGGAGAAGCTAGGGGAGAGACCTCAGGAGGACCCAAGCCCAGGGCCATCTTGAGCCTCCACAGCTGAAGTCACTGTTGTTTAAGCCAAGCAATCGGCAGTTGCCTCCGCCCTAGCAAGCAGATACACCACTTTCCTGTTGCACAAGGATAAAGTCCAAATCCTGAGGAGATCTGCATGATCTACCTTGGGGGTGGGGCAGGGGTCCTGCTCACCTCAACCCAGCCTTACTCTTTGTCACTTGGAGCCTTCCAGTGATCCCTCTATACAGAAACCCCTTTGTAACTTGCTCAGTTTTAGAACTGTTCTCAGGGTCATAACAGAGAGGCGTCCCAGGTGCTCTCTGGGAAACTCACTCCACTTCTTTCACATTTCCTTCATGAGCACCTGTCATCAGGATCCTTAGGCATGGTTGCTTACTTAAAGACCCCGACAAGTCAAGAGCCATCCACTACCTTTTGTATTTCTTATGTAACACTGCACCTGGGCATATAATAGTGCCTAATAAATATGTATTGAGCAAACGAATCTCCATCCTCTTCCAAGTCCTTATCCTGGCATCAAGGTCCAGCCCAGATCCTCCTTGCCTCCTTAAATTCGCCTTCTGATACACCAAGTTCAAAGCCAGCTTCGTGTGTTGATGTGCCGATCAAACCTGTCTGACTGTATCAATTACCTGTGGCTTTCCACCTCTGCTTCCTCCCAAACCAGGATCACACACTGAGCATCTCCACAGGGCTCACATAGCAGCCTAGCACAGGGCCCCTGAACACAGGAGGCGCTGTGTGAGTCTGTGTAGACCCAAATAGATCAGAGTAAGCCCCAGAGGTGGAGGATATGAGTAAGTGGGTCGTTTACAGGGATTAAAAGTGTGCCCCTCCTCCCACAGACCCCAGGACAAGTGGAGAGACATATGCTTCTTTTCCCGGAGGATTAAAGGGTAAACGGGGCATGCCTATTGCTTATTTGGGGGAATGGAAGGGGTAGAGCTGCTTTCTTTGGTAGGAAAAAGTCCGTTGGCTTCGAGCGTCAGAATTATGGAACAGCCCAGTCGCAGGCTGTAGAGGCCTCTCCATCACTGCGTGCCATTCCCTGGAAGAGAACCCTGGCCACGAGAGGGAGGGGAAGGGCTAAGGGTCCACCCTAGGCAAGACTCAGGCAGCGTGCAACCTACCCTAAATCCACAGCACCATTCCCTCCCCCCACCCCCTCTCTGCAGGGCTGGTGGAAGGTTCAGCCAACCTCAGTTAGCTGAGCTCTTTGCGGGGAGGGGGTGGCTAGGGCTGGACAATGCGAAGCGGGCAGTTCCCCCCTCGCTGGCCCAGGCATATAAAGCAGGCCTTTCACTGAGGCTTTCTGGCTGCTTCAGTTGGTTCTTGGCACTCAGCGAGGCTGTGTCGGGATGGGCCAGGGAAGCAAGTGTGGTGGGGGTGGGGAATGGGGCCCGCGATTCAGAGAATTCTCCTTACCCACCCCGGGGGCCACCGGGCGGGTTCCCCAGCTGTGCGATGAGCTCATGCAGGGAAACCGGAACAACCAGGAATGGGGAGGGATGGCGCGGGGTTTGGATGAGGTGGGGGAAGACTCGCACCGAGCGCTCTGACAAAAGTGTGGCTCTGCGGAGCAAGTTTTTTGATGGGAATAAGAAACTAGCATCCACCCCTCCTGCATACCTCCCCCCATCCCCTCCCCCGCTCCTTTCCAAACCCAGCCATAACCCCGGAGCCCCCTCGCGTGCCTTTCCTCCAAAATTCCCAGGCTTTCCCATAGCTGGCCAACTTGGCTTACCAACGCCCCAGCCCAAGTTGCCAACCCTGAAGTCCCTCTCAGGAAATGTCCCAGCCCTGCCGGCCGCCATCAGTGGTCCCTTTCTCCTGTGCCTGCAGGATGCCAGAGCGCCAGCTTGGCCAAATCACTTGATTGCCAGACTCCCTAAACGCAAGATCTGCCTCTCTGGGTGCCTCTAGCAGAGGGGGGTGGGGTGTACACCGGCAGGTGCTTCTACGCTGCGAGTGTCAGGCGAGGCCTCCTCCCTAAGCCTTGCCGCTCGTGATCCCCTCAGGCCTCTACCACCTCCCTAAGTGTCTCTTCGCCCTAGGCAAGAGTTTGGCGTGGACAACGAAGGAGCCATCGTGACTAGCAGAGCAGACTAGGGTAGACCAGAGTGAGACTGCTGTTGAGGCGGGGTGGGGATGGGGTGGGGACCGACCGCTGAGCCTTTGGGGTCTGAAAGCAGACACTACTAGCCTGTGGAAGAGAAGGGCTCACTCACTTCCTTGGGAGAAACTGATCTGGCTTGAGGAGGGTGTTGGGGACAAGCAGGATCCGGTCATTTAAATTAGAGGATACATTTTACAAATAACTCTTACAGAGTCCATCCACTAGTCTCATCACCACCCCACCCCCATGCCCATAAACATCTCTGCGATTTCGTTTAGGCTAGGGGTAAGATTGCCCTGGACTGAGTGAAGGGGACCTCTAGTCCCCTATTTCACTTACTACTCAATTCTTAACCCTACCTCCCTTTACATGCACGCAGCGCACCCATCTCCTGGGATGGGCTACTGCGAGTGGAGCTCCTGAGTGTCCCCCCAGCCCCGAGACTCAAAGTTCAAAGCCAGCACCCAAGATTGGCTAAGAGCCATGACTTGGGGAACTGCAATCCTCTTTTAGTTACCTTTCCCCAGACAGTATTCCCATTTCCAAGCGAGGAGGAGGAGGCGTTGTATGTGCCTGTGTACGCGAGTGTGTCTCTATGCGTGTGTATGTGTGTGTACGGGAGAGGGTGTATTAATGGTGATCTTAAAAATGAAAGCCGGAGGACTGAACTTAAAAGAAACTGGTCAGTTGTAAAACAAATAGGAATAAACAACCCTTTAGATGTAATTTGCGGTTTATTTGGAGGTGCAGGTGGCGCTGAAGAAACCCCCCCACCCCCATCCCCTTTTTTTTCCTTAACTGAGCCTCCACCCCCAGCATTTGGAGCGGCGGAGAAGCGGCTCCAGAGTGATTAATCCGGGGATAATTCACCCCCCCTCCCGCCCCCCGGCGCGAACCCCGCGAAGCGGGATTGGAGCGAGTCATTTCCGAGAGCGCAGCGCGCCTCTCCCCGGCCGGGCGGACACTTGGTTCATTCCAGCCGCAGAAGCTAAGGGCTCCCGCGTACCGGGATTTTTTTCCCCCTCCCGGAGCAGGAAGAAAAAAAAAAAAAAAAAAAAAAAAGCTACAGAGCTCTCCTGACCTCCTTTCTCCTCGGCGGCGAGCTGAGCCTCTCCCTCGGGCTGCCGGCCGCGCTATGCCGCGCTCGCGGGGACCGGAGCAGAGATGTTGCGGCTGCCCGGCAGGGAGGGCTCGCGGCGAAAACGGGATTTGGGCGCTTGTGCCGGGCACCGGGAGTCGCTGGGGCCGCCCGCCGCCACCACCGCCGCCGCCGCCGCCGCCACCGCCGCCGCCACTGCTGCTGCTGTTGGGCTGGGGGCTGCTCAGTGCTTCAGCTGCCGCGGGTGAGTCTGGCCGTGCCGTGCGCCCCACCCGAGCCCACCCAACCTCGACGCGGTCCCAGTCCCTTCCCCCACATCGGCTTGGTTTCCTCCTTCCTATTACCCACCCTGCTGCTCATCCTCGCCTCTGTCTGCCCGGATCCTCTACTCCATCTTCGACCACATCCTCACCTCTACCCTCATGGATGTCTCCAATCCCAGCCGCAACTTGGCCGGATCCAGCCGGTGTGGGGGACCTGGGAGACAGACATCCCCTCCCCGGGATGCAGGGCACCTGGACTGTGGCTTCAGTTTCTCCAGCCTACTAGCCCCACAAGAAGCCAGGCTTTTCCCGGATAAACTTTCCCGGAGCCCTACTCCTCCATCCTCTCCCCATCTGCCTGGCACGCCCGTCCTGGGGGTTGGAGAAGCTCGGCGCGCCCCCTCTGATTCTGCAGGGTCTGTCTTTCCCTGCCCCCGCCCATTTTCTCCGACTAAAGCCCTTGCCCCCGCCCAAGAAGCCCAGAGACTGCAGTCGCCAACCCCCTTCTTACATGCCCTCCGCCCCCTCGGTGCTCCGGCTGGGGGCGGGATGCAGGTGGGCGCTAGGCCAGGTCCGGGGTCCCGCGCAATCTTTCTTGAAGGGCTCATGTCTGGGGATGGAGGGGGTTGAACTACTGGAGGTGGAGGCGGGGGTCGTGCTGGGTGGGGAGGGAGGAGGGGGAATGTCGCCGCCAGGGTCCGCGCCGACATATCCCCTCTGCTTAGTTCCCACTCCGCGCCAAAGTGCCCTTTCCCGCGCCCTGCTGCAACCAAACGCCTGGGCTGCGGCATCCGTAGCTCCGGTGGCGGACCCGATCTCGTTATGCCTGCCGGGACAGACTTGAAGAATGCAGAGTCCCAGGACTTAAGATTGGATGTCTGGCTTACAGTTTGGGGAGGAGGCACGTGGACCTTTTAGTGAGCCCAGTCACACTAGAGATAACTGGTTTCAACTGGTCCTCTTAACTAACCTCCGCACCATTGGAAGCTTAGCCACAACCTAGAAAGTTCCGTGTGCCTGTGTGGGGACCGGTCTACCCAGGGATGCCCGGAGCTGCATTTTTCACTTCCCTGGATGTTGACGCCCGCTGCGGGAAGGAAACCGCAAGCACCTCATGCCTGGGCCTGGAGCCCGGACACCCTGACGTAGAGTAACGCTTTTATTTGTTGTTGCTTGTTTGCTTGCTTTTTTAAAACCACAAGTTGAGCCTCTCAAGCCTTGTCCTGGATCGTCCCCAAACCCTGCCGCTTCTTGGAAAGTGCTCCCCTCCCATAGTTGGCCAGTGAGTGAGTAGTTAAAACTCTCAGGCCCATTCTGGCGCTCAGCGTCTAGTGATGCTTCAGATTTTGTCTGATACCCTACAGTCATTTAGTATTAGAGCTCCCTGTCAGGGAGGGCTCCCCAGTACGGTCCTGACTGTCTATCCCTACTTGACCGGACTTTCTGAGGTTCGCCTAAGGAGTCATAGCCACTGACACCCAGAGAGGGGCGCCCGCGGTGCACGTGCCTCTCAGCGTTAGCCTCTCGCACACACCCACACCTACCGGGAGGCTGCTCAAGCCAACCGGTTCTGGTCACCAAGACTTCTCACCTGAGCGGTGGGATCTGTTGTTACTTTGCTAAAAGGCCCACTGGATGCTTATCCAGGCAAAGGCCCTCTCTGCCTTGGTCAACGGGGACTTGTTTGGGATTGCTCAATCTGATTTTCTTGCTAGGTTTGTCCCTGCCCCCTTGAGCATGCCACGGCCCTGGGGAGAGAAAACAGCCAACTCACCCGGGCCTGCACAGTGTTCATCAGTGCTGGAAGGCTGCCTTGTTGAGATCCATTTGTTGCCTCTTGGGTAGGTACAGAAGTTGTAATGTGTCTGTCTCAAGGAGGGGCAGTCGCTCCCCCAACAAACCCAGCCCTGGCTTGCATAGCACTTTTCTTTTGGAAGGTTCCCTGTGCATTGCCACGTGCTGTCCCACCGCCGCCACCTTGCAGGCAGCAGACATTTGGAAATGGGGTTAGTGACAGGAGATCTGCAGGAAGTGATGTGTGAGGTGTTAGGGGTTCGCCAAGGCATTCCTTTTTGTGATCTCTTGGTACTGTTGACTTCATAAAAGACCCTTTGGGGATTGGGTACCTCCCTTGGCTAGGGGGATGCTGGATAGAATGACTACAAGAATTTGGGGGTGGTGTGTGTGTGTGTGTGTGTGTGTGTGTGTGTGTGTGTGTGTTCCTTGTCCATGCCTGTTTCCTTTCACTCCATCCTTACTGGCCTGCCTCCTGTCACACTCCTACCCCCACTCAATGGGACTCCAACCTCCCTAGAGAGCTCCCGTCTGCCCTCTCTCTTTCCATCAGTTATCAAGAAGGAGGTTCTCTCTCCCTGAAACCCGTTTACCCTCCACCTGTTAGCAAGAGTATCTTTCACATAAAACACACCAAGAAGATGTCTTGCTTGGCCTCCCTGACCTTATTTAACTACCTTTCCACCCCTCCCCCCAAAGTTCTTTGGGGAAAAGAGGGCTATTCATTCATTTTTCTCTGCTCCCAGTCACTCCCTGCAGACTGGCACTGAAACATTCTAGAAGAGACCTTTGTGATCACTGCCCATCCTACTGTACTTACTTTCCTTCCTACTCTCCGTGGCCTTGGCCCCTCTGAGCCAAGTTGAAGTTTTCTCGTTTTCAGGCTTTTGGGATTCTGTATTTCATTGTCTCCACTTCCTCCCTGAAGTAAGGTGCCCTGGAACAATCACTTTATTCATCCTGTCCCCACACTCTTGGTGAGCTCACCCCTGCCTGGTTCTCTAATACTATTCAGAAGCTTCCGGACAGATCTGCCCTGCCAAACGTCTCCAGGTGTGCGTCTGTTGCCTTCCCAGTTCATAGATAAGCTCAGGCTATCAGCCGGCAAACCCACCTGCCCTCAGGGCTTCTTACTGCCCAAGGCAAGAGCGTGCAAATTCCCTCTAGAACTGCCCAGTTACCCAGCCCAGAGCCCTAGGTAGACCCTTATTCCCCTCCTACAGCATCATTGGCCAAGGAGGCCTGAAATCTGACACCGGCCTCTTGCCTCAGAAAGACCCGAAGACCTGTTGTGGTACCCAATATATGTAAAAAGTGTTTGTCTCAGTGCTAAACTGTGAGCTTCCTGGGGGTGGGTTGGTGCAGGAACCATGCTTTATTTCTCTTGGTAGCCCCAGCATCCAGCTACGCCAGGCCTGCTCAGCATAGAGCTGGTGTGTGATGGACAGCTCTTCCGCCAGTAGATGGTTTTCACATTCTTTTCCTTGGACAGTTTTCCAGGGATTGATGAAGCAAGACAGAGTTTTAGGGACTAAGGAAGCCAGCCAGTTTGCAGAGGCAACAACAGTGGCAGACACGAGTTCCCAGTTGTTTTGTTTTGTTTTGTTTTTGCCTCACAACTACTGTCACAGGTTGATGAGCCAGTGTCCTAGATTCTAGAAGCAATGCAACAAGTCCTCAATACCGACGGTTCTCAACAAGGGAATGCCCAAAAAAAGGCATTTAACTGCTCGGTCACCTGGGTGGGTTTGGGCTTTAAATCTCAACTACAATTGACTTTGGGGGCAGCTTATGGGATTTGTTTGTTTGTTTTTGTTTTAATAGTCTGACTATAGCACAGCAGGCAGTGCTGGCCCTATCTTGGGTTGGTGACTGTATGTCTTTGTTGAGGGAGAAGCTAGAATCAAAGGGACTGGAAAACTAGTGTACAGGGTCTGATAGACTGATGGGCTTTGTTGGTCCAGAAGAATCCAGCAGGTGCCTTTGGCAGCAGCAGTTCTTGTGCCTGACTGGTCCACTTCATTGTCACTGTCACTTGAACGGAAGTGAGGGAAACTGACTGCTCAGAAGAACATATACTCCTGTTAGAGATCTGGCTGCTATTCAGAGTTCTCTAAGGCACAGAGCCTCCAACACCAAAGGGACAAGTAATTCCTCTGTTAGGGGAACATTCCAAAAGAGAAGGGGAGCTAGCAAGGGCTGCTGTACTTGCCTTGGGAAGGTGATGCTTAAAAGGGAGGGTGGGTCTGAGCAGCAACACAGAGGATAACGGAGCCAGCCAGGGAGGCTGTGTGCCGTTAGCATGTATTCTTCAAGCTAGGGTTCTCAGAAAGTTGTCTGGACACCTGTAGCAAAGGTTCGCCGAGAGCTCACTGGCAAGGTCTCAAGTACAGGCATGCATCACCTCAGTTTCCATAACAGTGGCCCAGGCATGGTTTGAACCCAGGTCTACCTAACTGGATCCCTTACACATTCCTCCAGATTCCAAGACCTATTGGCCACTTGGACTCCTTCTACCCTGCATCCCAAACTTTCAGTCATTAAAAAAAAAAAAAAAGCAAATGTTCCTCCATCTTCAGTGCAAATGTCTCAGAGAGGAGCGCAAAGTTGCTTTGGTGTTAAGCCTCAAACACCTATCTAGGTAGAACTCTGATATGGGTGCTTATATTTCTCCACATCATGTGAGAAAAGAAATTTTGTCTTCCTGCCCTCTTGCCTGAACTGTGAAGTAAGCCTTTTGCCTCAACTGTGAAGTTTCTAGGGTAACAAAGCCTTCATTTGTACCTTCTTGTCCCACATGGCATGGGGCCCTAAAATGCTGTGGGTTTCCGTATTCAACTGTAATGGTTCATTCTTCAGGGAGAGCCCTGGGTGGCCACCACCAGGAGCCATAATCAGAAAAGTGCCTCCGCTACAAGCCAGGACCATCAAGACCACTCATGTCAAGTCCAATAAACAGAAAACCTCGGTGTCTATTCTTGAGCCAATTGGCGTCTGAGGCCTGGGTGGGGCAGGAGCTCTTGACTCATGACTGTCCTTGTTGGTGAGAGCTTTCCACCGAAAACCCCCTTTTCCATCTGTCTGTTGCTATCTCATTGGAACATTTGAAATTGAGCTGATCTCTAAGGGGATGGCAGCCCTTGCCTAGAAATTATCATCATGAGGATTTTTTTTTTTGTGATGCTAAAAATAACATAGGTAAATTATTGAGAGTGCCAAATAACTCTTAGAAATTTATTTGAGACTCTCTGTGTGGTCTAGGGCTCACCTTGCTGCACAAATAGCCTTTTTCCCCGCAGCCAGTGTCTCCTTCAGACTCACTTAAGTGCAATTATAATCCAGAAACTTCAAAAAGGGAGTCTCTTTACAAACAGAAAAACGGAGTAAAGTCCATTACTAGGTAGCTACATCTATTTATTGATTGAAAGTAAGCAAGTGTGACGGATGTAACTTTAAAGGGAGAAAGTGGAGAGACTCTGAATTTTAGACCATTGGGGGAGTGCATAGAGGACACACAGGCGTTTTGTGCAACATGATTGATGGCTCTTGCTGAGACGAGTGAGTGTGTAGTTGACTCAGGCTTGTCTCTTCACTGCTGCCTGTCTCCTTGCCCTACACCCTAACCCCAGCCCCAGCATCCACTGACAGTCATACTGCACCACTTGAGGAGTGGGGGTCAAAGGTGGATGGAAGTTCAGAGATTAGCGGGCTTGGAGATGAGTGGGTGGGTGTGTCTGGTTACATCATGGCGATGGGGAGGTGAAAAAGCAATGGTTTATTTCCCCCATTAAACTGTCCCTGGCATAAAACAGCCACTGCCACAATAACAGCTAGGATTCCTGGGACCTGTGTGGTCCTGCCCCCCTGGTCCTTGTCACATATACAACCCTAGAAGGTTGGCTTACAGCAGAGAGGCCTGGAGAAAGGTACTGTTTGGCTCAGGAGTCAGCAGGCTAGTTTTCTATGTGGCCTCTTATAACCTGTGTGGCCTTGAGATAATTTCCTCTCTTTAACTGGGCCTCTATTTTCTTACCTGCAAAATGGGAGTAGTGGTAAGGCCCATCCTATACCTAGGCCAGGACGGACTTAGATGCTCTTGGTTCTACAAAACAGAAGGAAGGCAGAGGTGTTACACTAGGTCCTAAAGTTCACTAGTGTTAGCGCTATCCGGTGGTCAGGTTAATGGGTGGAAGCTTCGAGAAATGAGGCACCTACATCTGTGCCTATGGTCTGCCTGCCTGTGCTTGGGGGTGCTCAGGGCAGTAGGGAAGGAAGGACTCGCTCATCATCCCTTCCCTCACTCACCCGTTACCGCTAAAAGCCAGCAACAACCGCCCTTCACGGCTTGGAAAACAGTAAGAACTCACTCTCATCCACAGCTTCCCAGACCCCTATGCGGCCTCCGCACCCCTGACCCCTCGCAGCAGTACTGTGTGAACCCAGGGGACAAACATACCCACTCAGGGCTCCAGACCCGAGCTGAGGTCTTTAACGCAGCCGGATTATATATGATATAGGTCCTAAAATGTGCACGGTCCTTACAGAATATAAAGAGGTGTTTGTGAACGACCTTGTCTTACACGTTTCACCTGGTTTCTAGTTTCCTACTTGACTTACTCAGCACTGATCTTTGAAGGTCCCACTGGGCTCCTTCTGTATGTCTGTCTGTATGTCTGTATGTCTGTATGTTTGGCCTGGGACTTGGGTTTCCGAGGCAGTGTTACATTAGGAGTTATTTACTTGTTATGTTTTCTCCACCCATTCTACCACCCCTGGTTGTTTTTTGTTGCTGCCGTTTTTTTTTTTTTTTTTTTTTTTTTTTTTTTTTTTTTTTTTTTTTTTTGTACTTCTGAGCTCTGCAAAGTGCTGCAGAACCTCCTTGTACCTTCTCTGTCTCCTACAGGTTTTCTTGGCACCCCACTTGAAGATAACTCTGTCATTAGGAATGGAGCCCCTAGTAACAGGCTAATTTTCGTATATATTTTTTAGTGATATCCCAGGACCTGGTTGTACTTTGGGTACCCAGAGTTTCTGCTTTCCCATGTCCTCATCAATGCCTAATATTACCCACCTTTCTGATTCTGCCTCTGGTGTCAGTTTAAAGTGACATCCCACTGTTTTAATAACTGTTGCATCTTCTGATAACTAGTCAGTCTGAAAGACTACCATGTGCTTGCCAGCCCTTGGCTTTTTCTTTTTGTGGCTTTGTGTCCATTTTTGCAGAGTTGGGAACTGAATTCTTGTATTCTAGACAAGCACTTTCACACTGAGCTGCGTTTACAAACTCATGCCCCCTCATGCTCTACTTTGGCACAGGATCTCTCTAAATTGGCCAGACAAGTCTTGAACTTGTGATCCTCCTGTCTCAGCAGTTTTACTTTATGTGGATGGGTGTTTTGCCTATAAGTATGTCTGTGCGCATGTGTGCCTGGGACCCTCGGAAGCCAGAAGAGAGTGTTGGATCCTCTGGAACTGGAGTTACAGACAGTTGTGAACCACCATGTGAGTACTGGGAATTGAACCTGTGTCCTTAACTGCCGGTGCTCCCAACTTCTGAGCCATCTCTCCAGCTCCCTAAATTAGATTGTTACTTACATTTTAGGGGTTGATTTGATTCTGTGTATTTTGAAGACATTGCCCTTTGTCATTTTAAAATTTTCAAATTCTTTATTTCCTCTATCTTTGTCTCTGTCTGTCTGTCTTCTGTCTGTCTGTCTGTCTGTCTGTCTGTATCTCTCTCTTTGTGAGAGAGAGAGGTGTTTCAGTCTGACTCAGTCCAACATATCACATTTTTAAAGCTTTTAATACCTGAGGCAGTGTTTCCTCTGTCCCAGCCTAGCTTGAACTTGCTATGTAAGATGACTTTGAACTTCTGTTCCCCCGGCCTTGACTTCCCAAGTTCTGGGGTTATAGACACATATATGCCTGGTTTGCAGTCTGAAAGCTGAGCACGGGACTTCTTGAATTCTCAATGAGCATTCCACTACCCGAGCCACGTCCTACCCTAAGCGGTGTTTTATGGGAGGCAGGGGCAGAGAAATCCTGAGTGCATTGCAAGCTTGAGGACAAGGCAGGCCCCCAGCGCCACCTGGCCCACTGTCTTGCAGAGTCTCAGACCCTTCTTGTCCATCCTGCACTCACAGAGTGTACAAGAGGTCCCCCTTTGGCTCAAGGCCCTGTTTCCTGAAGACCTCAGTTAAGTACAAACTAACTAACCCATGGGTGAGTTGCTTAGAGAGCTCGATCAAATAGAGACCTGGTGCAGGCATTTATTGAGAGCCTGCACTGTCCCGGACCGTCAGCTGGGCTTCAGTGATCTTTCACATGCCCTCATACAGCGTCGTCTCTCATAGTAAAAGGTGGTAGCAACCTAAATGTGTGCAGATGGAGGAAGGAATAAGCAAGTGCCAGTGAGGATGGCACAACACAGATGTTCTCAGTGATGCTGAGCTGAGCCCTGTGTTGGTTGATCTTCTCTTTGATGTCATTAAATGTCCCATAAAAGCAAGTTAAGTGAGGGAAGATTTCTTTTGTCTCATAGTTTGAAGGTGCAGTCCACCGTAGTGGGAAAATCGTGGAGGCAGCTGGACCTGTTTGCATCCATAGTCAGAGGGCCAGAGAGAGATGGAGGCTGGCACTCTACTGGCTTTCTCTTTTTTGTTTAATCTGGGCCCCCAGCCCATGGAGTGGTGGTGCTGTCACCTTTAGAGTGGGTCTTCTCACCTCGAGTGACTCAGTCTAGAAATTTCCTCCCAGGCGTGCCCAGAGGTATGCTTCCATGGCGATTCTAAACTCCATCAAGTTGAGAATTGAGTAGGTCGATGACAGGTCCATGATGGCAAAGGTCTAGGACCACTCTCTGATGTGGACCCCTGGGCAGGACAAGATGGTATGAAAGGGGGCATGGCTGGGTGTCCCAACAGGATGATCTCACTCAGTGGGAAGTGGCCAATAACCAGGCCAGACTCACAAAGTACAATGAAGACAGTAGGCAGGGAGGGGCCACCAGTGCCGGGGCCAGCTTGTGGTCTATGGTACTATGACCCAACGTCTGTGCTGGAGGCCACAGGGAAGAGGAGGCTTTGGCTGGCTCTCTGAAGAAGCAGGGCTCCATTCAGGAACTAGGAGGAGCCGCTGTTGGGTGCTGGGCTCAGTCTACTCCTTCAGTTCAGAGTCACTGTGCACCCTTCCACAGTCTGGAGGGCTGGAGGGCTGATGAGGAGGTAGGCCACTGGAGGTGGGCCAGAGAACAGGCTTGGGTAGGCTGTGAGGGCCTTGGCCTTCTGTGCCCCTTGCTACAAGAAGCCCTCTAGAATCTTCCTCTATTTGGGCTTTGTGGCTTTGACTGCCACTTGAGATGTGCTGAGCATTAACTATCACAGTCCTCGAAGATGGTTAAGAGAGGAAATGTGACATTATAGGTGTGTTCCCACAACAACACTGAAATGAATATGAGATGGCTGTGTATAGGGGCTGGGGAAATCTCCCAGGACACCATGATGCTGGGATGAGTCCTGGGGGAATCCGTAGCAGAGAGCAGCAGGGGCAGTGGGAGCCCATGGGCATAGACAGGTTCTTGGTTGAACGATGCAGGGGCATGTCTAAGTTCAGAGTTCAGTGGTGGGAAAGCCTGCTAACAGGAAGGAAACTTGGAGTCTGGTGGTTGACGGGTTACCAACCGTAGGTTTCTGAAGGCTTAAGGAAGGATGGGGAACACAGATACTGTTGGGGGAACCCAGACAATCAAAGAGAGGTGAGCTGGGAGGGGCCGAGAGGACCTGGTTACTCCCATGTCTCTGTCCTGTGCCCTGGCCTCCTGGACCTGAGTCAAAAGTGCATGAAAGCCACTCACAGATCCTGGATCTGTGTCACCATGCTACCTCTGCATGAGTGTAACATTTTTATCACCTGAGAAAAATGACAACAGAGGCCCTATCTGCTTGAGGCTGGTTTAGCAAGGCATTTCAGGGTTCCCACTGTGGAGAGACATTCAGCCTCATCTGAATGAGCCATGGCTACCGTTTGGTTTGGCTTATGCCTCACTCTTTCCTTCCCTTCCTCCCTTTTCTTTCTGGTACCCCCTCTTTCCTGGTCCCTGTATTTCCCTGGACATTAAGACCCTCACTCTCTGTGGAGGTCATCTTTCTCTCTACCTCGCCCTCCATATCACTCCCAGCCCCTTCCTCAACTTGGCTTTATTGGCCCCACTGAGGACTCTCCCTTCTATGGGCTCTCTTCTACACTGCCCTCAGCCCAGCCGCTCTGCCAGCCAGTAGAGTTTTAAGACCTTTGCTTGCTCCATCTGCTGTTGACGCAAGGGCTGTCTCACCAGAACATTAACCAAGAACCAAGCGCAGTGGCCCTGAGCTGGGGGCACAAATGCAAATGCCATTCCAAACCAAGTTCACTCCCCAAAGGACAGTTGTGAGGTACCCAAGGGCTCAGGGAGCTCTCAGCAGAGCGAGGAACAGGGTGGGCTGCAGTGGGCTGGCTTTACCCTGTAGATTTTTCAAGTGTGAGCTGGTGACTGGTTTGTGCCAGGAATACAGGGTTGGATGTTTGGGTAGCAGGCTGTTGTGAGTGCTAGAACATCTACACCCTTCCTTCTGCATTGTAACTGTTCCTCCAAAGCTGCTCCTTACAGAACTCTCATGTAGTGCGCTTCACATTTCTCTCTTATACCTCACAATGCTCTAAAGGGATGGGTCTTTTTGTAGTTGGAAAAACTAAGGGATAAGAAAGTTCAGTTTAGCAGGTGTGGTGGTGCATGCCTTTCATCCTATCATCCGAGAGGCAGAGACAGAAGCAGACAGATCTTCGTGAGTTTGAGGTCAGCCTGGTCGAGAGAGAGAGAGAGAGAGAGAGAGAGAGAGAGAGAGAGAGAGAGAGAGAGAGAGAGCGCCAGGGCGACACAGAGACCCTCTGTCTCAAAAAACCCTGAGGCTACAGCACCCCAGGGGCTACAGCACCCAAGGGGGTGATTGCCAGGGTGACAGCTTGTGTTAGTGAGTTGTGTATCCACTAGAGGATACTGGGCAAGCTTAGCATTCCTGAACTGCTCAGTACGCTTCACATAAACCCTGTGGTGTTGGGAGCTCCTCAGGCACCAAATCCATCCTCCAGCCTGGATTTGTTAGGTGACACCTCAGGACACCCTGGAAGCCTGTCTTTACTAGTTCCCACTGTTCTAGATTTAAATGCTGGATGAAAAACAGACAAAAGTCCCTACGTGTTTTCCTCAGGTATGCTGAAGGGAGGCAGCAGGAGAGGCTGCAGGAGGAAAGCTCTGGAGTGGGGCAGCCAAGCCCAGTCTTCAAGCCTCTGCTTCATCCCGGATGAAGCAGGACCTAGCTCCCTGGGAGAGTTCACCAGACTAGAGGGGCCCTTGCCCAGGACAGGACACTTAGAAATACTCCCTGAGAAAAGCCAGAGGCTTATCAGTGAAACTGAGGTAAATGCTCAGTTATGCAAGTAGAAATGCTAAGACAGGAAGTCCACAGACACTAGGAGGCTCAGGGGTAGTTCCTGTCTATCTATCTATCCACTCACTCATTTATCCACTCACCCACCTACCCACCCACCCTCCCACCCACCCATCCATCCATCCATCCATCCATCCATTCACCCGTCCACTCACCCATTCAGGAAGTGAGGAAGAAGCTAGTGAGTACTCTGAAGGACAGGCATGGGAGACAGTAGATTGGCTGGCCACATGCCCCAAGGCACTTGGATGTTTCTTAGAAGTTCAACTCCCTAGATTCCTCTCTGCCTATAGAATCAGGATCTGCATTTTCTCGAGATCCATAGGTAATTTACATTCCCACAAGAACCTGAGAGCAGCAGGTGCTACCTAGCTTCTGTGAGGAAAAATTTTGGCCTGAAAGTCAGTAGTGGGTGAAACTTGGCTCTGGTTTGTCCTGGGCCTCCTCAGTTGCACGGGTAAAATGGGTAGAGATTATGTCTTTGCGGTCATGCTTGTGAATACGCGTGCTTGCAAAGTGTCTGGTAGGTTTTCCTGTCCATAGATTAATGAGCTTTGGGCCTTTAGTTTGCAACGTTGTCCCCAGTACCTGGGACATCGCCTGTAGCCTGTAGAAGTACGCAGTGAACGAATGGCTGCTTATCAGGTGGTTGTCAAATCTAACTGGACACTCTGGAGCCTGCTGCCCAGAACAAGTAGTGTTTTTCTTTCTGTTTCCTGGGTAGCAGATAGTCCATGGTGAAGGGTTGCCCAGAGGCAGGGCAAGGGAGAAAGGGGTGCTTTAGATATGAAGCCAGGAGACAGATGCTTTTGTTAGACCATGCACCAGGAAGACTTGATTATTACTGACATGTTGGTCTGAAAGTCACTGTTACGATGGAATGATAATTTAGATTCTAGGCTCAGTGAGAACGAACCGATGAATTTAAGGGAAGAAAGATCATATTTGAACCCAGAAGTTAATGTGAACCAATTCTCGGCCTCACTTCCTTCTTGCTTCAGCCCTCAGAAGCCCCTCCCACTTGTCTCTGTTCCTGGCGTGTCTTGGTCCTGGCTGTTGTCCCTTCTGGACACAAGGCTCCATCTTGAAATCGTTCGCATCTCTGGGGTATTTCCCTGCCTCCTCCATCTTACCTGAATATCTTGCTTCATGGAAAAGTAGATGCTCAAGGACACACACGTGCACCTCGCCACTGAATGTGTGCAGCAGGGGCGGGGGATCCTGTGCTCTGTGCTACCCAGGGCCTCGCTCCCATCCTTACCATACCCACCCTTACGCCCCAGCCCCTGTGTTTCCTTTAGCCCAGCAGCAAACTTGATTTGAATCTTAAAAATACACTACCACCCGTCCTCTGACTCTGCACCCGCGCCTCTGGCTTTCACCCCGTCTCTCTCCTCTCCTTCTTATCCCAGCCTGCCTTCCTGTGAGAGTGTCTGCCAAGTCCTTTCTCAACGCTTGTCATCTGGCTTTCACCCTCCTTAGCCCAGGGGAAGAGTGCTCCAGCCTAGGGCACCATGTGACTTCCTATTTACCAACTCCAGGCAGCTCTCTTGACTTCTGGACCGTCACTAGTCTGGCTGCAGCCTGCCTCTTGACCTTCCGGCTGTCTTTCAGCCTGCTTCCGGACTTTGCTCTGACGATCCTCTTTGCTCCTTCCCACTTAAGCCTTTCTCAATGTTGCCTACCCTCTGCCTGGCTCTGCTTTTGTCCTCCATTTCCGTTGGATTTGGGGGGGGGGTGTTCATTAACTCATGGGAATGCTGATTGCAGGTGTAGTTGGTTTCTGGAGGAGAGTGGTGAAGGCTCATTGCCCTACACACCCACATAGCAACCATATTCCAAAGCCACAAGAAGAATTCTTCCTGTCTGCTGTCCCCTTTGTGCCTGCCTCCTGCCCTGCATAGTTTTACCATTCCATATTCATTTTTGGCCCCCCTCAATGAATGGCTTCGTCATTGTTTTCCTGAACCAGGAACCTGGGAGCTCTCTTGGAGTTCCTCTCCCACCTATCACCTTTGCTGATCGAGCCTCAGGGGTTTTATATCCCCAACAACCCTCCAGCCTGCACCTGTGTCTCTGTTTCTGCCGTGGCTTGGAACTCACACTCTTTTTGGTCCTGGACTTTGGGAACCCACTGTCTTGCCCTTCGTGTCTCTTTTGACCTCTTTCAATTGGGCTGTCCATCAACAGGGCAATCAATACCGGGGCTGGATTTCCTCTCTGAGTTGGAGGAGTTGGGGGCAAGATCAAAGTTGGGGAGAAGTTGGTGTCCCTGAGGAAGCTGTAAAGAGTGGGAAGCTGGTGAGAGAGAAGCGGATCAGAGTGGCCATGGAAGCTGTTTGAGTTGGCAGGCCACTGGAAGCTTCTCCCGTCTGCAGGTCCAGATGTTAGGCAACAGGTAAACTGAGGCAATAAGTTGATTCATTTCCTGGTAGCTGTGTGCATGGGATATGCTCCCAACACAGACCAGTGGGCTCCTTGGTGGAGGGCAGAGTTCTTCCTGAGGTAGACGGGCTCTTTCCCTCCCTCCACTGGGCATCGAAATGATAACATCTGCTGAACTGGGGTGCTGCTTGAATCTCCACCAAAACCCCAACATGCACTTTCTTGGTTGCCCTCAACATGAGCACTGTGGCCTCGCTCTATCAGCCAGAAGCAGAAGAGCTCAGGGCATTTGCTAGAGGAGAAAAGAGCACTCTGCCTTCCTAGCCCTCCCTCACACGGACAGAAGCGAGCAGGCCCCTCTCCTCATGGTGACACTGACACTGCTCCCTAGACAGGGGTGAGATGCCTAGATATGGGGTCTCCGGCCTCTGATATGACCCAGCGGATACCAGTCATGTTCTGAGTCCCTCCAAAGATGGGCCCTTCCTACCACCTCCCTCTCTTCCCCTCTCTCCTCTTCCACTGGAGCTCCAGTGATCTCTAGATGTCTCCTCCTTCTACTTATTACCGGACTTACATTCAGATCTTTACATGGACTCTGCCGACACAGACACAGGTCTTCTCATCTGCATGGCGGGACGTTTCACTCACTCAGCCATCTCTCCAGCCCTAGGCTGCATTTCTTAAGAGATGTGTGGGTTCTCTTCCTGTACTCACGTCTGCTGCCGTGTTTCCGGGTCTTTGGGCCCATAGCAACTCGATCCCCGCCCCCCCCCCCAACTGCAGCCACCTTGCAACAGGGACACAATTCAGCAGAGTGCTTAAAGGGTCCTAGCTCAGTGAGGCTGTGTGATAACATAGCTGCATCTGGGCGAGGAATGAGGCCTTTCCTACTCCCCCCCCCACCCCCGCCCCCCTTGCAATGTCATGTCTGACACTCAACCATTCCCTTTCTTGACTTGGGTTGTTCTGTTCTTTGGCCCCAAGGACAGCACTTTTCTTGGGGGCGGGGGGGAGGCTCATTCTTAACACTCTTTGCTTCCGATTGAAACTAGCCCATTCAGTCTCCCAAATGTACCTCATTTTAATCCCCCGTTTCGAGACCACAGGCAGGCTTGCCAAGGGGGGCTTGAGAGCTTGTCGTGTAGTCAAGCAGAGGGGGCTGGGGACATAGCTCCTTTTAATATCGGACCTTTGCCCCCCCCCCCCCGAGGGCCACAGCTCAGTCCCATGAATCAGAATAGACAAAGAGCTGTGTGACCTGACTGCTAGGGACTTGGTCCAGCCTGAAGCAGGCGTTTGACATTTATTTGGCCCGTGCATTTTGATCATGGGAAAAATGCACTTTCTGTTAGGTGCCTTGAAATATTGAAAATCGCTCCCGAACTCTCATTATCGCCTTTAAAGACCCACAGGGCTCTGGGAACCCCAGGCAGGGAACACAGATATAGTCGTAATCCTCCCCTCCACCCTTCTCCTCCATCATGCCTTTTCCCCCCTTCAGTTTGGAGTGGTAGAAAACACAAGAGGAGTCAAATGGAGAATTAAAATGCTGGCTTTCTAGTTGGTCAAGCAGACTGGAGAACGTAGTCCTTGTCATGTGACCAAATTAGCTTCTTACTACACTACTCTTGAATCAGAAGGACATGGGTAGCCACTGTCCCGCAGTGGTGATGACCTCAGACTTCCTTGCAAGGCCAGGCTGGTGGACAAGGGTCAAGGGTAGAGGCTGGATGATGGGATAAAATGTGAGCTGGGGTGGAGGAGTACACTTAGCAGCCCATGCCGAAGTGTGTACCACTGAGAAATTATGCCACACGGCGGATCTAGTGTAAGAGGTTTAGGGGAAGGAGAGTGAAAGGCCATCTTGGAATGGGAACATGAAGGAGAGAGAGAGGCAGACAGATAGGGAGGCAGAGAGGGGGATGGGATGGACACACACACACACACACACACACACACACACACACACACACACACACATACACACACCGGATCCTGGTTCAGTGGGCCAAATTCTCCCTCACCCACAATACCTCTGTTTCAAGCTAGGGGAAAATGGAGGCCAGAGACAGGCAAAAGGAGGCATATGGCATTATTAGTACACTCCCTGCTGTGACACGGGACAGGAACCTCCCCCGACCCCACCCAGACAGGCTTTAAATCACCTCTTACACTAATCTTTGCCAGTGGAGCCGGTTGTTCATGGGTCAGTACCACCAGTAGCTGAGCAGGACTGTGGTCAGCAAGCCTGCTAAGGAGGAAGGCGGGACTCCCCACCCAACCTTGGGCTCTGCTGTAGATACAGCTCTCGTGGAGGGAGGCTCATGGAAGGCCTCCTCCAGACTTAGGTGGTGTTGACTAAGATGATGACCACCTGGCTCACTAATCTTTGTGATGTGTTTGAATACAAAAAGAAAAACTTAATTGGTCATCTTTCTTTTTCTCTTCACTGCCCCTGGAAAGAGCAAGTGGGGGCAGAAGATGTATCAACAGGTGAATTGTTAGGCTCTGGGACCGCCATCTAATGCATGCTGGTGTCTGATTTGCCTTTGTTAACAACTCCATGTTGGGCCGCCATTCTGTTTGCTCCATGGGTTTAAGGGACAAAATGGAGTGGACAAAGAGGTGCAAGACAGGAGGAGCTGGCCTGGGAGAACTAAGGCGGTTCAAAGCATGAAGCCTAGGATTCTAGGACAGTTTTTTTCCTTGGAGCATCCTCCTTGTTTCCTCCCTTGGTGCCTTCTAGCCTCCCATGTACTCGTTTCACCAGGCTGTTTTGCCTGCTCACCATGGCAGGCACTGGTCTAGGGTACCACTGAAAGTGTTTATGTTTTCTGCTGCCCGGCTTTCATTCAGCTGTCCCTTAAGCTTTCATTCATTCCAACACATTACCTCTGGAGTGAGCAGATAATTAAACAGATAATTTAAATGCAGTGTGATTAGCTCGGCAACAGACACCAGCAGGATCTGGGAGCAAAGAAGAAGGAAGTGGAGGAATCGGGGCTGGGGATCAGAAGAGATGCCCTAAGGGTGACCCCGGAGTTAGTCTGGACAAGGCTGGGAAAGAGAGTGAGGGCTTTTCCGCTGGCCGCTGTTGTTGTCAATGGCAGGAGGGGCAGGTGCTCTGGGATGCCCCTTCACTGGGATCCACAGGCCCAGGTCTGACTCTGGTGATGCTGGGTATTCCTCTGTGTGCAGACGTTATGCTAGGTGGTTAATCCGTGAGATCAGAGTCACGGTTTCCAGACTTCAGTTAGGGGTGGGGATGGGGGGGGGGGATGGTAGAAATGTTTTCATTTTGTAGACTTAGAAACTGAAGTGTGGAGGAATGGAATAGCTCCCACGAAAGACCCACAGCAAAGGAAGGAAAACATGAACTGAGACACTTGCTTCTTTCCCACCACAGAACTCAGCCAAGGAGCCTTACGTGGAGCCCAGCATTGGCCCAGGTCATAAAGTTTTCATCATAATAGTAGTATTGTTTTCTTTGTGCATGGACTTTTTCTTGTGGGCCTTCTTGCCAACGAATGGAAGTCTCAAGACAGACCCTTGAGGCCGATGGCATTATTGCCACTGAGGCTCGGTGGTCTTCAGCTACAGTTTAGAGTCACAGCTGGTGGCTGCTCGGTGCTGGAGGCAGACAAAACTGCACGACTCCAGATCCTGCCGAACAGGGGTGGTTGGCAGGCCTGGTGAATGTTGATGCCACAGGGCAGGCGAGGCACTTAGGGATGAACTTTACAAAGGCCGTCTCCCAAGGTGCCAGTGTCTGTCTGAGAGGAGGCTGAAGGGGCAGAGGAACCACTTCTGGGCCTCAGCTCTGTGGACACACTGTCCCACTCGGTTGCACAGTCCTTTGTCTCTTGTTTGTGTTTATCATCTTCTCATGGCCACCAGATGGAGAAAGGCAAGCTATTTGGAGACTGAGGGAGAGGCCATAGGGACAGGATGACCCATCTCTTTCCTGAAGGCCGTAGCAGTAAATGTGTGTATGTGGTGGTAGGAGGGGTCAGAAAAGCTTCTCAGGGACTCCCGTGACTCACCTGCTTGCTCAGCGTCCCCTCTGCATGGGTGACAGAGATAAAGGGACATAGGCCCTGCCTCGCTGAAACTACGCTCCCATCAAGGAGACTGGGAAGCCATCGCTGTGCAGTGTAGGGCTCTGGGAGCCAGACAGCACCCTCCATACCTCCTCTCTCACCCAAACACAAGCTTATCCTCTTTGACCCACCATCTATGCCCACAGCCCCCTCGTGCCAGACAGCCTGTCACCCTCTTGGAATCTGTGCTTGGCTATCTTTTGTAAATCCCTACAAAGGGACATCTTTGGTGGCCCTCCTTCCTCTCTTGTCGTTTCTCCTGCAGGCCAGCAGCTTGGAGAGCTTCAAACCATGGAGAGAAGTGTCCCTTCCTCTGCCCAGGCCTCACCCTTAACTTCAGCATTGCTCTGGCTTGCTCTGCTCCCACGGGGCCCCTGGGAGCCTTGACTTCAGCCCATCCTTTTCATGATCCAGTGGATGTCACCTCCTGTCCTCTACCCGGGTGCTTTCCGAGTCTTTTGGACAGATACCCAGCAGATTACAAATACATTCCCTTCCCATTTCCTGTTGGTCTCCTTCACTCAGCCTCACACTACCAGGGTCTCATTCTCTGGGGTGCTACACATAGGAGAGAGAGAGAGAGAGAGAGAGAGAGAGAGAGAGAGAGAGAGAGAGAGAGAGAGAGAGAGAGAGAGAGAGAGAGAGAGAGAGAGAGAGAGAGAGAGAGAGAGAGAGAAAGTGGAGGAAATTCCTTGTGTGGGTGTAGAAGCATTGCCTGCTGTTGTTGAGCATGTCAGAAGAGGGGGTTAAAGGGGCAGCAGGTTCTTAGGGGGAGGGAAGATCTAGGAAGGAGCCTCTAGTACTGTCATTTGCAGAAGTAGACAGAGTCCCAGTGGTTGGAATGTTCTTACGCATGAGCTAGGGCTGGGGCTGGGAGCAGGAAGAGCATTTGGCAGTGGGCAATTGGGGGGTGAGTGCTCGCTTGTAGGAGAGTGACTCTGGACACAGATTTGTCCCAAAGCCTTGTGAGTCACTCTTGGAGGTGGCTGATAAATCATCTCGGAGGGTCTCAGGGGATAGGGTGAGACGTCAAAAGCATAGGAGAGCCGGTTGTGGTGGGTGTAAGCAGTTCAGATTTGCTGAAGGAGGCGGAGGCAGGAGGATCACGAGTTCAGCAGTGAGCCAGAATAACCCCTCCCTCCTTAAGTTGCCTCTATAATGTATTTTTGTCTTAGCAATAAGAGAAATAACTACTATATTATTCAATAAAGATTATTTATTATTTTTTTTAAAAAGCATAGGCGATTCGGAGGGACAGAACTCATAGCCAGGCCCTTCCATAGAGGAGACAGCCCCCCTTCCTCGCCCCCCCACAGGCCTCCAGTCTCCACCCTTAATCCCTAATCTACAAAGTCGTTACAGTGATGCTGCATTTAGCTAGGCCTGGCTTGGTCCTAAGTCGTAGTTTCCAAGGCGACAGGGCCTGCTGAATTCTCTGGGATCAGTGACACTGAGAGGATACTTGTTCCTTAAGCTCTTGGTGCAGCAGCAGGTGGTCTGGGCCCTGTGTTTGTTGAGAGAGCATGCAGTCAGCTGCTGCCTCCCTCCAGGGCCTGAGAGGGCCATGCTCCCTCTCAGGGCCTTTGCATGTGCTGAGCCCCCTCTCTGGGGGATTCTTGCCCTTTTTGCTTCATTAACCGTGACGGAGATTTCATATCCTCCTGGACTCCCAGCCTAGATTGTCCTCCTAGGCTCATGTTCCTTGTCTTAAGAAGGCTTACCTCGGTTGTTTATATAAGCAAAATCCTTTATCTCTTACTGCTGTCCTCTATACGGGAAAGCTGACTTCAGGAGGGTGAGCAGCAGCTGGCTTTGCACATCATCCAGTCCCCCCAGGAAACAATAGGTCCTTGACCAGTATCAGTCACGACTCAGGGCTGGATTGACAGCTTAGCTGGTAATGTGCTCATCTTGCATAAGGAAGTGAGTTCGGGCCCCTAGAATGAGCATTGAAAACTCAGGACATGGTGGTGTGTATTTGTAATTCCAGCACTGGGGAGGTAAAGATAGGTGGTACAGGCAGATCCCTGGAGTTCGCTGGCCAGCCAGCCTAGCCTATTTGGCAAGCTCCAGATCTTGCCTCAAAAGACAAGGTGGGTAGTACCAGAGGAATGACAGCCAAATTTGTCCTCTGGCCTTCACACACATGTGTACACACATGAACCTGCACACTCATACATGTATGCATACACACACAGAGGACTTGAGAGGAACATGACATACACAGTATGATTTATGGGCAAGAATAAAACACTGAAAGATGCAAAGTAGATTTTAAAACAGGAACCTAGGACTATGTGTTGGCCTAGTGGATGGTGTGGGTAGAGGAGATGGGGAGTAAATGAGACAAAACCAAGTGGAGAAAGGGAAAAATCCAAGGCAACAATGCGCTAAGATTCCAGCATTCATGAGACAATTGTATATATGCATTTAGGCAAGATTATCTGTGAGTATGGAGAAAGAAAGGAGAGAGTGTGCCAGGAGAAAGGGACTCTGCCGGCGAGGGTGCAGAGTGATAGGCGCTTTTCTGAGCCCCCTGTAGGAGTGTAAATTATTGCAAACTTTCTGGAAAGCAACCTAGCAATGCGTTATCAACAGCCTATAAAATATTCATATATTTGGACTCAGTATTCCATTTCAAAGAGCTACCCTGAAGAAATAACTGTCGGTGCAGCCAACCATTTATGTGTATGATACATCTTGTTCTTCATAATAGACGAGAGGAACGGAAACCTAGTAGCCAACTATAAGAGGGAGGGCAAACAGGCTGCAGCCTCAAGAGGAGAAGTGGGGTGTCCCAGCTGTCCTGTATGGAGGCACTCCCATTTTCTCCCTCCTGCGAGTAGGGGGAAACTGAGGTGTGGGCCTGATGTAACTATTAGGCTTGTGATAATGGTGGACCAGCTGTTTAATTCATCCAAGTCCTGCTGAAGACCAACTCCATGGTTCAAGGTGCATACATACCCCAGTTCCATGAAATGCAGGACCCGGCCAGCCATTGAGTGTGGTGGGATCTCCTGGAAGATAACGGTGATGCTACACCCCAGGTTTTTAAAAGATGAAATGATAGAAAGGGAGCCTTTTGGCGACAGAGTTCTTCATATGCACTTTTGCTGCTGATTCACACGGTCATGTTTCAGTAGCTAGTGAGTCAGCTGGGAAAATGGGTTATTCTAATTTCTCCTCCCTGGGGTAGCTTGGAAACTGTCCTTTTAGTGGCAGCTTGTTGGAGTGGAAAGAACTAAAGTTGTTGGGTTTTTTTGTTTTGTTTTGTTTTTGTTTTGTTTTGTTTTTGAGTCAGATCTGGATTGGAATTCTGGAGCCCTCTCAGCTGCTGTGTGATTATAAACGGGTTACTTAACCTCTCTGAGTGGCTCTGCCCAAGTCAGACAGTGGCAGATACAGGTTGGAAAGGCCTCAGTGTCTTCCCTGCCTTGCTGCATGTGGGTGTTGGTTACGTGGTAGGCTGCTTGTCTTTTCCCGGTCGCAATGCACATGTTTTGGTTGACTTGTTGTGGAGTGCCATCGTACTGTCAGCGGTATCAGGCTGGATAATAATAGGTCTGACCAGGATGAAACTTGACCAGGGGCACAGATATCACAGCTAGGACACTGCAGACTAGGGCTCAAGGCTGGGGTGAGAGTGAAGGAGGGAAAGTGGTTCATGGTTAGTTATGTGGTCAGGACCTTGGAGGTTACAGGGTAGTGTTTTGGTTTTTTTTTTTTTTTTTTTTTTTTTTTTTTTTTTTTTTTTTTTTTTGGTTGTTTTGGTTTTTCGAGACAGGGTTTCTCTGTGTAGCCTTAACCGTCTGTCTTAGACTCACTTTGTAGACCAGGCTGGCCTCGAACTCACAGCAATCCACCTGCCTCTGCCTGCCGAGTGCTGAGATTAAAGGTAGTTTTAAGGCTGCTGTATTTTCCCTCATTTCATACCCTAATGCCTCACCTAGTCAGAGAAGAGTAGGAAAGCTTGGTGAGGGAAGGAAAAAGCTGACATGCAGCTTGGGTAATGAAAAAGAGCTTAGTGGGGCTTGGGGATGTAATAGGTTCCAGGCACTCCCTTTCTTGTGAAATTGCTAGACCTTAGTGGTTCCCGTGGCATAATCAGGTCCAGGCTTTGGCCGGAAAGGGGAGATGCAGTAGCTGAGTGCTGAGTGCTGAGTGCTGGCTGGATGGTAGGTGATGAGAGGAAAGGTAGGAAGATGCAGTGGAGAACTCGCTAGGGTCGAATTTGATTGGACTGATGAACAGAGGGATGGGCTGTGATGTAGGGCGATTGATGAACGCGTGGCAAAACGGAAGGCTAGAGGGGCTAGGAAGGCAGGATGGGATGGGGGAGGAGATAGGAAGAGCGGCTGGAGGGAAGACTTGATGGGTGGAAGAATCGGCAGAGGTTATAGAGATGATATGGGGTAGGTAAATGGGGAAAAAAAAAAATAATGGAGTGGACAATGAGTACATTCATGTGATTGGATAGATGAATGAACCAAAGAAAGGACCGCCGGATGGGCAGGTGGAATGATGATTGTATAATGGCTAGGTCAAGGCGTTCATGATTCATCCCTTAAGCAAACAGCTATATGGACTCGCTAGGCCAGAGTGGTGAGGCAGAAGCCCCAAGTGGTAAGGTGGCATGAAGTGGAGGGTAACATATACCAGCTCCTTAAAGGGCCTGGCTGTGGCTTGCTGCCTGGAGTCTGAATCTGCCTTTTACCAATTCTCCTGTTTCTAATGGAAACTTCTGGCACATATGCAAGAACACCAACACAGACCATGTTCATATGGCTCCATGGAAACAGCCTGTGTCCATCCTAACTCCCATGCACAAGTCTTTCCTGAGTCTGACACACACATGCAGGGTTTGTCCACACTCAACATGTTACCAGTAACGGATGCCACCTCCTTGGACTCTGCCTGGATCCACGTGAGACTCGGTGTGGCTAACGGCCCTGCACCAGTTAGCTTCTATTGCTGTGGCGAAAAGTGGAAAGGAAAAAAGGTTTATCTGGGCTCACAGGTTCAAGATTCTGGTTCATGGTTTCCGGCCCTATTGATGAGTCAGAGGATTGTGGTGGGCAACACATGCTGGAACAGGAGTTCCCATTTTTTTCATGCGTATGTGCATGTGGTGTGCACGCCTATGTGTATGTGTGTGGGTGGGTTGGTGCACATGTGTGTGCAAGTGTGTGATGTGGGTGTGTCTGTGGAGGGCCGAGGATGGTGCCATGTGTCTTCCTTGATCACTGTTCGCCATATATACTGAGGCTGAGTCAATTGAGCCTGGAGCTCACTGTTGGCTGATCTGGTTCCAAAGCTTGTCCTGGGGAGTCTCTCTGTCTCTGCCTCTCCCAGGAGCTGGGGTTACAGGCAGGACACCACACCAATCTAGCATGTAAGTAAGCAGTAGGGATCTGAACATTGGTCCGTTTGCTTGTATGGCAAGTGTTTTAGAGGCTGAGCTGTCTCTCTCCCCATATCTTTTAGAAACAAATCTCATGTAGCCCAGGCTGGCCTCAGACTCATTATTACCTGAGGATGACCTTGGACTTCTGGTCCTGCTGCCTCATCCTTTTGAGTGTAAGAATCAATTTGGTGTACGTGACAGCAAGAATCTAGAACCCAGTGCTTCCTGCATGCCAGGCAAGTGCACCACCGGCTGAGATACATCTCTTGTGATGAAGCAGAGGCAGATGTTCCTATTATGGTGGCCAGGGGGCAGAGTGAGAAGGAGAGCTGGGGGAGGGGGCGTATTCCAACACCTCCCTCAAAGGCACACCTCTGTGATCGACTTCCTTCAAACAAGCCCCACCTCCACAACTTTCCAATAGCTCACGAACCTATGAATTTATTAATGAGTTAACCCACCAATGAGGTCGGAGCACTCCAGATTCAGTCACGCCGCCTAGACACTCCGCCCCCCCCCCCCCCCCCCCCCCCCTGTGTCTCCAGCATTGAACACCAGAGCTTTTGAGGCTTTTAAAGGTGCAAACCACACATCTATACACACACACTCACCTGGTCCGGGTAGCCCTGCTGCAAGTATTGGGGGATTTTTCCTCTGGGAAACATAACGTGATTTGAAAGCAACTGCTGCGGCGAAGCTGAGTCTTTCACAAGCTTCCCTCCCGCCCCCCCCCCCCACCGCCCCAATCCATCTGTGTGGCAGGAGCCGAAGTATACTTCTGCAGGTTTTCAGGCAGGGCCCAAAGAGTCACACGTTGTAGTTACCCCTCAACGACCTAATTTCCTTTTCCTCCCAGTCATGGGTCTATCACTTGCTTGCTCTTTCTGCTTCCCATAAGTTTAATTAACTATAACTACTTCTTAATTACTGTAAAAGTGATCCATGCTCAAGGCAAAAAAATCTAGACAGCAGAGAAGAGCAGATGGTTAAAAAAAAAAAAAAATCCCCCCAGCCCCTAGCTCCGATTATTATTAAAAGTGTTCTCTGAAATATTCCAGACAATTTTAATTGTATAAGAAAATAAAATTGTAGAACAGACCTTAAATTTCATAAAATGGAGTCCTTTGGGGAATACTGGGGAGACCCCTCTGTGTGTGTGTGGTTTGAACTGGAGCAAAGCTGCCCACAGGAAGGATACATCACCCCAAAGGGTGTGAACATTTATGCTGATAAACAAGATAGAAGGCACAGGTTTAAATGCTGTCAAGTGTCTGGGCAGTGGTGGCGCACGCCTTTAATCCCAGCATTTGGGAGGCTGAGACAGGCAGATCTCTGAGTTCGAGGCCAGTTTGGTGTACAGAGGGAATCCCAGGACAGCCAGGGCTACACAAAAGAGACCAAAACAAACAAACAAAAAATGCCATGGAGTGTATCTGAGAGTTTTAATGGACTTTCCACTCTGGGTCAGAATCCCCTAGAAGTCTTGTCAAAATGTAGGCTTCAAGGTCTAATAGTCCATGGCTTAACAGGCCAGGTGCTGGGTATGTCTACTGGAAGATTTGCCTATGTTAAATTTCCAGTGAGTTCTGAGCAGCGTCTGGGTCCCTCTCCCTGTGTCCCCCAGGAGCTTTTGAGGAACTTCCCAATCTGATGTATACCAGCAGGAATCACATTGTTGCCTTATTTTAATTATAACAAGAAACCAAACTCCGTGTGTGTGTGTGTGTGTGTGTGTGTGTGTGTGTGTGTGTGTGTGCGTGCGTGTGCTATGTGTGTTCCTATTTGTGTATACATTGAAGTCAGAGGTCAACATCAATATCAGGTGTCTTCGACTATTTCTTTCTACCTTATTTTTTCAGGCAGGGTGTCTCACTGAGCCTTGAGTTTGCTGATTTATCTAGACAATTTGGCCAGCAAGCCTCAGGAATCCTCCTGTCTCCCCTCCCAGCTGTGTAGTTACAAGCTTACAGCACCATGCCCTGTTTTGTTTTGTTTTGTTTTGTTTTGTTTTACAGAGGTGCTGGGGATCAAACTCAGGTCCTCTTGCTTGTGAGGCGAGCACTTTGTTCACTGAGCTATCTCAGCTTATCCCCAGCTCCTGTATATCTTTCCTTTTATTTTTCAGTCATCTGCATTTTTTGATGGGGTCGTGATTACTTTCTTTGGCACTAGACATGCTTTCCTTGTTGATTTGTGAGAACTCTTTCCATATGAGTGGCACACACTGTTCATCTGTACTAGTTTGGCAGATAATTTCCTCCACTTGAATGCTATCTATAGACACTGTACTGTCTTTATTTATACATATATGGAATCTTTGCATTATACTATGGTATTTGTCAATATTTTATCCTTCTGTGCTTGTCTCATACTCACAGAGAGGTCTTTCTTAAGATTATGTAAAAGTTAACAATGAATGTGTCCTTCCCCCCCCCCCCCCGCCCCACTTCCTGAGACAGGGTTTCTCTGTGTAGCTCTAGCTGGCCTGGAGCTCACTCTGTAGACCAGGCTGGCCTTGAACTCAGAGATCCCCATCTCTGCCTCTGCCTCCCGAGTGCTTGGATTAAAGGAGTGCGCCACTACTGCCCTGCAATGAATTTGTCTTGATGCTTCTTTTTTTTTTAATTTCTAAAACTGAAACAGAACAGCAAATGTTACTATGGCAATAGAGTAATCGCTTAATAAAAAATGGAAATGTGAAGTTTTCCCACTTCTGAATTAACCCGAAGGGCTCTCTGCAGCCTTTTCATCCCTCGGGCCTATGAGAGGGAAAAGACACCCCCATTTGATGCTCTCCCCCCTCCTCTCCAGGCTATTGCTGTGATAAGTTGAGATGAAAAAGAAAAAAAAAAGTTTGATGTATGAGGGCAAAGTGTGTCCAAATGAGGGTGCCGCTTTTAGCCAAGCAGATGTTTCTAGAGAGATGGGCACAGAGAGAAACATGGATGCAGCCAGCTTGAGGCAGCATAGGGAGGGAACACAGGCTCCCCTAGCCTGTTTCTGCAGGTCTGGCAGAGGGATGCTCAGCGCTGTCTCCTTGCGTCCTGTCACCTGGCCTGCTCCCTTTGACTGAGCCTCAAGGACTGCTACTGGAAAGGAGGTCCAGACACAGGAAATTGGGAAACAGCCCTCTGGACAACCCACAGTGATGGACAGACTGACAGAATGCTCTCGTGGAGTTACAATGGTTGCTTTCAGTTGCTCAGATAATTTCAGGTGTGGAGTCCTGTGCTCATGGCAGGGAGGGCTGGCAGTCTGTGAGCAGCTAGGAAGGAAAGCTAACAGATTTTTTTTAAAAGCAAGAGGGCTACCTGGAAGGTCATAACTATGCAAGGACCAGTACAATACCCTATCAATCATTCTGCCCTAAGACCTGACACAGGGCTGAGGTGCTGGGGGTGTGGGAGCCAGGCACGGAGCTTCACACTTGTAATCCCAGCCACTCAGGAAACAGAGGAAGAAGACCAGAATGTCGAAGCCAGCCTGGGTTACAGAAGAATCCAGCAAGTAGGATTGAGTGAGTTAGAATTCACCCGAGTGGTCCCTGAGGACCACATCCAGCAGGACTTACATATAACTACGTACACAAGACAGAGGCTTCCCTGGAAATTGGTTTGTGTGGCTCTGCAGGCTGGCGAGCCCCCCCCCCCCCCCCCCCCGCAGTGTTCCATCCAGGAGCTGGGTCTCATAGAAGCGCTGATATAATTTAGCATGTTGGGGTCAGGGTGGGGGACTTTGGACCAGGTCAGAGAGAGAGAGAGATGTGATGTCCACAGGCAGGAACTGCTCCAACTCAAGAAGGGAAGGTGGCTCTGCCTTTCTTGTGCCTTTTTGTATTTGGATGACATCTACCCTCACAGGTGTGTCTGTGGGGGGCGGGGCAGGTCTCCCTCGCTTGGTGTGTCCACTGGCGGTGGTGTCACCAGCAGCAAACCTGCTCTCTGGTGTATCAATTAGCCCAGGCACATTGGCACCGAAGATTAACCCATCATAGGTCACAGTGGAGCTGAGGTGAGCCCCTGCAATATCTAACATCCATGGGGGGAGGTGGGCCCTTGTTAGAAGAGGGGGAAGCTGACAGGTTTGGCCGGCAGGCCAGCTGACTCAGTGAAGGGACAACTGGCCATGGGCGCTGCTGTTGTCCAACTTCAGTCTACGTTCCAGACCAGGATCGCTCCTGCTACAGCTTTAACTCCTTCCAGGTCAAAGCCGTGTCACAGCCCATGCTTGTTCTCAAATCTGGGGTATGAGGTGCTGGTCACAGACGAGGGAGAGAGAATGTTCTGGAGAGGTGGCCTGTGAGAACACACTGTTGTGGGTTGGCTGTGGGGGGTCCCCCACAGGGTTTTGTGTTTGAATGCTGGGTGCCCGGCTGGTGGTGGTGATTTGTAGAACCTTTAGAAGGTGGAACTTCGCCGGAGGGAGTGCATCACTGGAGGCAGGCCTGGTCCTGAGGTTTTATAGCCAGGCTCCACTTCCTGTCTTTTCTCTGCTTCCTGTTCCATAAAGATGTGAGGTGGCGGGGAACCCGGCCATACACTCCAGCCATCCTGGAGCTGCCTCCTGCCACATCTTCCCCTCCGTGGCAGACTGTGTCCCCTCAAACTGTGAGCTGAGGCAAACTCTTTCCTCTTCAAGTTGCTTCTTGACAGGTGTTTGGTCCTAGCAACAGGAGCAGTAACTAAAACCATCCCAAACCTTGGGAAGTGGGTTCTGTTGGCTGAAACCATGAGAGGCTCCTGAGGGGAGATTTTAGTATGGTGGACAGCGGAGACAGCATGAGGAGGAAGGGGGCAGGAGAGTCATTTAAACTCATGCCCTGGCTGGCCTTTCTGCTTCCCCTGGTCTCAACTGAAGTTCAGGGAAGTCCTAAAGCACATACATTCGACTCAGTCACGCTCCCACTCAGAAGTGTGACCACCCTTCCGGGTTCCATTCCTCTGTCCCATCTTGTGCTCTCACTGCGACCCTGTACACACAGCAAGCTTGTGTCCACCTCCCCACGTTACGCTTGGTATTTCATCATTCCTACTGCCTGGGGTGCGCTCCCTCTTGATCTTCACACAGCTCACTCTTACTCAGCCTGCCTGTCTTTACTCAGGGTGTGGCACCCTGAGACGTGACCATGGCAGATGAGCCGCATCCTAGCCACCCCCTTCTTACCCTTTCATCACGCTGCTCCTGTGACTTGGTTAGTGTTCACTTGCTGTCATCTGTCTCCTCTACTAGAAAACGAACGGCATGGGACACGAGGACAAGGACTCTGAAGCCCCGTTGCCTATGGCAGTCTTGATGCACATTTTAGCACCACATAAATATTTATCAGCTGTATGAACGAGAGGCTTCAGGGTGGGTGGCAGCGAGAGAATGAATGGTGATTAGTGTTTATCAAGCTCCCTGGGGCCCGAGCTTCCTATCCGCAATCTTATTTAATCATCCCAGTGTGTCTGTAAAGGGCAGTTCCAGCATGCTTTCCCTTTACAGACGACAGAGTTGAGGCTCAGAGAGGGTGAACTGGTACCCAGAGTCACACAGCCAACAAATAGCTAAGAGGCCAAGTGGAATCCGCCCTGCTGTGTTTTGTCAGGTATAGGGAGGAGGCTGTGCTTGGTGTGTGTGTGTGTGTGTGTGTGTGTGTGTGTGCGCGCGCGCACGCGCGTGTGCACGTAGCTGAGCATGCGCACGTCTCCAAAATGCAGTTACAACAAGCTAAAACCTAGATGGCATAGGACCCCCAAAGTCTCTCATATGTCTATCTATCTGTCCAGGCATGGTAACCTGTTCTTGTAAGCATACATATGCAGACATGCTTCTGTACAGGACATGTGCTGACATCTGTGAGATGCAGTGCCACTTATATTCACAGTGCTGAATAGAGGGACACCCGTAGTTTTTGCAAAGATTCTACTGGAAGACAGCTAGGGTCCAGGATGAGAGTGCTTGGTGTGTGACTGGGTACTAAAGAACTGTGTGTGCAAAATAGACGTCTCCATGAGCCTGAATGTAAATTCTGCATGCCAGCACTTGGGCACTGGGAGCATCTTGCCAATCTGGAGCATGGCCCCAGGAACAATCAGACCCTGACTTTGAGCATCATCCCACCCCTGCCACCCCAAGCCCTTTCCAGTAAACTGGTATATTTCAGGGCCATTCCCCGCCCCAGTTAAGCCCACACTCTCCATTCCATATGGGGTCCGGGATGAGGTTGACTGGGGAAAAAAAAAGCCAGGTCTATCCTACCCCCAACACCTTCCAGCCCAGGGCAGCTTCTTCCCGTCTCTAGGCAGCTTTCAGAAGACCCAGGATGTAAGTCTGTGCTTGACAACCATGCCTGGCAACAGGCAGGGATCGTGGAAGCTGGCTGGAGGTGGAGCCTGCAGGGCCCTGTGTTGCTTGGGAAGGCGGAGGCCTGGCACACTGAAGTCAGCAGGCAGGTTGCATTCCTGAGTTCCTGCTTTCATTGGGCACCTAGAACTTTGCTTTCACTGCAGGAGTATTTCTTGATAACCTGAGGACTTGGAGCACATGCTGCATGCTGTGCGTGCCTTCTGAGGAAAGGAGGGCCGAAGGAGAGGTAAACCTGTTTTTTTAGGATCCCAAGTGTGGGATTGGAACGGTTTTGTGAGAGAACAGGTGAAGGTAATCCACTAGAGGACTGATCACCTCGTGTGGGAGCTTGATTGTTGCCAGCTGAAAAGATCCCATGAACGGACTCTGGGAGGAGATATATAAATGAGCTCAGAACTGGAGGCGGGGCGTTTTGGAGACTTCGGATAGTTTTGGCTCTTCATCGGTGTACTTTGAGACGCTCCTAGAGAGAACCACTCTAGGAAAGGCTTCGGGGCTCCGGGCTCCTGCTGAGGTTCCGGGATCCGGGTTCCGGTTACTCCAGGTTCCAGCAGAAGAAATCCTGCTGTTTACGCCAGGTGAATCATTCCTCAGAACGGATATCCTTATGGTTTTGTTACTGTGTTTGCTAATCCTCTTTTCCTATTGTTTTGGTTAGTTGGGTTATAAATGACGTATGCTTGGTTAGTAAGTTGTAATAAAATATACTGGTTAAGAAAATTGAGCTTATAGAGGTTGGTTATCCACTCAAGCTCAACCAAGTGGCCCCGCAATGGGCAAGGTTACCTGGAGAGTGTCCCCTGAAGTTCCTGTCTAAGTCACCCCAGGCGGCAAGCCTCAGTGTCCACACTTGCCACTTCCGGCACTCTAAGGAGCCCTAGAACTTTTTTGGGCAAGCAGTGGCAGCTGCTGAGTTCTCTCTCCAGTCTGGAGGAGTGGAGAAACCTTCAGACTAGGAATACTGGGCTCAGAGCCCAGAGAGAAGATGGGAGATGACGTGTGCATGCCCTCCCTACGTTGTGGGGGGGGGGGGCGTTGTCACACATGTGGAATCCGGTGGCTGTGTAGCTGAAGGCAGAGCAGGGGGAAGGAGGTGCCACTTCCCCTGCAGAAGAATGAACTGAAGCCAATGGCAAACTAAGTCATCATTGGCCTTAACTTGTGGTCACAGAAGCCTAGGGTGGAGAAGGTACCAGAAGAATGTAGGGTGGTGAATGGGCAGTGTTCAACTCTTCCCAAGCTCTGCTAAGTTGTGGGCTCAACCTTCCCCTCTGCCCCCCCTCCCCGCCCCCAGGGCCTCCCCAGGGAGCTCCTGCTAGACCCCTTATTAGAAGGATCGTCTCTGCTGTTTCTCTCCACTGACTGACCCAGAGGGCTGCTCTACCCTCACTCTCGGGGCCTGTACCTGCTCTGTGTTCTCTGGCCTGAGTCAGTTCCACAGATGGATCTTGTCTGGCCCCTAGAATAAATGATCCTGCTGCCACCGGGGCTCCACAGACCCCCAACTTAGGCGCCACTTAACCATCTATCTGCCATTCTTCCTGTCAGCTGCTTGACTGAATCTAAGACATCTCCGCCCCCTTTCCAACCCACATCCTGGGAGAGCCTCAAGCACACCTTGCTAAGAGCCAGTAATAATAGATTTATAGGCTGGGGTTTGTGGGAGGGGGCGGGGCGGCGGTAGCTTAGCTGGTAAAGTACTTACAGCTCAAACATAAGGGCCTGAGTTTGATCCTTCCAAGCCACATTAAAAAAAAAAAAGCTGGGCGTGTGGCTGGAGAGATGGTTCAGAGGTTAAGAGCACTGATGGCTCTTCTAGAGGACCCAGATTCGATTCCTAGCAGGCTAACAGTGACTCACATCCATACATAACTTCAGTTCCAGAGAGTCCAATACTCTCTTTTGGCCTCCAAGCACACCAGGCAGGCATGTGGAGCACAGATACACATGCAGTTAAAGCACCTCCCCACACATAACAAAGACACAATAAGAATTTATATGTGCTTAAGGTGGAAATTGACTGAGGAAGACACCTGGTGCTGATCTCTGACCTCTTTATGTATGTATGTGTGCACACATACAGGAAAATAAAAAGGGTTTAGTTTTATCACTTTCTGCCCATCCCAGGGACCACCCACACCTATTGCTTCTAGGTATGATCTGCCCCCAACCCCCAACCCAGGGTTCTCAGAGCCCTGGCTCCTCCTCTTTTCTCCTCTGGTTTGTCTCTTTTCTCACCTTCTTCGCCACTGCCTCTTTAAAGTTAAAGCAAGTTTGTAATAGAAAGGGGGCACATGTGCGCATCTCTCTCTCTCTCTCTCTCTCTCTCTCTCTCTCTCTCTCTCTCTCTCTCTCTCTCTCTCTCTCTCTCTCTCTCTCGGACCTTGACCTGTGCTCTGGCTTCTGCCCTGCTCTTCTGCTTAGGGCCAGGCTGCTCATTGTATAATGCCCTCTTCTTGTCCTCGTGCATCCTGGGCTCTGCACAGCAGGCGACAGAGCCTTTGTCATGGGGCCCTCACGGGAACCCTGACTCCTCTCCTGTCTGCCTCTGTCACTCTCTTGTTGCCTAGTTGCTCCTGATTTGGTCTCTGCGCACGTCTGCCTCTCTCTGCTGTTTCTCTGGCGCTTCTACCTCTCAACTTCTTTCCCCCTGGCTTCTTTCCCCTGGCTCCTGCTCTCTGCACTCTCTCACCATCTTTCTTCCGCTCTGCCTTTGTGTCTTCTTTGTCTATCAGCCCACTCCTTTAGGGCCTCGTTTTCTCTGTACCTGTGTGACCCTCTGTGTCCTTGTCTTGGCAACCCCCTCTCCTGGCTGTCCTTGCTTCATGTGTGTATCTTTCCTACAGTCTTGGCCAGAGTCTACCTTCTCCCACCTCATCACCAGGACAACTCAGAGTCTTTCTGCTCTTTCCCTCCCTGAAGTGCAGCGGTTCTCAACCTGTAAGTTGAGACCTCTTTTAGGGGGGTCACATCACCCTTCCACAGGGGCCCCATATCAGCTATCCTGCATACCAAATGTTTACATTATGGTTCATAACAGTAGCAAAAATACAACTATGAAGTGACCACAAAATAATCTTAGGGTTGGAGGTCATCACAACACGCAGAACTGTATTAAAGGGTCACAACATTAAAAAGTGTTTAAGAACCATTGTTGTAGTGGAACATGGGATCCCCGTAGCCTCCCCCCTCACTCTATAGTCTCACAAGGAAGTCAGTGCTCATGGCTCTTAGAAACCCCACAGGGTGTAAATGTTGCTGCAAAATGGAACCTCGGCACCCTCTGAATCTCCAGGATGACACTTGGTGATTGGCCAGTGACCTCATGCTGAGTACAGACTGGGCCCTACAGTATCTCGGAAGCTCTGCCAGCCATGCAGGTCCTGGGCTCAACAGCAGGAGGCAGGTTGTGAGCTGAGCCAGGAACTGAGGGGGCAGAGCCTAGCTTTATGTTCTTGGCAGTGAAGTGGGGGTACTGGGAATGAGAAAGGGATGAGGTAAAAGTGGCCGGTTCTGGGTCACTTGAAGTAGGCCTCAAGCAAGGGCTCCAGGTGGTTAAGTGGAGGTGGTCCGAACACCCTCAGCTGCACGGGTGGGTTTTAGGCTAGGGCTTGTGTCTAAGGCGGTTACTGTATGGGCACCTGGAGCTGCTCTGAGCTGGGGCTCAAATGGCGTGGGAACGTGGCTCCTGTGTCTACGGTGAGGCCTGTTGCATTTCAGATGCCTTTAAGGAGCATCCCTGGGTTTGGGGCCACATATGAGGTTCTTCAGGGAATCCTCCGTGGGCTTTGTCCATCCCCCTCAGGGTCTCTTCTGGGGTCTGAATGGGTGCAGTGTAAGGCTGGCTGGCTGTTCTGGACAAAGCATTAGGGCCCCACAAAGGAAAACGCCCTCCAGCGGCCATGGTGCTGTGGGGAGAGTCTGGCTCTGGTTCTGTGGACGTGTGAGAGCATCAGGCCCTGCAGTACCTCCGGTGAGTGTAATTACATCCCTCCCGCTGACAGTTCCCACCATGCTCTCAATTGGATGTGACATTCTTATTAAATAACTTCACCAGTAACTAGTAATAATAACACAGTCTTTACTTCCTGACCTAAATTGCTCGATGCTATTTTGGTGAGCAATGGTGATGCCGCAGGGCTTCTGCAGGAAGGTCTGCCAGAGTGCCCTGGACTCATGCACCCATGCACACACATGCACATCTCCAGCTACACACACACACACACACACACACACAACCTTGACTACACATGTACATATGCATGTACACATCCCCAGCTGCATGCATGTATCCACAGGTGCATTGTATGTGACTGACCCTGGCCAGGAGAGTGTTTGCATTACCTGAGCACAGCCTACCGTGTGCACCCTGGAGCACATGCTTGGCCCCAGCATTTGCTTCCAGATTATAGAGCCCTGAATCCTCAGATAATTAGCAGGACCCTCCACCAAGTTCAGCCTTCCAAGCCTGACTTTTACATCCCTCTTATCCTGGGCTGCTTTTTCTGCCTGTTTCAGTTCTGTTCATTTATGCCTGCCTTTCCCCATCCTGGTAGTTTTCTTTCCTATTTTTTTTCCCCTATAATCAATGAAATTGTATTCTTCTGAAGGTCAGTGCAGACATTCCCTCTGCCGAGAAGCCATCTCTGCTTCTATTGTGGGCTCACACTCTGGATTACCGCCTGGTTTATTGGATTTGAGTCTGCTCTGTATTCTTTCTATCTTTCTCTTCTGTCTGACTCTCTGTGTTGTATGTTTGTATGTGTGTGTTGTATGTTTGTGTGTGTGTACACATGTGTGTTGTCGCACGCTCCTGTGTGTGTGTGTGTGTACACTGTGTGTGCCCTCAGAGGCCAGGTGAAAACAATCAGACATCTTGCTCTACCTTGCTGGGCTGCTGGGCTTCATTCCCTTCAGACAGGATTGTTCCGAGCCAGGTATTATGTAGGCACCTGGAGCAGGTGGCCACCAGCGAGCCCCAGGTGCTCTCTTGTCTTTACCTCCCACGGTGCTGAGTTTACAGAGCCACACAAGGCCACAGCTTTTTAAAAGATTTTTTTTTCATTATTTTAAATTTTGCATGGGTGTGTGTCTGTTTATAGATGTGTGCACCTGAATACTAGTATCCACAGAGGTGCTATTAACCACTGAGCCATCAATCCACCCCCCCATGCCCCACCTTTTTATGTGAGTGCTGGGATCTGAATTCAGTCTCTCATACCTTTGCAGCAAGTGCTCATACCCACTGGGGCATTTCTCTAACCCCTTGCAAGCATTTCATTTCTATGAGAGACAGAGAAAACAAACAACAAACTACCATCAATCACAAAGTCTCAGTGGTCAGCCACACCCCTCACCATAATCCTATGTCCTATTCAAACATATATACATATATATTTGAGACAGGGTTTCTCTGTGTAGCCTTGGCTGTCCTGGAACTCACTCTGTAGACCAGGCTGGCCTCGAACTCACAGATATCCGCCTGCCTCTGCCTCCCAAGTGCTGGGATTAAAGATATGCACCACCTCTGCTGAGTTGATCTTAATTTCAATGTGCCACCAACCCCACTGGGAGACCACCAGAGTGTTTATTGAGTAGAAGTGGATATAAGGTCATGGTAAGAGGGCGTGGCCAACCACAGAGACTTAGTGATTGGCAGTAGGTTTTTTTCTCTCTCACAGAAATGAAGTGCTTGCAAGTCTCCTACTTTGTGTTTTTATTTTCTGTTGATAAAAAAGAAAAAAAAAAAAGAGCTACTCATTCCTTCAGAACAAATAGAACTGTGGCTTTGGTTTCGCAATTTATGGGGCTGATTTTGTCTGCTTTTGACAGTTCTGTCGCGTTCCTAACAGTCACAGTTTGGTTTTTCTCTGGGACCTTGGCATGATAAGTTGGTATGCCAACCTTGCATTGATCCATTGGGGGAGGGCATGGCCTTATCCTGTCTCTCCCAAAGCTGCGCTCAGGAATTGAGAGTTCTAAGCAAGCAAGGAGAACAAATGGGGAGAAAATAAGACAACATGGGTGTGCAAGTGAGTATGGGCCAGCCCTATCTGACCCAGGGGATTAACCTGGGTGTGAAATGGGCACCTTGGAGTTTGTTAGATCTCTTTTCCACATCAGGTTAGCTTCCCAGAGCAAAGCTAAACAGCTCCTTCCGTGTCCTCCACCTTTCCCATCTTCCTCAAACAATTCAGCCTGCATCCTGTTTCTATCCTGTCTAATTGATGTGATCTCCTGAGCGGAGAGCTTATCGACTTTCTCTCTGGATCCTCACAGCACAGTCCTGACCTACCAGAAGTGTTTATGTTTATACTGACTGGACAGAGGGTGGATGGATGGATGGATGGATGGGTGGGTAGAAGCAATGGATGAATGGGTGGTAGATGGACAGATGGACAGAAGATAGATGGATAAGGATGGACAGAAGACAATGGATAGATGGAGAATGGATGGATGATGGATGGATGAATGGACGAATGATGGATAGATGGATGAATGATGATGGATGGATGGTTGGTTGGATGAATGGATGGATTGATGATGGATGGATGGATGAATAGATGAATGGAAGATAGATATATGCATGGATGCTGGCTGGATGCCTAGATGAATGAAGCATTGGAAGTGGAGTGGGCAAATGAATGGACAGCATTGCCTTCTGGATCTTATAGCTTCTCTCCCCTCCACTGGCCAAAGAATATCACATCTATCTTGGACTTGACCTCCAGATTTATGTTAGCTGTGAGACTCTGGAAGTTTACTTTGCTGTATTTGATGTATAAAAACTAAAAACACAACCCTTCCCTGGCCAATTGGTTGTTAATAGGAAATGCACAAGGTGCCGTTCATGACAATGATTAAACTTATGGGCTGGGTATTAAACTTATGGGCTGGGTATCCAAACTTCCCGAGTCCACCCTCATTTTATCCCTTTCTGTCTGTATGCCTAGCTCTGTGCCTAAGTTTGTTCACCCACGTGTGGGGATAAGTGTGGTACTTTCTTCATGGGACATGTGTACCAGGGTGTCTTGGCTGAGATGCACAGGTGAAGATGCATTTAGGAACCAGACTGTACACTCTCCAATGAGATGACCCTCCCCTTTAAGGTAATTGAATGCACCTCTGATTTCCATGGGGTTGAAGGACTCCATGAGGAAGAATTTGCATCTTGAGCATAGATGAGACCCATGTGAAGACATCTACTGGGCTGGGGGAGGGCCACATGAAAGGTAAAACATTGGGTGTGAGCAGGAAGCTTCAGGAAAATGAGGGGGCCAGACATCAAGGGCACAAACTCAAGGTTTGAGAGGAGGCAGAAGTGTAACCACAGCAGGACGTCCCATCCTCTGTGTCCCCAAACTACAGTGACTTCTGAAAAGGAGGGCAGCTTGGAAAAGGTAAAAAAGAAAGTGTCTGTACTTCAGTTGCAACCATCTCTTCTTCTCTGCAGTTTCTCAGCCTTGGCCACTGGCTGCGTGTGTTACTGGGGAGTGCTAACCTGAGTGTTGTGGATCAGTCCCCACCAACTGTTGGCCACCACCACACCCCTCTTCTTCCAGAATTGTGACAGTCATAGACACCACCAAATGTTCCCAGAAAGTAATTTCGGGCCCCAGTTGAGAACAGTTGTTCTTCTGGAAAGGAAAGTGAGAAGTGAAAGTCAGGAGGTAGGGGAAAAATGCAGCGAAATTCCGTGTAGCTGTCTAGAACATCAACACTCTTATGTATCCGACTAGCCGAGGTCTAGACAGGCCCGTGTTAACATGTGGCTTTCAGCACCATAGTCGAGTGAGGAATCTGTTGAGAAAGGCACAGTGATTGAACAGGGACTCTAAAGCCCAAACATATGATCTTACAAGCGAGCATGCACCTCCGACTCCTGGAGGGCTGACTCTCTACTTTAGCCACAACATTGAAAGGGTCCCACTGGTGGGTGTCTAATGTAATTGGTCTGGGGTAGGGAGCCTGGGCACTAATTTTACAAATTCCCAGGTGCAGTAGTTGAAAGCCAACCTGCTTAAGCAAGGATTTACAGGGTGGAGGATGGGGTGGAGTAGTGTAAGCAAAGGCTGGTATTATATCCCCAGCATTGTAAAAAGCAAACAAAACCTCAAGCAAGGGCGAGTGTACGTAGTAGTAATGCAAGCTTTCAGCCCCTTTTGTCTCACCCAGACCTTCTTGGTGGTCATCATACACATTAAAATTTGAAAAGCACTGGCTTGGGATACAGGAAGAGGGATGTGCTGGAGTTGATGTCAGCCTTCTTACAGAAAAACAGTTACGTCAGTCTGACACGGTGTTTTCTTTTGCCAAAGCAGAAGGGATGAGGAACAGAGACAGCATCACAGATGTGTTTGCCTGGTCCTAGGGCTTTGGAAGGTGGCCTGGTTGCCTCCACCAGCTGAATGAAAAGACAATACCTCCTTCTAGGCTGCTATGTGTATTTCTCCCTGTCGTCTCTTCTCTCTTTACCAAGAAGACTGAAGAATGAGGAAAGAAGACCCAGGCTACTCCCCACCTCCGTGCTTCCTAATCTAGTCATCAGCTATTCCAGACACACAGAATTCCCCACACTCCTACAGGCACTGAGGATCCAAAGACAAGAGAGATACAGACAGATCATAGATAGATAGATAGATAGATAGATAGATAGATAGATAGATAGATAGATAATAGATAGATGATAGATAGACAATAGGTAGATAGATGATAGATAAATGACAGGTAGGTGGGTAGATAGAGGATAGAGAGATAGATGGAATGATGGATGGACGGATAGATAGATAGATAGATAGATAGATAGATAGATAGATAGATAATGAAGGAGGTTAAGCAGGGAGAGAGGAAGGAAGAAAATAAATTCCTGTCCTCAGGGAGTCTGGGTATTTGCAAGCCACATAGTTAAAAAATATTGTGTTGTATGTTAAGAACTGCGGTGTAGGAAAAGAAGCAGCGGATGGTGACTGGGAAAGATCCCTCAGAACACGTGGATGGTGAGTGCCAAGACCCCCTCCCTCTTAATTGGTAGAGAAATTAAAACAACCAACCAAGATTATTATCCTGTTCAACTCCTCAGGTTGCTTTCTTATTAATCTCACTTCCATCCCCAAATCTTAAGGTGGTTAAAAAAAGTAACAAAATTTACTGTCATAATTATCAAGGGTACAATATAGCAATGCCAACTGTACACACTCATTTGTGTGCTGGGTCTCTAGGAGATTTGTGTGAGGGTGTGTACCTGCTAGTGTGTGTGTTTGTGTGTGTATATGTGTGTGTGAAAACAATTCACAAGTTTGAGGGCTCATTCTGTCTCCCCCCCACCCCCATGAGCCCCAGCATTGGGGTTGCCATACATTCCATTGTGCTCTCCTTTTTACAGGAATTCTCAGGAAGCGAATTCAGATTTTCATACTGTATAGCAGCCATTTTGCCAACTAAACATCTCCCCAGCCCCCTGAAGAAAGTCTTTAACCTTATGCAACTGAAATAACCCCATGTTAGCTTTTGCCATCTTAAGACAGATTAGACTCACTCAGGAAGAGGTGACCGCAGCTGAGGAATTGCCTCCATTGGATTGGCCCGTTAGCCTGACTGGGGCATTTGCTTGATTGCTAATGGATGCAGGAGAGCAGGGCCTACTGTGAGTGATGCCTTCCCAGGGCTAGCTGAGAACACTCTGGGAAGCACGCCATCAGGCAGCATTCATCCATGATCCCTGCTTCAAGATCCGCCTTGAGGTTCCTGACTTGAGCTCTTGGCCCTGGCTTCTCTGACGATGGGCTAGATTCGTTAGTCAAATAAGTCCTCTTCTCCCTCAAGTTGCTTTTAGTCAGTGTTGTATCACAGTTAATGAAACCAAGCGAGGGTAATCTGATTCTGGCACAATGGCTATTTCCACTCTCCTCATCCATGGCAACTGCCACTGTATTTCTGTTTCTGAGCCAACTTTGGACACTTCATATACGGAGAATCAGCAGTATTGTCTCGTCGTGACTGGTTTATTGTACTTATTGTAGTATCTTCAAGGTCTGTCCGTGATGGAGTGAATAAAAGAGCTTAAAAAAAAAAAAAAAAAAAGACCAAATAATATGCTGTTCGTGTGTCCACCACAGTTTCTTTCTCCACTCGTCCATTGGTGGGCTTTTACCCATTGCCTACCATGGGAGCATGACAATGATTGGTGTCAGGCAGATTTCTCTAAGGTCATATCTTCGATTCTTTCATAGGCATAACCAGAAGTAGGATTCCAGAATAAAATAATAACAATTTTATTTTTAAAAAATACTTAAGGAACTCCCATACTTTTTAAAAAATAGCAATTGCACCATCTTACTGTCAATCAAGGAATAAAAGTTTCAATTGCTCCACTTCCTCTACAGCGCTTGTTGTATCCTGTTCTTATGGATAGTGGCCTAGTGGTCCTAGTTACTTTTCTGTTGCTGTGATGAAACACCATGATCAAGGGGGCCTGTAGAAGGAAGAATTTATTTGGAGCTTGCAGTTTTAGAGGGGGAATTCATGGCCATCGTGATAGGAACGTGGTAGCAGATAGGCAGGCATGGTGCTGAACTAGTGACTGAGAGCTTGATTCTCGATTCACAAGCAGATGACAGGGAGAAATAACTAGGATCGCAGGGGCTTTTTTGAAGCCCCAGTGTCCAGGCACAGTGACACACCTCTTCCAACAAGACCACACCTTTTGATCCTTCCCAAACAGTTCCACCACCTGGACATCAAGTATTCAAACATATGAGCCTGTGGGGGCTGTTCTCATTCAAGCCACCTCAGCCTCTCTAACAGTTGTGACGTAGGTGATACTCCTTGTGTGATTTTGATTGACAATCCCCTGATGAGCCATGCTATCTGTAAATTTTATCTAGAGAAAAATTATTTGCTTATTTTTAATCAGATTATTGTGTTGTTGCTGCATTGTAGGTCTTGAAAAAAATCTTTAAAAATTGTGTGTGTGTGTGTGTGTGTGTGTGTGTGTGTGTGTGTGTGTGTGTGTGTATGTTTGCATGTACACCATATTGTGAAGGTGTCCTCAGGAGCCCAGGAGGGCATTGGATCCTCTGGAGCTGTAGTGCTCCTGAGCTCTATGAAATAGGTACCTGAAACTCACCTCAGGTTCTTTGCAAGAGCAGGAAGCTCTCTTGACACCTGAGCCATCTCTCCAGTCCCAAGGAGTTCATAAAGAACATATAAAACATTCTGGATACTTTCCTCTTGTGAAACAGGGTTTGTAGGCATTTTGCCCTGCGCGTACATTGCCTCGTCATCTTATTAGTTCTTCGCTGTGCAAACATTTCTGAGTTTGATGTGCTCCTGTTTGTTTTGCTTTTGTTGCCCATGCTCTGGTTTCACACCTAAGATGTGACAACAAGACACAGTGCCATGACATTTTCCTGATGGTTCTTGTAGGATTTCATTATGATTCATAATAGTAGCAGAATTACAGTTACAAAGTAGCAACAAAAATGATTTTTCTGATTGGGGTTACCACAACGTGAAGAATTGTACTAAAGGGTCACAGCATTAGGAAGGTTGAGAGCCACTGGTCGAAGGCGTTTAAGGTCTTTTGTATGTGAGTGCCCAGCTTTATCAACATTGTTTGTTGACTGTATTATCCCTTCTCTATATTGGGAGGTTGGCAGCCTTGTCACAGGCCAGTAGAGCATGTATACCAAGGGGTATTTCTTGGATTCTGCTCTTTTTCACTAGTCTGTAAGTTTTGTTCCAGGATCATATGGTTTGGATCATTGTGACTTCACTGTTAGTTTTCCCCTTGTTGTGTCAGTGTATGTTAATTGTATGAACTAAGTGGTTTCATTATGACACCTCCAATACATACATGTAATGTGCTTTGATCAGACCTATGCCCTCCATGACTATTTTTATTTTTAATTATATGTGTGTGCGTGCGTGTGTGCATGCGTGTATGCGTGCATGTATGCATCTGTGTGTGAGTTTGTGCTTGTGAGTGCATGAGCCCACAAAGACCACGAAGAGGGTGTCAGATCCCCGAACTGGAGTTTCAGGCAGCCATAAGGCCCCGGCCATGGGTGCTGGGAACTGAACTTGGGGCCTCTTAACCTGAGCACTTTCTTGTGTGCCTGTGTTGATCTCTCTGATTGCCCTACTTACCCTTGTCCTCGCTCTCCTTCCTCGTCCCTAACAGTCTCCTCCTACTTTCCTGGTGTGCTGGTTTGTGTATGTCAACTTGACACAGAGTAGCTACACCTGGGAAAGGGGACCCTCACTTGGTAGAACTGTCTCCATCACATTGGCCACTGGCATGCCTCTGGGGGCATTTTCTTGGTTATTGATTGATGTGGGCTGGTCCAGCCCACAGTGGGCAGGGCCACTTCTGTTCTGGTGGTTCTGGGATGTAAAAGGAAACAAGGCGAGGAAGCCACGAGGAGGAAGGCAGTAAGGCCTATTTCTCTATGGTTCTTGCTTAAGCTTCTGTGTGGCTTCCCTTATGATCAGCTCCAACCCTAGCCCACTAAGATGGAACGAGGCCTTTCCTCACCAAGGCACTGTTTGTTGGTCATGGTGTTTATCACAGGAAGAGAAAGGGAGCTAGGATAGGCTGTTTTTTCACCCAATTGATACCCTACATATTTGAAAAAACATGGAAAACCTGTCTTTGTGGGACTGGCTTATTTCACTTAACGAGGCCATCTCCAAGTCCACCCATTTTTCACCAAGTGACATAATTTCATCTGTGTTTTAATGGCTGAGGAGCACTGTATGTTTCACCCACTCATTTCTTGTGGACAGCTGGACTCGTTCCATATTTTGGGTCCTGTGATTAATGCAGGTGATTTTGGATCTTTTGAGTGTAAAGCTACAGTGACACGTCTGGATGATATGAACATTGTACTTAATTTTTATGAAGAACCTTCATGCAGATTTCCATAATAGCGGCACTACCTCCTGTTCCCCACTGTAGTGAGTGAGCCTGATGGTCTGTCTCTTTCTCCTTCCCTCCTTCTCTCCTTATCCTTAGAAGAGCTTGTTCTTTGCTTTCTTTCTTTGTTTTGGTTTTTATTTGTTTGTTTGTTTTTTGAGACAGGGTTTCTCTGTTTCATTCTGGCTGTCCTGGACTTACTCTGTAGACTTGGGTAAGATGAAAGCCTAGTGCAACTTTTTCATTTTCAAGATTGTTTTGGCTATTCAATGGGGTTCTTGAAATTCAACATTATTGTTAGGATTCTTTTTTTTATTTTTTCTTCTGTTTCTGCAAAATATGCCCTTGGGGTTTTCATACAGGTTCCAATCCAGGAACTTAGAATTAGGAATCCTTTCACTCACCTGTGGTTTTGTTCATTTAAAAAAATATTTTGTAGCCGGGCATGGTGGCGCACGCTTTTAATTCCAGCACTCAGGAGGCAGGGGCAGGCAGATGTCTGTGAGTTCGAGACCAGCCTGGTCTACAAAGCGAGTCCAGGACAGCCAGGAATACACAGGAAAACCCTGTCTCAAAAAAAAAAAAAAAAAAAAAATTCTTTTGTAGCTTCCGTTATCCATGTTGCTCAGCATCTTGGTTATGTTTAATCTTTAAGTGCATTATTCTTTTTGATGCTATTGCAAATGAGACTATTTTCCCAGTTCTTTTCTGAAATTCTTCCTTGCTTGTGCAGAGCAACAAAGTTGACTTTTTGTGTCTCGGTGATTCTATATCCAGCAACATTGCTGAATTGGTTTGCATTTCTGACAAGTTTGTTATGTGTGTGCATACAATGTAATTACATTATGTAATACTTATGATTCTGTGTGTGTGTGTGTGTGTGTGTGTGTGAGAGAGAGAGAGAGAGAGAGAGAGAGAGAGAGAGAGAGAGAGAGAGAGAGAGAGAGAGAGAGATATGTCATCTCAGCAAACAGAAGCAATAGTATTTTAACCTTTTTTTGTTCGGGTGTCTTTTTTTTTTTTTTTTTTTATTCTTGTTGTCTTCTGCTAGGACTTCCAGCAGTTTTGAGTAGACAAGTATACTCGCCTTGCTGTGGGTTTTTGAGGACAAACTTTTAGTTTTCCATTATTAAATGTGATGTTAATCTTTTTAAATGTGGCCTTTATTATATTGACTAGCAAATCATATTGAGATTGATTTCTGTATATTGAACTGTCTTCGCATTCCAGGGACAAACTCTATCTGGTCATGGTGACTAAGCCTTTCAATGTATTGCTGAATTTGATTTGCTAGCATTTTGTTGATAATATTTTCATCAGCTTTTTTTTTCATGGATATTAGCCCCTAGTTTCTCTATATTTCATCTGATTTTGCTAACTGGATGATGTTGGCTGCATGCAATTATTTTGGAAGTACTCCATCCAGTTTATTGTTTTTGAGAGGGAAGAGTTTGAAAAGGCTTAGTGTTGATTCTTCTTTAAATGTTTGGTAGAAGTCTCCTGTGAAGCCATCTGGTAGTCGGCTTTCCGTTTTGGGGATGGTTTTGATTACTGATTCAATCTACTCACTGGTTAGGTCTGCTCATGTTTTAATCTCTTTCTGACTCAGTATTAGTAGTAGAGCGTGTTTCTGGAAACTTATCAATTTATTTGTCTAGGTTAGCCTTTTTTTTTAAACTTAGGGTTTTTCAGGTAGTCTCCATTATCCTTATTTTTTTTTATTTATGTGACATCACATTCTGTTTTTTTTTTTTTTTTACTTTTGATTTTTGAGTGTTTCTCTGATTGCCTAGCTAAAATTTGTTGGACTTTTTAAAAAGCAATCCTTAGTTTTATTGATTTATTCTCTTATTTTCTCTTCTCTATTTTTTTGGTTTGTTTGTTTCTGTTCTGATCTTTGCTATTTTTTTTTCTCTTACTTGGGGTTTAATTTGTTCCAGTTCTTTGAGTATAAAGCTTGCTCACAAGAGGTTGGTTTGGGATATTTGTGAGGCACTGCACTGCTGTCCGCCTCCCGGTCCCTCAGTCTGTAAAGGGTGTTGCCTTTCCCTTCATTTGAGATGCTTTAAAGTTCCTTCGTGATTTCTGCTTGAAGTCATTTATTTTGAGGAGGATAATGTTTAATTTTCACTTACTTGTTAATCTTACAGTTTACCTTTTGCTATCAGTTTACAGCTTCATTCCGTTATGGTTGGGAATGAGGATAGGTGTGTCTTTTAAAAAATGAAATTTATTGGTGTGTGCCTGTGTGTGTGTGTGTGTGTGTAGCACATGTGTGGAGGTCAGGGGATAACTTAGGGGAGTTCTTTTTCTCCTTCTACCATGTGGATTCTGAGCCTAAGGATGGAACTCATACTGTTGGGATTCATAGTAGCCACTGAGCCATTTTCCTGGCCATTCTTAAAGTTCTTCAGTTTTTTTTTTTGTTTGTTTGTTTTTGTTTTGTTTTGTTTTGTTTTTTGTTTTTTTTTGGTGGCTCACTAGACTGGAAAATATCCTATATTTCGTATGTTGGATAAAGCTTCCTGTGTGTGGCAAAGGATTCCATGGTCTATCTGAGATGCAGATTCTCTTTGGCTTTATCACCCTTCTGTGTTCTTGACCTATCTCTTACTGGAGGTGAGATACTGAAATGGCCTCTTGTACTGTGAAAGAGTCTATTGTCCCTTCAACTCTGTCAGTGTTTGCTCCACATACGCAGTTGCTCTGCTGTTTGGCACATATGTTTGTACTTAGGAAGTTGCTGCCTGCGCCAACCCTCACTCCGTCATGTGATGTCCTTTCTTGTTTCTGAGGACAGTTTTTGACTTTGTATTTTGTCCACAGTAAGTTTGGTGACACTGCTCATTCATGCTCACCATTTCAAAAGACTATCCTTTAACTTTTAGACTATGTTTTTGTTTTTTTTTTTTTAATTTAAACCGTATCGCTTGTAGAAAACATATAGTTAGAACTTGTTTTCAAATCCACTTATCTCTTCAGTATCTTTTGGTTGCTGAGTTAATCCATTGCCACAGGAAACAGTTACCAGCAGAGAAGTTTTTAATTCTCATTTTGCCAATTGTTTTCTGTCTGTCTTACAGTGCTCTCTTTTCCTCTCTTGGCGACCCACCCATTCTAGTTTCCTTTCTGGTGCTGTGATAAAACACCCTGACTCAGGGGAAACTTAAGGGAAGAAAGAGGTTTATTTGTCTTATACTTCCAGATCACAGTCCATCATTGATTGGAATTAGGGTAAGAACTCAAGCAGAATGGTAGCCACAACCTGTAGGTGAATATTGCTTGCTGCCTTGCTTGTTCGCAGATTCACGCTTGGCTTGCTTTCTTGCACAGCCCAGAGTCACATGGCCCAGTAATGGTGCTGCTTGCATTGGGCTGGGCCCTCCTCCATCCATTAGGACAATCAAGGCCGTCCTCCACAGCTGTGCCCACAGTCCAGACTGGCCTGGGCAATCTCTTAATCAAGACTCTCTTCTCAGATGACTTTAGGCTGTTTTTGTTTTTGTTTTTTATTGTTAGACAGTAAAGCTAACTAGGGCATTTCCTTTGTGTTTCATTGATTTTCTGTTTTGTTATGACAGGATTTGATTTGTTTATTATTTCCTTTGGTGTATCTTCTGTAGGTATTTTTTTATGATTAAAATGGAAACTATATCAAGCTGTTTTAAGCTGTCAACGAATAGATGTCAATCACATACAAGAAGCCCCCCTCCTTTACAGCCTCCACATGTTTTGCTGATGTCACAGATGACACCTTCTTACATTTGGTGTCAATTAGCATAGTTTTCCAATTATCTTGATTTCCTGCTTTCATCTTCACAATGCAGTTTAGGAAGGCGGTGATCTATGCTTCTATATTACGGCTCCCCGGATGCTCTTTTGCCTATATACTTGTGTTTACCAGGGAGCTGCGTGTTTCTGTACACCTTCATGTCCATGTCTAGCATGTCCTTTCATTTCCACTCGAAGGGCTCTCTTAGTAGTTCTTGTTAAGGCCATCCAGCGGTAATGAATCGCCTCAGCTCTTGTTTATCTGGGGCGGTCTTTAGTTCTCCTTCATTTTTCAAGGACGGTGTCTGCCAGATAATACATTCTTGGTTGGAAGTTTGTTGCTTTCGGCGCTCGGAGCACATTACCTCACCCCCTTCCCTTTGGGCCTGTCACGTTTCTGCCGAGAAGTCTGCTGGTAATCTTAAGAGACCTCCCCTGTATGCGGTGAGGCTTTCAACTGTCTCTCCTTGTCTTTGACTTTTGATGATTGAGAGTCTTGGTGTGGAGCCCCACTCGGACTTAACATTTACTCGGAATCTTTAAGAAGCTCCTTGAATTTGGGCACCGACTCCCTTCATTAGCTTTAGGATGCTTTCAGAAACTATTTTTTCTTAAATAAGCTCACTGCTCCTTTCTGTGCATTCTAAGATCAGCCCGTTGGATGGTTTTGCGTAAGTCTCGTGGGCTTTATTCGCTGTCTTTATTCTTTTGTCCAGCTTTTCTTCTGACTCGCTGATTTCATGGGGGCTCGTCTCTGAGTTCACGTATTCTTTGGCTTCAGTTGCTTGCTGAAACTCTTCGATGAATTTTTTTTTTTTTTTAAAGGGTTATTTCTGTTTATGTGTCTCTGCGCGTGTATCCTCTGTAAGGGTACATGCGTGTCCAGGGATGTCCTTGGAGGACAAAAAGAGGACAGCATATCCCCCCCGGAGCTGGAGTAACAGGCAGTTTGTGTGCTGGGAGCCAAACTGAGGTTCTCCTGGAGAGCAGGAAGTGCTCTTAACTGCTGAGCCATCTTTCCAGCCTTCCAGTGAAATTTAAAACTCACTATTACTTCTTCTGCCCCACAGTGTCCCTTGGTTCACTTCCTGCCATTTCCCTCATGGATATTCCCATTTGTTACCCCATCGTTTACTGGTTCCACTGGTTTTCCTATTTGTGTGGCCCTTGGATCCTGGGCCTCTTTCAGATGATTGTTTTGAATTCTTTGGAAACTTATAAGTGTATTATTTTATCTATCTATCTATTATCTATCTATCTATCTATCTATCTATCTATCTATCTACCTACCTACCTACCTATCTATTTGAGATAGGGTTTCTTCGTATAACATTGGCTGTCCTGGAACTCACCCTGTAGTCCAGACTGGCCTCAAACTCAGAGATCCGCCTGCCTCTGCCTTTCAAATGCTGGGATTAAAGGCGTATATCACTACTGCCCAGATTGCATTGCTTTTTAAAATGTCGGCTTCTGATTCCTTTTTGTCTTGTGTGTTTGGCAAAACAAAGCATTCATCTTTCCCAAGCCTTTTGTATTGGCTTTGTATGAAACCTTCACCAGTCGGCCTGGTTGGAGGCTCTGGGTTCCATCAATCCTTTCCTGGGGTATGTTTTCTGTTATTTCCTAGTTAGAGACATTTGCTGTCTTTTTGCCTTGAGTTTGTGGTCTTTTGCTTCTTGTGGTTTCTTTCTGTGGCACTGGGGTTCTCTGGGGTGCAGTAAGCCACTAGGCTCCATTGTATCCTACAGCTGCTCCTAAGCACCCCACAATCATCTAAGTCATGCTGGGCCCTGTCAACATATTCCAAGTTAGGTAATGTTTAGTCAGCACCCCCTGAAAGGCTGGAACACTGGACTTTGTTGCACTCTCCTTTTCCTTTTCCAAAAGGAGAAACTGCATGATAGCTAGATAGGCTTCTCATGTCCCTGAGCTCTGCTGGCTTGGGGGTCAGGGCCAGTGGGCACACAGCACTTTCTTTTACACATTTCAATATGTTTCCTTCTCGACTTTGATTCTTCCTGTGACGCTATACCTTAATAACTGTTTTGTTTGTTTGTTTGTTGTAGGTTTTTTTTTTTTTTTTTCCTCACTCTACAGCCAGAGCTGACTTGAAGCAATCCTCCTGCCTCAGTCTCCTGAGCGGTGAGATTATGTGTATTATAGTTCTCAGAAAGGTTTCTTTGGACCAATTACTGCTGTTAAGGCAGTATTTCTGTGAGAGAACAAGGCCCTGAGTGTCCTGTCCTGTCAGTTTGGTAATGTTACTCCCCAGGCCCTCCTCTGCATTGATTTGAGCTAACATCTTGCTATATAGCTCATATTGGCCTTAAACTTGTGATCCTCCTATCTCAGCCTTCCAAGTACTGCAGTCACCACCATGTTTGAGCCTTGCCACCTTTAAATGTTGTTCTGTGTATGCCCCCTTCGCCACTCTCCCTCACTAGAGGCCAGTAGGTCAGGGTCTTCTGCTTACACAGTTCTTGCAAGCCAATAAGCTCCTTCTAGTCCACAGACATTGAAAGTGTGCTCCTAGTTTGCTCACCCATGTGCGGTCTGGAGAGCATCCATGCTGCTGGTCCATCCACATGCATTCTGGGCAATCTGAAGAGGGTCATGTTTTAAGAGGATGCTGCTGTGTCTCTGGGCTTTTCCAGGAGCCAGAGGATGTGGCTCCCATCTCTGCTACTCTCATCATTGGCCCTCACACTTTTGATTCTCTCCTCTCACTCATGAGCAAAGCCAGGCTTTGTGTGTTTGTGTGTGTGTGTCTGCAGAAGTAGGTGGTACCTTTCAATTCTTTAAAAGTCAGGTGAGACCTGTTTCTAGGAAACAGGGGGGCAAAATCGATTTCCCAATAAGGTTAAGAACTCTGAACCCTGATGCAGCTTTACGAGGCACAGAGCCTAAATCAATACAGCAAGGATGAAGTGTGTCACCTGCACTCTCACCAGATGACCCTCAGCTCTGGGCATTGTTAGGAAGGGTCAGGCTGTCTGTTGGGAAGCCATAGGAAGGATGCATTGACCTGCCACAGTCTCATGCTCTCTAAGCCCATGAAATGTTTGCATATAATCATCAGCATGGGGTATAGGTGGATTCTAGAGACTCCTACTGCACTGTGCTTTCTACAGACTCCCCTGTTGGGAGGTAAACATATTTATTTATTTATTCAATAAATATTTTTTATTTTTTCAGAAGGGGGAATTTCTCCCCCAGTTCCTGCCTTGGTGGCATTTCTTCAGTATGCCCACAGGAAAAAGGGACTGGTGTTAGAGACATTTTTGGAGCTCTTGAAAGGTTCCAGGTCCTTTATCCTTAGAACCCATAGAGCAAGCTACTGGCTAGGAACTCTTTGCAAAGTGCAAAGTGAACAGGGTTAGTACTCTGTCCCTGAGTAGGAAGGATGCTGAGACACCTGGTACACCACCAGGAGCTGTGGTTCATCAGTCCGAGTGAGGTCCTGGGGAAACATAGACCACTAGGGCCAGATCTGGATGTCTAGGGAAATGGCTGTGGGAATGGTGTCTTCTGGTGGAAGACTAGGGTTTCTAAAGCAGGTTCTGAGCCAGAAACTTGAATATGCCCAGCCTCAGGTGTTGTTCACCATAGTTAGCTTGTACGTGGGCAAAGGGCAGTAATGGAACCGTTAAGATTTTCCTCTACAGAGATGTTTAAGACAATGTGTTTCTTCACTATTCTCTGACAACATTTGTAGGTTATATGATACATACTTAGAAATACTTACAAATAAATTTTCTCCCAGGCTAAGGTGTACCATCTTGTTCTCCCTCTGAGGATAGGGAGAGGGGGATAAGGCTGTTATAGAGTCATAACCATCTTTGTCATATTCTGCTAAAGGAAAACATTCTTAGCTTGAGTCAGATTTCAGTTCTCCACGATACATGTGGTATATGCCCAGCCTTACTACTCTCCTCTCCCCCCCTCCCTCCCTCCCTCCCTCCCTCCACCCTCTCCTTTGTCTTTTCCTCTGTCACTCCACTATAGTATAAAGCAATATGCTAAGATCTCTTTATCAGCATGATGGTGCACGCCTTTAATCCCAGCACTCTGGAGGCAGAGGCAGGGCGATCGCTGTGAGTTCGAGGCCCGCCTGGTCTACAAAGTAAATCTAGGACAGCCCAAGGCTACACAGAGAAACTCTGTCTCAAAAAAACAAACAAAAAGATCTCTTTATCAAGTCAGATAAAGCCACGTTTGGTCCTTGGTTTGGACAGTTTATACTGTATGTGTGGGTATGGCTGGATTATCTGCCCTCAGCCTCATTTGGTAACCAGATTTAGGAGTAAACAATGCATGTTAGTATTTGATAGTGGGTGGGGGCACTCTCTTTGACCTTCTGCTTACTGACATTTGAATTCCATGCTGGGCCTTCAGGGACTTGGTGGCAAAAGAGGCAGGCCATACTCCATGACATCAGGAGCTCAATATGGTGGGGGGATGTCTTGGAAAGCAGTGAGCAGCTTGTACCCAGATTCCACTTTGTCCAACTATGATTGCTCCGACTGAACGCTGATCTCTTTCTCCTCTATCCCCAAATGCTTTCAGATAGAGCGAGGGTAACTGCTTGGACTTTCTGAGCCTGTGGTACTTCTGGTTCACATGAATTTTATTTTTGTAAATGCACTGGGTTGTAGTCTGTTTCTTTGTTCATCCAACAATTGTTTCCTGAAGGTTTACGATTGTGATAAACATCGCTCGATTTGGTTGGGAATGCATCAGTGAATGAAACAAAGAGTGTCCTAGCAGGAGAAACCAAGCAATCAACACAGTATGGAAGTAAGTGACATTGAGTGCCTTAGAGAGATACATGCTACCAAAGAAAGAGACTGTAGCACAGGTCAGGGGCATCCGAGGAGCCAGGGTCAGGGGCAGGCAGCGGGTTGATCTTTTATAGAGGGTAGTCAGGTAGACCTCCTGCAGGAGGCAATGCTGAGCAAAGATTTAAAGGAAGTAAACAGAATGAGTTTGGCTTTTCTGGAGGAAATGATTTTGTAAGAAGGGCAGTCCGGTGCAAAGGCCCCAGGAGAGAGCATGGCCCACCTGTTGGAGGAGCAGGGGGATACACATGTGGCCAGAGAGGTATGAGCTATGGCAGGAAGCTCCAGGGGGACAGAGTGTGTCTATTCTGTGCCTAGCTCTGGAAAGAAGCAAACAGTCTCTGAATGATAAATCCCTATTAGCATCCAGGCTGGTCTGAGCTGAGCCAGGCCAGGACTGACCCCTTGCTAATTAGCTTGGGTTTTCCCTTTTCATGGGAGCAATTTTCAGATCACCAGCAGAGCTCATGTACAATTCAAATGTGCAGTTAGGGGCAGGAAAACACAAAGCCCTTTTCTTTGCATGCAAAAAGAGCAACACATCTGCTGAAGATTGGTTAAAAAAGGGGGGTGGTGGAAAAAAGACCCCCCCCCCCCGAGTGCTTTCATTTAAAGAGAAGTCGGGGTTGGGCTGGCCTTATAGTTGTTGTGAATGTTTCCAGCAGTGGACTTCTTTAAAGTGTCTGAAGGAAGAAGGAGTTTGCTTCTATAGGGAAAGAGAAACCTGTGCCTAGTAGCTCATGACTACAGGTCTCACTCTGATCATCAGATCTCTGCTGTCAGATTGGCGCTTCCTTTCTCTTCATCTCTAGGGCTACTCCCATCTATCCTCCTCTTTGCCATCGGATGCTGAGTGTCAGAAACCCCAGGAAAGCATCTTTGTGGGGCCACCATTTTCCTTCATCCGCTTGCCCACAGATTCCTATGTTGAATCACTTTAAACATGGCCTCTGGTTCCATCTGGAAGAAGGCTGGAGGACGGTGTTGCAGCAGGTGTGTTTGCAGAGTCAAAGTCGCTCTCTCCTCCTCCCTTTTCTTTCCTCCCTCTGTCTCCTTTTCTGTCATCATCACGTCACCAACTCTCCTTTTCATTTCCCACCCTGGGTACAAATCCTGGCATATGTTTTCCAGCTATTCCCGGTGACTCCTGGTCAGGAGAAACAGCCACATTTCAGGACTTCAGTGCTTCAGGACTTCAGTGCTTCAGCACCATGGACAGGGCACCGGCACAGCAGCAACAACATTTATCTGGGTCAGAATCCTAGGGGAGCCTGTCTGTCTGTGACTTTGAAAACCCCACGTTATTGACAGATGGGACTTTGACCAACTGAGGGATCCGACCATAACCCTTGATAGTAAATAGGAGAGTTAAAGACCTAGACTTATAGATTCTTTTTGTTATACCATGTTAAGAATTTTGCCATTTGTTTTAGTCAACAATATTTAATTATATCGTTTAATGTTTGTGTATTTACATTAACTCACACATGTGCACATACATGCTATCGTGTGTTACATTTGTGAGGGTCAGGGGGCAACTTGTGGGACTTGATTCTCTCCTTCCAACATGTAAGTCCCAGGGGTTTTGAACTCAGGATTGGGGGCCAAGTACCTTTACCCACTGGCCTAATTCTCATGCAAGCAAAGGGCTTACTGGTCTCCTTCCCTTTGGCCTGAGGCCACTTCCAGTATGAAAAGATCAGGCCAATCAATATCCATGTTTTTTTTAAATGGATAAAGCTACAAATAGGGATCCAAAATAAGTAGGCAAAGGCACAGGTGACTGCTGCATATTACAACAAATATAAACTGAGTGCTGTGAAGTGCTACAGTCTGGCTGTGGATTTGGTAGCGAACTCACCATGGTTTTTACACTTCTGACAGTTCATTTCTGTTTGCCAAATTACTGTTTCTATTTTGTTATTTTCCTCCTGGGAAGTCCTATGTGCACAGCTTTTCCTATATGGTTTCCCCTGAGTTGCTATGCCAGCACTTGCTGTTCTGAGATCATGCCTCAGATGACAGTAGGGAGAAGCCTAGGAGTTCCATTTGATGTCATTGATAACTGAGGGAAGGGGTCCGTAAAGCCAAAGGTACATTGAAAGTACTCAAGGAAGAGGTTATGCTTCCTACACTGTCCAAAATGAGTGTCTATCTTGCCTCTTCCTTCCATCCATCCATCCATCCACCCATCCATCCATCCATCCATCCATCCATCCATCCACCCACCCATCTATCCATCCATCCATCCATCCGTCTATCATGAATGATGGAATGGGGGTTAAAGAGGTAGAATCTTGTCTCATATTGCTTAGGGTTAATTTCTGCTTCTATAACCTATTAGCTACTGATTTTCAGAAAGTTACCTAGTCTTCCTGAGTCTCAGTTTTATTATCTGTGAAATGGGAGTCATAACAGTGCCCATCTAATGCAGTTTTGAGGATGTATGAAATGGATTGCTAATGGCTAACATATAAAATGCAGAAGACATGGAAAACAATAAACAAAAACGAAACATGGAACAACCTATGACTAGACACAAAACTCCAGGAAAGCAGGGGTTGTGACTTGGACATAGCAGGTGCCCAGTATTCTTCTTCAAATAAGGATTGAGCCTTGGAGTTTGGGGTGTTCGTCCTTCTGCTTAGCCCCTCTCCCTTGGGCCAAAACCACAGCTCAGGGTTCGTCTCAGATACGGATATCTCAGTGACAGCTCCCTGTTTTCATTCCTTGGCTGATGGCAGCTAATGTTCATGAAAACAAACTGCGTCCAGACAGCCAGGCGGGGAAACTTGTATTTGGTCCATGGTGATGGCTTCCATGCTCAGTGTGTCCAAGAGAATATGAGAGCCTGGAGGTAGAATTAAGAAGCCGAGTGCTTTGGGATTATTCCCACAGAGCAATTGGTTGTGGTCCAGGGACAGGCTCACTGCCTTGCCCCTCCTGCCATGCATCGTCTCCTGCCTTTGTTGCCTGTGTCCCAAGGCTGAGAGGAAGAAGGAGCCCCTGCTTTGCTTCCATGTCCTTGAAGCACCATGACTGTGCTCAGCTCTTTCTAGCAAATGGCAGGTTCTGACCTGCAGAGCTAGATGCAGAATGCAACCAGGACTGTGGCTTTGGGAGCTTGTCCCCAGATGGTGACTCAGGTCCTTCCTTGGAGCCAGCCAAGGGGAGAGGCAGCAGGGTGGAGCATTCTGCGCTTTGCTTTTGCTGGTCTGGGTTGGAATCCCAGCTCTTCTACAGCTACCAGTTACACTGAAGTGTTCCCTTTTCCCTGCTTTCCTTGGCATATGTGAACGGTACAAAATAATGGGTCCTTCTGTAACACTGTCATACATGTATGCTGTGCACTTTAGTCACACCCCTCCCCTCATTGCACTTTCTTGCTCTTCCTCTTCTTCCCTCTTTGTACCCTTCTTCTCAAATAATCTGTGTGTGTGTGTGTGTGTGTGTGTGTGTGTGTGTGTGTGTGTGTTGTTATGGAGGTCAAGGGGTGTGTGTATGGAAGGGGATGAATCTGCTTATATTTGCACATATGGAAGTAAGACGTCAACCTCCGAGAAGCTCTTCTATCACTCACTCTGCACCTTAGCTTTTGCGAGACAGGGTCTCTTACTGAACCTGGAACTTGCTGCTTTATCTACATAAAGTCTCTATGAGCCTCCTGTCTCCCTCCAGCGCCAGGATTATAGACACATGCAGGAGCATCAGGTTATATTATTATTATTATTATTATTATTATTATTATTATTATTATTATTATTATTATTATTATTATACATCACGAATTCAGCGTACAACAGCAAGCACTTTATCAGCTCTTTGTGTGTTTTCAAAATCTAAATTCCATATATAAGATCTTGTAAATATATGACATTTGTCTGTCTGGGTCTGCCTTTTCTGCTCAACACAATGGTCTCTCTAGCTCCGGCCATTTTTCTAATTATTAAATAATTTTATTGAATGCGTTTTTTTTTTTTTTAACCTTGAAGAACTCAAGTCTTTCACCTTGCAGTGACAAGGCCAGAGGTGTACCAGCCACTGCAGAGGGCCATTGCAAATCTCTGCCTCCCTTCACCTCCCCCCACCCGTGACTGCTCACTAGCTCTGCCTGAAACCAGAGCTGCCTGAAACTAAGCAGCCACCCCCCAGCCCTGCCAAATGAGAGATGGAATTTGGCTTGGGCCTCCGAGGCTCTCACTGGAACCAGGGGAGTTCCTAACTTGGATGGGGGAAATTACATCTTTATTTGAAACCAAGTGCTCCTATCAATCATGCACACAGACAACGAAGCACATCAGGATTAGCTGCACCTGTGAATTTGCCCCTGATATGATCACAGGTTATTTCCATAAAATATTACAGTCATCTCCACATAGCGTGCTTCGAACGACAGCCATTATCACTTCTGCTGCTAGATTGTGGCCCTGCTCGGACAAAGGCGGGCCTCTATTACTGTATAACAAAAATCTCAAAGTGTTTTGGAAACTGTACTTCAGCATACCGTCACCTTTTGCGATTCTTATTTTTTTTTTCCCTATACATTTGAAGATAGCCTTTGCAGAGGGGACACCAGGCTGCTTAAGGGGACCATGGTACCAAAAAAAGGTGACGAAAAGTGAATGAAAAATATTTGGGAAGTTAGGTCCCCATGTGCATTAGAGAATTAGAGCAGTTCTCAACTGGGCGTGGGTCCCCCAACCCTCACCAGGGGGTATTTGTCAATTCTGTGGCAGTTTGTGTGGTGGTTGGAGGTAGAATACGGGTTGTTCAGGGGATGGAGACCACTGACATTGCTAAGCTTTCCTCATGCACAGGAAAGACCTACAACAAAGACTCTTCAGATGCCCACAGTGCTGAGATTAAGATCCAATGGGCTAGCTGCTTGGTGGATTTGGGAACCTCTGTTATTAAGTCTGTGGGCAAAAAGTAAAGTACAACTTCATTAGAAACACCCGTGATCACCGTTTCACACAACACCCATTGCACATCTACTGTGCATACCTGAATGTGGACTCAGCACCAGGATCACAGAGGTGGAGTCTGCTGAAGCATCTCTGTGGCCGAAGGTCATTTGGATGTGACCTTGGGAACTTATGTGCAAGGTGCTTCTAGGGTGGGAAGCAATGTGCTGGCTGCTGGCTGCTGGCTGACCTACCTTCTTTTAATCTGGCCTTTGGCGCCCTTTCTCTCCCTCTCCCTCTCTCTCTCTCTCTCTGCTTTTAGCCTTGCCCTGATGGAAGCTAGGGAAGACACTTGTAGATGTTTCCAACACATCTTTCATAGGACCTCTTTGTTCTGGCAGATATTCTAATGACTGTCAACCTGTGATCCGCTGGAAGGAGACTTGGCACATTGGCATATGCGGTTTCTCTTGTCTGAACTTTGTCTTAGTGATGTATTCCACAACAGCTCTCCTCTAGTGAGAGCTCTGACAGAGAGGAGACTTAGGCTTGGGAGTGCCCATCAGGCAAGGCATGCAGGAGGCAGCCCAAGAGAGTGCTTGCAGTATTGGAATTGGTGCTGGTTCCTTGTACTAGCCACATTGTTCCAGTGTTTATTGCCTCTAGGAATCAGAGAGAAGAGAACAGCTTCTCTCTTGGGGCCAATGAAAAGGGAGAATTGTGGGAGACATACACACTCAGATGGTGGGAGCTCTGGTCAGAGAAATTAACCTGTTGAGTCAGAGCCTTTATAGGGGTCTAGTGTGTTATTCAGGTGGGTTATCCATCAGATGTTATAGCTGGTAGATTTAGAGCAAGCAGGCTCAAGTTTCTGGAGATCATGCCACGATCTACAGAGTCCATATTTGGGCTTAGGGGCCAACGGAGTGAGTTAGGTAGGTCATAGCTCACCGGTCCTTAGGCAGGTGGCCAAGGCTGTAATCCAGATGGATCATAGCGAGGAAAGGAAAGGTTAGAGAACTGTGATTGCATCAGGGCACATAAGGATCCTTCTGCTATGAGAAACTCAAGCCTACATTCCAAATGGATGCCAAAACAACGCAAAGTAGTAGTGCATGCTCCTGGGGGAAGGTGGGATAGGACAGCACATGGTGTGTCTCACAGAATCCATGTTTCAGGAAAGACAGATGCTGAAGAATGTGTTGTGATCCAGTGGGGATGCAGGGCTACTAAGAACACACACCAGGGTACGAGGTGTGTGTGTGTGTGTGTGTGTGTGTGTGTGTGTGTGTGTGTGTGTGTACCACTTAGTGTGGGAGTCAGGAGGTTCTCTTGGGAGCTAAGGGATGAGTGGAGTTGGTGAAAGCAAGCTACAAAGAAAGGATGTTTCAATCAGAGCAATGAGAATGTTACAGATCTCAGAGTGGGTGACAACATGGAGCATCAATGTATCCCAAAGGGGTCTAACTCCTGCGGAGCACCCTTTAAGAGAGGTGGTAGGGTGCAAAGCCTAGGAGAAGAGCAGAGGCAGGCTCATGAGGAATCATGGGTGCCCTGATTGGGACCAAGGGAGGAACAGCCGAAGGGCTTTAGGCAAGGGTGGCAGGGTGTCCTTGTTTCTTGGAAAGGGAAGAGAAACTTCTTTCCACCTGGGACACTGGTAAGGTTGCCATGTGAACGGAGTGTGGAACCGTGAGTGAGGCTGACTAGGTGACGATGCTCCTCAGGTAGTTTAGCAAGATGAAGAACAAAGCAGGGGGAAGTCTGAGACAGAACAAGATTGGCCAAAGCAATCTGGACGAAGCTAATTTCTGTGCAGCGTCAATGATGAAGGAAGAGTGTGCTGGACTGGGAAATAATCAGGCATGAGAAGATGGGAGTGTGTGACGGAAGCTTGATTATAAAGAAGGAGGGGTGGGGGGAGCCCTTTATCTGCCAGTCACACTAGGAAGGCTCGGAGGACATGATCTATAGACCCAGCAGAGAAGGGTGCGCCAGGCAAAGGGCCTAGCACTGTGGAGGCCTGAAAGGAGCTGGTGAGTTCACATTAAGGAATCTGTTCGTGATGTATGAAAACACATGAGACATAGAGAGAGGAGTTAAACTGAGGCTGGCCACAAGCATCCCTGATGTTGAGGAGTTCTTGGTCCTTTCCTCGCGGGGGGGGGGTATTAAAGACCAATGATGCTGCTGGGCCCAGCCTCTGCCATCTACATCCAAGGTGCCCTGCCAAGAAGCATCCTAGAGATGGGCCGGTGGCCAGTGGTATACTGGAGGTGTTTAGTGGTGTCCCTGTGGCCAGTGGGACACCTTTGGTCATGATGATTTATTCAGCATCTGCCACCATCTCCTGAAATTCCTCTTCAGGCAGGTTCATTAATTACAAGGCTTTGACAAATCCATATCTCCAGCCCAGACTGCACTCCCAGACTCCAGTCTCCAGTCTAATTGCCTTCTGGCCATCTCTGCCTGCATGTCCCACTGGTATCTCCAACTAAATTTGTCCAAAATTGACCTTATCAGTCAATAAATATTTACAGAATTGAATTGAATTTTCCTGCCAAATTTCTCAAAAGAGCTATCTCCTCAAAAATTATCATTATTTGTAGACAACACGGTTGTGTACCTAAAACACCCAAGGGAATCAACTGAGAAAATTTTAGAATTAAGAACATGGTTGGATGGGAGACGAATACGTAAAAATCAATAGGTTTTCTGTATATGGGTAATAACAGAAAAAAAATAGGGGAAAATGCTATTTGCTAGAACAACAAAAAGTACATAAACTTTCTGTGCATAACCATAGCAAGATAGGGTAAGGCTTACATAAAGAATGGTACACGTCTTCCTTGAAAGGTTGGCTTTTATCTATTGATCATTTGTTGTCTGCCAAGAACTGTACTGAGCAGTTAGCAATGTTGCTACTGTTCCCACATCTGTCTGTACGGCCACCACGGAAGTGGGTTTTCATGTTATTTATTTATTTAAGTGGGGCTTTTGTTTTTGTTTTATTATTTTGGGTTTGTTTGCTATTTTTTTTTTTTTTTTTTTTTTTTTTTTTTTTTTTGAGACAAGGTTTCTCCATTGTAGCCTTGGCTGTCCTGGACTCACTTTTGTAGACAAGGCTGGCCTCGAACTCACAGTGATCCACCTGCCTCTGCCCCCCCCCCCTCCCGAGTGCTGGGATTATAGGTATGCGCCACCGCCACACCCGGCTTCAATGTAACCTACTACAGTTTATCTGTGCTTGTGTCACAGTGCTTGTGGAGATCAGAGGTCAACTTTAGGGGGTCAACTCTCTCTATTTCCACCACGACTTCCGGGGATCAAATTCTGGTAGTCAGGTTTGTATGGCAAGCACTTTTAAAGTGTTGAAACTAAGTCCTAAAGAATTTAAATAAGTAGTTCATATGGTACTAAGTAGCAAATATTGGAATCCAAGGCTTTTTGCTTCCAAGTTCTACCGTTGTAACCTGTTCTTCAAGCCACTTCCCAAATAACTCACATGTGGGCCAGTGAAGTTGGTGGGTCTTTTCGGAATGTTATAATAACATTCATCTCATTCAATCATCTACTCGAAAACCATGTACTGAGTTTCTGTTACAGCCAATTATCATTGGATTGGGTACTAGAGAAACAATCTGAATACAATCTCCAGGAGCCTCTTGACGAAGACAGCCACAAACACATGTCATTATATCAGCATTGGTGGAAGCCACAGTGTTCAGAATGAACGAGGACTGGGCAACACGGTGCTTGAGGCTGCCTTGAGAATTCTGAGCAGGCTTCTGGAGGAGGTAATGAAGCTTTAAGTGTCTGCAGTTAGCTCAGCGAGGAGTAGTCCGTGTGCAGAGCTGGGTGGGCAATTAGCATTCATTCATTCATTCATTTTTTCAGCCTCTATGAGCATCTGCTAAGGGCCAGGTGCTGGCTTGGGGGTCAGAGAAACTTCAGAGAATAAATAGGGCCCTGCTGTCATGGGGGCTAGGGAGCACTTTTGCAGGCCGGGTGGCCATGCAGATTGTTACAACACACAAATCAGAGGCACTTGTGCTGGGGTCATTGGTGTAGAAGACTAAGGCCTGGACTTCATTCATGGTGACTTCTGGAGGTGTGACACTTGCTTGAACTCCCAAAAGAGAGTGTCAGACCCGCTCCTGAAGCAAGAGGCTTGTAGGCCGAAGGACCAGAACTTGCTAGGGCCATGAGGAGGGGATGTGATGGGCTGCAGGGGCATCTTAGATGCACAGTAACAGGTTATAGGATGGTGGTCAGGGAAGAGGAGTGGAGGAAGCAAGTAGTGGGTACCTTAAGGCTTTGGGGTGGGGTGGGGCAGGGAAGGACTTTAACCTTTTTTCCTGCTGACTGGGATGACAGGGTAGCTAACAGATTCCTGGTTGAGCGACTTTGTCAGTGTAAATAAAGGAGGAATATTACTGAGACTGAGAGAGATAAGTGTGGCTGCTCATAAAAGCTGAATGTTTTAATCTGCGTGAGGAATCTAAGCAAAACGAAAGGCACACAACCAGGTGGAAAACAATGCTGGCAACAAACACGATGGAAGATTAAAAGCTTGATCCTACAGGGTGAATGCAATCTGACAAGAAACAGCAAGGCCTGTTGCAAGAATTGAGTGCAAAAAATTTAGAGCACTCTCTGTCAAATGCAATAAGATTAAAAGGCACGCGGGACACCGAGAGGATTTACATATAATATACATGATATATAAATATGTAAATCACTAGAAAAATTATAATGAAAAAGTGAGCCAAGGATTTCATCAGATAGGTGACTCCCAAGAGGGAGAATTAAAATGATTAAGAAAAGGTGAAGTGTAATATAACGGTGCGTGTCTATAACACTGACTGAGGCAGGGAAACCAAGAGTTCCAAGCCAGCCTGAGCTTTGTAGGGAGACTCAAGTCTCCAAACAGTACAAATGAATGAGGAAAAATGGAAGAGGAAGAAGAGGAGGAAAGGAAGAGGGAGGGAGGAGAAAGGAGGAAAAAAGAAAAGGAAAGAATAGTTGGGGAGATGGCTTAGGGAGTAAAGATGCTTGCGACATAAGCGTGAAGGCTTGAGTTCAAATCCACAGCACTCAGGTAACAGGCCAGGCATGGGTATATGTGAGTCTGTATCTTCAGCACTATGGAAGATGGAGGAGGAGGAGGAGGAAGAGGAGGAGGAGCAGGAGGAGCAGCATTGGGCCTTGCTGGCTTCAGCTAGTTCAGGGTTCACTGAGAGACCCTGTCTCAAAGGAATGAGGCTATAATTGGTCTTCTTAGCTACTTTCTTTCATCCACCCACTTTTTTTCAGCCTTCCAACTTCCTAACACTAGATCACTGAATAAAGTCAGGGGTCAGAAAAGGGGCGTCATTATCATTAGACTACTTGCTGACTAGGGGTGTCCAGGTCCTTGGGACAAATGTGATTATCACTGTCAGGAGGATATCTAATTTCTTCTTGTTTGTTCATTGCACTTGACTACTTAACGAACCACGACCAACAGTAACAATCAACCCACTGACAACAATCTATTCCACCTCTCAGAGCCCTAGCATTTATATACTGTCTGAAAAGTCTCCAGAATTCCGAAGATCACACAAGTGCAGAAACTATCTGCTGCTCGCAAAATCACGCCTCCACTAGAGCACTGGAAAAATCATAGTCAGCTGCCGTGAAGCAGTCCCATCTCCCCGTACCGGGAATTAAAACAAAAACCACATTCTTATAATATTTCTGTGCTTTTCAAAGAAACCAACATTCCAGAATTGTCCTCCACACATTTTTTTCATGGGCATGTACAATTGCATACAAATATCATATATAAAACACACGCACACATACACATATGCACATACAAACATACACCTACACTCAAAAGGGGGAAATAGATGTAGATTCTGAATCAACCAACCTAGCAAAACCATCTCAGTAAGAAAATCCGCAGTGCTTGTGAAGATGACCCGAGACAGGCATTTGTAGACATGGCTGCGAGAATGTAATTAGCACACACATTCTAGAAGATATTTTGGAAATCTAAAGGGGAAAGCTGCAGGGATGTTCATCCTCTTTGACCAAGTAACCTTAGGGTTTGAAGGTTTATCATATATTTTTTAAATTTTTTATTATTAATTCTTGTTACATCTCAATGGTTATCCCATCCCTTGTGTCCTCCCATTCTTCCCTCCCTCCCCTTTTCCCCTTATTCCCCTCCCCTATGACTGTTCCTGAGGGGGATTACCTCCCCCTGTATATGCTCATAGGGTATCAAGTCTCTTCTCGGTAACCTGCTGTCCTTCCTCTGAGTGCCACCAGGTCTCCCCCTCCAGGGGACATGGTCAAATGTTATCATAGAGAAATCATCTAAAAAGAAATACAAATTTTAAAAAATCCCATCCAGTTCTCTGGAGCTGTTCTCATGTCTTGGCTTTGTAGGGTAACTGTATTAGCCAGAGCCCCAGGACCATATGCAATTAGACCTCGTGGTTTTTCTATCCCCACTCCCAGATACAAAAGGGCACCTGGCCATATGAGCCCTGGCTCCCATTTCATCTGTATTTCTGGCTGTACTGGTTGTACCAGGCTAACTCACTAACAGCCATTTGATCTCAGGGAGACTTCCAAGGGAACCCGCCTTCGCCCCTTTCTAAGCACACCCAAAAGTGCCCACTGCAGAGGCCAGGCAGCCTGTAATTACAGTACTCCAGCAGACAGCAAAGCTGGGTGCAGTGACTGCATCAATGGACGTTCATCCTGTGCCTCTGGCCATGGAAAGCGGTTTTGCACTGCACTGCCTGGCATCCTGTCACCAGACCTTGCTCAGGTCCAGGTTGTATTTATAAACAGGATTTGAGAAAAAAAAAAAAAAAAAAAAAAAAAAAAGATCCAGAAGCGATTTAGATGGTTGACAACAAAATGGTTGAGTAAATTCTAGGATAACTATACACTGGGACTTTGAGCATCCTTTTAAAAGTGCAGTTTATGGGCAGTTTCAGTATCTTGGGGGCAGGAGAAAACTCATGTTGTGTGTTTACTGAATTGTTACAAAAGAAAACCAAGAAATGACCTGAATGGCCATGCCCAGAGGAGTGACTGAACGCATTGAGATTCATCCGTGCGGGGCAATATTATGCATTTATATAAAAAATAAGTTGGATCTGCAGCTACTGACCTGAACGGTGCCCCCCAGCTCCTTGTTACGTTAAGAAGCAAGTTGCAGAGAAATGAGCTAAACTGCAGCTTCATTTTAAAAACAAAATCATAAAAATTTCTCTCCAAATGTGTCCACATGCTTGTATGGGGCTGGGAGGGGGAGGGGGGGAGGGTCACCAACCAGGATGCTGACTTGGGTAACCACGGTTGGTGCTGGGTACCCTCCTAGCTCAGTCTGTAGTGCACGAGACTCTAAAAGGAGCGAGGCTATAAACAAGCCCTGCCTATCTATGTGTAGTGTAAGTGGATGTTGCCTTTTGTAATCTAGAGATTGAAGAATAATTTACTACCCAGCCTTCCAAAGGGGATGTACAGTATTTTCTAAACATTTTTATCTGCGCATGGAAAACTCTAGAAAATGAAAATATTAATAGCCATTGCCTCTGAAGGAATGTGAGATTAAAATCATTTCATCCTTTTAAACCTTGCCTGTATTTTTCAAGTGCTCTACAAAGAGCAAAACATGTGTTATTATTTCATACATGGGGGCCTCGCATTCTCTTGCCAACCAGCCCTGCATCTGCCTGGTACAGACTAGCCTCTGCTCACCTTGTTCAACCCCTCCTGATCACCTTTGCTCTAACTGATGTATCTTCGCAGCAAACGCTGATTGAATTCTGGCCACTGGGGATGCCCAGGGCCAGGCCCGAGCTCTCATACGGCCACATCTTACTTCCAGAGGGACCATTTAGATATCAAACAGAGTGACCTCCTCGAAGACCCTCATTGTAGTCTCTTGATGGCATCCTCCACTTTCTGTCACCTTCTTCTCTGAGAACTGCCCTCTGGGTCTCTTCCTCTGTTGTCTCTGTCTTCTGCCTCCATCTCTTTTGCCCTTATTGTCCCGTTACATGGGCAGTGTTTCCAGGGTCCGCGTCCTGGATCCCACTGCTTCTCTCTTTATAGCAGGAAAGATCATTCCTACATTCCAGGTCAGTGTCTCCGGGCTTGGGCAGGTCTGAGCTGGGGCAGCTGTCTCCAGTAGCGGGGATGGTGGCAATGTTGGTATCAGTGGTTGCACTAGGCGTGAACAAGACCTCTGTAGGGGCGTCTATACTTCAGAAACACTGATTGCACTCCTAAACGAGTGCAGTTAAAGTGCTGCTTCCATGGACAAATGGAGGCTCTAGCTAGTCCATGATCTAGGTAGGCTCCATGGCTCATCATGGATTGACCTAGAAGAATGAGCCATTAGCGACCTAGTGCAGTGACATCATTGGGTTTCCACTAGGCTTTTATGGCCCTGAGATGAGAGATGAGGGGGTCATGGTGCCTATGCAGAAAGAGGATGTTCAGGGAGGGACTCTTGGACCTTTGGAAAGCTGTTAAATGGAAGCTTTACCTCACTATTCTTGTGGTTGGTGTCTGGTTTCTCCTCATTTGTGAACTTGTTTGTCCCCTGTCCGATGTTCATATATTGTGTTTGCTCTGTTCACTGTTATTAGTAATAAGCATGCATTCTTTCCATAATGAAGGTATTTACTTTTCAACCCAATGTTTGTTTGCCTTTTTGATTTTTGTCTATTTAACACGACTGTCTCTCATTCACATACACATGCACACTCACACATGTACACATACATGCTCACACAGTACCCATTCACACAATACACTCACACATAAATATACACACACTCGCTTTTATATAAAACTGTTAATCATACAGCATCATTCAGAAAATTAGGAAACCACAGATAGCCGTTTATTTGTATATTCTCTGATAACTTTATAACATGGGCATTTTTTTTTAGCACTTAGTTAGCCCCATATGCAATTTACTTTGATATATGATCTGAATTCAGAAGATAATTCTTTCTTAAAATAGTTAATTATTTTGTTCTCCAAAAATTTTTCTTCTTTTTTAAAAAAAGTAAAACAACAACAACAAAACTTCTTATATCAGTTTTTGTGTGTATGAGGCTGCTTTTTTTTTCTTTCCAGCACTGCTTCATGCTGTATTTGTGCACTGAGAACCCCTCTCCAACACAGCTTCCACATGCCGCTCATGATACGATTTAGTACCCTTTATTATGAGACTACTAAATTTTCTACCCATTAAAAGACAATACGTTGTCCAAATAGCCTACTTCCCAGTTAAATTTAGGTGTCATTTTCCCAGAGTTAAAACGTGTCTTTGGGCTTTTGATGAACATTGCATCAGGTGGATAAATTAACTTTCAATATTTTTTGAGAGGTTAATATTACAAATTAACCTTTCAATAGTTAGGCTTTTCCACTCAAGACTCCCATCATTTCTCCCCAGTTATTCTGATCTTTAAAAAAAAAACCCCTCTAAAACTTCTTTCCTTAAAGTGCTTACACATTTTGTCTCCTTCCCTCCCTCCCTCCCTCGCACCCTCCATCTCTTCCTTCTTCCCTTCCTCAATCCATCCCTTACTTCGACCCTCCTTCCATCTCGCTCTCCCTCCCTTTGTTTCATGACACTGAGGGTGGAACCCCAGGACTTCTCTGAGCCCTGCATCCTGAGCCACACCCCTGAGCCTGCCTGTACATTTCTCATTAAGTTTGTCTCTGTGTATACTACGCTCTTTGTAGTTGCCATGAAAGGAACTTGACCCTCCTGCTTTCATCTGTGACTGGCATATACGAGCCTTATTGACTTTTGTACAGTTTGCATCGGGTTACTTTGCAGAAATTTCTTCTTAGTTCTAATAGCTTTGTAATCGATTCTTCTGGTCTCCCTGGGCACATTAGCATACCGTCTGCCAGCCATCTCTTTGCATCCCCCTTTTCTTCTTTCTCTGGTGTTGCAAGCTGAGCTTTTCTGGTCAGGCACGTGGTGCTAGGGAGGATGCTGACATCTCTGTCTCGGTTTTTTTTTGTTTTTTTTTTGACCCCTATTATATGTGTCACCTAAAGTACAACGTAAGGGACTGATTAATGCAAAGAAGATGGTCTTCTGCCTTGTTCTGAATGCTTATTCTAATCAGAGTTACACGTCTAATTTTATTAAATGCCTCTTTAGCATTTATTCAGAAGCCCTTAACTTTTTCGCCCTTAATGGGATACTTTGCATTAAGAGATTTCTTAATATTAAAGTCATTTTTAGAGATTAAGTGGCCTTTGTCAGTTAATCCCTAAGGTGGTTTTTAAAAAATTAGTGTTGAGTCAACTTATCAGCGCCATCACAGAGGAAGTGGCCCTCCTATGTGAAGTCCCAACATTGAGTAATGGTAGCTGTCGCCCCGTTCTTTACTTCCCCTCTGCTCTAATTCAGCCTCCGTAAGTAAAGATACTAGTAGTGTCCATCATCCGTGGCTCTTGTGAATATCAAGTCAGTGAAGGTGCAGATCTTAGAGTTGTCTAGACAAACACTGTCTGAATACAAAGAAAGACCCTACCAGCCGGTTGAGAACGGACTCTGTGCCTGCCTGTTACTGAGACCGCAGGATTTGAAGATTTCAACCCACAAGCTTTCTGTTCTCATGCTTTACAGCCTCAACCGGTCATGGAGAAGCAGGGAGGTATGCTGCTATGCTAAGTGCTGGCAAACAGAGGTGAAGGCGGCATGGCCTTTTCACACTGCCAAAGTCCTGTGGCTGCGTAGGGAGAAAAGGTAGAGGTGCAGGACTGAGGGACACTTTGGCTAGAAAGCTGGAGTGTAGTAAGGGAGAGATTTCAAAGCATCGAACCACGCAGAGACACCTCCCCCCCCCCATAGCCTTTAGTTTTCTTTCCTTGTTGGAGAGCAGTGAGGGGTCGCAGGGTGTTAGAGATGATACGGATGGGGATGACTCGGTCCTAGTAATGCCTTGGGAAAATGGCTCTGAACGAAAAGTAAAGGGGTTGGTAAGGACCAGAGTACATGAATGAGTAGTTGGGAATCCAAGGAAGAGCTTGGTGTAGGGGGATGGGAGTGAAATATAGACAGAGACACTGGCCATGGGGCTGTGGAGAGAAAGGTGTCACTTCCAGTCTTATTTAGACATCGTGATGGGGACGTCATCCCATCCCCTAAGTGAAGGAGCAGCGGGCAAGGGAAGAGTGGGTGTGCTTCCCAAAGCAGTCAGGCCTGGAGCCCAGGAATGGCAACTGGCTCGCACTGTGCAGTAGTAACGTCACCAGTACATGAATGGGAAGTCCTCTGGGCTGGACAGAGACAAGAGGCTCCGCCACTGGGCCTGGAAAAGAAACAGAGCAGTCAGATAAGAGGAAGAAGGGAGAGTGGTGTGGGAGGAACCCACAGCGTGGCTGCTTCTAGAGAGATCCTACCCTAGCAGCAGCAGCATCAAGAGCAGGAGAACCAAGTAGAACCTCCACTTCCCTAAGCCCTCCTAGCAATTGCTATCTATCTGAAGCTCTGTTTGACCCAAACCAACAGCTGGCAAGCCCAGAGCGCCGCCTGAGCTATGGCCGTTGAGCAGTCAGCTGGGGGAGGGGGAGATGGGGTGGGGTAGGTTGTGTAGGGAGAGGCTGAGTAGGTTGCGTATCCCCAGCATATTTGGTCTGCGACCTCACTGTGTCTGCTCACAGATAGACAAGTAGGATAGTAAGGAAGAACCGATGGGCGTGGTGAAGGGTGGGGAGACAGGCTGTGATTCCAATCAGCCTAGCTGTGGTCTGACAGGAGTGCTGTGGGGTTGTTTTTACGAAAGGTAGAGTCTGGAGCACAGTTGAAATGAAAAGACCCCCGGCGGAGAGACGTGTGCAGGAAGTGTCCTCAAAGGGCCAGGAAGTGTATGCCTCCAGTGATCCCACTTAGGTGGAGGAGGAAGGATAGCAGTATGGGGCAGACCCATTGGTGACTGGCATTTTCCAGGGAGGGTTGGGGTGAGCCTATCAGCTGAGAACAGGGAAGCTGCAGGCAACAGAGGAGGCTTCGGGTGGTCCCGTGGCTTGGTTGCAAGGTCTGCGATGCAGGCTGGTTGTGGCCCTATCTGACATCTTATAGAGCTGTCCTGTGTGACCCTCCCTCGTTCCTGGAGTCTCTGGCCACCAGTCCTCAGGAACAAGGAAACAGAAGCCATGAACTGGGGGTTTGGTGGCCCGTGAGCATGAACAGAAATGACCTTATGGGATCAGCTTCTGGGAGGTAGATCAATTTTGTGGGGTGGGCGAGGGTTATATAGTACTTTGGGGAGGCGGGATATCCAGGGTGGGCAAAGCTCATTGGCTGAAGGGCTAAGGTACTGAGATGCCTCATTAGCATGGAGAGGCATCCCAGGAACCCCAGGTGCTTGCTGGGTTCTTATCAGGAGAAAGGGAGTTGGATCTGTAATTTCCCTAAGGTCTTCTTGACATTCTTCTGGTAGAAGGTGCGGGGTCTGGGATCCCCCAGGCAGAGAAGAGGAAGGCTTGCCAACAAAGGGAGCCGCCCTCCATTTCGCACAAAGCTCAGGGCTTTCCTGTAATGGTGGGCTGCGATCTTAGTTTCCCAACAGCATTGAGGCTTCAATATAACTGAATACAGTGAACCACATGGGGACAGGATGTTACCCGCCTTCTCTCTCTGAGTGTCGAGCCCAGGCTAGCCCATAGGCAGCCCTCGGAAGAGTGATGGTTCTTTAACATGGTACTTCCAGCTCTTGGAAACTACCTGGGGTTCTTCTGGGCACACTGAACTCTTTCTGTTTTCTCTTCCAGGCCAGAACTGCACGTTCCAACTTCAGGGTCCCAATGGGACAGTGGAGAGCCCAGGGTTCCCTTATGGCTATCCCAATTACGCCAACTGCACATGGACCATCACTGCAGAGGACCAGCACCGGATCCAGCTCGTGTTCCAGTCCTTTGCTCTGGAAGAGGACTTTGATGTCCTGTCAGTGTTTGATGGCCCACCCCAGGCAGAGAACCTTCGAACAAGGTACCGTCCTCCTCACCTCCCTGCTGCCGGCAGCTGGGCCTGAGCCAAGCTTGGTGAACAGCAGGCCTCTGTTTTACTATTTACGTTTCCATTAATCGCATATAATAATGTATATAATGGATTCTGATCATAACTGCTCTTTTGGCCTTTCCCACTCCCACTGATCCCTTTTACACCTTCCAGTCGGTCTCCTTTCTACTTTCTTGTTTCACATGTCTCTCTTTACATGAGTATGAACCAAAGAGTTAAATTAGGGTTGATTATCAGAGCATGGGCGGGGCCTTCTTTACAGAAGCATGGACACCTTACCAGTGCCTACACCACTGAAGAAAATGCATTTTTCTCACCTCCAGCAATTAATAACTGCCTAAAATTCCTCAGGAAGGGGTAGGGCCTTGTGAGACTCCCCCCCCCATGTTGGTAGGTCCAGTCTTACTCAGAAGCATCAACTTCCTTTCTATTGGGCCCTCCCTTAACACCTGCTTGCTGGTTTGAAACAAGGTTTTGCTCTTGTAGCCCAATACCTCAAATCCGTAATCCTCCTGGGTGCTGGAGTTACAGGCAACTCTTACTCGCCATGCCTAGTTTCTCCGTTTCCTTCCTCTTTGAAAAAAATATGATAGACAAGGCCACGTCGGACACTTGGGTAAACTGGGTAGAAAACAGAAGTAATAGAGAAATTCCAGTCTTTTCATTGAAACTGATTTTGCCAACATAAGTATATCCTTATCTGTCTGTCTGTCTGCCTTTTGGGTGTATCCTCCACACATAGAGGAATGCTTGTATTTTCACCTTGTCTTAGGTCACGTGGGGCTGAAGGCTGTGAGCAGTGGGTGGTGCTGTGTCATGCACCATGGGCCTGCAACCATGGGGACTTGCTGAAACTGCATTTGGATGCTTTTGTTGTGAGGCTAGAACTCTGAGATTTGGAGATGGTTCTCATCTTCCCCAACTCCAACATGTCTGGTGGAAGCTAAAACCAGAGAGGGGCTGAGATGCCTAACAATTGTGCCTCTGAGTCACTTTCCTAAGACAAGGAGGTCACAAAGGAGGCAGAGATGGGGTTGGAGGGCATAGCCCTCTGTAGGAACGACAGACTCCGGGGCAGACAGCCCGATTAGGACAGCTTTCTATGCATCATCGACCTGGAAGCCTGCTACCCTCCATCACAAGCATTAGCCCCGCCTTCTCACTTAAGCTTCCAAGCTTCTGAGAAAACCAAAGGGCTATTGGTTCACCAGCCAAGTTCTAGGGTTCATGGGGGGAGGGTGGTGAGCATGTTTGTCTCACGCTTACCCTCTAAGCTGGCTTGAGGATGTGTCTGGGACATGTCACACCTCGTGCAGGTTGGTCCCCTAGCCAGGAATCTGGGAAGCCTACAGCAGAGGTAGGGTAGTTCCAGGCATGGCCAGACTCATCCATCTTCCTTTTATATTGCACAGGGTGAGGCATACAGGTGCTATTTAGTAAAACCCTGTTCAAGGGACTAAAGTCCTCTTTCATTTGTTCAACAAGTACTCTGCGAGTATCCGTTTTATACTACTAACGACCTGAGTGCTGGGGGAACATAGCAGTCAGCGGAGCAAAGTCACTGTCGGCATGGAGTCCACCTGCTAATGGGGAGATGGGCCGGGGATATCTCAGTGGCTGCTGTATGGGCAAAGTAGCACACGGGTAGCTGGTGCGGCTGGGCTTGGAGGCCAGCGGGGGCCACTGAAAGGGACAAGCGACAGCTGTCTTGTGTGAGCATCTAGGGAAAGCCTCCAGGCCACAAAAGCGCGTTGTTGAGGTCTTTCGGAAGGCGTCCTTCTAAGCACAGCCCACCCCGAGGAGGCTGATCTTGGTACCTAGCTCACGCTGTCCTTTAGTAGGTTATGCCTGTGCGGGCTCCCCACCTTGTGACGTTCGCGATGTTCATTTCAGAAGAAGCCAATGTCCCACAGCATCAGCTAGGAGGAGGAGATGGAAGGGTCTCACTGCCTCTGAGCTCCCTTGGTCACACTGGGGCAAGCCAGGAGGAGGAAGGAGCCCAGATAACCATGGGAGTGTGCCACCCTGGGAGGGGAGGGGTGGTGCTTCTCCAGGATGGGGACTCTCCCGGGGGCAGGACATCTTCTGAATCTTCTTCACATTACAGCTTACTAGTTTACTCAGGTTTTGTTATTCATGACTCAGCTGTCATGTTTGTGTGTCAAGGAAGTCAAGCATCATGACATAAGGGCCTAGGATGTGGACCTCTGTCTTCATGGCGACTGGGCCTGCCTCCCCTTCCGCATGGACTCCTGACTCTTTCCGTTCCATAGCTCTTGACAGACATTTTCCTGCTTTATTGGTCTTTTAAACCCTCGAGTGCTGCGCCTATCAATTTTCTTCTTTCTCCATTATCTAACATATTGATTTCTGCTTTTATCTTTATCCATTCTTTTCTCCCACTTACCTTAGGCTGACGTTGCTCTTTGAGGGCTTCATGAATTGAATTAGTCCCATTATTTCTTGTTTGGTAATAAAAGCATTAAGAGGCATTTTTCCCCTAAGTGCAACTTTGACCATATCCTGTAAATTTTGATGGGTAGCTGTTATTTCAGAAAGAGTTTCTAATTGCAGTTTTGTTCTTTCTCTGACTCTAGAGGCTTTCCCTCTAATTTCAAGTATTATTTGTTTATTCTCTTAAAACTTATGATGTAGTTTTATTGCATTATGATTGGATTATGCCTTTCAACTTTAGGGGAGTGTTGATTTTCCCTCTTCCTTCTAAGACCGTATTTTATAAATGTTTATGAGTATTGAGAAAAATCAAACATTCCATATTGAAGGATGAAAATTCACGTTATTAATCCTGTGGGTTTTTTCTAATTTCCTATTTATTGTTTAATTGATACTCATCAGGATAAGCAATAAACTGGTGTCAGGCTTGCATAGTTTGTCGGTTGTCATTACTGCCATTTATAAGTCTCGAAACGCTTTATGTGTTTTGATGCAGTATCTTTAGCAGATACATATTTTCATCTTTACGTTTTTAAATCTTATGTGGCACATGTGTGTGCGGTGGGCACATGTGTGTGTGGGCACTCCTGCATGAGGAAAGGCCGGAAGAGGACTTCAGGCATCGCACTCTGTTGTCCGCTGCCTCATTCGTTTGAGCCTGGGTCTCTCACTGCGCCTGGAGCTTGGTGGCAGCCAACAAGCACCAGAGATTTTCCTGTCTCCACTCCCCTACAGCAGTGGGGTTAAGCCTAGTGCATAGCCACACCCATGCGGGCTCTGGGGATTCAAACTCAGGTCCTCATGTTTGGACAGTAGTGCTCATTCGTACCCACTGAGCCATCTCACTAGCCCAATACTTTAAAAACAAGAATTACCATCATCATCATCATCATCATCATTACTATTACTATTATTATTGAGACAGGGTTTCTCTATGTAGCCTCGGCTGTCCCGGACTCACTTTGTAGACCAGGCTGACCTCAAACTGACAGCGATCTGAGTTATTATTTTTAAGTGTGTGTTTGTAAGGTGAGTGCAGGAGCTCATGGAGGCCAGGAGAGGGCATCTGATCTGGAGTTGGAGTTTCAGGCACATGTGAGTTGCCTAACATGGGTACTGAGAACTAAACTCAATCCTCTGTGGGACCAATATGGTCTGTTAACCATGGAACCTCCCCAGCTCCCAGGAATTATTTTTAAACATTGAATCTTCACAGTGGATTTTTTTTTCCCAGTATAAAAATTATCTTCCTTATTCAAAGATATCTTTTGCCTTCGGTTTTACTTAGATACCAACAATGCCACTCCCCCCCCCCCCTTTTAGGATTGCATTTATCAGGCTGATCTTTGCCAGTTTTTCTACTTTAATATATCTATGGCGTTGTTTTAAGGAAGACTCTTCTCCCTAGAACACCACCGTGTTTTTAAGGGTCCCGAACAGCGTCAGCATCCTTTAGCAGCACCATTCTGTCCACTCACCTTCTAGAGTACAACTGATGTGCTTCCTCATCTCTGATGTTTAATGGCTTTCTATTTTTAAGCTTTGTGGCTGTCACTTCCTTTTTTTTTTTTTTTTTTTAATTTTTCTGTCTTCAAGTAAAAGATTTCTTTACTTTCCCCCCACGATTTTCTCTCTGCTCATGGTTAAAGTGACTTCCTTAAGGCATATTTTAAGCTCCATCTCTCTGTCAACATCCTGCTAACCTTTCCCTTAATGGAGGCTGACTGGCTGGGCTGGCGGCGTCTAGAGGAAGCTCCTGGAGTGCTGTAGAGCATGGGATCGAAGCCTCTTTTTTTTTGTCTCCAAAGTTGACACATCTCTTTCACACCTCGGGTCACTGTCATGAGAACTGTCAGATCAGGTGGAATGGAGTCTCGGTGTACCCTCAAAGCACCATCTTGAACTGGACGACTAACAGGTTTTTACTCGTTTGATGCCATTGTGAATAGGATTGATTTTCCTGATTTTAATTTCGCTAATCCGTAGAAATGCAGTTGACCTTGCTGTATTGATTTTGTGCTCTATAACCTTACTGAGTTCTCCACCACTCAACACAGCTCTGTGTACGTCTCTGAGCAAGAGCGACTTGACTACTACCATTTTGGTTTGGATTGCCTCCTTTCTATTTGCATGTAAGCACTGGTGGGCAGCTCCAATACCGCGCTGTGCAACGGTGAGCATGGCATCCTTGTTTTTGTCCGGAGAGGAAAGGATACAGTCCCACCGTGAAGTATGTTAGCTGTAGCTGTATTGCAGATACCCTTAGGACAGAGATTTTTTTTTTTTTTTTCCCTAGAGGGCTTTGGGATAATCTGGTTACCATAGGAGAGATACCTGGGAAGGGTTATTCTGGTCGCCTGGACCAGAACAGTGGAGAAAGAAGATGGGGTGGATTTTGATATTATGAGAAATAGTTGTCCCAAGGGTCATTAGTGTTTTTCTGGGGATTTGGAGGGAATAAAAGAAGTAGAGGGTGACTCAGCGATGTCTAGCTCAGACACAGAAAATGAGTCCTGTGAGCTTGTGGTAAATTCCAGGCCACAGGAAAATACAAGTTGTATACATGTGTGTTACGTATGCATACATATCATGTCATGGATATGCATATATGTATGCAGTGCACCATGGTCATGCATTTGATGTGTGCGATGTCTAGCACGCAAACATATAATATATATGTGTGATGTGATGTGTGAAATGTGTCTTACCATCTGGCCAGGACATGGCTGGCAGTATGTCTGTGCACTGACATTTTCCTTCATCTAATAGAACAGATCAGTCATCTCTTACTGTATTATTCTGTGAGACTCACAGAAAGAGATAGACCTAGATTTTATGCTGTGTGTACCTGATAAACACACATAAACACATACTTAAGTGTATATATTGCACTGCTATCCTCACATATGCTAGGCAAGCACTCAGCCCCACCCTCTCTCATTTCCAGCCCCTAATCTCTATGTTTATTAATGCTGTGATGTCATGCAAGTCTGACTTTGCTGAGTCTTATCTGTAAAGTAGAGGTGACTGTCTCGCTTCCCAGGGATGGTATGAGAGCCTTTGGCTTCAGGTCCCTACATGCTCCGGAAATGTTGTTTGCATCCTTCCTGCCCTTCAGCACTTAAACCTAAGAATGCAGACATTTCTCAAAGGCTTTGGGTCTTTCCTGACCCTTCATCTGTGCCTTCCCATCAGACCTTTCCATGAGGGAATTGAAGGCACTGTGGAAAGACAGAGAGAAAAGCACCGTGCTCAGGTCATTGTGCCTACAGTGTAAGTGTTTGATGTGAGACATTCAATGCAGCAAGTTTATGCATGCAACATATATGCAGATAATAGGGCATGCATATGTATGTCATGAGTACATATGTGATGCAGCATTAGGCATATGCAGTGTATCACATATTTGTCTAATGTGGATGTGTATGTTTTGTGTATGAAATGTGTGGACAAGGTATCATGTGTGTGTGTGTGTGTGTGTGTGTGTGTGTGTGTGTGTGTGCGCGCGCGCATGTGTGTGCGCGCATGTGTGTGCGCGCACGCGCGCTGTGTATGCATGTAATGGATCAGCATGTTCCGGATCCCATAATACTCTTCTTTCCCTTCCTCTCCCACAGTGATGGTGGAGTGGGACCACCCAGAGGCCTGCAGCAGGTTTCCCTCCATCTGCATCGCTTGCGGGTCTCTGTGTTCATTGCCTACATCTTAGCAGGAAGGCACTTCTCACTGTGTTCCTAACACTCCCCTCTCTTCTCCATCCTCCACCACCCGATCATCTTTACCATGTTATGGTTGCTCAGTAGTCAACTCCCAACCTTTCAAACCCACCTCTCTGTGGTTGCTCACTCCTGGGGTGGGTTATGAGCTGTGGTGGAGCTCCCATTGGAGTCTAAATGCTTTGAGGCAGAGGCAAGCCTCTTACCAGATTTTTCTGTCAGGGCCATGCAGGGAACTGTGCTCTCACAGCACAAGTAGACGGCATGTGAGTGCTCTAGCTCCCCATCTATAAAATGGGCCTATCATAATGTCTATCTTAATTTCTCTATGGTTGGCTGATGATGACGAAATAAAGCCCTATGTGTATACTGTCTTGAATTGTACTAGATATGAGTAAAAGTAATATTTACAGAAAAACTTAGAAGATACAAGCATACATTTCCAAATTGTAAGAAAGAGCAACGGCTCTTGACGGAAGGCAATCTAGATGTTCACAGAACCTTTGAAAATGCTTTGTGTGTGAATGTATCAACACTGGGGATTGAACCTGGGGCCCGGGGCGTGCTAGGCGAGCACTCTACCACTGTGCTACAGTCCTGGCTGTCCTAGACATTTTTTGATTGCATGTCTGCAGGATGCCAATGGCCTCTGGCAGGCTGAAGCCAAAGATGCTACTACAAATCTCATGATGTGCAGGGTGCCTGAGCACAGCAGATAACTCTGACTTCAAATGCAGTAGCACTGAAGCTATGACACCCTGGGGACACTTGAACATTCAAGGACCCCAGCTTCAGACTGCTTGCATTCTGTCTTCTTTCTCTGTTGGTGACCTTGGGCAAACAAGTCAGGCCATACGAACCTCAGCTTCCTCCTCTGTGAAATGGAGCTTTCTCAGTGACACCGCACTGGCAGCTACACCTGGCATCACTGACAGAGAGGTGCCAGTAAGGCACCCTGTGCCGTGTGCAGCTTGCGCTCTATGAAGGCGCCATCCATCTCCCCGTGCCTGCCTCTCTCCAGCAGGAGTTCAGAGCATCTCCTTGCAAGATCTCACATTTCATCTGGTGCTATTCACAAGCAGCCACATCCTGGGGTGCCAGAAGGCAGCGTCTGGCTGCTTGGAATTAAATTTACAATAGAAGCTGATCAGTTTCTTCTCATAATGGATCAGGGTGGGAGGGTGGGGCTGGGGAACAGTCCTGAAGGCTGAGGAGCCTGTAGGAGTTTGGAAATTAGCAAGAAAGGAACAAAGTGCCTCCCAGATAATGCAGTGTCAGCCCTGCCTGGATGAATTACTGAAACGGTCCCCGCGTCTCTGCTTTTGTGCAATTAGATGGCCTTTCAGAGCTGGCAAACATCCCATTGAACTGCAGTTTAATGTGGAATGAAGTTTGCTAACGGAGCACGAGCCAATGTAATCTATGGAGGCCCTGCTAATAAACTGCATCTCTCTAAGTCGGAGGGTTTATAGGGCGCTGGTGATGACTGCCCCAGTTAAGCACAGCTAAGCATCCCTTAATTTAGACATTTGGGCTCCCGTTATGGGAAGCGCTACGACTCGTTCGCTCAGTTACTGGCAGTAGACATTCTGTCACCAGCCTAAGGTGGAAATGGAGTTGCAGTCATTTGGAGCTGGCTGCAGATCTCACTCAACTGGTGTTAGACACCTGTTTGGAAGTTGTAATGATCCACAAATTTACTGTCAGATTTACTGTCTCCTTATGAATATGAATCGCAGCAGATGCCCCCATAGGACCATCCCAATGGATTCCATAGTATGCTTCTCACATCAACAGGGATGTCCTTGGCAAGTCCCTCTCCCTGCAGTCCTTTGGGAATGTGATTTTTGTGGACAGAAGGTAGTTGAAAGGGCCCCTGGGGGGCGAGGGAGAAATCTTCTGGTAGGACAAGACAGAGGACATTGGAAAAGGACAAGGAGTTACATGACACAGAAATCCCATTGTGTGTCAGCCACTGTGCTAGATACATTTGTTGATTCGTTCATTGTTGTGGTTTGACGTTTATTGGATGCCTACCAGGAGTGCCAGGTGTTAGAGATATAACAGTTAATGAGACAGCATCTTTCTTCAAGGAACTTCCAGAATCTTGTGGGAGCCAGGTGACTAATCGGGAGACAGTTGACAACGCTGAGCCCTGAGCTAGGGGGTGCCAGGCCTCTGTGGATGCTTGTCTCAGGGCCTGAGATGCTCTCCTGCTGCCCCTTTGCTTGGCTACCTCTCATTCTTCACATCCCCACTTGGTTGTCATGTCCTGAGCCACAGAGTCTGGAGTAGTTACTTCCTAGAACCCACCTCCTAATGCCAGCATACTATGAGTCTATCAACCAGCTCAACTATTCATTAAACCCAGCCCCTCAAGACCCAGTCACTTTGCCCAAGTCCATTAGGTTATGACCACACCCTTAGTACACGAAACTGGGGAGGGGGGAGCGGGGAATGTTTGATTCCTCAAGATCCAGTGGCTTTCCCAAAGCTCATTAGCTTACAGCCAGCCTCTGAGTACACTAGACCAGAGGAGACATTTTACAGTTGAACCATAACAGCTTCTTTCTGGTACCCACTTCCTCCTGATCTGGGTGGGATGCCCACTCAGGAGACCACATAGCCATCTTCCCAGGTTTTTTTTTTTTTTTTTAATGTGTGCATAGTGTTTGTCCACTCTGCAGAACTGTGCTTCCAGAACTCTTTTTTTCCCTCCACTGTAGCTCCAGGGTCTACTGAAGCTGCCATAATAACAGCTGCTCAACAGATACCTTCTAAAAGAAAGAAAAAAAGAGTGAACGAATGAATGACAAGTGGAGAGGGACCAGATCCCTGGAGGCTTTGTATGCTTTATGGGGAGCTGGGCTTATGTCCTCAAAGAAGCAAGGGGCACACAGGAAGACTTTAAACTGGTGCCGCTCTTGCCACCTGTTAGTAAACAACACACAGCAAGGGAGTAAAGAGTCCCAGGCCTCTGCCCTGCCAAGAAGCCAGAAGACAGTACGTGAGTGAACTATGGGTCTCTAGAGCCCCAACCCAGCCTTTTCCTACCAGAGATGTTTACTGTTCCATTGGATCCAAGGCACACTTTTTTTTTTTTTTTCTTTAAAAAAAGGAACCCCCACCTCACTTCTTTTTAAGCAATTTCCCTCAGGTACTAAGAGCAGTAAGTACCCATTGCTTCAGAGAAGTCAAGCAGTATACAGAGAAAGCAGCCCCCCCCACCCCTGTGCCTCTGTCCCCAGCCCTTGTGCCAGCCTGCTCCCCAGAGGAAGCTGCTGCTAACAGTCTGGTGGGTATCCAATTTCTTCTTAAATAAAGATTCATTAACTGCCCATGAGGCTTATTGGGACATCCATCAGCCCTTTAAAAATTGTTCTGATGAATTAAGTGTAAACTAATTAGAAACATGGATTCAATTACCCTCGAAACACACAAGGGTTTAATAATTAATAGGAAGAGGGCTTGAGGCCAAAGACATTATGGATTTTCTCAAACCCCCAACATTGGAAAAGTAAATATGTTTGATTCACCTAAATGCTCAAAAATTTGTACCCGAAGGCAGCTGTGTTTCTGGGAGCTCTGTCTTTCCTCGGGGAGGTTACCTATAATGAAGGGAGAGTCATTGTAGGGGCCAAGCTCTGTAGGGTCGGGCTGGCCAGAGCTTTGGGAGACAGGGTGGTGGTTGGTGGTCTGGGGCCATTGTAGTTCATTTCCTTGGTGACCTTAACCAGGAAAAGTTTGGAGAGAAATGGATGGCTGCTGAGGTCCCCCATGAGACTACCACCCAGAGTCGTGGGCCTAGAGCATCTAGAGAGCAAGACCAGGCCAAGGAGACAATAATGGGGTGGGGCAGTTATCTCCCTGTATCTTTTGACCTGTGATTGGCCATTTCGATGGACTAGAAGGAGGTCAGATATGGGTTAGAGTAAAATCTTTCCGTACAGTGACCGAGGCTTTATGAACGCTACCTCCATTAATCTTGCCAGAGGTGAGAATTATTCCCTTTGATTTTTATAACTGAATTTATGTAGCTATGGCTCCCATCTTCCAACTCTCAGAACATCCTGGTACCCAATTTCACACAGGTTGACTGACAGGAGTTTGGGGGAGGAGTCCACCAGGGTTGAACTTCTGGCAAGCAATTGCAGTGGTCCAGGGATACCATGAGCCCCCCTGGTAGGTCTGAGCAGACATAGTAGGAGGAGGAGTTGGCAGCAGTTGACGTAAAGAGGCAGATGGGCAGCAGAACTGGGGTCCTGGGGAGTTTTCCATTCATAGCATGGCCTCACGGTTATGTGACAAGGTCTTACCTTGCTCATTGAGCAGCTGTGCTGTTTAATAGCAGCCAGAATTTAAAGCACTGTGCGACCCTAGACCTAGACAAAGAAGTGATGCTGTCTTTACCCCTCCTCACCACTGACCCCACCCATGGCGTTGCCATGGTCACAGATTCAGCGTCACTCAAGAGTGAAGTTGACTTCTCCCACATGTTTACCTGCCTCTCCCTTGCCTACTGCAAGGGCCCTTTGTTTACTTTCAAGTCCTACTTCCTGAACATCTAAGGGCAAAAAGAACAAAAAGAAAAAAACCTGCAGCTCATAAGACCCTGATAATCCCAGTGGTAGTGTCCTCAGGTATTTCATTCTAGCTTTCCTTATCTTGATTAGCAGAAATGGTACCCACAGGCACACCCAAGGCTTGAGTTCTTTGTTCTTTTAGAACACCAAATCCTCTCACCATTTGTGTGAGCAAAGAACCAAACTACTTACACATAGGCAATCTGGGCTGTAATGTGTGAGGATGAACTGTGGTAAGCACCATTAGGAGACTTGGGATCCATCCCTTCCTGGCCAGTGCTTTACTTGAGATGGTGGTGGTGGTGATGATGGTGATGATGATGATGATGATGGTGGTGGTGGTGGTGGTGGTAGTGGTGGTGACGACGACGACGACAACGACGACGACGACAGTGATGATGATGATGGCAGTAGTGATGCTTTTGGTCTTTTGAGACCGGAGCTCAGACAGCCAAAACTGGTCTTGAACTCTCTGTATAGCTAAGGATGACCTTTAGCTTCTGATTCTCCTGCACCTACCACACCCCCAAGCCCTAGGATTATACTCATGTGTGTCACTGTACTCGTTGTTTTCTATTCGCATGCAGGGCCTCTACCAACTGAGCAACACCCTAGACTTACTTCAACCCTATCTCTTCACCACGCTAGCTTCAGTCTCCTCACTTACAAAATGAAGCCCCATAGCTAGGGGAACCCCCACAGCTTGGTCCAGGCCCAATATCTACACCTGAGTGAGACCAAGATGCATGTAGAAGGGCCAGAAAGCATTGCTGATTATTGTGAGGCTCTTTCTGCCCTTCTCAGGTATTGCAGTTAACGCTCCACAATGTCGCCGTTTGTCTTTGGCATCAGGGTGTATTCTCCCTCGGCACACTAAGCATTGTGGCAGAGAAGGCTAACTATCCACCATCCATCTTGCCTCTCCTCTGACATGCAGACTTGGTGGGAAGCAACCGCTTGCCCAGCTAGCTAGAGCCCCATGGGTTTAGTAACCAGTAAGCAGAGGTCATGTGCTCTCTGTCCAGGTCTGGACCAGAAAGATTTCCTAACCTTTCCTGAGACAGGAGTTGGAAGAACCCGGGTCCCTAGTTGACTCCATGAACAAACCACATCCCAACAGCTGCTCCTGGGTGACTGGCTTTTACATAAGGGAGAAATACCCTTGTCCAGGTTCACCTTGTACCGTAGCTGCAGCTTCCTTAGCTCTTAGATGGCAGTTGTAAGTTTAGCTTAGAACTCACAGGCAGGCATGGACTCAAGGCACCTTGGGCTATCATAAGCTTTGCTGGGTGCTGCTGACCTTGGATCTCATAGGCTCTGGGGAGGGGAAGCTATAAACTGGCTCTCTCCTTTAGGCTGAGCCCTATGTGTTAAACAGTAAGGCGTGACTTTAAGCAGTTCTTTTTTGTGCCTTTGACTCTCCATCTCTCCCTCTCCCTATTCACTTTCCTTCCCCTCTTTCTTCTCTCCCTCCCTCCCTTCCTCTCTTTCTATCTCTTGCAGTGCTGGGAATTAAACTCAGAGCCTTACAAATGCAAGGCAAGTACTCTGTCATCAAGCGATATCCCCAGCCATGTTTCTACTGTTTATTTAGAGACTGCCCAGGCTAGATCTGAACTCACTCGGTCACCTAGGCAAGTCTTTAATGTACAGCTCTCCTGTTTTAACCTCGTGAATTACAGTTGTGTGACAGCATGCCTACCTGTGGCCCTGACATTTGGTGGCTGTTTTCTTGACATCAGGATACAGTCCTTATAGTTTCCAACCCCATCGCATCCCTGTACCAGGCAGGACACAGGATGGGTGGTGAAGAAGAAAGGTTTAGGTCAGCTCTGTGGATGAGCATCTTTTGTTCTGCCTCTTACTAACAGCATGGCTTTGAGACAGCTTTATCTGTCTGGTCTTTAGTTTAAACCCACGCCCACATAATGGGGCTCCGGCCTGGTTGTTTTCAACTGACAACCTGATACAGCCTGGAGTCATCTGAGGGGATACTTACCTGAGGAATTGCTTAGATCAGATTGCATTGTGACCATGTCTGTGCGGGACTGTCTTGGTTGGTCACTGTTGCGGGAGGGCCTAGTCCACTGCGGGCGGCATCATCCTTAGGTCTGGAACTATATAAGAAAGATAGCTCATATAAGCTTGCCCTAGAGCCAGCAACTACTATCTTCTATGGTTCTCATTGTACTTTATTGACTGTGAAGTGTGGTGAATGATTATTAACATTTAATAGTTACTTATTCTTTCAATAAATCAACAGTTACTTCTTAACAAGTTATCTATCCAAAGAACCACACAGAGAAACTAGGACCTATTTAATTAGCCTGGAGCACAATACTAAGCAATAATTACTCCATCCTAAACCTGCAAGCTAGTATCACTTCCTCCCATTCAGATTTCCCACATTATACTTGATTTTTACTCATGTCCGAGGTCCGGTTCATTTCTCCTGGTGTTTTCTGGTCCTCTCCGCATACGTCCCTCTTGTCCTTCATGCTATTTCTCCTCCCCTCACTGTACCAGGATGTCCAACCCTATTCTCTGTCTTGCTCAGCATTGGCCAGTTGGCTTTTACTGGCAACACAAAGAACACATGGTGACATGTTTACACAGACTTGAGACAGGAGATTGAAACCAGATAATGAAGTAAAGAAATCAGCATTTGAATGAACAGGGCAAACTGTGCAGAGTCCACAAGAACACTATGCCAACAGAAGTGAATTCCTTGGTTGGAGCTAATGCCGTGTGGAATAGTAAGCAGACCTGCCTTCAAGCTTGTCCCTTAAGTTTCTGCCTTAACTGCTCTTTAATGAAGGACTGCAGCCTGGAATTGTAAGCCTGATAAACTGTTTTTCCCCTTATATTGTATTTTTTTTTTAAAAAATCACAACAACGGAATGAAGCTCGGACAGACTCCTATACTACTGACCTCATAGACAGGTTGTGAAGACCCAGCTCCCTGCAGGATTGAATATTCTTTTTTTAAAATATATTTTATTAATTTATTCATATTACATCTCAGTTGTTATCCCATCCCTTGTATCCTCCCATTCCTCCCTCCCTCCCATTTTCCCCTTACTCCCCTCCCCTATGACTGTAACTGAGAGGGACCTCCTCCCCCTGTATATGCTCATAGGGTATCGGATTGAATATTCTTAGAACATTCTGAACACACAATAGACACCCAGTAAATGATCTCCTATTATATTACCATCCCATGCAAAGGTCTGTCTCTTCCAGCCACCCCCCCCCCCCCCCCCCCCCCCCCCCCCACCTAACCCTGGCTACGCTCATGTCACCTCTTGTCTCAGTAATCTCAAGGCCCTTTTCTGGGTCTCTTTGCTGTCAATTACCCCTGTCCTTTCATTTCACCCTTAAGAGCAGAGACAGAAGCATCTTTTGTTTGTTTATTGTTTTCATTAAAATGTAAACTTCTGCAGCTAGGGAGGTGGCTCAGACAGTATAGGCGCTTGCTGCTAAGCCTGATGACCTGAGTTCGTCTTCAGGACCTACTTGGTTGAAGGAGAGCACTTACTGTGCACTGTGGCAAACATGCACCCCGACACACACAACACACACACACACACACAGACAGAGACAGACAGACAGACAGACCAACCGACCAGACCAGACTAGACCAGACCAGACTGACTGACAGACACACAGAGAGAAATAAATAAATCCAATAAAATTTAAGAGGCAAAGTTAGTTAAAAGATAAGGTGGGGGAATTGTCTGCTAGATTTTTCACTAAAACTTACCCCTGTCCCCAACACTGTGCTGAAGTTGCTCTCTTATCACTGCAAACTGTGAAGGGAAGTGCTTTAGGCTATAGATAGCTCACACCTAGCAGACAAGAGACTCCTTCCTTTTGCTGAGAGTAGAGTCTTCTCACATTATGCCGGGATTCTCCTGCCTGAGGGATTTATCTGTTCTTTTCCCTGTGTTCATTTCTGTGTGTTTGTGTCAGCGCACTTGTGTGTCTAGGTGTGTGTTTTCATGTGGAGGTCAGAGGTCAACTCCAGATGTGAATCCACAGGGGCCGTCCATCTTGTCTTGAGACGCGGTCTCTCACTAGGACCCGCGGGTTACTGAGTAAGCTAGGCTGGCCGGCCACCAAGCGCTTCACTCTGCCTAGTGTATGCCACCATGCCTGTGTTTTCACACGTGTGCAGGGGATGGAACTTAGGTCCTCATGTTTGGGACACTCACCAGGCGCTCTACTGCCTGAGCCATCTCCCCAACCCCCATTTGGGTATCTGTTCAATCTTTCATTCCCACTGTTGCGGACTGTGGCTATTTGGGTTGTCTTTTGGGTTGTGAGGCAATGTTGCTTCATTCATGTATTTCCATGGAAGCTGGCTTTTTTTTTGGCGGGGGGGGGGGGGGCTCCCGCGTCATTGACACTCTCCACCATTATTAGTTATGTTGCTGCTGCCCCCCCGGGACTGCTTCACTTTCCCTATTCCCCCAAGATGCTCCATATTCGTCCTGTGCACTTCCTCAACCAGCCGTTTCCCCCCAGGATCTTCAGCTTCTCTTATTGAAGAATGGAGAAGAAATGAGAGCCTGGGTGCCAGGTGTAGGTGTGGCCATCGTGCATCATTATTTTTAGGTCCTCTCTGCTGAGAAAGCGGGACGATGTATGAGCACAGTACCCCACGGATAGAAAACGGATCTCTGTTGCCACATGTAGACTTCAGCATTTCTGTTAAGCACAGCATATGTTCAGCCTGGAGTTTTGAACTTGAATTCAATCCCATGTGGATCGTTAGCGTGTCTTTCTTAGTCTCTAACCCACCCCAACAGCAAGCGAAGTGGCTCCACCCACCAGGCATTTGTGTACTAGTTCAGGTAATGGGAACGGAGAACTGTTGACCCATACTCTCAGGGGCGTGACTTTATAGCCTAGAGTTCAGGCCTGTGTGCAGCTCTTTCATGCATCACAGCTTTCCAAAGTTCCTCAGCACCTCCCCCGTCTCCTTCCTCAGTGGTGTCTGATATATTTGTAGTACAGATACATTCTTTGCCACTGCCTCTATCCTTACCTGACACCCAAGGATCTCTTCAATGAATTTTTAAAAATTATAAACACAAGAAATCACCATTCAGGGAGCCTGCATGGAACTGACACAGGGCTTCTGTAGTTTGATCTTTATGTGGGACTCCAAACAGTAGGAGCAGGGGTTGTCTCTGACTCTATTGCCTGCCTTTGGGACTCTTTCCTCCTACTGGGTCACCTCGTCTAGCTTTAATAGGAGAGGATGCGCCTAGTCTTACGGCAATGCGATATGCCAGGGCTGCTTGATATCCCTGGGAGCCCTGCCCTTTTCTGAAGAGAAATGGAGGAGTAGATGGGGGTGGAGGGAGTGGGAAGAGGGAAGGTGGGAAGGAAGGAGAGGAAACTGCAGGGCAGGATATAAAGATAGATAGATAGATAGATAGATAGATAGATAGATAGATAGATAGATAGATAGGCAGGCAGGCAGGCAGGCAGGCAGACAGACAGACAGACAGGAAACCGCAGGTCAGGATGTAAAGAAAGAAGGAAAGATAGATAGATAGATAGATAGATAGATAGATAGATAGATAGATAGACAGACAGACAGACAGACAGACACAAGGATTCATTTCTAGCACTATGGCATTCCATCAGTTTTATCAAATACATGCTTCCACCATGAAAGCATATACAGAAGAGTTTTATCCTTGGCTTATTTACAGGGACAGGGGATTTCTTTTTCCATGTTAGTGTGTGTGTGTGTGTGTGTGTACACCAAAACATACCCTCTGGTATTGTTCTCCAGGCTCTATTCACCTTTCCTTGAAGTTAGGGTCTCCTAGTGGCCCGGCACTCTCCAAGTAAGCTAGGCTGCCAGCTGGTCAGTGACCTCCAGGGATCCTCCCATCTCTGTTCTTCCAAGGATGCACCACCATGCCTGTTTCTTAAATGTAGGTTCGGGGGATCAAATTCATGTCTTGGTGCATATAAGCACTTTACCCGTGCTTCTCCCCAGCCCCTCAGAGGGTTCCTCTCACCTGGAGCTTTTTTACGTGTCCATGGTGGATTTTCTTTGTCTTCACTCCCATCCCCTTCCCATCCCCCTTTCCTCTTTAGCCAAAACTTTCTTCTCGCTAAGAGTTGTCCATTAGCTTTCTCATCTCTTTTGGTCTGTGACTCACTGGGTTCCATAAGCACTGCCTGTGCCAGCTGCCTGAGAAGCTAAATGCTCACACTTTATTCTGAAACAGTGGCTTGGATCCTCTCATTCTCCTGCTCAAAGTCCCGTCAGTCTCCTGTCTCCTCGTGAAGGACCCACTCCTGCCCATGCCTGACGATGCCTCATGTGATCTGTGCCCATCCTTCTCTGTTCCCATTGCTTACTTCATCTCAGTTAGCCCTCTTAAACCCTGCAGGGTACACGCGTGCTCCAGTCCCGGGCCCGTTGATAACTGTCCGCCAGCTCAGGTGCTCACTTCATCAAGATACATTCACAGCAATTCCCCAGCATTTCAGGGGTCTCTGTGCTCATTTTCACATGTGTTTGACATGCTACATGCACGCTCTCGGCTGCACGTTGTTCCCTGTAGCACAGACTACCGATCTGACATGGTAGCATTGTGGCTTTCACGTTTACTGTCAGTCTCCAGGGACTGGAATGTAAGTTTCATGCGGCTGGGCCTTTGTTCTCTCTAGCATCCCCAGTAACTAAACCAGACAAACAGTAGCTTCTCATCTGGTTGTGAAATGAGTGACATGGCTGTTTTTCAGGCATCCCAGCAATATAAATGATGTATCATTTAGTGCACCAAGTTACAGCATCCATAGTGCAAGGTTTTCCACCTTCAGGTTGCTCACATAAAGCAGCCACCATAATCCAGTGCGCTCCTAACTCTGGCTGGCACTGTGTGTGGAGACTTGAAATACCACACTTCCCGTAGGACAGAACCTCTCTGCATCAACGGGCAATGTGCTCTGCTGTAGGTGGAGCCAGCCTGTCTAGACTGTCTCACATGCCTTCTTCTATGGTAGGATGCCACACTTGCCTTTGGAGTGCTACTTTGCAGTCACTGGCTACCCTTCCACTTCTTGGACACCAGGAGCTCTTCCTAGTCCCAATATTGCTGCTGTTCCTCAACACACAGCCCCCCATCACTTGCCCCTGGCTGGGGTGTCACTTCCTCTAGAGCTCCTCAGGGACTTTGGTTGGAGTTACAATTACCTTTCATTCTATCTTGTACTTTCCCATTTCTCTTGGGAGACACGGTTATGGTTCTTAGGTGGTGTTTTAAATATAGTTGAGCACAGAAATTACCTACAGAAATGTAATAAACATAGGTCTCCCATATTTGGTTCTAGCATCCTGGGATGGTTTAGAGCAATGTTCCAATTGACAAGATCTGGAATTGGCAAGAAAACAAAGCTCTGGGTATGGCTCTGAAGAATTGTCTAGATCAGGTTATTTGATGGGTGATGCCGTCCCATGGGCTCGTGGCTTGAACTGAATAAAAAGGACAAAGTGAGTCAAACATGGTCATCCATTGCTTTCTACTCTTGGCTGGACAAAAATGAAACCAGCTCCAGTCCCTGACTCCATGAGTCTCCACCATGATAGACCATACCTTCACACTGTGGACCAAAAAAGCCCTTCCTCCGCTAAGTGTTTCTTGTCAGATTTTCTTGTCAAAGCAATAAAATCAAATACAGACTCCCATAGACATTGGAGTCTACCGATGCTCAAGGTATCAGATAAAATGGCACATCATTTGCATACAATGTAGGCATAGCCTTCCTGCATTTTAATTACCCTCTAGACTATGTATACCAAATGCAAATGTAAATGTTATGTAAATAACTGTTATGCTGTGTTGTTCAGCAACTAGCATAGTGGTTTGGACAGAACCAGAACAGAAGTGGAGACAGATCCTTTTTACAGATCCTGGCACTTCATTTTCCGGCCCTGCCTCTGTTAGCCTCTGCATGAAGGTCTTGGTCTCTTTCTTATACATGGATCCCTGGTGTCCGCTATGATCACTGAACAAAGACATTATCCCATCCATACTTAACAAATGTTTACTATGCACAAAGTTTTACCTGGGGTAAGAGTGAATCAGAGTGGGACAAGGGACCAAAAAAAAAAAAAAAGAATTCCGGTTCAATCTCCAGCATGGCAAAGAAAGGGAGTAGGGGGAGAGAAGGAAACTCAATGAGTCCAAAAGAGTGGGTAGAAAGCTCAAGGACCAAGGACATCATCACTAGACAGGTGACTATTGAGTCGTAGCCTGGAAGGGAAAAAAAACTGGTATCTCCACCTATCTCCTATTGCACCAGAGGCACCTGTTGCCTAGCTGTATACCTTTGAATGTTTCTAACCCCAGAATGTTCCAGCAGGCTTGATACAGGAAATTTAAGAGAGATGAACCTGACTCATCCAGGAACTTCTAGTAACATGACTGACCTTGAGGTGCACAACATGGCACCTGTGTGGTCTGGAATAGCAGTGATGAGATTCATCACGGTCATATGTTGGGGCGATGTAGACAGTGGAGCTGGGTATGGGTGGCAACCGCTAAGGTGATTTCTGACCCTATGATGCTCCTGAGCATCTACAGCTGGCAGGATGGTACCTTGAACCTCACCCTAAGGAGAAACCGTGTTCCCAGTTGGCACCCCTGAGCTCCCATGCACATGACAGAGTACTTCCTTGCAGCCCCTGCTTCCGTTTCCCCATCATCCTCTGCGTTTTACTCTTTGATAGACAGTGACATGCCTGTTGAGCTGCAGAAGGAAGAATGTCCCTGTTGTCTCTTCTTCCTCTGCTTTATATTATTTTATCCCAAAGGACTCGGTGCTATTTTATGATGCTCTGGCTGACTGACTGAGGTACCTCCAATTCGTCCTTTCTCAAGAATTCTGCAGCCACATATCAAAGACAGTGCTGATCTTGGACTGATGTAAATGCTACAAAGCAGAAGGGAACAGTGACAGGAGCCAGCTCTGATAACCCAGCTAGGTTTTAGTGATAACAGGATATATAGCTGTCCTGAGATAAAGTCTCTTAGAAATCTAGAAAGCAGTCAAGACCTTTGGTAGGAGGGGTCAAGGGATTCATCCAGAGTTCTCCCAGACCACTGCAGGCTTGAAAAATTTACCACCAAACAGTCTCCTGTCTTCAAGGGCAGCGAGTGACTACAGTTCTTCCCAGTCCTGTGTAGTTGTTGGAGCTTCCCAGTCAGGGTAATTTTTTTTTCTTTTAGCAATCCAGGGCATATTGCACTCATCCCACTTTGTAGACAAGAAAGCTGAAGTTCAGAATGGCCAATAAACTCAGGGCAAAAAGAAGTTGGTTCTCCCTGCCTTGTCCACTACCCTCCAGTCACATGGTGACTAGTCTTGTTGTAGATAAGATAAAGGCCCAAGGTGTGAACAAGTACTTGTCTACCTTAAGGAATATGGGGAGGGGTGCGGATGAAAGAAAATCACGTATGGATAGCCATCCTCTCTTGCAACCCTGTAGATCCGCCATGTTGAAACTGACTTGAACTTAGCCTAAAAGAATGCAAGGTAGACCAGCTGTCTTTATCTCTTGTCTCTTCCTCCACTGTAAGCCGGGTGAAGGCCTTGACATGCCACGGTGGGTTATCTGTAGAATCCCAAAGGAGTGGGCTCCTTCTATTTTGGAGTATGTAGAACCGTAAAGATTTTCTTTAATTAGATAGTGCCGGATAGATTTAATTAAAGCTTCAAACCTGCAATTTTCTTTGTTTGATTGATCAGTTGGTGCTGATTGCCTGCAGCAATTATGCAGGAGGAGGGGGCTTTCACAAATCTGATGGCAAGAAGAGGCAGATGGAGTCACCTCTTGGGTACTCAGTTGTCAAAGTGGTCCCGGAAAGGTTTGATTTGCACAAATGTCTGCTTGCTGGGCAGATGTAAAATAGGGTGTGTGGATATCTCTTTTGTTTAAACCATGCTCTTGGCTTATGTGCCTCAGTAGAAACTTCCCACAAGTGATTGTGGCCCCCAGGCTAGGCAGGATCCTGTTATTTTTGTCTTTCCTTTATGAAATAATTGAATCACATTGTTGAGAAGGTTTTGCAATGACCTTCTAATATGTCTAAACCCTAGTTAGAGGGTCAGGAAAGACAGCTTTTCATTACCTCTGTGAGCCTGGAGGGGACTGCGGGACAGCTCCGAACATAGGAAGTCCTGGGTTTGAATCCTGCCTCTGCTGGCTATTTGCTCTCAGATCCTGGGCAAACACTCTTGAACACCTCTCCCCTATCTGCAAAGAAGAGGTGTGGTGAACATGTGTTGAGCTGACGCGTGCATGTGAAGCATCCTTGTTTCTTGTGTTCTGGCATCTCACTGGATGCCTGTTCTTCCCCCTCCCTGCTCTCCCTGCCTTACTAAGACACCACCACCATCAATGCTTCATGAGCTTATGAGGCCACTGCCACCTTGGTCATTATTACACAGGTAGCCTCTGACACCTCTGTTTGATACATACTAGACCTCAACAAATACTGATCTAATGAATAAGTGCCAGGTACATACAAGGCTCCAAAGTGACACCAGTACAGAATAGAAGTGACATCTCTGAAAAATTGCCACACTCATGAAGCCCAAAGATGTAGACTGTGGTGGCCCGAGGCTACCCGAAGGCATTGCTAGAAAACCAGCTCTTTCTCCTCAGACCTAGTCAAGCTGTGTCGGGGCTAAGATCCCTTCTTAGCTCCACCCTGGTGCAGGAGGCCAATGATGATCATCAGGATATTATGGTCTAGAAAAATGTTCAGAAACATAAAACAGGAGCCAGCAAGAAGCCTCAGCAGGTAAGGGGGGAGGGGGGCTTGCCGTCCAGTCAGACGATGGCCTGGATTTAATCTCTGGGACCCACATGGTGGGAGAAAAGACCCGACTTCCACAAATTGTCCTCTGACTTCCACAGGCCCGTGTGTCAAGCTCACAACACCTCCTCACTGTAAACAAGTAAATGTAATTTGGAAACCACACAGCAGGCCTCAAAGATCTGTGCATGAAGTTATTGGCCGTGGGAGAACATGACCCTGGTCAACAAGGCACAGCAGAGGCAGAGGCACATGGTGACCATGCAAGCATAGCGAGGGTTTATTATTTCTAGGTTTTTTTCTTTATTTAAAAAGGGTTTAATATGTGGTTGCATTATTTTTATGATAGGAATACATTTTCAGCGAACTCAAAGTTAATATGAAAAAAAAAAAAGTAAGTGCTTAAACATATTCTTCCCCACCCACGTCCACAGAGGGGTGATGGCAAAAGCAGGCAGGCCTAAAGGAGAGTGACCAAAATGAAGAAAAGTCAGTGTGTGTCAGGACAAAGGTGTGAAGGATTTGGGGTGCTTACTTGGAGAAAGGAGGTACTTAGAGGGAGTGAGACCTGTTGTCATAACTAGGAAAGGACATAGGCTGTTAGCGTTCAGGCTGTGATGTGGACATTCCAGGAGAGCAAACTTCAGTCCACTTCTGTCCATGACATGTATCCGGAACAGGGTTCTTTGGTTCAGGAATTACCAGCGTGAGCAGCTGACTCTTCTGGGACTGTTGTTCATCTAGGGGACACGATGGGTCTGTAGCCCAGTACCACTGCGTGACTTGCACCTGTTACACCACTGATTGCAGACAATCATGCATTGTAACATCCAGAGGGGAGAGAGATGCACAGTTTGGAAAAAGCCTTTAGAACGACTAGCTATTTGGTTTTGTCTGAGTGTGTGTGTGTGTGTGTGTGTGTGTGTGTGTGTGTGTGTGTGTGTGTGGTGGGTGTGCATTGCACATGGAGGCCTGGGGTTGACACCGAGTGCCTCGTTCAGTTGCTTTCCAATTGATATTTTGAGACAGAATCTCTCGCCGAACCTTGAGTGTAATCACCGGCTAGACTGGCTTGCCAGTGAGCTCCAGGGCTCCTCCTGTCTCTGCATACTTAGCACTAGTACTAAGGCGTGTGCTGCTGTGCTGGATTTTCTATATGTGGGTGCTCGGGATTAGAACTCTGGTCCTCATGCTTGCATTGCAAGCATTTTATCAACTGGGCCAGTTTAGCCCTGACACAGGCCCAGTTTGACATTTTCAACATGCTTTATTCTGAACTTTAAACCGTATGGAAGCGGTTATTTTGTAAGGGTTCTAAGGGACTCTGGGCATGTCCATGGTTGACAGCCTGGTCTGGGTGGTACCTTTAAGTCTTCTACACACACGTGTTTTCTGTTCATCTGTGGAAATGAGCATTCTCGTGTAGAATGTTTCAGGAGGACCCAGGAATCTGGATTTCCAATGAGGTCACTGGAGGGAAAAAGGGTGCTGGTCCTACAACCTACTCCCTCTGTGTCCTGAGACCCTTCCTGCTGGCCTCTCAACCCCTGGCTCCGCTGAACAGCAAAGTATTGGCCACTTTGATCAAATCTATAGTCTGTCACTTAAAGAGTCTGTGAAAGGCACAGAAGCCATTTCTGGACACCCCACTCCCTTTGCCAGTCCAGGTGTGCCTGGCTGTATTTCAGCAGGGAACACAGCTGGGCACCAAGGCTCAGTTTTACATTTTCCTCCCAGGGTTCTGTTTGTGCCCGGGTCTGTTTACCATTTGCAAATAATACTATGTTGTCTTAATCCGGCTTTTCTGGCTAATAATGTGTGCGCTTCATTCTGCTCAAGCATGGGGTTGGAGCAAATGTCTGTGTCTCAGCATGTCCCCTCTGTGTTCTACTGGTGGCTGCTAGTCATCATGGAGAGGAACCAAGTGAGTGTGGGTTCAGCCCTCGATGCCAGGATTCTTAGGGTGTCCCTTCCCACCCTGATGAGGACAAGCATGTTCACCCTTTAAGAAGGAGTCTTCCCTGCAGGTGGGGTGAGGGTGGGGGTGGGAATGGTGCTACTTCTTCCATGAATCTTTGAGGGCATGATGGGCCTGCCAGTGCCATTGATTGCCTTCCGCCTCCCAGTGGAGTGGCTTTACTCTCATTCTCCAGGATGTGAGAGGATTCTGATTCTGATTCTCATTTGTAGAGCCACACTTTCCACCACGCCTGCTCAGTGGCTCACGGCACCATCTCTCCTCCAGACTTTGAGCCCCCTCTGCTTAGCCTGACTGTCAGAAGGCCCCCATCCTTGACAGGTAGCAGCCAGGGGCTCAGCATCCTGGGCCCAGGATCCACATGCCAAGGTCTCCAGATGCCGCTGTGCCCAGTTCCTACTCTGAGCCCTGGTATCCTGGATCCAGGTCCAAAGCTCTCTGAGCACTGACTGGAGACAATGAATTGAACCTTTTGTTCTTTACGCTGGTCCCACGAGGTGGGCATCATCACCCACACTTCACAGAAGGATGGAGTCACACTGCAAAGCCCAGGCTCAACCCAGAGTCAGGTTCTATACACTGTGCAGCAGCCCCATGAGACGTGGGTGGTGTCCTTGATCCTGGGGTAGACATAGGCTCCAGAGGACCAAACTCAGTTTGCGGAGACTTTTTTTAAAATTCAGTTTTATTTTTAATTGTGCATATGGGCATGCACATGTGAGCGCAGTCACCCACACCTTAGAGAGTTGGACCTGCATCCTATCTGACCAGACCTGCTGTTTGTCACTGGAGCTTCTAGGGAGGTCCAGCAATTGTCTAGCCTCATCTTGGGGACAGGAAGAAGGACAGGGCTAGGGGGTGACAAAGCCAGTACTGGACACAGGAAGGAAGAGGGAAGCGTGTTCCAGTGGACAACTTGGAGGAGAGCCTGTCATAGGTTGTGGGAACCCCATCTTGCAGGTAAGGGCTGGAGCGGGGGTTTCAGTAACCTGCATTGCTGACTTGCTTCTCTCAAGACTTAGTCATGGATTTCAGAGAATAGAGCCTTAAAGACCAGAAGCCAGGATAGGCTGGGGTCTTTCAACAGGCCCCACCCAAACACACTGGAGGCTGCCCTAGCTGTTCTCCTGGGATAGCCTCTTTTGCAGCCTCTCTTGCTCACTGATCTGTCCTAGCACCTCTCTGCCTTCCCTCCTTGTCTTCTTGCCCCCTTTCCTTGTCTCTGTGCCCCCTCGTCTGATGTGGTAATGGCTCAGATGCATCCCTAAAGCATGGCCACAGTGGGACTTCCTGGTTGAGTATTTTAAAGCATACACACCCTGTTGACTGTCAGAATGTCCAGGCCGTGTCCAGGCCCCCCCCCACTTGTTACCAAAGACTGATAGCTCTGACAGTGCCGACAGCTTCCTTGCTAATCAACAGCCGAAGGCCTGCGTGTTTATTTTTAGGCTGCCTCAGAGTGTAACGGCGGAGTCTCAGGGGTCCTGGTTGGTGGTTTAGTGGTTTCCTTCTGAACTGTTGCCAGTGTTGTGTTCCATTGAGGTCAAGGGCCGTAAGACTACTACATGTCATCACTAGAAGTTGAGGGTTGAAAGAGCCACATCTGTCTGGCTTGACTGGCCCCTAAGTGAGGATGCTGGCCAGTTTCCACATTGTGGTGTGGTCCCGTTCTGGTGCCCACTGTATGATGCAACACGCCGGCCCTGTATGTAGATATGGGATGATTGAAACAAGTCCTTCCATCCAGCTAAGCGAACAGAGCCCTCATCTTGAAAATGAGTGTCATAGTCTCAGAATCTCAGACTGCCCAAGGACAACAACAGCGTTATCAGGATACAGGACTCCAAGAGGGATGTGGGACTGAGGTGTGGATCTGTGCGTTGGTGGAGATACATTGTGGTTAGGGCCAGCTCTGCTGCCCAGTGATGCCGTTTGGTCCTCTGGGTAACCATAGCAACAGCTATTACACTCCAGGTGCTGTCCCAGGATTAAGAGTGGCACTTAGGGCTCAACTGCATGAGTTCAATCCCCAGACTTTTGGCTGTAAAATGGAAGTTTAGCCCATGGAGTATTAAATATATTTCATACCCTGGGATGGCAGTGAGTGATGATAGCCCTTAGTTCCAGAAGAAGGCACCAGCCCAAATGTCTGCATGACCCAAGGATGAGCAATGGTCAGAACTACTGGCATCATTGGGGTTGGGAGATGAGAACCAGCGTGGCCCATGGCACAGTAGCCTTTTCTCCACCGTGGCATGGCTGAAGTCTGAGTCGGTGGACAGTCTTTGTTGTGCAAGCTGACCTCTTCATCCTCAGCCTGCTGGTAGCACCTCTCCCTCTACTGTAGAAACCAAGATGTATTCAGACAGCAGCCAATGTCTCCAGGGTTGGGCCCGAATGTCTTTGGGAGTTAAGACATGAGACATCCCCTGCCCGACCCTCATGCCCCTCCTGTGCCACAGGCTATGTGTGTGTGGTCCTTTAAGGTTAGCTCCTGCCCGGAAAGCTCTGCATTTAGGTGCCTCCCAACTTCATGATTGAAGCAGGGATATGGGGGTGGGTGGGTGCTGGGATCCCAAAGGCAAGGCCAGGCTGAAAGGGGACCAGACAGGGTCTGTTTCTCAGCCATTGAAGGCCTTTTTATCTTTTCCATTAAAAAGATCCACGGCCCTTCTGTTACTCTGTTTCCGCAAAGAGTCAATTGAAAAGATCAAAAATATGGCATCTGGAGAGGTTAAAATTAGATTCTTACAAAATACAAAGTGGGAAAGAGAAGGGAGAAAATAGAAACAGGGGGCCCCCACGGCCTGCACAAATCTCCCATTTGCTGCCAGGGAGCTGAGCTAGGAGGCTCAGAATAGGAGTTCCCGGATGGCCTGTGGGGAGGAGAGCACAGTCACCCTCCTCCAGGATGTGGCCTGCTTCCTCAGCCTCTCAGCTTCCTCCTTCCCTTCCTTTGGTATGCATTTGCATTATATAAAAATTCTAACTATAGGAAACTTGGAAAATGCACGACCATCCTAAGGTTTAAAAAAAAAAAAATCCTCAATTTGATATAGTGACCCAGAGAGAATCAAGTGGAGTTCCCCCAAGATGCTCAGATCTGAGTTTTATTCTGTTGGATCATACAAACCACCCTTGGCTCCTTGGAGCTCCCTTGTGCCCTAGATCCTCCCTCAAGAGAGGTTGCACCCTCTAGGCTCCTTCTCTGTCCCCGCCCCTTTGGCTCCCCTCTTTCTGACCTCCTTCCAAGAGGCTCAGAGCATTTCAGGTCTCTATCTTTCCTCTTCTGGATCTCACTCAATGAAAACCCAGGGTGCAATTCAAGCCACGGTGTGTCATGGACATACCAAAGAGGGCCTGCGACGATGGACCAATGGTCAGGCTGGTCAGGGGACGGAAGTGGGTACTGGTGGGAACACAGGTGAGACAGGCCCAGGAGATAGTGTTGAGAGAAGTGATGCTGGAGGAAGCGAGCAGGATCCAGAGCTGTGCTGTGGTTAGCGTAGAAGGGGAGGTTATTGGCGAGGTCCATCCATTTATGCATCTATTCTCTAAAGGGCACAGTCAGACAAATACAATAATGTGCTAATTACCCCCAAGCCGTGGTCAGTCTACACCAGGGACAAGGCCTTCGGGATAAGAAAAACAAAAGACACAGCTCTTCACAGCTGGCCTTCTAGAAGAGGCAAATAGGCAAAGTAAAATATACAGGGTTACAGTTTTGATAAACTCTCATCCTGTGTGTGTGTGTGTGTGTGTGTGTGTGTGTGTGTGTGTGTGTGTGTGTGTTATATGTACGTGCACATGTTTGAGTATCCACACATTTCTGTGCACATGGAGGCCCGAGGGTTATCTTTTCCCATCATTCTCTACCTTAATTGTTGAGACAGTATGTCTGACCCTGGAGCCGGTGGGTTTGAGTAGACTGGCTGGGCAGTAGGTTCCTCTAGTCTGTGTCCACCCAGAGCTGAGGGTACAGACTCAGCAGCAAGCCCTGTGTGGCAGCTATGTCGGTACCAGACCATGAACTTGGTCTTCATGCTTGTACCATACGCACTGCCCCCTAGGTCACCTTCCCCGACCCTTGCCAGGCTCTGTAAAGGAAACAGATAGGACACTCGGGCAGAGTCTCAGGACAGTTGGGTGCTCAATTATTCATGGAGAGGCTACAAGGGTTGGGGCCAGTGAGGGAAGAGGGTTAGGCAGAGGCAAAAATCCACTGACCAAAGAGGTGGACCTTTTCCCAGGCACTGAAGAAAGTCCATTATCTGTGACTCGCTGACTTCAGCCAATCAGGATGATGCACTGCCCGGCATAGGAAGCCTCTTGTCCCCTGGAAACCTTGGAAACTGTCCATCGATCTTTGGTTTGTTTGCTCTTTTACAGGTAACAGTGATCTTCTAGCCACAATGTCGCTGAGTACTTGAGCCCAGCAGGGGACAAGTCAGGCACATGGCTGAGGTCACCCTTCATTCCTTTTCATCCTACCGTGTCCTTACGCTCCTGTCCCAAGGAACATTCAATCAGTTCAGCCTCTAAGCCAGCAGGGACCTTGTCCTAGGAAGGTGGAGCCATTCCTGGGTTGTATTGCTTGGGCTGTTCACTGACCAGCCAGAGAATAGAGGGTCCTGAAGCTTGATGTGACTCGGGGGTACCACCTTCATCAAGAAGCCCATTGGGAGAGCAGAGCATCTAGGCTTGCAGTTTGTACAAACGCTTCGTGCCCAGCAGGGGTGGCATGAAGAGGCAGCTCGGGCCTGCAGTACCGTGAGTAGGAGCCGTCGGCTTCTTGCACTGGCAGTGGAACAAGCTTAACCGGTGCCACCAAAGGCCAGTGAATGGCCAGGTGTATGCTGGGAGCCGGGAGGGCAAGCTGGTGGACACTCCCAGATCCTGGAGAACCCTGAGGTGGACAGGCTCCGTGCTTCCGTGGGAGCCTTTCCACACTTCCGTTTGACACCACAGCCCTACACACTTAGCATTTGGACACATCTCTTCATTCATACTATAGAAATATATAAAGGATTTTTTTTTTCCTGAGACAGGGTCTCATATAATCCAGGCTGGCCTCGAGCTAGCTATGTAGTTCAAGACGACCTCAAGCTTCGGCCTCTCCTGGTTTTCCACAGAAGATGCTAGCATCACAGATGCACACCACTGGTTCTGCAAGCACTCTACCAACTGAGCTACATCCCATTCTGAGAGATTCCTTTCCCTTTTCCTTACCTTTCCTTCCATTTTGGGGGGAAGGTACGCTGGGGATCAAACCCAGGGCCTTGCGTGTACAGGGCCAGGGCAGTACTGTTCAGTTACACCGTGACATTTCAATATTTCAGTTACGTCATGAAAATTCAATATTTTGTCATCACCCCCGTATCATCACCACTAACACCATGCGACGTTATCATCACCATGATCACCGTCATCACCTCTGCATCTGTTCCTTGGCCTGTGCTAGCCCTTCTGCTAAACACCTTTCCCATATGAATATGTCAGTCAGCACACAGATTGTTGTTGTTGTTGTTTTTGCTTTTTGTTTTTGAGATAGGCACTGTTGTGGCTCCCATTATACAGAGGAGTAAACAAAGCTCAGCGGAGGCCCGTGACCTATGTAGGGTTACACAGTGCGAATGGCAGGGGCAGAGATCTGTCTGATTGAAGAGTGTGAACACTCAGCTGCAGCTGGGCTCCTATAGCGGCGTGAGTGGCATTCTGCTCATAGCTCAAAAAGCTACGCTTTGCTAATGGCTGTCTTGGAGTTATCATCCTCAGCTACACCTGTGTCCTTGCCTGCCCCTGACCAGGTGACAATGATTGGCTTTCTTGTCACATCCACCCTGTGGCACCCTGGTGTTCAATCTCTCTCTCTCTCTCTCTCTCTCTCTCTCTCTCTCTCTCTCTCTCTCTCTCTTTCTCCCTCCCTCCCTCCCTCCCTCCCTCTCTCTCTCCCTCTCTCTCTCCCTCCCTCCTTCCCACCCTCCCTCTCTTTGTTTTTAGGCCTGGAGAAGTCAGGGCTGCCAGGCATTATGGGTTGGAGGGGGAAACTGGAGCCACTCTGACCAATGTCATTGCCTGCCTAGAGCATGGTTCACCTTCTTGCCCCACCTCCACCCCAGCTTGCCTGCCAGTGCTCAGATGTGTGGTGCTATAAAAAGCCAAATAGTAATATGCAAATCACCCCAATTATTTATGGCCAAGTTAGTAAATAAGCTAGAGCGACAAGGTGGGTTGTTGTTTTTATGATCTCTGCAGTGTTAGCAGGAAAATCTATGAGTAGCAGAGCGGAGGGGAACAGTGCGGGGATCCCATGGCTTAGTACACAGAGCCTAATTGTCACGCACTAGGACAGGTGAGGAAGTGGGTGTGGAAGGAGGCAAAGAGACTGAGGAGCAGTGGCTAGGAGTGGGGTGCAGGAAGCGGAGAGTAGGAATCAGCTGCCTGATCCAGTTTGTGTCCACACCACTGGCCCAGCCTCCAAGCTGCCTGCTGGGAGAGGTAGAGACCAAGCCATAAATCAATTTAATGAGCTGTGGTTGCTTTGGGTCCTGCCAGTGTGCTAGGCATTGCCTAGCCAGGAGGCTCTCCTTGGGAAGGATGCAGACAATGTCATCAGGAAGAGGTGAAGGAGGCTCAGGTTTTAAGTTTCTAGAAAGGAGATGTGGGAGCTTTCTGACGGCCATAAGCCTTGGGGAGTTTTTTCCCCATTATTTTCCAACATTGTTGTATCTCTAGGGTGCCAGCCTGAAGAGTAAAGAGACCTAACACGGGGCCCATGGCACCAGAAAGGATCCAGGTGTTAAGCCAGGTAGGGCCTAGTTGAGGGTCCTATAGGACATTAGTCCTCTGGCCCTGTACCTTAGCGACAGTTGCTAATGGGAGTCTGGAGGGCTTGCTAGGTCCACCCACCTGGTGCTAAGTAGTTAGAGGAGCTCATGCCCTCAGGAGTGATGGGCAGTCAGAAAAGGGAGTTCAAAGGAACTTCCCTTCCCTGTGCTTCTTGGACTCCACTCCTCCCAGATAAACTCACATATATCCAGATCCCTAGCCAGGTCTTCTTGGAAACCCAATCCGAGTGATGGTAGCTACTGGAAATTAGGCTATTCAGAAGTTACTGTATACTAGGCAGCATTCCCAACATTTTCATCTATATTAAATCATTGGGTCATCTTAGCATCTAGGATCTAGATGCTAGAATTAGCCTTTCTAACCTGCTATAGGCCATAGTGATGTTAAGGACTTCACGTAAGGTCACACAGCTGAACCAGATCCCAAACCAAGCACTTTTTTTTTTTTTTTTTTTTTTTTTTTTTTGAGAGATGGCTCAGCCAATAAATGCTTGCTTCAGAAGTGCAAGGACTGAAGTCTGGTTCCTCAGCACTCTCATGAAAGCCGAGGGCAGTAGGATACACCCATAATCTCCCCCGCTGGGGAGAAAAGATAGGATGCTCCTTAGGGCTTGCTGGTCATCTAGACCAGCTGAGTCAGTGAGCGCCAGGCTCTGTGAGAGAGGCTACCTCAGAAACTAAAGTAGGGAATGACTGAGGAGGACACTCAATCTTGAGCTTTGGCTACCACACTTCCTGTGCACACGCATGCATGCACCTATACACACAGCCACAGCCACACACAAGCATATACACACACACACACACAAACACACACACACACACAGTTTTCTTACCTGAGACACTAAATTTCAAGTCTTTCAAACATTCTTCAACCCACGATTCCAGGATTTTGGCCCGGCCTTTAGGACCCAGAAATGAAATAGGCAGGTTTGGAGGCAGAGCTTGAAGGAAGGCGATCAATGGTGAAGTCTGGAGAGCCACAGAGCCAGGAGAGGAAGAGGTGGGGTCCCTGGAGGGACAGGGATGTCACTGCCTAGGAGGTGTCAGCCAAATGAAGCCTCCAGGAGAAACTGAGGGAGATTATAGAGGGTGGATGAGGTGGTGGGCACAGCCCAGACACAGGGAATGATGGGGAAAAGAAAAGTCTAGATTTAGGGACAACTGTGACACACAGGAAATCGAATGAGGATGTTCTAGTGGGCTACAGAGCTGGCAGCCAGCTTTCCCCTTGTTTAGTATTGACCCTGTGTGTTTGAACTAAAAGCTGCTGACTGAAGGGTGGAGAGGCCGAGTACAGGAAGGGTTGTGTCACCATGCCAACAGAAGAGAGAGCCACCTAGGGTCTCCTTCTGGGTTGTGATGCTCATTTTTTTTTTTTTTTTTTTTTTTGGCAGGCATTGGCCACACAGGTGCAAATTATGTTAGCGCTCCTCCTTTCCTGTGTTCCGTTATTTAGAAACAAACACAGAACATTTAAAAGATAAATGTGAGGAGAGATGGAGCCATCAGTCTTTCCTTAGGGACATTCGAGTCCTAGAGAAGTGTCTTAAGGGCCTCTAAGCTCGCTCAGGGTTCCCAGTCTCACAGAGTCAACCACAGCTCCCAGGCAATGGCATGTTTAGAAAATGCTCCTCTAGCCAGACGTGGTAGCGCAGGCTTTTAATCCCAGCACTCGGGAGGCAGAGGCAGGCGGATCTCTGTGAGTTTGAGGCAAGCCTGGTCTAAAAAGTGAGTCCAGGACAGCCAAGGCTACACAGAGAGACCCTGTCTCAGAAAACCAAAAAAGAAAAAAAGAAAGAAAATGCTCCTCTAGTTTGGGTTTAGGACTCAAAGACCACAGTATGCTTTTACCTGCTTTTAATGCGAGTCTTCTAGCCGCAGCTGAGTAGTACTTTTTGGATTTGGTTCTTAGCCACACAAGGCATGCCTTCTGGCTTCATGTGAGGCATAGGAGGAACAGTGTGCCCTCCGCATTTCTAGGTACCATATGTGAAATTAACCCCACCATGCCATGTGGAATCTATCCTACATCAGGCTGAGGAACAGAGAAACGACGTGAGGGCTGGGGAGGTCACTTGGTTCCTCAAGTGCTTACCTTGCAAGCGTGAAGACTCCCCTGAGTGCAATGGCCAGAACGCATGTAAAAGAAAGCCAAGTGTGTGCTTGTAATTCTAGTGCTGGGGAGGTGGAGACAGGAGGCTCCCTGGGAATTCCTGGCCAGCCACTCTAGACAAATCAGAGAACCTCAGGCTCAGTGAGGGACACCATCTCAAAAACTAGTTGGGTGGAGAGGACTTGAAAAAGACCCTTAATCTTAACTACTGGTTTCCGCAAAACATGCACCCATGCTTGTGTGCGTGCACACATAAATAAAGAAAGAAAAGTATAATTAATTTTAAAGCATTCTATTACATTGATTGATTAATTGTGCATACGTGTGTGTTTGCAAGCGTGTATGCATGCGCACATGTGCGCACATGGTATGGGGTGCATGTGGAGGTCAAAGGACAGCTTGCAGGAGGGTCTCTCCTTCAACTACGTGAGGAATGAACTCAGGTCATTGGATTTGGTGGTAATCACCTTTACCTGCTGAGCCATCTTGCTGGCCTATAAATAATTTCTTTAAAAAAAAAAAACCCAAACCACATTTTGCCCTGATGCATATATTTTTACAATTACAAAGAACTGCAGATTTTATCTGCTTCTGCAGGGACATTCCTCTTCATGAGAAGGTTCTCCAGAGGTCGTTTCTGCCTTAAGAAGTTTATCTACTAAAGCTGTTTTTCCCTTGGCCTCTTCAGAAGTCTCTAGAACAAGGAAAGGTACAAAGAGGGAAGGGAGGGAGCCAGCTTCCTCTCCTGGGTGGTTGAACCCCATAATAACAATGGAGCCATGCTGAACCTCCTCGTGTCCCTACACTCTAACCTTTCTTTGGAACTTTCTTGTCCTCCCTTGTCTTGGAGGGATTCAAGAAGGTGGACTAATGAGGAGTCAGTGACCCATAGAAGCATCCTGTTCTGACTCAGAGATATGCTGACCTTTCTTTCTTTCCCAGACAGGCTACCCAGCAAATTGTCCCCACTTACACCCTTCTAATTGTCCCTGCTGATTAATGAGGTCACTTACGGTGTCAATTATTATCCTGCCAAGAGAATGGATATCAGACACCCATGAACTTGCTTATTCTATTAAAAAAATAAAGTAATGAGAGATGATTAATGGTGTGTGCCCCCCGAGAGAAGCCACTGGAAGGGGATGGGAGGGGGGGAGCAAGAATGAGCATGTCCCAATTAGGAGACCAAAACAACTTTTGTTGGAGAACAGCTTCCCAGTGACCTGCCCCCTTTCAAAGCAAGCCCAGTCTGGCTTCAGTGGCTCCGCGTGCTTCCTTACCCAGTGGGTCCATTTCAAACACAGACGCTGCTCAGAAATGAGTCGACGCGATCTCCCCATTACCAACTCCGCTAACGTACCCCGTCCTCTCTAACCCAACCCCACCCTCCCCTGTAGCTTCCGACACTGACTTCATTCTTGAAACACTTTACTTTTATAGCTCTTTATCATTATTTCTGCTCTGCATGGGTTCCTATCGCAACTGTCACGTGCCAGGCTCTGTGCTAGGCGTGGCATATACTCAGATAGCCAGAAGGACAACGTCCTTGTTTGGAACAGAGTTTATAGTCTGAAGCACAGGAAGCTCTATAATTTACAAGTTGAATGTATCAAGGAGCTGAACGACTCAAGAAGTGGAAGCAAAGAGAAGTTTATCCTAACATGGCTTCCAAGGTCGTGAATGCCGCAACATTCCAGGATCTCCAGCTGGAAAAGCCGGACACCTGATGAGAAGGCCCAGCATTCATTGCAATCTGAAGGCAGGAAAGTAAACCCATGTCCCGACTGAAGAGAGACCAAAGGCAACGTCTTTCTTTCTCAGCCTTTTGTTCTACTTAGCCTTAAATTGACTGAATGAGGCCCACTCACTCTGGGGAAGGCATTGTGCTTACTCGGTCTATTGATTCAGATACTAGCCTCATCCAGAGACACCCTCACGGACTTGCCAGAATAAAGACTCGCTAAATGTCTCAGTACCCTGGGCCTCAGAAAGTTGGAACATAAGGTCTGAGGAGATGGCTCAGTCAGTAAACGCTTGTTGTATAAATATGTAGACCCACGTTTGATTCCCAAAACCTACGTAAAAACCTGGGTGCTGCAAGGCTCACTTAAAATCTCAGTGCAGGGCAAACAGAGGCAGGAGAGTCCCTTGGGCTCTCTGGCAGCCAGCCTAGCTACTTGGTAAACTCTAAGCCTGTGAGAGACCCTGTCTCCACAAACAAAGTGGACAGCTCCCGAGAATTAATGCCTAGAGCTGGAACTAACACTGGCTAACATCCACAGATATGCATCTACATGTGCACATGTACCCACTTACCCACATCCCACCATGAACATGCACATGTGCACATGCATACACACACACACACACACACACACACACACACACACACACACACACACACACCCCACAATGACACAAGTGAGGCGGTACACAAAATAACTCATCGCAAATCAATTCTTTGTCAACTTGGCACTCAAACTGATCTTGAAGCATATTAATCCTCCAATAAAGACAACAACAGACTTAAAATAGTAAGCTCTTCCCTGGAGGAAGTAGTTAAAGGCGGGGAGAGGGATATTGACTTTTCTATTTGATATGGTCCAGCGAAAATGCAGGGATGTAGAAATAACACTTAAATACTGTAATGTGAAGCCATTCCATCTTATGTTTCATGATAGTGTGAGGTAAGCGATAAATAGACAAATGCATGTGCTTAATATGTGTGTGTGTGTGTGTGTATGTGTGTGTGTGTCTGAATGTGTGCACTTTCATATGCGTGGATGTGGGACTTAGAGTAAGGAGCACTTAATCAATTAAAGTCTTCATTTCTGTACCAGGTCACATGATCATAGCTAGTATTCATAACTAATGTTACCCAGTGTCCATCCAACTTCCCTTCAACACACACCTCAGTTGTTCGTGGTTCCCTCACAACGTGACCCAGATTTCCACCTTTGAAGGGTCTGGGCTATGAATAGTCTTCTGCAGACTGGAATGCCATGCTTTTACGTAGGCCATAGTCACAAATCATGATAGTAACAAGAGCCAGCCCAAGCACTGTCCTCCATTCCAGACACACGTGTGGGCATGCTGTGGGTGGCCAGGGCCAGTCTCCTTGCCTAGAATGACCCCTTCTTCGTTCATTATTAGCACAGGGCCTTTCAGAGTAGAAAGTGACTGGGCGACCATCGTGACTTCCAAGGGGGAGCGGGGCCACTGTTGTATCCCTGATGGAGCCGTGTTTGCTGTTGGAATTAGGACATCTAGGGCAGAAGACCATACGATTGCCAGAACAGGAGGGTAAAGATAGCACAAGTAATACTGAGGGGAGTTATTCTTATTTGCGTTCTGGTTTCCTGAACCTATGACACCTGACTCTGGGAGCAACCATGCCATGTACTGCTATTTTAGTCAGGGCCTCTCTACAGGACTAAAAAGTGTGAGAATGAAAACACATCCAAAGGGGATTTATTGGACTATAGACTATGCGCTAGGTAGTCCAGCAATGGCTGTCTGCATGTTGGGGTCGGGGCTGAAAACCTCATAGCTGGACACTTCAGCAGTCCCAACCCTCTGCTGAAGGCTCGGAGGATTCCGGGAGAGCCACCAGTCATTAGTGGAAGGCTGAAGAAGTCAAAGTCTGATGTTCGTGAAAGATGACAGCCAGAAGCAGCGGCAGCAAACACGACCGATGTGCTCAGCAGCAAACAGAAAGGCGGGGAGGTACAAGCTATACACACAATTCAACCTCTTTACATCTGGGCTGCCACCTGAACCTGCTGCTGCTTCTCAGGATGATCTGCCCTCCGAGTTAATCCTTCCTGCAATTGCCCTCACGGACCTGGCCAGTGATGTCTTAAGAGAGCGGCCCAATATTTTGGACCAAGAGCATCGTCACTCAGAGCAAGCTCTGGTAGCCAGCAAGAACCTAGTGGTCCAAGGACAGACAATGAGGTAGCCCTTTCCACTCTGTCTGCACAGCCTACTACCTCCTCTTGGCATCTTGAGCATTCCTAGAATGCCAGAGATTCTACGTGTTCCTGCCCCCAGGTTGGCTTCAGCTATACCCTGGCCATTTACTGGTGTTTGGACACCTGATGCTGTTTGTGTCTCCCTGGTCCATGAGGAAGAACACCTCAGAGCTCCTCGGTCTGGCTTGCTCTTCTTAGACTGGTGGTTGATCTCAGGACCCTGTGCATGGGGGCAAGTGCTCTGTCACTGAGACACATCCTCACCCCTGCCCCCCGACCCAACGTCTTCTGGAGAGTGATGATCATAGGCTGGAACATCCAAGTGCCTCACTGATTTTCACTAGTCTGTCCTGTGGAGTTCCTGAAGTGGTGATGCATCTCATTGTTCCGTGGCAGCCCCGGTAAAGAGCATCTCCCTCTCCCCAGAGAGGGTTGCTCGCTGGTTATGATTTGGAGGGATGCAGATGCAGAGGTAACAAGCTTCTAGACCATAATGCCCCCTCTATGAAAGGACTTTTCCCCACTCACCGTCCTTCATTCATGGCTCTTGTGCCTCAGGTTCTGTCCCAGATGTTGGGCCAGTTTTTCAGGCTCCTGTGGAAGGAAATAATGTCTACATCTGCTAGAATGCTCCCAAAAAAAAAAAAAAAAAAAAAAAATCCCCTCTCTTGGGGAGGCTGGTAATTAAGCAGTCATGGTAAACAAATGAGGACGAGCAGCTGGTTGTAGCCATTTGTTCTCCTGTCATTGGTTGCGGAACAATTTCATAAATTTCATGGGAAGTTGGGCTTTCTTCTCTCCCCCTCTCTTGTGCACACCATCCCTTGGTGTGAAGTGTTCTTCCTTGCTTGCTCCGTGGTTCCCCCTGCCATTTAGGTGATAGCTGGATGCTACCTTTCAGAGCCCCTGGATACCCCCGGCGCTGCATCCCTTGGGTGGCATGATAACAGAGTCTTCAACAGTACAAGAATTGATTGGTAACTGTGCTCCTGAGCCCAGCACTGTTTTCAATGTGGGGGTCAGGTGAGCGAAGCCAGTGGCCAATCTCTGTCCTCACTGATTAATGATCTCACTGGTAAAGTGGATGCAAAAGTAAGGATGAGAGCCAGAGAGATGGCTCAGCGGATTAAGGCACTCGGCCTCAAACCAGATAACCAGAGTTCAACCCCCAAGTCCCACACAGTGGAAGAAGACTGACTATTTACAAAGTGTCCTATGACCTCCACAGGGTGCTGTGATGTGTACCTGCCCCGCTACAACACGCACAATAAATATATATGTAATTTAAAAAAATCTATGAGTAAGGATCAAATTAGAGAACATTTCAGATGTTGGTCATCGGTTTGGAGATGAGAAGACCAGAAGCCAAACAGGAGGAAGCCTGTCCAGCGTAACAGGCTGGTGAGAAGCCCTCGGTGCAGGTGATGTGCAAGCAAAGCCTGCAGAGGATAAGGAAACTGGCCCCTCACCGCACAGCTGGGGAAGATGGCTGCAGAAAGCTGTGGGGGCAGGAGGCATCAAGGGCTTGCAGCAGACGCTGCCTCAGTGTGTTTGAGAGATGACAATGGGCCTTTGTGGTTAGGGTGAGAGAGCAAGAGGGAGGGCGGCTACCTGTGACATGGAGGGAACGTGGGGGCGGAGAGAGTCCTTCAGGTCATTATGAAAACCTCGACCTTTATTCCAAATCAAAGGAAAGGCCTTGAAGGTTCTGAGCAAAGAAGCGGACTGTTCTGACTTCAGATGGTGCTTCCAGCTGCTACACTGCACATGGCTCATAGGTACACAGAAAGGGAAGTAAGGGGCTGCTTAGGAGGTGATGACAGTGACCGAGAGGAGAGCGGATGCTGCTCTGGTCTGGTTCTAGGATGATGGCAGTGTCGTGTTGAGAAGTCGTTGGTTTCTGGAAACACATATGTAAATGCCTCTATGTGGTGTGTGTGTGTGTGTGTGTGTGTGTGTGTTATATGTGTGTACATGCGTATGTGAGTGTACATATGTGGAGGATGGAAGTCACCATCAGGTGTCTTCCTATGTTGTTCCTCCCTTTACTTTTTGAGACAGGGTGTCTAATTGGCCTTGGAGCTTGCTGATTGGCTAGGTTGGCTGGCCAGTGGTTTCAGGAGCTCCTCCTGTCTTCACCTCCTCAGTTCTGAGATTATAGGCACATCACCATGCCCACTGGGGATTGAATTCGGGTCCCGGGCTTGGGTAGCACTTGGTCCCCTATGCTGACTCTCCGGCCCTGTAAATGCCTCCCTTTGAGGTTGAACTCCTTGAGGGATACAGGCGGCTTATGAAGGTCTACCATCAGAAGCAAGCTCAGAACATGACATTTAATCAGGCGCACAGTGGAAATTTGTTGCATGAATGACTGTGAGCAAAAATTACTAAATGTGACTAGTGGGAATAGTTGGCTTCAGGTCTTTTTCTCCTATATATCAGATCATAGAGCAAGTTTCAAGCAACATCTTGCCTGGGATTCCCACGTTGATGCCAAAAATCAGGCTGTCCGTGCCCAAGTCTCTCAAGGTCTGCTGCTTTAGCTCTGCTATTTGTCCCTGCAGCAGGACTTCGCAGAGCCGCTGGTACACAAAAGGTCCTAAGCCTTCTTCATGCATGGTTCTAGTGGTGTCTCTGCCATGTCCCATGGTGCTCCATGGGTAAAAAGAAGAGCTTATAATTAGAATCAAATCTCTCCCCCCCCCCCCCCGTGTATACAACTTTATAGTAGCTAAAACATAACTTGAAAGATGAAAGATTTTAGTTGTGTCTCAATAGCTGTAGCCAGGGTCTTGGTGGATGCCTCATTCAGTACAGTGCTTGTCATGCAGGGATTGGGGACTTGGGTTTCAATCCCTGGCACTGTGTAAAAACCTGGGCATGGTTATATGAGCCTGCAATCCTAGCACTGTGGAACCAGAGAGAGAAAGATCCCTGGAGCTTGGTGCCCGGGCCACCTTGCCAAGCTAGTGAGTTCCAGGTTTCGTGAGAGACCTTCTATCACAAAACATGGTGGAGGGTTAGTGGGGTGACTCAGTGGGCAAAGGCACCTGTCACCAAGTCTGATGACCTGAGTTCAATCCCTGAGATCCACATGGTGGCAAGAGAAAGGTGACTCCTGTCTGTCATTGTCTGACCTCCACCTGGGCACCTGTGGCACGTACTTACTCTTCCATCCAAAATAAAATCCGTGTAAATAATTTTGAATATAGTGGAAGGTAACATCAACATCTGGCTTCCACGTGCATGGACTCACATATGCAAACAATTGGATACTGCACACATGTACACATATACAAGTGTGTACCCATGCCCAACACATGCACACAAATACACACTCTTACACTCATGTGTACACATAGAGGGAGGGAGGGGGCAGGGAGACAGACAGAAAGACTAGTAAAAGGTATGTACTTGTTGCTCAGACTCTCCACTCTTGGAACTTAACTGGAGACTGCCAGCCTCCAACCCTATTACCCCCAACATTCCATGACACCTGTTTTGTGTCACACCAAAGCCCAAGCCCACAGCCCTGTAAAGGTATGGTATGTGATGGAACACAGCTTGATGATGAATCTCCAGCCCACTGTTTTAAATTCCCAAGAGAGGTGCTGATTGATAACACTCAATACTGCTTGGACATACACTATCCCAGAGTCGTCATAAGTTCCCAGTATCACCCCGGGGCACTTTGTCATTGATAGTTGGCAGCCACAGCTCAGTTTTATATGGGGCTTGATTTGTTCACCTTCCCAGGGAAATCTGCTCACAATCCCTCAGTGGCATTCAGCACCATGGCCTGGGTACACAGTTGCCAGGCCCAGGAGCAACAGTATTCTGGAAAACACTCCAGCTCTGAAAGTCCCTGTGCTTGGTGCATTTGCATTCTGCCTGGGTACCACAGATCCCCTACTTTTAGATCTCAGCGGGTGAGCATTTTCTGACTCTGGTTCTTGGCTCTGAACCAATCCACATCCTAAAAGTATATATGGGGACTCGGACATCACCCTCACTCCCAGCCAGTCAGGCCTAGTATCAGTATCCTGGCCTTTCGAAACAAAAATACCTGTGCAGCTGAAAAAACGAGGTTTCTAGACCCAGAAGGCATCTTCTGGAGAGACAGGAGCCCACCGGAGAAAAATATTTGGGGGTTAAATTGTCTTTCCAGCAGGCTGCAGGCCATTGCCAGCACACCCTAAGAAAATGGGGGTTAAGGCTCTCAGTATGTCAAACACCAATAACAGGGTCTTCAGCTCTTGGGGCAGCCCCAGCCCCAGCTGTTCTGCCTGTCATTGCTGGAGACTTTAAGGACTCCCAAGTTCAACAGTGTCAGTGGTCTCCTGGCTGATGTCAAAACTCCCCAGTCTCTGTGACCTGCCTTCTCTGGGTCTGTCATTTCACCGCCATGCATGGAAACCTGATTTCTTTCTAAGTTCCCAGTTTGGGAAGCTCTTGATGAAATGCAAATGTGAGTTTCCAGAGAAAGCCTGAGTCTCTAGGGGTGAGGGAGTGGGGGGGTCTGTGTATTGTGTGTGATTATGACTAATGTCCATCAATTACCTGCAAATTACTAGATGGTACCCATAATGATAGTTGTTTTCAGCTTAATGGTTTATATATCTAACTAGTGGCTGCTGTCTGGTATAGGGCTGCTGGCCAATCAAAACACTATTTACCCAGCCTGTCAGTCTGACAAATTTGCTTACATTTGCTCTTTTATTCCCAAGGTCAATTGACATGACTTTTTTTGGATATCATTGTTTGATGTGCTAAGAGCCTTAAATAAGAACCACTCAATAAAGGCCCAATTGGCTATATTACTGTTTATTTCTAGATAATTCCATATTAGTTGGGCTCTATAAGATCAAGGGTAGCGATATGCATGAGTGGCTCCCAGACAAGGGCTTTTATTGTCAGGGCCTCAGATCTCCAAACAGCTGGGCAGGATTTAAGACTCCCCAAATTCTGAGCAACAGCCAATATAGCAGTAGCCTGGACCCCCTGACCTGCCTTCCCTGGGCATATCACGTCCCCAGAGAGGGTTCCACAGAACCCCAGTACACAGCATGCACAGAAAGTTAAAGAGCCTGAAATCAGTGGAGTTTGGCAACTTTTGTATAGAAGCCATTTTGGCCTGGGAAGTTTGCATGGGCTCTCGGTCTCTGTCTCTCTGTCCCTCTGTCCCTCTGTCTCTCTGTCTCTGTCTGTTTGTGTCTCTGTCTCTGTCTCTGTCTCTGTCTCTGTCTCTGTCTCTGTCTCTGTCTCTGTCTCTCTCTCTCTCTCTCTCTCTCTCTCTCTCTCTCTCTGTCTCTGTCTGTCTGTGTCTCTGTCTCTGTCTCTCTCTGTCTCTCTCGGTCTCTCTCTGTCTCTGTCTCTCTCTCTCTGTGTCTGTGTAAGTAAGTAAGCATGAACTTGTATGAGCATATGTGTGTGCACGCATGAGGAGGTCAAAGATAAACCCCAAGCATTTTTCTACGTCTCTCTTCGCCTTGTGTTTTTGAGAGCTGAGGTTTCACTTTTTGCCAGCAACTCATGGATTTGGCTAGGCTGGCTGGCTGGTAAACTCCAGCTGTGTCTGCCCCCATCTCCCTAACACTGGAACTCTGAGCCCGTGCCACCATCTTTGGATTATTTTATGTGGGTTCTAGGGGAATCCAACCAACTCAGGCCCTCACATTTGCAGGGCAAGCGCTTTACTGAGTGTTCTCCCCAGGTCCTTACCTTGGTTTATTAAAAGCCTCACAAGCACTTTATTTTTGTTTACTTCTGACAAGTCCTGGCTTGCCTGTGCTGAACACAGCAGGCCCCAAGTCTCTGTTTAATCACTGAACACCCTGACACTTTATTGGAGAGCAGCTCTGCTAGGTTCTGGGTCCTCCCTAGACCTCCCGAACAGGAATATCGCATTGTTTTAATCACCTTCTGCACTTGTAGCAACCTCATCTTCCAGGGGCTTCCTGCCTTCCTCTGACCCTGCCCTTCACCCCTTCATGCTCGACATATTTTACAAAGTCCCTCTGTCCTGAGTACTTGTCCCTCTGTCCTGAGTGCTTTTGGGGAAGGACATATTCAATGCTTTCTGCTTTTTGCCCTGGTGTCCCAGCCTTCTCTGTTACTCCATGGGCAGAGGTCAATCTCAGATGTCACCCTTCCTCCATAGAGGTCAGGGATGAACCTCAGGCATCTTCCTCACTTGCTCTCCACCTTGGCATTTTTCTTTAAATGCAGGGACTGTCACCTTTATTTAACCTGAAACTCATGGATTTAGCTAGGCTAAGTAGCTGGTAAACCAGAGATCCTCCTGTCTCCACCTCCAGGGACTGAGGGATTTCCACAAGTCACTGAGTTCCTCAGCCCAAATTCGAGGGTCTCTCCATCCTGGTGGCCATAATATGACAGATAGTAGATCCATCTACCCATTCATCCACCCACCTATCCATTTGTCCATCCATCCATCCATCCATCCATCCATCCATCCATCCATCAGCCTACATGAGGGTTGAGCAGAACCCTCGCAGAGTCTTCAGTCTGCTCAGGAAGATCTGACCTAAATACAGCAACTTCAATAAGAATCTTCCGATGCCTAGGAACAATGTTTGGATGAAAATGGGATTTGGGTCAGGAGAGGTCAAGTTATGATGTAGCCATTCATATATATGCGTGTGTGTGTGTGTATCCACATATATGCTTTTTGATGCTATGACATCATCTTGGGTGGGAGAAGCATGGCTTGCTAATATGAGATAGAAAACCCAGAACCCCTGTTCTTTATCAAGGCAGACATCCCAAAGTCAGCTGCCTCCTCAACTGAACTCTCAAGTGAAACCCCAGGGCTTGGGTGCCAACATGGCATCATACTTGCGGAGTGGATCCTGACCCAGCAAAACTTGCCTTGTCCTTTCCTGTAAGCCACAGTAAAGGACTTGGCCTCACCCTCCCTGAACCTTCTGCCTCCTGCAGACCCCGCTGACTCCTCATGTGGCATGTATAACAGTGACCCTGTACTCTTGGGAACTCAGCCAAGCTCTTCCTTTTTGTCTTTTTGGACTTTTGAGACGGTGTCTCACTCTGCAGCCCTGGCTGGCCTTGACTCACTGTGTTGCAAGGGCTGCTTTGAACTTGACGGAGTCCTCTTGTCCTAGCCTTCGAAGTGCTAGGATTACAGGCATGAGCCACTATGTCTGACTCCAGACTCTGTTTGCAGTGTCTCTTGATCTCTTGATCTGTTTCCACCCTGAACTTGATAATACCAAAAGCTGTATTTGAAAGCACTGTGCCAACACACCTTCCCATCGCACTGGCTTAATTCACAATGGCCTCCTACTTTCTGATCGTGCGTGCTCTGAAAGGGCTTACTGGCTTTCTGTCTCAGGGAATGATCCTGGGATCCTAGGTGAATACGGTTCAGGATCACTGCAGCAAGAGACCAGAGGAGGACTTAGCAATAAGAGCTCCCTCCTAGATACAGTGTGCTTCCCAGCTTCCCAGTTCCCCACGCTTCCACGAACCAAGCCCAGGCCAGGGCCAGGCCAGACTGACCTGGAAGGAAGGCTTAGAAACTCAAGGATGCCTGGCATCCTAGAGAGTTCCACAGACTTCCTTGGGGACCCTCGGATTTGAGCTGAGGAACTCAGTGACTTGTGGAAATCCCTCAGTCCCTGGAGGTGGAGACAGGAGGATCTCGAGTTTCAGGTTAAATAAAGGTGACAGTCCCTGCATTTAAAGAAAAATGCCAAGGTGGAGAGCAAGTGAGGAAGATGCCTGAGGTTCATCCCTGACCTCTATGGAGGAAGGGTGACATCTGAGATTGACCTCTGCCCATGGAGTAACAGAGAAGGCTGGGACACCAGGGCAAAAAGCAGAAAGCATTGAATATGTCCTTCCCCAAAAGCACTCAGGACAGAGGGACAAGTACTCAGGACAGAATGGACTGTCCTAAAAGTCAAGACACCTCGTCCAGAAGTAACTCTGAGATACTGTGATGAGATTTGGCGGATGATGGTGAGTCCGTTAGATGACAGCTGTGAATTGAGGAGGGGAAGTGAGAGAGTGTGCTGAAAAGGAAGCAGACTGTGTGAGTATCTGAAGCGGAGGTATGGACACTGAAGGAGTGGAAGCCAGTGGTGTCCAGGGTTGGGGACCAGAGAGACACTGGGAAGGGCACACTGACATTATTTGGTTTGTGCACACATGGTGGGAAGTGGAATCTTAGAGTCATTTTGATTATTGTCTTCAAATTCTCAACAGGAAATTTACCCCTTCATTGCTTAAGCCATGGATGGACCACTGTCTGCAACCCTTGACAGGCCCCTAGCCAGAAAAGATGGGAGGTTATCAGAGCCAGGAAGGAAGTGGAACAGAAAATATGGCGGGGCTGAGTCAGGCAGGCATATAGCTGCCATCGGGGATTCTGCTTTTGACTCTAAGAACTGTAGAAATCTGTGGGTGTGTTCTGAACTAAGAGTGTTTGGAACCCTGTGTATTACTAGTTTCCAGGGCTCTGGGTCGCTCCCTTTGCAAGTCTGGTCGTGTTCATATGTAGAACACGCTGTACATTTTATAGTCAATAACAGCAGATCTCAGCAGCGACAGGATTAGGACTTCCTACCGCTTCTTGTACCACGTGCCTCTACTAACTGTGGCCTCTGTCACTGAAGGACCCACTCACCCTTTCAGTATTGTTTCCTAGCTTTGGGTGAAAGATTAGAAAGACTGCCACGCTTGACCTGCTCTTCCGATAGACGACACAATGGCCTCTGTGCAGGCCTCAGAGTCAGCAGCTAGTCTGGAGTTGACCTCAGAGGGAGTGGACTAATAGAGAAAGAGGGGAAAGGATGCTTTGTGTATCCAAACATCCAGGATTTAACTCTCCCCAGCTCCAGGCTTAGTGCCTTTGAGTGTTCCGTGCTAGAATTATCTACCAACCTAGGAAAAGCAGCAGAGCGCTGGTAAATACCCGATTAGAAGAAAAGCCTAGCAAGCTGAAGTTCCATATATTGCCAGTGATAAAACTGTAATTGTTTGTTGACAGCGTACATTAGCTATTCTCAGCTTGTGTCAATATTGTACCAAGGAGCCAGGGTCTGGGAATCTGCAGTGACAGCACGGAAGCACTCTGGAGCGAACCCAAAGATCAGGATCCACAGTTTCCACACAGGAGAGGGATGTATTCCCAAAGACACCTGTGCAAGAAGAGCTCGGGCAACCTGGAAGTTCCCCCATGGCATTGGTTACTTTTCTCATCGTGGTAGCCAAATGCCACCACACAGAAGAAACCTGGAGGAGAGAAGGCTTATTTTGACTCATGGCTTTAAAGGGGTACAGCCCATTATGACGAGGAAGGTATGGCAGGGTCTACGACAACAAGAGAACGTGGCTGAACTGCTCACACCTTGGTAGATCAGGAAGCAGCAAGCAGGACCAGAAGTGGGACTTGGCTAAAACCCTCGAGGCCTGGCCCTAGAAAGCTGTAGTTACCAGCTGGGCCCCATCTCCTGACATGTTCAGTAACCTCCCAGGGAAGTGTATCGGTTAGGGACCAAGGTTCATGCACCCATGGAGGACGTGTCATATCAATTCATAACAACTGTGATACTGTGTGCCATTTGAAAAAAAGAGTCTCACTGTTGGTCACTGAAGGAGAAGGTTTTACCCAGGCTGAGTCTGAGAAATGGACCCAACAGGATCATTCTAGTAGACATGGGTGCAGGGCCAAGTGGCAGCTGCTGTCAACTGGGCTGACAAGGATCAGAGGGGTAGAGCCAGGAGGTCCGAGCAAGTTAGTGACTGAGCCTCATCGAAGGTGAGGATCCAGCAGACATCTGTCACTGGCAGATGCCACCACTGAGGGTGAGGCAGGGTTTCTGGTACATAGGAAAATCCACAAGAAACTGAAGTCCAAGTGAGTGGAGATTTGTGATTTTGGCTGTGGTTCTGAGGTCAGTCCACCTCCAGTGAGAGCCCAGATGCTGCTGCTGGGGAGGGCGTCACAAAGATTAACTGCAAGTTCCAGGTCCAACCCCGAGATCAGAGCCAATGGGAGTCTCAATCCTAAAAAAAAAATGCAACACAAACCACATATATGATTTTTAAGCTCTTAGTTTTGAAATAATTAGTGTACTGGTTAGTATTAACTATCAACTAGACAGAATCTACAATCCACTGGGAAATGAGCCTCCGTGTACACCTGTGGGGATTATCTTGATTGGATTGATTGAGGCAGGAAGATCGGTCCACTGTGGGTGACACCATTCCATAGGCTGAGGTCCTGGACTGAATAAAAAGGAGAAAGTGGCCTGAGCATTCATCCATTCCTCTCTGATCTCGATTATGGGTGTGATGTGACAAGCCGCCTCAGGCTCCTACTGCCTCGACTTTCCTGCCATGACGGACTCTGGTTTTTGAGCTGTGAGCCTGGATAAGTCCTTTCCCCCTTAAGTTACTCCTGTCAAGGTATTTTACCAGAGCAGCAGGAGAAGACACTAGCACAATGATGGACTCTTAGGAATTTGCCAAGATAGTGCAGAGAGGTCCTGATGACCTTTCACCATGATTGCTCCATGTCTCTCATGACTGGAGCACAGTGAAAACCAGGGGACTGATGTTCCTGCGACAGGTGTGCATACTTCTGAGACAGGCATAGCATAGGATAGGTTAGCGACCCAGGACGCTACTGGCTTAAGTTGCAAACACACTCCTGTCCAAGCAATCGAATTAGCAACCTGGGATGCCTCCTGCGTTGAGCTGCATGCACCCCACCCACCGCACAAAGCAGTCGGGTCACTTCATTATGTATAGCTTCTCTATCAATCTCTGGTAACTGCCTCTTTGTGGCCAAACCTATCTTGAAACTAAGGGGAGAGGGCTGATCCAGCCTAGACTGGTTTAGGGTGAATGCCCACTAAGGCAAACCGTGTCCCCCGAGTGAACTTTTTGGGATAATTCCCTGTTTGTCATCTTATAGAAAGCATATGATTAAAGGGATGCATCCATGGGAAATCCATACACAGTGAAACTAGGGCTTACATGATCCAAGTCTGCCAATCAAAATAGGAAGCCACCTGTATCACACTGCTTGAAACAAACCCTTCTCCTAGATTCATAAAGAAAGCCCTAAACAGTAACCATGGCCTTGAAAGTATTTCCTACTGAGTCTGCCTCTCTCTGTGCCTCTACTTTGTTTCTGAATAAACCCTCTTCCTGCTTTGCTATTTGTTTGTACTTTGTCAGTTCTTTTAGCGAGATGCCAAGAACCTTAGGAGATTGGTCCAGACAGAACCCACCAGTATCGCTTGTCTCCTCCCAGTCTCCCCTCCCTCCCTCATCCCTTTTCCTCCCTCCCCTAGTCCTCAGAAAGGGGGAGCCCTCCTCCCCATCACATGTCCCCAGCCTATCAAGTCTCATCTGGACTGCCTGCATCCTCTTCCTCTGTGACCTGGCAAGGCCACCCCAGCTGGGTCTTGAGGTAGCACTATTCCCAATTATCTGAGATCGCACCAGATTGGTTTCCAAAATGGTTGTCAAGTTTGCACTCCCACCATCAATGGAGGAGCGTTCTCCTTCCTCCACATCCTCGCCAGCATGTGCTGTCACTTGAGTTTTTAATCTTAGTCATTCTGATAGATGTAAGATGGAATCTCAGAGTTGTTTTGACTTGCATTTCCCTGATGACTAAGGACATTCAGCATTTCTTTTTAAGTGTTCCTCAGCCATTCGATATACCTCTGTCAATTCTCTGTTTAGCTCTGTATCCCATTTTCAAATTGGATTATTTGGTTTGTTGGTGTTTGATTTCTGAGGTTCCTTATATATTTTGGATATTAGCCTTCTATGGGATGTAGGTTGGTGAAGATCTTTTCCCAGTCTGTAGGCTGTCATTTTGTTCTGTTGACAGAGTCTTTTGCCTTCAGAAGCTTTTCAGTTTCATTCTGTCCCATACATTAACTGCTGATTGTAGAACCTAAGCTGATGGCGTCCTGTTCAAGAAGCTGTCTCCTGCGCCATTGAATTCTAGGCTCTTCCCCACTTTTTCTTTTGCAGGGTGATAAATATGGATCTATTTGCATTTTTCTACCTGTAGACCTCCCAGTGTGTTTTCTTTTTAAGAAACCATTTTCAGAGTAACTGATGGTTTTATACGCCCATCATCAGTCGTTCCATGCCATTGCCAGTATCACCTAAGCCATGGTCTTATTTCAGTTGTGTGAATACATAACACTCAGATATCATTGGGTATTTTTATTTTTATTTTGAGGATTTCATAAGTACTGTTTTTACATCATTTTCACCAATCCCACTCTCTGTGCCAAACCTTCATGTGTCTCTCTTCTCCCTTTCAAATTCATGACCTTTTCTTCAGTTCTGTGTGTGTGTGTGTATGTGTGTGTGTGCATGCGCGTGCATGTGCGCACACATGGATACAAACACACACATACACACACATATGCCTTTATATACACACATACATATAAGCTGAGTCTACTTCGTGTTGATCACCTGTTTAGAGCTGACCGCATGGGACTGGATAACCTATCAGGATGCTCATCTCTGGAGAAAACCAAATCTCCCTCACTTAGCAGCTGTTGGTTGCCAGCAGCTCTTCATCTAGGAGGGAGACCCTGGGCAATTTCTCTCTTCCTCGTTGCCATGATGTTGTCATTACACAAGTTCTTTTCAGGCAGTCATGTCACTGAGCTTTTACAGGAGCAGCTGCCCTGGCTAGCGTAGAGGATGCTGTCTCACAGTAGATGTCCTGACCCTGTGAGTCTCCTAGCTTTACTGCCCATCCTTTGGAGAGTCACCCTAAGCCGCAGTGGGGATTGTGTTGTAGATTATCACATGGGCTTGGGCACTTTTGGTTCTCTGCATTTTGACCAGTTGCTGGGGTCTGTAATAAGCACGGTCTGCTGTAAAAAGAATTTTCTTTGACAAGGTGTGAGAGCTACACTTGAAAGCCACTGAGAGCAACACTTAGGAAGTGTATTGGTTTAGGAGAGCAGCATAGTAGGTTCTCCTCGCTGTGCCTTCATTCTGCATTCTCATAGATTGCCAAGACAGTCATCATCTTTTCAGGCTTATTTGCCATCCAAATAGCCTTTTTGGTAAATGAATCTTTCCTTACTTTGCTGATTGTCTAATTGGGTTGTTATGCTTTTACCTTGCTTTTAATCTTAGGGAAAAAACATTCAGTCTCCCAGCATTAAGTGACACCAACCGGGCATGTTGCAAATGGTTCTTACAAATTTAGAAAAACAAAGTTTCTCTCTATTTGTAGCTTCTGAAAGTATGAGAGTGGGCGTGCATGCATGCATGTGTGCGTATGTGCATGTGTGTGTGCACATGTGTGTGTGTGTTGGTGTATGAGTGTATATGTGTGTGTTGTGTATACACACAAATATATAAATATATATATATATATCATATAAACATATGTCATAAATATAGACATTCAATTTTTGTCAAATGCCTTTTTTGCACTGGTTGATACGGCAAACAAAATTTTTGCTTTTAGTCTGTCAATATGGTAGTGCTAATGATTTGTTTTCAAATGTTGATGTAGCCTTGCTTTCTTAAAGTAACCCCTTTCGGTCATGGTGTCTAATTACTCTTGGATGGTGTGGAATTGCTTCAGATTTGGGCTGATGTGGATGTGGCATTTTGTTGGTCTTTGGTTTTATTATTGGTCCTGTTTCTAGTGGCACAGTAATACTGGCCTTATTGTAGTAATGTGGAAGGAATTTCCCATTTGGATTGTTCAGAAGAAATTGTGCCTGTACAATTGAGGTTCATTTACCTTGATACACTCAGTAGTGACTCTAACCCTGGATATTCCTTTTGAGAGAGTTTGCTTTTATTTTTTTTAAGGCTTGTTTTATTATTTTTATTTATATGTATGTGTGTATCTGTGTGAGTCTATGCCATGATGGTGAGGGACCCCACACAGGTTAGAAGGAGTTGGATCCCTTGGAGCTGAAATGACAGGCAGTTGGTGGGCCTCCCAAAGTTGGAACCGAACCCTCATCTTTTCTCAATGTGCAGTACAGCTTTTCACCAATGAGCAGTCTCTAGAAGCCTCCCCCCTTTTAGTGAGCTTGAAGGTTACCAGTTCAATTTGCATAATCATTGTAAGGTTAATCGAATTGGCAAAGGTATGGAAATGTGTGCTTTTTAGGTAAGTGATCATTTTCATTTAATTTGTGGAGAGTGTCTTCTGTAGTCATGGCTCTTATTTTAATAACTGCAAAACTGAGTTTCCTTAACCCTTGCCAGCTCTGAACATTTGCCAATCTAATAAATGAAGAGTGAATTTCTAGACTTGATTCTCACAGGGATATATAAACATATATATATACACACACACACATATATAGTTTTTCTTTTTTAATTTTTTGATTTGTGTGTGTGCACGCAATCAATATTTGAGGGAACAGTTCCGTGTGTGTGTGTGTGTGTGTGTGTGTGTGTGTGTGTGTGTGTGTGAATGCATGCATGAGGAGGTCAAGAGTCTTGTGTGTCATTCGTAGGTGCCATCCACTATTTGTTCATTCACTCATTAAATTCTTACGTGCTTGTGTGCTGCATGTATGTATGTGCATGTGCAAGCTCACGTGCATGCATGTGGAGGCTGGAGGTTGACAGTAGGTGTCTTCCTCTATCTCTCGCCATTATACCTTTTAAAATTATTTTTTTTTATTATTTTATCTTGTGGATGTTTTGCCTGCATGTATGCATACCTGGCACAGAAGAGAATACCATATCCTCTGAAACTGGAGTTATAGACAGTTCATGGTGAGCCACTGTGTAGGTGTTGGGAATGGAGCCTGAGTCCTCTCGAAGGACAGCTAATGCTCTCACTCGCTGAGCCACCTCTTCAGCCCCTCCAGCCCCTCCACTTTGTTGCTCAGTTAGGGTCTCAGTGAACCTGGAGTTCCCTGATTGGCTAGATGGGCTGGCCAGCAAAAGCCCCAGATCCCCTTGCCTCTGTCTCCCAGCACAGGAATTATACACACAAATGGCTGTTTGCAGCTTTTTCATGGGTGCTGGGATCTGCATTCAGGACCCTAAGATTGCACAGCAAACACATTTCCCACTCAGGAGATGCCCCCCCCACCCACCCCACCCCAGTCCCCCCCCCCACCCCGCTTCCTTACATCTTTTTTTTGAAACCAGGTCTCTCACTGGCCCAGAGCTCACCAAGTGGACCAGGCTGTCTGGCTAATGAGCTCCAGGGATTCATCTGCCTCTGCTGCCCCATTGCTGGGATTACAGGCACATGCCCAGCCATGCCCAGCCCTTTCCCCTTCTCAACACAGGATCTGAAGATAGAAGTCAGGGTGCTTGTGCATTCAGGCCCAGTGTTTTACTGCTCCAGCTGTCTGTCCAGCCCTGGCTTTCGTATTTTCATCATCCTCCAGAGTTTGTGTGTCTGTGTCCTTGTCTTTGTCCTCTCACTTACTGATTTGTAAGCAGTATTTCTAACCAGGTATGGTTTGTGGAATATCTAATTAATGTCTTCTCTTTAGCCTTTTTACGCGTGCACGCGCGCGCGCGCACACACACACACGTAAACACAGGCACATGCACAGGGATGCACATGCACTTTTAATTTTCATGTAGTTCAACCAGTAGATTATTTCAGGTCTCTGGGGGTATCATGCCCTATCTGCACTTAATCAATTTTAGGAGCTAGAAGCTCAAGTCAGACTAGCTTGAGACAGAACAAAAGGAAAAAAAAAGAAAAGAAAAGAAGAGAAGAGAAGAGATATGGACGTATGTAAGCAGGCACCGAGGAGAGGCATCTTCGTGTGGCTGGAGCACAGATTTTACAGCCCTATGGTCAGGCCTCTGGCTGTCTCCCCTCCCACTACTCAGTTCTGTTTATACCCGTGTGGCGATACCATTTGCTCCACTAAGATAAGAGACTCATGGCAGTCCAGAGCTTGCATTTCATTGATTTAAGGTCCAAAAAAAAATGGAAGGCTTTCAGAGACCACGGCCTGTACCAAATGAAGGACTCAGGGTGGCCATGGGAGGCTGATGTCAGCTCCACCCTCCCCTCCACACCCTGAACCAGTCTGTGGGAGTGAGAGATGGTGGGCCATGATCGCTCATCTCTGCAGTTGATAGGAAGATGGCTACAAGTCAGGACTCCATGCTGTGGATGACTCCCTGGAAGGATGAAGGACAGGAAGAAACAAAAGGTCTCAAGCTGGTCCTTCTAAAAAGAGCCCTTCCTCCTCATAATAGGCTTCTAAATTCTTATCCTTGTAATACAGGTGGTAAAAAGACACTATGTGTGTATGCATGTGTGCATATGTGTCTATGTGTGCGTGCGTACATAGCTATGTGTGCATGTGTCTCTGAGCATGTATGTATAGATATATACATGTGTACATGTGTGTGGGTATGTATGTGCATGCACATGTGCTCATGTGTATATGTATGTGTGTGTGGTTTTGTGTATATGTGTGTATTTGTGTGTGTGTGTGTGTGTGTGTGTGTGTGTGTGTGTGTGTGTGTGTGTTGGGAGTGCGAATATGGAGCTTTCTTAGATGTCGTTATGCTTGGAGAGATGCATTGAAATATATTTCCTCACCCATAATCACCTTTTCTTTAAATTCTATTAGTTTATTTTGAGTTAACATTTATCTTACAAGATGAGGGTGGTGGGAGGGTTCAGGGCTTCATCCAGCACAGGTCTTTTCACGCACGGTTGGTATTTACAGATATGTGCTTTAACTCATGGAAGCCCAGAGCTCTCCACAGGACACCTTAGATGTCAGGATGATACATACCAGTGGGATGCACTGGACAGGACTGAGTTTCTCCAGCTATCTCAACAATGAGGGTAAAGGTGAACACTGAATTCTCACCCAGTGCCTTCCTGGTGATGGGAAGAGGCACCTTGAGTCTCAGCAAGGGGATGGAGGGCAAAGATGAAGAAGAGCCTGAGCGATTACATACCAGCCTGTGCCCAGTTAGGTCTCTGGTGGGAGCTGGCATGTGCCGATGCCCAGTGGTGAGAAAATATTGTCCTTGATGTCAGTACTCACAGATAGATAACGCATGTATAGCCACACACACATACACATAAATACGTGTAGCCCCGGCTGGCCCTGAACATATGATTCTCCTGTCTCAGCCCCTGAGTATTAGCCATTATAAAGCAAGTGTCATTATGTGTGTCCATTGTCATATTTTAGAAGACCTTAAAAATGACTCAGTGCTAAGGATGTGTTATCTGAGGGTCAACAATGCCTTTGTTTTTAACTCAGTATATTTTTTCCCCATGAAAATACTAGAACTAAAACAAAAACATTGTTCCCCATTAAAAGCACGACCAGCGTGATGCCGTTTGTGTGGAGTTATTTCATGGAATTGTGGTCTCACCCGGTGATCCTCGCATCTCTTTGTATGTCAGCTGCCAAGAATCATGATTGCTAGATTGCGTTGGGCCCTTTATCTTTTCAGCTTTCTTCTTCTTAAACTAATAAGCACGTTTTTCTCCCTATAAAATGGTAGATGTTCCTTTTAAGAATAAACAATCATAAGAGACACCCACACCCTGCTCCTGGGAGTCAGCTGCACTCTTCTCAGTATGTGAACAAATCTTGTTGAGGGCAGCTGTCAGCTGCAAACCCATCATGGATTCCACCCAGGCCTTCAAAGCACCTCAGGCAGACATGGAGAAACGAGGAGATGAAACCAGTAAAGGAAGAAAAATATACCAGCCCAAGGAGCAGGCCTTCCACTCAGGGACCGGGCCATAGCTTTGAGGAGTTGCCCCTCCAGTTTTCTGTGTCAGAAGACACTGTTTCCGGACCTCCTGCTGGGGATCATCTTGCCCTTGAACTTTCTCCCTACGCCTCCGGTTTGTTGTTAACTACAGCGTTACTGTGACAACATGCCTGAACCAATCCACTTAAAAGGGGGAAAGGTTCGTTTTGGTTCATAGTTTTGGGCATTTCAGTCCATAGCCAGTTGTGTTCCTGTTGATCTGGGACTGGCAGCGAGGCTACATATCATGGCTGGAGGGAAAAAAAAAAAAAAAAAAAAAAGGCTGTTCATCCTAGAACAGACAGCAAACAGAAAGCAAGCCAGAGTTAAGGATCGGTGGTACAGTGTTTGCCTGACATGGGACAGAGTCCTAACACCACCTTTAAAAGCACACCCAGTGACCCAATTTCCCCTACCAGGCTCCACATCTGTCTTAGTTAGGATTTCTGTTGCTGCAACGAAATACCATAACCACAAACCAAGTTGGGGAGGAAAGGATTTACTTGGCTTATGCTTTCCACATCGCTGTTCATCATCAAAGGAACTCAGGACAGGAACTCAAACAGGGCAGGAGCTGATGCAGAGGCCATGGAAGGATGCTGCTCTCTGGTTAGTTCCCCTGGTTTGCTCAGCCTCTTTTCTTATAGAACCCAGGTCCACCAGCCCTGGGATTTCCCCACCCACAAAGGGCTGGGCCCTCTCCCATCAATTGCTAATTAAGAAAATGCCCCTTTTCAATTTTCCTCACTTGAGGTTCTCTCCTTTTGGAGAACTCTAGTCTGTGTGTCTAGTTGACATAAGAGTGGCCAGCACAACCTCCTAAAGGTTCTCCCATCCCCCAGTAGCACCACCCTGAGGACCAAGCCTTCATCACACTGGCCTGGTCCAAACTCTGACGACGCTTGTACTGAGATCTCTCCTGCGCATCTAGCAGGTACTCAATGAATCCTAAAGAGACGTGCGGTTTCCTGAGGTCATTCCTCTCATTCAAACCTCTTTGTCTTTCAGGCTCACGGGCTTTCAGCTACCAGCCACCATTGTCAGTGCGGCCAGCACCTTGTCTCTGAGCCTCGTCAGTGACTATGCAGTCAGTGCCCAGGGCTTTCGCGCCAGCTATGAAGGTAGGTGCCTCCCACTGCGACTGCAGGAGCCTGGGCTGCTGTCAGAGCCACAGGCAGGTCCTGGGCCATCTGCCCAGGGCCTAGATCTACAGGCACCTGCACCTGCCTAATGGGACTAGTTATTAACCAGCAACTTGGTTACGACAGCGGCCTCTCCCTTCTTCCTGGGACTTTGCGGATTGCAGAGCCCAGCTGCTTTAGTTTATCGAGGGGGCCTGGAGAGGCCTTCTCTGCCCCGTTCACCTGGTTTGGGTGTGTTTACAGTTTTTTAACTCTGTTCTGTATCAGCATGAGTTCTCTGAGGTAGCTCAGATTGGTTTTTGAAAAGAGAGCTATACATTGTCAGTAAAAGGAAGTAAGCAGCCGAGAGCTCAGCGCAGTGATGACAAAGAGTCTGGATCATGTTAGCAGGGGAAGAATGGCCCATTTTTCCTTAATAGTGTGGATTAGGGCTTCTTGGCTTGAGCTGTACAGATGATTTCTGCTTCTCTTGGTCTGTTTAAAGACAGTGTCGGAATTCAAATTAACACTAATATCTTCAGATTATACACTATTATTATTATTAACTTTATTATGTTAGTTTAGAAGGTGGTTCTTGTACATCTCTGTCATTTCCCTGGGAAATTTACATCTCATTAATAGGTAATTACGCTGCTCTTTGCTAAGACCTGCACCGCTATTTTGTGTTGCGATCATTAATGGGCGTATTTTAAGAGTGTTAATGATAATTAATAACAGTGATGACATAACACCCCAATAAAGCATACCAATTACTCCAAAGCCTCCTTCCCTCACCTTTAAGAACTTAGGTGTAATGATATGTTCCTGAGTGAAGCACCCAGCCAGAGTGGGTGATGTCTCACCCCTTGTCCAGAGAGACCCAGCTTGGGGAGGGACAGGGAGGCAGCTGGTAAAGTAGCTGGATCCGTTAAGGACTTCTTAAAGGATCTTAGGATACATGCTCCTGCAAAGGCTTCCAACTAGGTTGCACATGCCTTTAACTGAGGGCCCTGCCCTTCCTCCATCCACCTTAACTGAGGGCCCTGCCCTGCCTCTATCCACCTTAACTGAGAGCCCAGCCCTGCCTCCACCTTAACTGAGGGCCCAGCCCTGCCTCCACCCACCTTAACTGAGGGCCCTGCCCTTCCTCCACCCACCTTAACTGAGGGCACCTGCCCTGCCTCCACCCACCTTAACTGAGGGCCCTGCCCTGCCTCCACCCACCTTAACTGAGGGCCCTGCCCTGCCTCCACCCACCTTAACTGAGGGCCCTGCCCTTCCTCCACCCACCTTAACTGAGGGCCCTGCCCTGCCTCCACCCACCTTAACTGAGGGCCCTGCCCTGCCTCCATCCACCTTAACTGAGGGCCCTGCCCTGCCTCCATCCACCTTAACTGAGGGCCCTGCCCTGCCTCCACCCACCTTAACTGAAGGCACCTGCCCTGCCTCCACTCACCTTAACTGACAGCTTCTGGTCTGATTGTCCCGGCTCACTTAGCCCTTAACCTCCACATTGCTCTTGACAAAGATGCACCTATCTTTCCACTGAGGGCTCCTCAGATGCCAAGCCAACTCTAGCCTGGGAGCTTGGCCTTCTTGGCTGTGCTTTTACCTGGCTCTGCACCCAATCAGCCTCCATCTTCAGGCTCCTTCCTGAGAGAAATTCGTTCAAAGCTCCTTTTTATTTTCTTCAGTAATGTATACTCACATACAAAGGAAAGGATCTCATAATGACATTTTCCTACCTAGGTATCAAGTCTTGACCATATTCATCTTCTAGTAACTTCCCTTTTACTGCTAATTCTCTTTCCTCCCAAAGTGGCCCCCTCATACTTCCATTTTTCAGTGTGTGTGTGTGTGTGTGTGTGTGTGTGTGTGTGTGTAAAACCTAGGTTCTACATATGAGAGGTATTTTATTTAGCACTCTGTTCTCCAGTTCCACTCATTTATATGTACATGCATGTGGAGGTCAAAGGTCAACCTTAAGTGTTCTTCCTCAGGAGCTGTATACTCTGTTGCTGTTGTCGTTGTCGTTGTTGTTGTCGTTGTTGTTTGTGGCACACTGGTACTTGGGGCTTGGAAACTAGAATAATGCCCCAGGGAGCAATCTGCCTCAGGCCTCAGTCTCCCCAGCTTTGGAATTTGAAGCACATTGCCCATGCTGGGCTTATTATGTGGGTGTTCCTGATGTTGGTGCCAGGACTCAAACTCGGGTCCTCATGCTTGCACGGCACGCTCTTTGCTTACCAGGCCACCTCCCAGTTAAACCATCCAATCCTATCCTATCCGTTAGTCTCTGTGCCCCAATAAACCCTTTGTGACCCAATACACCACCGTTTCTTTACCCGTGCGCACGCGCTTGAGTACCTAGGTTGGGCCCGTAGCTTACATGTTGCAAATAACACTGCGGTAAACACCAATGTACAAGCTGCCCTGGCACCCTCTGGAAAAAGACTCACCATGAATGCCACAGCTGGGTCACGTGGCAGCTGTCCTTTTAGCTTTTCAGAGGAACTTTCCACACTGATTTTTTTTAGAGTGTTTGCCATACGGCACTACATTTTCCGCCAGCAATGGATAAAGGCTTTTCTTTCCCCCACGTTCTCACCAGCAATTACTGTCTTAAGTTTCTGGTTACAACTCCCTCCCCAGTGTGTGGCTTTGGAGAGATTCTGTTTAGGTCTTTGGGTTGGTGACACTAAAAATGGTATCGCATAGACCCTGAGAGTAACAGACAGTCTTCATAGTGCCCTACCCACCCACCCCCACTCCCCGTTCATTGCGTCTTCTGAATGTTGATCTGTGCCCAGACCTTCATAAGACTTTAGGAAAACACCTGCACCTGCACCAGTGACCCTTGCCACACCATCCCATCAAGGGAGCGTCCCACACATGCTCATCAGGCCCATGCCAGATCCTTTCATAATGATGTCATGACTCCCAGAGTCTAGAGGACCACCCCTTACAGCCTGGGAGGCCCCACCACCACCACCACCACCACCATCAGGGTTCCCTCGTGCGCTCCATCCTTACAGCACCTGCTCCATTTCCAAATGGCACCGGGGCGCTGTTCTCAGTGGCTCCTCTTGGCTGGCATCCAAGCAGCCTGTCTGCTATCAAAGCAAGTCTGATCCTGCAGCATCCCCCCCCCCTCCCCACCCCAGGGTGTGGAAGACGAAGATAAGGAACTGAACTGAACTGTACTGAGGATTTGGGAGGAAGGTGAAGGTAGGTGAAGTGTCAGCCGACACTTCAAGGCGGAGATCAAATGCCGTTCAAGCTCTTGGAGGAGAAGGGTGCTCCGCATGTAATCCCCAGGACGGGAGCGTGGGCTGAGCGTGGACCAGAAGGAAGGGGATCAGTGTGTATTAAGCACTGACTGTATGCCAGGCACTTTACATACTTTTTCTCCTCTAATCTCCCACGACAACTTTGCAGCCAGGCCTTGCTATCTCCATCTTACAGATGTTAGCAGCTAAGCCTAGGCGGGGTGGGGATGGCACGCGTGCGTAGCTTAAGGGGACTTGATGGCCATGGGTTTTAATGACACGCTTCTGTCACAAAAGACTCCTGCCTTGCACCCTGAGCCCTGAAAAATTAAAAAAAAAAAAAAAACTCTTTTGAGTAAAGGAGAAGCTAAAGTCTGTTTCTTAGGTAAGAGGATTGGAGCTAAGATAGAGACAGGAGGACATGGGAAGGCTGCCCCGTGTCCCTCCTGGATGACGTGGGCCACCTCACAGAGTCAGCAAATGTGCTTCAGAGCCCAGTGAGGGTCACCAGAAAAAAAATAAATAAAGTTGATACTAAACACTGAAGTAATTTTCAATGTTGGTATATCCCAGGGTGGTCTTTATAGAATAGACTTGAACTAAATATATATATATATATATATATGTTCACGTGTGTGCAGGTGTACACATACATGTGCACATGAATGTGACAGCCAGAAGACAATCTTGTTTGTTGTTCCTGAGGAGTCACCATCTTGTTTTATGTTCTGGAGGTCACTAAGCAGGCTAAACTGGCTGCCCAGAGAGCTCCATGGAAGCACCAATGCACTGTCAACACCTTCACAGCACTGGAAGTATAGGCATGTGCCACCACACCTGACCTTGATTTTTAAAACCAGGATTCTAGGGACCAAACTTGGCTCTTTCTGTTTGCAAAGCAAGTCCTCGCCAACCGAGCCAGACTCTCCGCCTCTAGACCAAAAAGATTTTGTCTGTCCGTCTAAAATTCACATTTTATTTAATGGTCTGCATTTTAATTTGCTTCATTCCAGACCCTTCATTTCCAGCCTCCAATCTGAAAATCATCTCCAAGAGTCCTCCTCATGCTGTTTCCCCACACTCTCCTTCCAGCCCCGCCCCTGGCCTGCTCTGTCTATGTCCAGGTCCAGCCTCCCCCGTGTCTTTCCAGTGTCCACACCACATACCCACGCACATCCACACATTGGATTCTCTATAGTGGTGATTCTGTAATCTGGCTAATGAACTTAGCCTTTTAGCAAAAGGAAGCCCTCCTCCTCCTCTTCCTCCTCCTCTGTTCCTAATGTCCATTAGAGAGGGAGCCGTGGGGGGTTGCACACACCAGTATTGTCCAACCAGTCATCTTCAGCTCACATTGAGATGAAGAACACCCGTGTTTATTAAACACTTAGGGCCTCATCTAATTATATCCTTAAGATAAATTCTTGGAAGGCCAATTGCTCAGCCAAAGAGGCCGCAGACTTTATACTCTGGTGTGCAATTCCAGGGTGTCCTCAGAAAGGTCAGACCCACGCACTTTGGCAGTCGGAGGCGTGGCGGGCTCAGGTTCGCTTCCCCCTCAGCTCGTCTACCCCAAGGGCTAGTGAGGTTTAAATCAGCTTCATTGATTCCGATGGGCAGAAAATGAAATCTCATTTGCGGTGACAATTTGCATCTCTTTGATGATAGGAAAGGTGGAACACCTGTCACCACTTACTGGCCATTTGTGGATCATTTTCTAAGTTGCCTGTCTCACTTTTTTGCTTACTTCTCCACTGGGGCTGTTAGTATATTTCTTATCTCCTTTGCATATTAAGGATATTAATGTGGTGGCTTCCCTTTTGATGTGCCGCAGTTTTAATTTATATGTCACTAATTTAAATTTTTAATTAAAAAACCGTTTTTTTTTTTTCTGGTGACATCTATTTTGGGTGCTATGCTCAGAAAGGCTTTTTTTCATGCCAAGATCAGATAAATATTCATTTAAAAGTTCATCTTATTTTTGTGTGTGTACATACACGTGTGTGTGTAGATGTACATGTACGTGCCCAGAGATTAACCCACAATATTGTTCCTCAGTCTCTACCCCTCTTGGGTTTTTGAGACAGAGTCTCTCACTAACTTGGGCTAATTTGACTGGCGAGTGAACCCCAGGGGGTCCCTCTGTCCCTGCAGCTCAGTTGCTGGGATTCCAAGCACACACTAAAACTTTTAGTTCTTTACATGGGGTCGAGGGGATTGAACTCCGGTCTTTGTACTTGACCAATGGAGGCCACTCCCCAAGCTTTCATTCTGATCTTTTGTACTATTTTTGCTTTTTATTTTAAATTCCCCCAGAGGCGAGTGGCATTTGTCTTGGGGTCTGTGACTCCCTCCCTGCTCGGCAGTGATGGTCTCTGGGTCGGTTCCTGAAGGCACAAAGCCTGGACCTGGCCTTGCTGCCCTGTAAGTCTCATTTTATTCTCTCACCTCAGGCTTTATACCTCCCAGCATCCCCCGCAAGGCTCTCAAAGATGGCGGGAGGCTGTTTGTCTCTATTCCAAGTAGAGCGCTGTAAAACGTGAACACATCAGGCGTCTGAGTGAGGAACCAGGCTGCTGCAGGCAGGCAATCCCCATGCCGTTAATTGCTGAGGCAGGAGGATCTCCAAGTTTAAGCTTGCCTGGGCTGCAGAGCGAATTCCAGGTCAGCCTGGGCAATTTAGGAAAGGAAAAAATGAAGTGGATTGAGTGAGTAGCTCAGCGGTATCACAAATGCCTAGGATGTGAAAAGACCCTGGGTTCGATCTCTAGGAGGGAGGAAGGGAAGGAAAAAAGAAAACCAATTAGATCCAAGTCCAGGCCGGCTTCTCACAGTCCCTCTGGATAAATCTCCTGTAGACACTCTGATATTTGGTGAAGACAAGTCCATCTGGCTGCCTGGGCTGGGTCAGTTAGATCTGCTCAACAGTGGAGATCCCGGAAGTCATTTCTTTGTTTAGCCCATTTTAACTGGTGTTGGCTGCTCCCCATCCAAGCGCAGGAGGAGCCCTAAGAGCCCAGACCTGTGCTGCCCCATCTGTTACCCCCATCTGGAAGCGGGGAGCACGAAGAACGCTTACTTTTGTAAACTCGCTGGCAACCACGTGGGTGACAGTACAAAGGCGAAGCTTGGGCTTGTGTTTTTGGGTCCCTGGAATCTTATGACTCCTAGCCCTCCATTTGGGAAATGCCACACAGCCAGCCATGTGTGACAAGAGGAGAGTTTATTTTGAAATATCTTTGTATGTGTGTGTGTTCAAGTGTGTGAGTGCAGGTGCGCATATCAAGATCGGAGGAAAACCTCCGGGTGTTGGGCCTCACCTTTCCACCTTGTTTGAGAGAGTTTGTGGCCGCTGCATACACCAGGCTATCCAGCCTCCAGTGTCTACTTCCCCTCCCCCCCTTTTGTCTTCACCTCCCATCTCCGGTAGAAGACTGGGGCTGCAGATGTTCACCATAACATTCGTCTAGTATGTGGGCTCTGGGGATCTGAACTGAGGTCCACAGTTGTGTGGAAAACACTTTACCAGCTAAGCCATCTCCCTAGCTTCACATGGAACCTGTCTAAGCTGATGATGCAGAAGGCTCCAAAGTGCAAAATCTGCTGAGTGCCAAACTGACACTACATGTTGAAATTCCACACCTGATGTCATGGGACAGGTCATTGTCAAAGCTCAGACACTCTGAAAGTATTGCGTATCTTCAGACTTCATGAATCAGGTTGTACCTGAGGTTTCTTTTACCATGGTGTCCCACGGGTATACAGAAATATCCCCAAACCTGAAAAAAACATCAAACGTTTGAAAGCATTTTTTCATCCCCGACAATTTAAATAAAGAACACTTAGTTTTGTGGAGCTACCGTGATAATTAAGGGAGACGCGAGGTCACATGAATCCAAGTGTCACAGAAGACACTCTGCACAGGATCTGCTTGTCATTTCTCGGTCACCATCAACTCACTGGCTCAGCCACCCTCCTCCTGACCCGACTTGACTGAAATTTTTCAAGAGACAGAAAAAAATATGCCAACTCCACAGAACCTGGTCCCAACCTCAACCTGTTTCCCAACTCCTGAATTGACATAAGACCCTTCATCCAGATGTTTGCATAAAGAAATCTTCTATGCAGCTGTTGTGTTCTGAGAGCCTGACTGGTTTCTCCTGAGAAGAAGTGGAGTGGTGTTTACATCCAGGGCTCCTAGCCCCAACTAGAGACTTGCCTGATGGCCAAGGATGAAGTCCAACCCATATCATCTACCCTCTGGAGCCATGGAGACCAAGGTCAGCACATCAGTGTTACAGGAGCAGCTTTTTGCATCACTTATTGCTGGCTTTTGAACCAAGGATCGTATGCAGGTGCATTAGACCCTAGAAGTTTGGAGCTGTAAACAGGCGGGCAGGCAAGCATGCATGCACATGTGCACACACGTGCACACACACACACACACCCTTTTCTCATATAATTAACCCATAAAGTTCACAAATGATACATGTCCCCCATAATCCCCTACTTCACTTGAAAATCAGAGCCCACAGGGGCTGACAGTACATATATAGCGTGTGGTAGATATTCTGGCATTAATTGAGCAGCTACTGTTTGCAATCTTTGATTTCTCATTAGTGTCTCATTTTCATAGTCACAGTGTACAGTACACCCCTGACCCCTCTCCATCCTCCCAGAGGGATGGGTGAGGAAGAGGGGCTGCTTCACAAGGAATCCCAGCAGGGTTTGCCTCTGCTCCTGCAAGATGGGGCAGGGGCAGGTCAGCTGCAGCAGTTCAGCCTTTTGAAACAAGGTTGGAGATGGCAGTCCTGTGAGAGCGTGGTTGAGGGTGATGTGATGGTGCCACTGAGCTCATGGGAAAGCTGGGGTGCAGAGCGAGAGCCTAGGACATTAGAGGCCAAATCCCTCCACTTTCCTTCCTTCTTGCAATTAGATAACTCATTCCCCTCCCCAGGGGCTCTGGTCTCTCAGACAATTTTCTGGTCCTGAAAGAGTCTCCAGTTCTGTGGCATTATCCAGAGATCTTAAAATTGGGCTAATGGAAGCCATTTGGTACTGTATGGATATGCGTTCTGAATATGCAGTTTGTTCCATTCAGGTCACTCTGAGCCAGAGCAGCAGGGCACAGGCTCCTGAGCGCCAGAGGTGGCCGGTGTCCATTCCCTCAGCACAGGAAGTTCAATGTGCACCTTTTAAGCACCTGACCACATTTCCTCATGGCTCCGTCTCGAGAGCAGAAGCCATCCCTTTTAATCAGGGCTTTGGCTTAGCAAACTAATACACAAGAGATGTGACCTTTGAGAGAAAATGCACAGCACTTGGGGTTGGGGATGATTTTCATAGCGTGCCCTCTGTGAGCCGAAGATCATTCAGCACACACCATGCTGACCCACTTGGTGCGGCTCTCCTGTGATACTGTGGTAGCTTTAGCCCTATCCTAGTCACGTCTATGTCCTTATATGAGGGGAGCCAGAGGGGCTGGCGTTGAGGGAAGGAACGTAAGTCAATGGTGGCATTGTGTACTGTTTCCCTTCTCTCATTCACCCACTCAGCAAGCCTTTCTGCCCCGGACAGCCTCCCAGAAGGCTTTGAGGTACCCGGATGCAGAAGTAGCCCCTCCCGTTATGGAGTGCTATGCCTGGAAACTGAGAGTAGGGTGGGTAAAGAACAGGGACCCCAGACTCAACCAAACGGGGGCTCACTGCCTGGATGTCCCTCCTACTAACAGGGAGACCTGGCTAACTCTGATGAATCCTGTGCATGATGTATTTGCAGAGTAGAGGAGGCAAAGCTCTTCTCTGTGGGGTGCAGGGAGGGTTCACAGTTGATGCATGGGTGCAGAGTCACCATGCACCCAATACTAGCTCTGTACCACGTGGACAATTCACACGCTCACCTGGCTAGTTGCGAGGAGATCCAGGTTACATTGACTACGCCCTGCCTATGCTGTGTGTCCTCTGGCAGGACGCTGAACCTCTCAGATCCTCCTATGGAAGAGGGTAACCCTTTCTTCCTTCTGAGGGACTGTGACAAGCTGTGGGAAACATCAAACCTGATGTTTTACCCATGGTAGTTTCCCCATCAAAGAAAACTATAGCAACAGGTTGTTTTTGTGAGTTAAAAAAAAAAAAAATTAAAAAATTAAAAAATCTTTTCTTTTGTCACAACCTTTGGTCAGCCTCGTGGTTCTTCAAAAGCAAGAACTGTCACCTACTTTCTGTTGTCCCTGCTGTCATCACTCCTTAGCACGCAGCTGGGGCGCTGCAATAGTAGCTAGTGCGTGCCTCTCCTGACCTGGATCCCTGTGTGTCTGGAGCACACAATGCTCACTCTTGTGCAGATTGGCCCCGTGAGTCCCTGGCTCGGCGGATGGAGCACAAGCTGAGTAGTAAGCTCCTCCATCTCCTCTCCACTGTGAGCACACTGTCGCCGTACCAAGCATGAGCAACATAAGCGGCGACTTGCTCTGCACCTTACCTGGCTGTCACTCAAAGCCTCGAGCATTGGCCATCCTTATACCTCTTCCTCTTCTGGCCACACAGGCCACTAGCAAGCCTTTGGATAAGTCTCCCCACTCACCCTTCAGTCATGTCAAGTGCCCCCCTCCTGACTCCCCCAAACTCTTCTAGTCTCTGCTTAGTTCTAATCCAGGAAAACCTCCCACCTATATGATGTCTTTGCTCCCTGAACCACGTTCTTAGTCTTGGGCTCCTGGCTCCCTTTGCCTTCCCCATTCCCAGGTCACCAATCACCAGGAGCTTTATAGAGTACCATGGTTGGAGCCCAGGGGCTGGGGAGAAACCTGACAGCCACCTCTCCCTCCTCCAACTCCAAGTACCATGTGATCATTAGCAACTCGCCTAGTCTCCTCTGATTCCCTTGGTACAGGTGGACAAGGACAGCAATAAGTCCACACCACAGGCTTGTTGGCTTTCAGGTGTCCCTCACAGAGACTATCCTGCAAGAACAAATGTGTGCGCCCATCCAGGGGTCTGACGGATAGCATACCGCGGCTTCTCAGTGAACACTGAGTGGGTCCTCCTGTGGGTGAGTTTATACAGAGGCAGTGAGTCAAGACACAGGAAATCCATAAGGCCCCTTGGTTAGCAAAAATATTCAAATGGAAACAGCCCTCAGGCTGGGCACGTGGCTCACTTGGTGGAGTGCTTGCCTAGCATGCAAGGAGCACTGAGTTTCATCTCTAGCATCTCCATGGGGAGGGGGCGAAATTTACCCAAATAGCATTGCATCCTTAAAAACCTAAACTGCCCCCAAACTTTTGAGACTTGGTACAGTTCTGGGACAGCTGGGTGGAAAAGGGGGGGGGGGACACATTGGCCCTGGTGCTGGTGGTGATGGAAATGAGTCCTTTGGGATCATAACCTGACAACCATATATCAAGAGTCATAAAGTGCTCATAGCAGTTGACCCACTAATCTCCCTCCTGGGAACAAATCCTACAGAAATAATTCAGCAGCAGAAGAAAGTTCTGTGCATGAGTCTTGGTCTCAGCATTATTTATAATGATGAAGAACTGGAAACTGTAAAAATGTCCAACAATTGGGGAATGGCTGGGAAAGTTATGGCGCCTCTGCCTAATGGATTTACATGGCTGTTTAAAAGTATAATGACGTTACTGAGAAATGCAGAGAGATGTTTAGGAGATGATTTTTGGTGACAAAAGTGGAGCACAATGCTCCGTTGTATTTATCTCAGCCATGTGAGGGAGTCCTCTAGGCCTGGGCAGAGTGAGAGCATAAAGGAAGGCCACTGGCAGGGAAGGCAGTGAGCCTGTGGGGGATTTGAAAAAAAAATTTTTTTAATGTGTATCTTATGCGTGTGGATGTTTTGCCTGCATGTGTGTATGTACAGCATGTGTGTAGTGCCCGAAGAGGCCAGAAGAGGGCACTGAATCCCCTGAGACTGGAGTTACAGATGGTTGTGAGCTGCCAGGTGAGTGCTGGGAATTAAAACTGGGTCCTCTGGAACCACAGCCAGTGCTCTTAACCCCTGGGATATTTCTCCAGTCCCCTGTGAAAGTGTTTTTTTTTTTTTTAAAGAGTTCCTCTCAGTGGTTACTTTGATGTTACCTGTTTGATTAATGGCAGCTAGAAATAACCCAGGGTCAGAACAGAAACCAAGACCACAAGCAACAGCTAGGAAGTCCTCACTAGTGAGAAAAGTGCACAGATGTTTCATTGGCAATGCCTGTGCCAAGTTCCAAAGTCATAATGTTCTGCTAATAGCATTATAGACTCCAGGTGTCGTAGAGATAAATTCCCTGGAAGGAAATTCTCAGGATAAAGCCTTGATAAGAATCAAGGTCCCTCAAGAAGGTCATGAGTCCTATCTCCAGCATAGGACCCAAAGTAGAGCAGATATTTGGGAGAAATGGATGAAAGAAATAGCAAGCACACAGAAAAATAATAGAGTGTTGCTGCTAATTTAATGGTTCAGCCTGATAAATGTTTATTATTAGGCTTATAATTATTATGAAGGTATTATTTAACCCACTTTCACAATCCATAAAGACCCAGAGACATGATATATTTTAGAATAGCCTTCTCACCTGGGGCATGACAGATATTAACTCCTAAGCTACCTTCCGTTATCTCCCAGCCTCCATCCCATGCCATCTGCTTCTAATCATTTCTGTTTGGGCTACCTCCTACCCATAATCCCAAAATACTTGCTAAGGCTGTTCATCTGGGCCATTTCTTCCCATGTGGAACTTCAACTTCTTCCTCTTGGCCCACATGGCTCCTTTCTATCCCATGGTGACCCTTATCCTTCTTCTCCTCTGGTGCCTGCTTCGCCTTCCCAAGATCCTTCTCTCCCAAAGCCCCGTGAACTTTGGCCACACCTACTCCATTCTGCCCTGCCCAGGTTTAGGCCTTTTAATCACCCAAGCAGGAATAATCTCTTAAGCAAGGTTAAACAGCAATACTTGGGGTGTTTGCCAGTTTGCTTGTAAACAGTGAGAATCTCAGGGGTGGAGGTGGGGGCAAGAAATTAACAATAAAAGCACCAAACCATATTCAAAAAATAGAATCTGGAGTGACAGATGAGTCTGTCATGTAGAAAACAAATGTTCGTTCCGGGTTGCTCTAGAGAATGGGGTCATGTCCAATGGAAAGGTGTGAGATGCTAGGTCTTGACTGCCAGCCTGAATGTTAGTTTCAGCTCCTAGGAGGCTGAGGCAGAAGCATCTCAATTTCAAGGCCTGGTTAAGCCGCAGAGTTGTGTTCAAACTAGCCTGTCTCAAAAACCACCATAAGGCCCTGGGGGGTGTGGCTCGGTGCTGGAGTGCTTGGCCCCAGCAACTGACTGGTGAGGTAGTGAGTTCCCTATCTCTGGAGGTGATCAAGCAGATATTTGGCTGATCAAGGTCTACCAGGGAAGCCATTTGGGATACATCTCAAACTGGTGTGCGTACTGGATTTCATCATAACTCTCTAAGTGGGTTTAAGATGCACTGCTGCTCTGTGTCCCATTAATGAAGAAAAACCTCTACCAATTAAATGATGACCTATCCTTGAAGATAAGACTCATCATGAGGGTTTTCGCTTGTTTTTTTTTTGTTTTTGTTTTTGTTTTTTGTTTTTTGTTTTTTTCCCTCTGTTTGATTTGTTTTCTGTTTTTTGCTATTTCAGTGGGGAGGGGGGGGGATCAGCACAGATGGATAGGGAACCAAAGGGATGTTCCAGGGAGTCAGGCCATTCAATACAATACTTTATAACCATGGAGGATACATGGTGTATTGAGAACGTCCTGCACATAGTTTATATGCTGTCTGAGCCCCCTGACTGTCTCAGCCTCAGTTTCCCACTTGTCAAGCACCACTAGAACTGGCAGACCTTGTAGAATTCTCCCGAGGGCTGGGAAGCAATAGGAGACAGTGAGCTAGCCGTGTCATTTTTAAGCCCGGCAGGCAGCCATGTTATCATGGTGTTCCCGCAGGAGAGGATGTGGAGACTCTCATCTTCCCGCAGCCGCGGCTCCCTGAGGCGAGACTACAGTGGCTGAATCTTAAAGGAAGAATTTGAGTCCGGGAAGGGCTGAAGGCATGAACGAGGGAGGACTCCGAACATGAGGGTGGCCTAAGCCAAGGACCTGGCAGACGAGGCTGGCAAGGGATGTGAAAGGCTACCTCAGCCTGAGCAAGGGCAGGAAGGGGCGTAGGTGGGTGACCCTGTTGGAATGCTAGTGGAGCACCGCCGCCTGCTGCAGCGACACCATCAGGCTTATCGTGGGTTTGCTGTGGTGCTGAGGGAAGAATGGCAGGAGGGTTTCCACGTGGCTTGAAGGCCGCTCAGCGGTCCAGCTTTGGGGGTGAGATGTGATCGTGGGTAGTACTGCTTCCTGGGCATAAAATCGGAAGCTTTCAGCATTCCAATCAACACCAAGGGATAGGGAACCGAAGGTGTGCCTCCAGGAAGGCAAGCAGCTTCAGGCCTCCAGCTCCAAGTGTGCTGTGGAGAAGGGGACTGTATTCGACTCCTGGTTCATTTCATGCAAGTTATGGGTCCCTGTGAAGGACTATATGACCATTACATGATTCCTGGACACACTGAGGACAGAAGGAGAAAGAAGTCCATGCGGGGAGGGCACCACAGAGATCTAGGGGCCTGGAGAAGGCTATGCTGGCACTGTGACTGGGCTCCCAGAAGAGTACACAATGCAGTAGACAGCCCAGCCAATGGAATAGAATGGCAGAGCCCACCTAATGCCTGGGGAATCCCACTTTGGCCAGTTGCCCAAGAGGAGCAGGGATCAGCATCATGGGGCCCCTGACTCCGCACTATGTGGGGATGAAGTCTGAAGTGGAGGTGAGCCCTAGAAAGGGGTGGTTGGACACTCCTCCTGACACACTGGAGTCCTAGGAGGAGTGGCGGTCCCTGCGAGCTGGCTGTAATTTTGAGCTACTGTACCAAAGCTGGATCTAAAGCAAGAAAGAGCTCCCTAGAAAGCAGAGGAGGGCAGCAAAGTCCTGAGGGAGGTCAGAATGGGCTGAGGAAGAGGCAGGACTCCTTTTCCCAAGATGACAGCAGGCATCTAAGGATGCTAACAGGTTCAGATGCACCCTGTGTGTGGGTGACGGGAGGGCTGGATGGGAAACCCAGGGAATCACGTCAGTCATCATCAGCTAGGCTGGAAGGAGAAGAGCAGTGAGCACTTAAGGCTACCATCCATTCTTTCTTTCATGCATTCATTCGTAGTGAAAGTGCACATCTACCTACCTACAAGGCACACAAAAGGCCCTGGAAATATTTCTGATGCAGCGTGGGTCTTGCCCAAGGTTCTAGTCTAATAAAGGAAGGGACAGTAAGTGGATAGCCACACACTTAAGTATAGATAAATATCAGCAAGTAAATGAACATATGAGTATGCAAGTATCTTAGGACTCCCCTCTCTTTCCCATTAAGGCTCACCTTTGTTAGAGGCTGCCCATCTGTGTGGAGATGGAAGAGCTGTTTGAAGCTGGCTGTGTTTTAGTTAGATCTTGTAAGATGGTAGCACAGGGCTGGATCCCAGTGGCTGGCCTCGCGTAGTCAGAGTCCACTAACACAACTGACAGAACCCAGGCCATTTTCCTAGCATTTTAGCATAGCGTTTCTTCACTCTGGCTCACTGGAGCTTCTGCTCAGCCACAATGCCTTAGATGCCTTGGGAGGCAAATATGGCACGGCTGAAAGCATTGGTATTTGGAGTCAGTGAGGACGGGGAACAACTTGGGATTCAAAACAAATGCTTGCTGAGTCTTCTCCCATGGTGATGGAAGGCTGGATGTGGGGACATGGGAGATGAGTGTGGGATACTAAGTGCCATGTGCAGCTGTGGGCTTTGTTCCCTTCCCTCCTCTCAGAATCAAGCCACTGGCTAAGGAGAGCCACCGGAGAGTTTCAGAATCCTGGCTTACCGCGTATGCTTCATAAGGAAGCAGCATTTCACTGGTTGAAAGGACAACTCTAGGCTCTTCAAAAGGTCAGAATATTAGGACTCAAACTACAGCATGGCAGCGAGTCTTGGGGACACTCATTTACGTGTGTGCGTGTAAAAGCCAGAGGACAAACTTGCCTAAGACATGGTCTCTCATTGTCCTGGAATTTGCCAATTCCACCAGGTTGGCTACCTAGCAAGCCTCAGCAATGTCACATCTCCCTCTACCCGGGCTGGTATTGCAGGCATTCCCCACCACAGGCATTCCCACCATAGGCATTCCCACCACAGGCATTCCCACCATAGGCATTCCCACCATAGGCATTCCCACCATAGGCATTCCCACCACAGGCATTCCCACCATAGGCATTCCCACCATAGGCATTCCCACCATAGGCATTCCCACCATAGGCATTCCCCACCACAGGCATTCCCACCATAGGCATTCCCACCATAGGCATTCCCACCATAGGCATTCCCACCACAGGCATTCCCACCATAGGCATTCCCACCATAGGCATTCCCCACCACAGGCATTCCCCACCACAGGCATTCCCACCATAGGCATCCCCACCATAGGCATTCCCACCATAGGCATTCCCACCATAGGCATTCCCACCATAGGCATTCCCCACCACAGGCATTCCCACCACAGGCATTCCCACCACAGGCATTCCCACCACAGGCATTCCCACCACAGGCATTCCCACCACAGGCATTCCCACCATAGGCATTCCTTACCAAAGGCATTCCTCACCACTCCCAGATTACTTTCATGTGTTCTAAGGATTGAACTCAAGTCCTCATGTCTGCACAACAAACTCTTTACTCACTGAGCTATCCTCCAGTGCCACGGCACCCCCAGAGTTTGGCTCTGGTCTTTAACTAGGCGTGGCAAGGGAATGAAGAAAGGACAGTGGTACTAAAAAAATGTGACAGACTCATGGATACAGAAAAACTGGGCTCCAGTAGCCTGTGCGCATGCTGATGGAATCCCACCAACTGACCTCAGCGTGTTCATTATGTTTAGCACAGGGAGAGCAGGCTCTGCAGTGTCCTGAGGAGGTGTCTGTGGGTGCGCAGCCCTGGGCTGGAAACATCCACGAGCAGGAAGCCACAGTTGTTAAGTCTTTGCCTACACTGACTAATCGTCCATAACACTCATATGTGGGCAGAGGAAGATAGCTTTGTCAGTCTTGAGCCTGACCCATATGGGGAAGGCTTTGCCAATGTCTCATGGGTCTGAGGCATCAATCGGGTCCTCAAAATGGCCATGCTCTTGTCAGTCGTGCACATCCACCCGGGACGGCATTTGCTCTTTTCGTATTCACTCAGGCCTCCCTCGGCCTCCCGCACCCCAGTCCCTTGTCTTTAACAAATTTTGGCACACGTTCATGGTGGGCAGTGGGGGGAGGGGATTACAAAGTCACAAGGGTGAAAAATTAAAACCATCTGTTATCTGACCCCCTGTATAGCTACAGTGAATATATTATTCTTCCATGTATCTTTGCATAAAATTAGAAATACAGATGTACATATGTATACATAAAACACTTCCATATATTTATAGTATTTATATTGCTGTAATTATTTAAGCAGTCCCCTGTGCTTAAATTTTAGTTTGTTTCCACATTTCCCCTGATAGATAATGCTGCAGTGAAAAATTCTTATACATAAATCATTGAGTTGCATCTGATTATTTCCTTTGAATAAATCCATATAGGCACGGCGATTTCAAAGAGTTTTGGTGTGTGGTTTTCAAATCGCTTCCCAGGAAGATTAATGTTCTCTCCAGCAACATATACGCATTTCCTCTCCAGCACTGCATGGTGACGTCTTTGAACAATGGTGCACCAATTTGTGGGGGGAGCTAGGGAGGTCTTCACTAGCAGGGGTCAGAGGAGGCCAGGCCAGACTTGAGAGGTTGACCTCACTCCAGCTTCTGGGAGAAACACGGGAGAAGCGTCTCACCAGGGCCACAGCCCTGATTTATGCTTTATGTACGGAGGAGGCTATGCCAGTGTGCTCCCTGAGAACTGAGCAGGTGCTCCCTATGGTCTAAGGGCTGAATGAGTACTTCTGGACTGCCAAAAGGGTGCTCCTTGAGAGCGGGGGGAAAAAAAGTTCTCACTGAAGACTGAAGCAATACTTCCCAGGTCCAAGGGGTGCTGCCTGATGACTTGGTGAGTGCTTCTTAAAGATTGAGTGAGTGCTCCCTGGGAGAATGTTTCCTGAGGAAAGGGGAGGTGGGGGGAGGTGCTACTTAAAGATTAAATGAGTGCTTCCTAAGGACCAAGAAGATGCTCTGTGTACTCTTGCCACAAAGGCCACCTCTATGGCGGCCCTGAGGTCTAGCCTAATTCAAAGGAGAAAAACTCCTGAGCTCATCAGATCATTGGGGTCCCAACCTATGTGGCCAGTTTCAGAGAAAACCCTGGTGTCAGGGGAACTGTAGTACCAGTTGAAGAAATGGAGGCAGAAAGCCAGGCACACAGTGGGCTGACCAAATGAGGTGGAAGGCTATAGTCCAGAAGACAGCGTCACCCTCTAATGGCAGCACTCCTGTTTCAGGAGTACATCAGAGCCTGTGTGACAGAGCCATCAGGGGCTGCATGGACAACACCTGTGCCTAGAGCAATCACCAGTCTGCTGTATAGGGAAACAAGAGCCTCCAGGCAGTGGAGCGTGAGAAGTGTGCTTGCGTGTGTGCGTCTGTGCGCATACGCCAAGGAACAACTTCAGGTGTCGTTTCTCAGCTGCTGTTGGCCTTTTGTTGTTTGTTGTTTGTCTGTTTGCTTTGAAGTAGGGTCTTTCATTGACCTAGAAATCACCACATAGGCTAAGACTATCTGGCCAGCAAGCCACCTTTCTCCTCTTTCCAATGCTGGGATAGCCACCATGCCCGGCTATCTTCTCTGGGTTCTGGGGATCAAACCCGCGTGCTCTTGCTTACACAGCGAGCACTTTGCAGACGGCATTATCTACCCAGCCCATTTGGGGGTATTCGAAGTCACTGCTTCTCTCGGTCTCTTACACCAAACCCTCTCCTAAAACCTGGCCACTACCCATTTCATCTCAGGGGTAACCCCATAAAACACCCAAGCAGAAGTGAGTGTACGCCCTGCCACTAGCCAGGCAGAACCCTCACCCTCTCCCTTGGCTGAGACAGAGGAAGGTCTCCCAGGCAGACATGCTTTGTCTGGATCTATTTCGACTTGGGTATTTCTCCATTTCACATCTAATTGGCCTCCCTATTGAGAGATCATTTTCCCTGAGTGGGGGACTCAGCTCATGATTCCCAGTATCAGTATGAACATCCATTGATGGAAGACAGTAGGAGACTGTGCCTCGCTGTAGCCACCGCTGTCAGAGGTGGTTGGCAGATGACCCATGAATGACAGCAGGTCCTGGCCTCCCCATCTCCCCCCCCCCCCCCCCCGCGCACCAACCCCAAAAGGATTGAGGGTGTCCATGGTAATATCTCTCAGAACGTAATGGCCCATGGCGTACGGGGGTCGTTGGAGATGATCAATTGGATGAAATTATGATGGCATTTGAAGAGGCCGCAGGAGGACCTGGACCCTACTTCATACCATCTGTTCCTACAAGGTTCCCTGGGTGCGGGGGGGGGGGCGGGGGGGAACCCATCCTTCCTCAATTCCAATATGTGCTTCCTGCTCTCCCAGACCTTCCATGCTTTAACCCTTGAGGACCTGAAACATCTTACAATCAACAACTGTAGCCTGGCTTCTGGTTTTCTGCTCCTTTTTCTTCCAGAAAAGCTCTAATTAAATTGACAGCGTGTGTCATTATTGAAAAAGCGTGCTCGAATCAAGGAAATATGGTAGATATTCAAAGAATGAGGCTGGCAAAGAAACCCTTGATTACTAGATAAAGCTTGGGGTTCCCAGTGCTCCAGCAAGCTGGCGGGGTTCCAGTGGAAACTTCTGGGACAGCTTGTCACGAGGGAAAAGCAACTGCAGAAGAACAAGCATGAGAAAGGGGCTCTATTACTTAGTTTCAAGTGTAAGTGGTTTCAGAAAAAGCTGTATCCAATGTCTCCTCCTTGTCCGTCACATAGCTTTACCTTGTGTCTCCTATACGCCAACAAGTAGGATCCTGGGAAGTTTGGTTTATGTGATGGTCCTAGAAAAAGAGGAAAAACTGCATTTCTCCCAATAGTATAAATCAAAAGTCATGGAAAATCTGGTCTTGGCCATCTCGGGTCACACCTCAGAGAAACCCCAGGAGACTTGGGATGGGACAGATGTGGTGGTTGGAGTGGGAAATGTCTCCTAAAGGCTTACAAGTTTGAACATTGTGGCAGCTCTGCATGGGGAGAGCGTGGAGCCTGTGACCATGGAAGTGGAGCTGGTGTTTGTGGGTCACAGGTAGTGGGGCCTTCATCAGTTATAGAGCAGTCCTGCCTCTGGCCCGAGCCTTTTGCCTTCTGGTTGGCCACCATGTGGTTTTGGCTCCTGTAAGCTCCTACCCTTGCTGCCACACCTGCCCCACCACTGTGGACTATATCCCCTGAGCCACGAGTCAGAGCAAACTCTCCTAACAAACCCTTAAGGTATCTGTGTCAGGTATTAAGATCTGGGCCTAGTGATAAAATAATAGCTAGTGCACCTGTCCCATCAGAGACAGGGAAGGTGTTGCGATGTGATGGACAACACGTACAGAACCACATGAGATGGGGTGAGGTCATTCTCCATCACAGGACAAATGCTGGAAAAATAAACGCAAGAGCTGTGCACGTTGGACTGGCCTTCTGCAAAGGCTGAGAGCCAGCCTCCCATAGAGACCCGATTCTGACCACGCCTGCCTGAAAGAAGGCCAGTCCAGCACAAAGCACTGCCATGTGCAGGCACATGAGACCCCCTCCCATGAGGCACTGGATCTGGGTGTTTCCTCCTAGAGGGAGCTTAAACCAGGCTAACCAGGCAGAGGAGGGACCATATCTTCCCACGAAGAAGAAACTAGGTGGGGATGCTGCGGCCAGTGCCTGGCACCCGGCGCCCAATCAATAAATGGGAGCTATTATTATTGCCCATTAGGGATCATCGCTCAGCGCCAGCAGTCGGGGCATGATGGATGCAGGCTGGGCTTGTGTAATGGGGATTATTTATTAGTCACCTTGTAAGAAGCAATGACAGTAAAGGCACAAAACGAAGTTTCTGCAGAGGAGTCTTATCTCAGAGAAATCAAAAGCCTCTGTTTTTGCCTCTGGGAGCCAAGAGCGCTTGTTCTTGGAAGCTAATCCAGTGCTGCTGGTGAGACCACAAGGGGAAGCAGTTGTGACTCCCATGATCTCAGCACAACTTTCAGAGTACTGCCTCTCCAGCTGCTACAGGACCTGGGTACCAGGGGAAAGAAGCACAGGAAGGAAGGAGCTTTAAGATGAGGAGCAGAGAAAGAGCCTGGGGAAGTCCTTCAGCCCTGACTGACTTCTTTACTTTGCCTGTCTCATGGCAAAGTTTCAGAGGTGACACTTATGACAGTCCATTCCTCAAGGCTGGGGGAGGCAGACCACCCCCTGGATTACCCTCTTACGTAGCCCTGGCCAGAACACCTGGACCCTGAGCAACTACTGCTGACTTACATGGACTACTGCTTTAGAACATGGAATGCAGTTTGTAAGGCTCATGGCTTCAGGAGCAGATGGAACAAGAGTGCATTAATGCATCGGTGCTCATTTAGGAGTTGGGAATGGCTGCCAGTCCCCACGCGTGCGATCAGGCCCTTTGCTAATTATTTGTTTAATGACATCTCGGCCTGACAACTGTTGAAGACCTAGAGACAAACAGTCAGAGAACTCTTCCCCAAAGAACATGGGGAAATTTTGAATTTATGTGCTGCCTAGAAGGCAGCGTGCAAATCACTTGTAATTAGCATGCAACAAGACTTGATGGTACCCCGAATATTAACATTTATCAAGTCCAGGCATGGCCATGGCCTGCTCCAATCACTATCTTACTTACAGAAGTAGACTTCTTATTTCCCCATTTGACAGACGAACAAAGTGAGGCACAAGACACCCGCAGATGGGTGTGTTGGTTGATTTTTCTTGTTGATTGTGGCTGACACCTACCTGGTAACAGAAGGATTTATTTTGGTTTGTTCAGATGGTGCAGTTCATCATAGCAGGGGAAGCATGATGCCTGAAGCAGCTTAATAATCTGTGGGAGCGATAGCATATAGTTGCCATTGCTCTCAGGATACCAACCAGGAAGCAGAGAGCTTGGGCAAGAAGCAGAGCTAGGCTACGGCCCTCAGAGAGGCTTAACCCCACTGACTGCTCCCTTCCAGCTATGCCTGTCATAATTCTTTTTACGTTACTGTAATAAATTACTCTAACAAAGACAACTTAGGAAGGACAGGTCCATTTTGGCTCACAGTTTGAGGATATAAGCCATCGCTGAAGGGAAGTCACGCAAGCGGTGGTTAGGGGGCAGTTGGTCACATGCTACCTGAAGTCAAGAAGCAGAGAGAGAGATGGCGGCAAGCTGCGGCTCAGCTCCCTTTCTCCACTCGGTGCACAGTGCAGGATCCCAGCCAGGGAATGGTGCCGCTCACAGTGGGCACATCTTCCCGTCCTAGTTAATACAATTAAGACAATGCCCACAGGCGTGCCCAGGGGCCCTGATTCTAGATGTTGTCAATCTCACGCTTAACACTAACCCTCACCATCTCCTACCACAAAAGATTCCACTTCTCCACACAGCAGTACCAGCTGTGTTCAAGCACAGGCCTTTGGGGGAGCATTTCACAGCCAAACCCCAACCGCTAGGGAAGCCCAGAACCCACAACTTCAGAGCTTGTGTCTCATGTGACCACAGACGAGGCACCCTGGTATGGAGCTACCTCATCGGCACAGAGAAGGGATGATTTTAGTCTTTTTAAATAACTCATTTCTGTTAGCGACACTAAAGCAGTATGGCACAAAGCGAGAGTACAAAGCGTTTTGTAAACAGGCGACATTCCGACAGTGGGAGACAGGAGCATCGTCAGTGTTTTGAAAGGGTCACCCTGCTCATCTCAGCTACCTTGGGAAGACACCAAGTCTTTGGGACAGCTGCAAGGAAAGACTTTCTGATAAAAAGGGGATTGCTGCACGGTCTCAATTTTGTTTTTACGTTTGGAAATTTTACTTAATTTCAACAGATGGAGAAAATTAAGGTAAAATTGAAGGCATCATTAAACTTTGCATAAATGGAGCCTAGTTCCTAAAATATGCTTATAAAGCCAAGAGCCAAGTTTGATGAACTCATTAAGACGTTATAGCCATTCTCATAATTATTTATTATTATTATTTTGAGTCAGAGTCTCTCACTGAGCCTGCAGCTCCCTGATTTGGCTCCAGCACTGGGACAAGGTAGACTTGAACTCCGTCTTCATGTTTGCTTGAAACGCTCTTGACACCAATGGAGCCGTCTCCCTAGCCCTGTTTTCATTACTCTTATGATGATGATGATTTTTGCAACATTAATTATTAGTTTGAAAGATGGTCTGTTCATTAATTTTTTTATTGCTTTTACTTGTCTATTTTTAGACAAGCTCTTACCACATAATTTTGGTTGGCCTAGATTTTATTGCGTGGGCCAGGCTGACCTTGAACTCAGAGATCCACCTGCCTCCGCCTCTGCCTCTCAAGTAATAGAATTAAAGGTGTGTGCCCGTGCTTACCCATATTTACTTGGTGTGTGTGTGTGTGTGTGTGTGTGTGTGTGTGTGTGTGTGTGTGTGTCTGTGTGTGTGTGAATATGTGGGTATACATGTACCACGGCACATGTGTGAAGGTTAGAGGACAACTTTTGCCAGTCAGTGATTCTCTTCTTCTACCTCATGAGACCCAGGGATCAAACTTGGGTCCCTCAGGCTGGGTAGAAAGTGTCTTTACCCACTGGGCCACTGTCCTGTGCGGCTGGTCTCACAGCGTGGAGTCTTAGCTCCGCATCTCATAAGCCTGACCACTTGGCACCCATCTTTTGGCTGCGTATTTTGCATTCTCATGTTCTAGGCTTTGATTGATCTCTTGCTCTACTGAAGTTCACTGTCAGGTAATTTTTAAAGGAAAGGCTCATGGGTGCTGTATTTTCAAAATTCTTACATGCTCAGGGGATGTCTGCCTGTTGTCTAAATACTTAAATGACAACTTCAGCGCGGCTACAGTTTTTAGGCTGTAATTCTCTCCAAGCTTGCACAGATTGATCGGCGCGAGGCTCACCAGCATTATTTCTCTCCTGTTTATCTTGGGTTTTCTGCCTGGATGCCTGAATGATTCATGCCTCCCCCCCCCCCCCCAATAGTTCAGTAGCTTCGTGTGAGTATAGCTTGAAGGTGATGGCTATATATAAGATTTTTGGAGACCTCCTGGGCCCCTTTCATCTTGAGATTCAGCACTCTCTATTTCAGGGATGCTCTCATTGATTATCTCTTTCTATATGTTTTTCTCTATGGATATGTTGGCTCTCTCTCTTGTCGATACTCTGTGTGTGTGTGTTCCTCTTTATTGCTGTATTCGTATATTTGATCTTTTCCATTCATTTATTGGCTTTCATCAAGCTCGCCGGCAATGCCCAGATCCTGGCTAGAGTATCTGGGTTTGTCTAGTTGATCTTCCCATGTCCTCTCTGTCTTCCTCTACCCTCCTCCCTCCTTCCCTCTCTTCCTCTTCCTTCTCCTCTTGCTCCTTTCCCTGGTCTTTATCTTCCTTCGCTCAGCTTCCTTGTTCCTCACCTGCTCTGTCAGTTCGCCTTCCATTCCTCCTTGAATTTTCATTGACATACTGATACTATTTTTAAATAAATAATTTAAAAGGCAATTGGCTTTTTTTTTTTTTTTTTTTTAATTTTCCAAGGTAGGGTTTCTCTATGTAACAGCCTGTCCTGGACTCACTTTGTAGACCAGGCTGGCCTTGAACTCACAGCGGTCCGCTTGCCTCTGCCTCCCAAGTGCTGGGATTAAAGGAATGTGCCACCACGCCCAGCTATAATTGGCTATTTCTTTGAGACTAGAGAAGTGTGGTATTTTGAAAAATTCATCTTGTTTCTTTTGATTCCCCCATCCCTCCTCCTCTCCCTCCTCCTCTCCCTCCCTGAATCAGCTGTTTATGGAGGAATAAAATGCCAGCCTCTGGGTCATAGAACATGGGACTGAGCAGGGTAGGTCTGCTCTGTAGGCCAAGTTGGGCAGTTCAGGATAGGTTTAACGATGCAAGATAGCCTGTCAGGACACCCTGTTCCTCTTTCTTTCCTGTCAGAGCTGCTCTGTGTGACCGAGTGAGCAGCCTCTCTGCCCACTGCCTCAGCTTGCAGCCTCTCTGGGACAGAGGCTGGCCCATAGCTGTTAATGAGGGGAAGCATCATGGCCTCTCCTGACTCCTCAACTTTAAAATCTTTTTTTCATGCTATATTTATTATTTTATGTTAATGGGTGCTTTGCCTGCTTGTGTGGCTATGCATCTGTGCAGTGCCTGTGGAAGCTGGGAAGGGGCATCCGATCCCCTGGGTCTGGAGTTACAGGTGATTATGAGCTGCCATGTGGGTGCTGGGAATTGAACCCAGGTCCTCTGGAAGAGCAGTCGGTGCTACTCACTGCTGAGCCACCACTCCCGCCTCACCGCCTTTTGACGGTGCTAAGTCTCCCTCTGATCTTCCACTTTATCTAAGGCAGCCATATGTCTATTTCTCTGAGACTCTTACTGAAAGTCCACACAGGCCTTCGTAGGGTGAGATTCTCTGTTCTAGAATAGCCGGGTTTACTGATGTGTGAGCGTGCCTATGGAGGCTGTCAGCTCTGCTCTGTGCCTGCATCCACACTGTTTGTTCTCTCTGCTTCCTGGTGGACCACATCCTCTTTCACTGAGGTGCAGCCTTTACTCCCTGTTTTGTTCTTATTGTTGTTGCTCCCTTTAGATATCAAGGGAAATAAAAAGTGTAAATATCTTTATTTGACATCTTTAAAAAGAAATCTTTCCCACATCACCATTGTTTGATAGTTACACAGAATTCCATTAATGCTAATGTAGCAACACATTTACCAAAATTACTTTCGCTTTCTGTCCCCCTCCTCCTCTCTCCCCTTCCCCCCTCCCCCTCTCCTTCCCCTTCATGGAGCTCAGAGCTTTATAAACGCTAAGCAAGCACTTTACTCAGCCGCCTTTCCCATGGTTTTACTTTGAGATAGGGGCTCATGTAGCTGCCTAGGCTGGCCTAAAATTGCCCCTGCCTCAACCTCCCGAATAGCTGAGATTACAGGCATGTAATGCAAGACCCAGCTTAAAATCCTCTCCTGAAGGCCATTAATCTAATCTCTTTTTTAAAACTTCTAACTGTAAACCAACCAGGCTGTACAAATATCCTTGTGTGTTTGCCTGGTTGCCCTAAGCAAGTTTTAAGATCTCAGAGAGAGAGAGAGAGAGAGAGAGAGAGAGAGAGAGAGAGAGAGAGAGAACGAGAGAGAGAGAGAGAGAGAGAGAGAGAGAGAGAGAGAGAGAGAGAGAGAGAGCGAGCGACAGCAGAGAGAGAGAGAGAGAGAGAGACAGAGAGACAGAGACAGAGACAGAAAGAGAGAGAGATGAGAAAGAGACAGACAGAGAGACAGGACAGAGACAGACAGAAACAAAGATTCTACCAGTGACATTGAAGCTCTTGTTGCCGAGACCCAGAACACAGCTAGGCCTTGAGATGACAACATTAAAGCCTTCTAGTCGTTGGTGCCCATCTCTGTCCATCACAGGAAAGACCCTTCCCTCTGCCAAGCCCCCTCTAATTGGCTTCCTCCTTTGGCTCCTCATTCTTGTAGTCTCAGCCCCTGTTCTCAGAGGGATTAACTCTAAGAGGATTTCTCTGCAGCTTTTCTCCTAGATTCATACAAAAGAACTCACATAAGTCTTCACTTACTGGGCCTTAATAGGTCATTAGGGGAAACTGTAACATCTGGGGCCAGCTGTAGCCAGAGGTAGCATCAAGGAGGCTGGGTGCTGGAGACCTTCCAAAGCCTTTTCTTCAATGTGTTCATTAGGGAGAATCCAGGAAGTGCATGACACCTGTATATTTTAACGTTCTTAAATCATGGATCAACCTCTTTGGGAATACCCATACATAAATGGCTAATAATTGAATTTTTCACATTTACCTGGGGGGAGGTGGATTCGTGGGCACATGACCTCTGCTGTGCATCAAAGGACCCCAAGCCTAGTTCAGTAGTCTCCTCCAGTGCTATTTAAGTTCTCCATGATGCCTGAACAAGGGGTCCTGCATTTTCATTTTATACTGGATACCTATTGTATGGCTGCTTTTCCATGTGTCAATCACAGCCCCAAACTTCTTCACTTAGGACAGCAGAGGCTACATGACAGAGGGGCAGAGAATTCAGTCTGAACTGTGCCAGACTTAGGAGTCTACCACCCCACCCCTGGCTGGAGCCAGGACAGCCTAGAGTGGGAACAAGAGCAAGGCTAGTCAGGCATATAGATGGAGGGCCACCTGGACCAGGGATCTGTCTTCTGGGCATATGGCCACAACTGGTCCTACTGATAACTGCTCATCTTGCATGCAAGTGAGCTTGGAGCTCCTGACCGCATTTCAGGGGCCTATGGCATGTGTCGCCTAGCTTCCTGGGCTGCAGCTGAGCCATAGACACTGCTAGAAATGCAAATGTTTCTATGGATCACCACTCCGTTTTCTTTTGATCACCTGTCACGTGACCAAGGCTATGGAACCCCATTCAGCCAATTGTGCAGCCGTATCCCCAGCCCGCTACCCTAACCACCATGCCTGTCTAGCCTTCTTTTTCCTTCCATCTTTCTTTCTTGGTTTCCTTTCTTCTGTTTTATTGGCTATACACAAAAAAAGATTTTTATTAGTCAAATGAGCTCTCAGCACGTCTGCTAATACACCCCTAATGGGTTTTAAGACTTAAAAGCAGCAGCATGGATCACCATTTGCCTGCTCAGCAAGAATTTGCCTGGTAGGAGGCAGGACAGGGGAGGGAGGCAGGCAGGGGACAGGAGCCACCTCCCTTGGCCATCCCCACCATGCAAATGAGCTGGGATGCAGTCCCAACATATTAAATGGATCAGAGCAGCTTCTCGTTCACATGTGCAAATTAGATTAATCAGCCCAGACTCAGAGAGGGAATAATAATGCCATTACTAAGGATACACAGGGGCCCACAGGGAAGCTAGGGAGCCTTACCTGAGCTGGGAATCATCTTTGAGGGACAGGCCATGACTTTGCTTCTCTCTAGGGGCCTAAACCTGCAGATGGGCAGCTCCCCTGTTAGTCCTTCCTGTTAGGCTTGGCCAGCTCTCTCAGCTTCCAGGGCAAAGATTAAAAAAGAAAACCAGCTGGGGGCTGGCCATGGGTCCGCTGGTACTTAGGATCCAGCCCCGCTTACCAGGCCAGAGAGACACAGTGTGAACAGAGGCTTAGAAACATAGAGCCCGGCACCTTTGCTCGCCAGCTTTGTAACCTTGGGGGAAATGATTTGAGCATCCCTGTTTGTTTTGATGATCCCTCCCTGCAAAGGCATTTCTGGGATCATTGAGTGGTGCTGTAGCACGCCATGCTATACGCACGAATGCTACCAGTGCCTCCTTCCTGCTACCCTTGCCTCTCCCCCCTCTTCCTCTCCCTCCCTCCTTCTTTCTCTCCTGACTTCCTGTCCGTTCTCTCTTTCCCTCCTTCCATCCCTCTCCCCTCTCCTTCTCTCCTTCCCTCCTCCCTTCATCTTTCCTTCCTTCCTTCTCTTCCTTCCTTTCCTCTTTTCTTCACTATGCTCTTTTTTTTCTTTCCTGGTCCACAGAACCAGTTCCAGCATCCTCCATCGGTTCCATTGAATCAATTCTATGACTTCTCTAATTTGATGACCCAGGAGACAAGCACAAGCCTGTTTAAATAGAGATGGTCCTTTGGGGGCTCCTGTTCCCTTTCCTGAAGGGTGAGCCCTGGTTGGGTAAACACTTTCCCTCTAGTTTTTTTTTTTCCTTCTAGTTTTTCTTTAAGCTCTCAGGTCCCCCTCCTGGGACCTGGCTCAGCCTTCATGTCTCCTAGATCCCAGCAGCCCCAGGATGACCAGATTCTGCAGCCAAGGCATTCTGTCTGCTCCCAGAATGCTGCGCTCTGACAGCTGACAGACACAGAGTCCATGCACCTGTGCCAGGGCCTGTGGGCATGAAAGAGCCAGTCAGAGAGACTCCAGACCCCACAGAACACAGCTTCTCCTCACCCCTCAGCACTTTCCCTTCCCTCTGTGAGTTGTACTCCAGCAGGCAGTGTGTGTCCCAAATTGAGACAGGTTGAAAGGGTGACAAAGAGAGCCAAGAGTGTGTATATGGGGGGAGGGGAAGAGTTGCTTATATGCTGAATGAATCCTGTGAATTTTGTTTGTGTCTTCTGTCTCCTTGCATGGTTTGGTGCTTTTTTTCCCTTTTGCACTAAAATGCGACGCTCTGAATCCCATTAGGACATCCGTTGTTGGCTGGATCAGTTGAACATATCTTCTTCCTGTTGGCTGTTCATTATTACGTTGTCAATCATGATTTTCACATCACTCCAGCCAACCCCACTGAGGCAGGCCCCTGTCCTCAGGTATCTTGTATACAGGCCTATGAATACGGATGGAGTTATTCCTTGGGTGCCACATGCCTGGTGCACCACAACAAGAAAAATGTGGATGCACCTCTGCTGCTGGTAACTAAGTATAAACCCAGGTGGACTTCCGAATGCCTAAAGCATAGCCTTTCTTCTTTGCAATAAGTGATTTTCTTTCCCAGGTGAAAAACAAGCAGAGATATAATCAGGCCCTGTTGAGATTGGAAACTGGCTTTGAATAAAATCGTTAGTGGATGATTTAGGATGGGCAGGAGCAGCTAGCAAGACAGTTGTTTGGTTTCTAGTTCCCGAGAGCCAAGCTAGACTTAAGTTCTCTAGGGGCTGCCAAGGTTCCTCACAGACCTTTGACCAAGAGGCCAGTCAGAGAGCCTGAATCCCCCAGGCAGGAGGCCAGGCAGGCTGTGGCTTCTGGTCCTGCGTTGTTGAGCTGGCAGAAAGTAGTGTTCCAAGGTTTGATGGCCCAGAACACAGCCCTGAAGCCACCAGGCCCTGCCTGAAGCAGACTCTTGGCAGTCTGTGTTGATGACAGTACACACCCTTGCCATCATGGGTGTAGATGGATGATTCTCACTGCCCTGGTGACTCTCGGAGGGGTTCTTTCCCCCTTCATTATCAACGGGAAGAGCATTTACTAGGTGCCGCTTGCATGGGGGGAGGGCAGTGGGCTGAGGGGACCTCATGAAAATTTTTGTTAGTTCTGTAAAAGCAGCTGGTCTGTGGATGAAGCCAATGAGATTAGTTAGACTCCCAAGTCCATCAGCCTTTGAGAAGTGGAAATGACTTCAGGGAAGGGCTCCAAGGTGGCAGGCATCTTAACTAACAGCTAACTGAATTCTGTTCTTCGGGTGAATATTTATGGAATATCTACCATGTGTTGGGGAACTGGGTTGGGATCTGGAAATATGAAAAACAAGAACAGGTGCTGTCCTTCCCTTCACAGATCTTAAAGGAGCAGGTTTCCTTATAGAACCCATAAACACATTCCATTCAACTGTATAAAGGGTCAGGGAGGAGCTGTCCAAGGTGCTGTAAGTATGGGGTAGGGAGAGCCAGCCCAGTGGAAGTTGGTGGATTCTGAGCCAACCCTGGAGAGTGGATAGATCACCAAGGGAACAAAGAAACAGTCCTAGCTCAGTCAACCGCACCTTCCTCCCTCCATCCTCCCTGCCAATAGCCCCATCACCCTACTCCGTAGCACAGTTCTTGCCTGTAGGTTCACTGGCTACTATACTACTATGTCTTCAACGTCTCTGCCTTTTCTGTCTCTCCGTCCCCTGGATTCCCCCAGGGAATGCGCCAGCCCCATGACCTTTGCTGTCTCATTTCACAACTCCCCAGTTTCTGGAGTCAGATTTCCCTCATTCCTTCTGCCAAAGCTTTTCCCACAGAGCATGATGTGGCCGATGAACCCAGTGAGTGAGCTACTGCTGTAGCACTGGTGCGACCACAGTACTTGCAATAACAACTTAAGCTGAGAAAATCATTAATTTTAAATACTATTTTTTAAAAAGTTATTTGAGAATCTCATACAATGTATTTTGATCATTTTCATACCCCTCCCCCAACTCTTCTCAGATCTACCTCTTTACCCACTCATCTTCCTATATGCTCCCTCCTTCCCTCCCTCCCTCCCTCCCTTCCTTCCCCCATCAAGTCTAATTTGCATATTCTTGAGTGTGAAGGGTTTAACGGGGTGGGGGGGGGAGGGTGGCTGACATACCAAGGGGTCACACCATTAAAGAAAATTGACTGTCCTTCTTTCAGCAGCTACCAATTGCCAACAGCACCTGAGCTAGGGGTGGCAATTCCTGAACTCTGTCTACTCCAAGCTGTGATTTTTTTTTCTGCTTTGAGCTCACACACATCTTGTGCATGCCTCCACAACTGGTTTAAGTCCGTATGTATGTACAGCTGTCTTGCTGTGTACTGGAAACACTTCACTGTAGTCACCTACAACCTCTGGCTCTTAGGCTCTGTCTGTCCTTGAGGATCTTGGCGAAGGAGGGGCGTACTATAGATGTCTCACGCAGTGCTGAGCACTCAGGAGTCTCTTATCATCTGCATGTTGAGCAGTGTTAATTGTCATCCACTGCAGGCAATTTTTCCTGACGAGGGCTTAGTGGTGTACTAGTCTTTGGATAGAGTGTTACTTCATTAGGAGTCACTTTAACATTGTGTCTATCCAGAACAACAACACTAGCTAGTTCTATGACCTATTTAGTTACTTGTTCTTGGCCCCAGTGATGGTGCTAGAGGTGACTTCTGTATTGTAGAAAAGACCTTAAATTCAAAGTGATTGGCCACCCCTGTAACATTCATGTCACTATTGCGCCAGTGGGTGCACTTTGCCAGGCCCGTCCTTATTGTAGCACTCACGGTTCACAGCTCGGTAAGGTTAATAATTACTTTTCTGCCCCCAGCAGTACCTTTCAGCACTGACTTGATTTTTCCACGTTATTATGACTCAAGTGTGTAGGGTCTTCAGTAATAGGCTCTTAGCATTGAGTTGTGGAGGGTAACTAAGAGCAATGGAAGTAGCCTGTAATGTTTGGATATTTATACAGCCCTACTGGCCAACAACTCCCAAGAAAAAAAAAAAAAGGCAACCCAGGTCTGGCACAGAGGTTGTTCTTCGCTAGCCTGAGGTATCCACTAAAACCATTACCCCTTATTTTGACTCACTAGTTCAGAGAGTCCCATTCCATCATGGCTAGAAAGCATGGTGACACATCTCAGATGATATTAACAGGAATGTGTGCGGGAGAGGCTGTTTGTCACATGGACCAGGAAGTGGAAAGTAAGAAAGGAGGCAAGAGGAGACATTTAAGAACTGGCACCCAATGACCTATATCCTCCAGCCATGCCTCACGTCACAAAATTTCCAGAATATCTCAAAAATAGGACAAGCATTTAGGGACAGAACATATGAAACACAAGCCCATGAGGAGGTATTAAATATTCAAATCATGACACCAACACTCATGGTTATGAGTTAGACACCGAGAGGTCATAGAACTTAATAGCATAAGGGGTTGAGTTTCCTGGGAGGAACAGCCTCTGAGCCGTGCACAGAATGAAGAGAATTTGCTTGCAAGAAGTGGGTAGAGGAGCATGGTTCAGGGGCTTAGGGAGCAAGAGCGAAGGAAAGACAAGTTCATGTGACAACAGAGTGGAAGCATGTGGGAGGAAATGTGGGAGGAACTAACTGGCTTGAAGTTCAGAGGCAGAGTAATGGGAGAGATGTCTTTCTAACTAATTACTAATTAGCCAGGTGTGTGCAAGTCTGTGCGTGTGGTCAGAATGTGTGCCACAGCATGCACGTGGAGGTCAGAGGACAGCTTGCCAGATGGGTTCTGGGGCTCCAACTCAGGTCGTCAGGCTTGGTGGCAGGCACTTTCCCCTGCTGAGTCACCTTGCCAGCCCAGGAAGTGTCTTTCAAGATGATCTCATGTTAAGTGAGAGCAAAACAGCATGGCATCTGGAAGGAGAAGAATAAGTGAAGGAAACAGGTGAGGAGAGATTGGGTGGATAGGTGAAGATGCCAGAAGGGTGGGCTCCTTGGAAGAGAGGAGCCAGGAAAAGCAGTGTGGACAGAGGAAGGCAAGTTGCCAAGAAGAGAAAAGCTTGTAAGAGAAGAAGCAAGCAGAGATAAAGACCACTAAGGGAAACAGAGGGATGCAAGCCAACGGAAACTGTATGATGGCCCATCACAAATATATAAGCCAAGTTTGGTTTGCTTTTGCTTTTTTGAGACAGGGTTTTCCTATGTAGCCTTAGCTGTCCTGGGCTCACTTTGTAGACCAGGCTGGCGTCAAACTCAGAGATCCTCCTGCCTCTGCCTCCTTGAGTGCTGGGATTATAGGCGTGTGCCGCCACACCCGGCATAAGCCAAGCTTTGAAGCAATAAAGGAAAATGTCAATTTTCAAACAGAACCACCATCTAATAAGTTTATTTATTGTCATTTTTTTTTCCTCCAATGATGTTGCAGAGGTTCTGTATGTCAAGGTTGTTTTCTTGGAGCTCTCTCAGTTCTTGCTGGCTTCCTGAAGAAGCTTCTAGTTGTCTGTGAAGAAGCGTGCGATGACGTACAGACAAGCTCAGGAGCCTATGTTAGAACATCTATTAAATGGATAAGGAGGAGAGGAATTGTTTGAGGCAGAGGTTCCCAGCCTTCCTAATGCTGTGACCCTCTGTGCCATAATACATACATTTCCTCATGTTAGGGTGCCCCCCCCACCGTAAAATTATTTTGTTGCCACTTCATAACTGTAACTTTACTACTGTTACGAATCGTAATGTAAATATCGGATATGCGGGTCATTTGACCCCTCCCCTCCCCACAGGGATCATGACCTACAGGTTGAGAATTGGTGGTCTGGGGGAAAATATTACTAGGGCTAAAAAAAAAAATGCAGAATGTGATGGCTGGCACACGCCTCTAATCACAGCTCTGCAGAGGCAGAGACAGGAGGGTCACTGGAGCTTGCTGGCCAGCCAGCCTAGCGTAGCTCGTGAGAGGCCTTGCCTCAAGAAATAAGATGGAGAGTGATTATGGGAGCTGTCCGTCATCGGGGACGCGTGAACACTTGTACAGCCTCAGCTTCCAAAGCTAATCTTGTGCGCTCTCGCCCACCACCTAGGCCGGTTTCCTTCTCCCTCCTCCAGTCCTGAATTGGATCGGCAATTTTTTTCCCTGCCAATCTGATTGTCAAATGTTGCTTTCTCATTGTTGTTTTGATTCGCATTTTCCTGATTATTAATGAGGCTGCTCTTTTCACATGCTCATCCTTTGTGTTTTTGTTTTCAAGGGAGTTACCTGCTCATATCCCCTGCTCATTGTTTTTTCCATTTGATTATTTGCTTTTTTGTTCTTGACTGGAGGGTCTTAGCATATTCTGGTATCACTGTTTCCTCTGCTCTATATATTATGAGGTGTTTTTTTTTTTTTTTCTCCTACTCTGTAACTTGTATTTAAACTCTTTTTAAGGCATGGTTTAGAGAAGACTGAATGTAAAAGATATATTTTAACTATTTGCCCAGGGTTCCTTGAACTGGAAGAGGTCAGCGATTGCCAGGAGCCATTCTGACAAGTTTGTCTTCAGCCCGTAGCGGGTGGAGGCTGCGTCCTCCCAGGCCTTCCTTTTAGACACCTACGGAACTCCAGACAGCTGGAGATGCAAGCCCAGTCCCATATGGCTGCAGAGCTGAGTAAGGCCGTGCTGGTGGTGTGGATCTGGCATGGTGGCTCTTGCTGGATTCCACACCCACCCCCCTTCTCTGCTCTGCTCTTCCCAGTGGATGACATTGAAGGACTTTGCAAGTTTACCAAGGAGATGGTGTTATAAACTAGATGGTTTCCAGTGTCCTCCGAATCCCCGACAAGTCAAGATTGGTGGCCTCAGGGGTCACCTGAAATGGGATTGTTGGATTTCTCAAGTTGAAATGCAGAACATGCAGATGACTATAAAGTTCAAATCGATAATGAATGCCCGTTAGTTCTAAGCATGTCCATATGATATTCCAGCATAGCTATGGCCCCTCAACACTTACTTATTCTAAAACAATCCTTCATTGTCGAATTGAAATCCTATGTTTATTTAGCAACCCCAATGGGACAAAACAGAGATGCCAGGCAGGCTCAGATCAGTGTACCTCTGGCGTTAACCCTATCAAAATGATAACCCCATTAAATCCCCACATATTTAGATTTTAGGAGGTAAGGTCCATAGAGATTAAGTGACTTACTTGGCAGAGCTGGTGTGTGGACCACTGTGGGTGTGGTAGCCGTGTAGAGCGAGTGCTCTGAGAGGGAGGAGAGGCCCTCTCTTCCTGCCCCTCACCATTATGCGGGGACACTGAAAGGGATGCAAGGGCAATCCCATGGGGAAGTGGGTTGAGGGGCTGAAGGCAGGAGAGTAATGTGTGTTTCCTTCAAGACTCTCATCACCTTAAATGGAGTGAATCCACATTAATTCAAATTAAATAACTATTTAATTGGCTCTAAATCCATTCCCAGGAGTGAATTCACAGCTCATGTATGGATCCTTGGGCCTCTGATTACTGTGTATCTATGTTACTACCCCTGCTATCGTCTTGTTGGGTACTTGAATTTTTCATTGCCTTATTGAGAGATACCCTTAACATGCACGGATGTACGTGTGTGTGTGTGTGTGTGTGTGTGTGTGTGTGTGTGTGTGTGTGTGTGTGTGTGTGTAGCATGCAGATCTACATCATTCCCTTATTACTTTCTACCTTAGTTTTTGAGACAAAGTCTCTTATTGAACCTGGAGCTCACCAATTTGGCACGATCTTCCTGTCACTGCCCATGCCCTGCCAGTTCCCCGCACCCCAGAAAGCACTGATGTTACAAGATGCTCTGCCTAGCTTTTTACACCAGTGCTGGGGTCTGATCTCGGGTCCTTATGCTTGCACAGCAGGCACTAGACCAACTGGACCACAGCTCTAAAATGTTCTTTCCTTAAGTGTGCAATTTGAGACTCTGACAAGCTAATGCGTTCACTTAGAAATCAAAACAGACAAAATACAGGCACTTCCATCACCCCCCGGACTTCCTCTCTGCCCCTTTTTTTTAATCCTTCACCCCTACCTCCACCTCCTGCCAGAGGCAACTCAGTTCATATTGGATTTGTCTCTTGTAGCATTTCACATAATGGAATGATACAATAAGAACATACAGTTTCTGCTTCCCAGGCCTGGTGCCTTCCAGCGCCAGGATTTTGAGATTCCTCAGTGTACTTAATCTGTAGTTCCTTCCTTTCTGCCACGGAGGGATAGCCACTTGGTAGCCACTCGTGCCATAGAGTAGTTATTGATTTGCCTCCTGATGGAAATTGGGTATTGTGTCAAGTTTGGGAATATTCTAAATAAATGTGTTATTGAAGGAACATTCATGTTTTACTCCTAGCATGTTCATTTGGGTAAATATCTAGGAATGACATTAATAAGTGGATCATGTGGTGTGTGTATATTAAGCTTCATTATTTTTTTTTTAACTCTGCTTAAAGATTATCCAATGTGGTTATAGCATTTTACCTTTCTCCCAGTGGTGTGCAATGGATATATCTTTTCAAAAACTGGTGTCCCCAGGCTTTTGAGTTTTAATCATTCTGAACAGGTGAGTAGAATGGCCCATTGTGGTTTTAATTTGCATTCCCCGGTGGCCAATGATGGCAGACATCCTATCACAACCATTGGATGCTTCTGTTTAGGTTTCTGGTATTTATTTGTTTTCTTAATAGCTGTGTGATTATATACATGTATTGTGTTTATATGTAAGTGTGTACCTGTGTGTTCATGGGTGGGGGGGGGAGACAGGGAGCGATAGAGGGGAGAAAGAGAGAGAAGAGATAGGGAGGGAGAGAGTGGCTGTCTTGCCTGTCTGAACTTGTGAGCAGTGCCTTTTATTTTCTTCACAACTTGGATATTTTATCTCACACGTACATTTGAGCCTACAGCCCACCTTGAGTTCATATTTTTATAAGAGTTACAGGGTCAAGGGTCCCCCCCTCCGCACCCACCCAGAGGATTATCCAATTCTCCCAGTGCTGTTGATAGAAACATCTACAAGGTCAAGTTGTGACTAAGATGTAGCATGGCTGACTGGCTGCCAGTCAGTTCTTTTGCTCCCTTTTAGCTTTTGTTTTCAGTTAACATATACCGTTGAGTTTCTGCCACATGTTAGGCATGCCTTCAAGCACTGGGAATCAACCTGAAATGCGGAAGGAGTTTCTGCTCTCCTGGAGGCCAGGGTCTACACTGCGGGAGACAATTTACCAAAAGATTCAGATTACAATGCACTACTACTATCCAGTCCTCAGAGGAAGCAAGCTCTGCCATGTGCTCATCCATCTGTAGCATGCATGGACCTGGAAAGGCACCGTGCTAAATGAAATAAGCCAGGCCCAGGAAGACAGACGGCGTACATTCTCGCTAAGGCGTGGGACTGAAAAGATTAACCTTAGAAGCCCAGAGTGATGATCTCCAGACAACAACAGCAAAGTGTAGCAGTAAGAATAGTGCAGGCACTAAAGCAAGATTAAAGAAGGACAGGAATAGTATCTGGGCTTGTTGGAGTGAGATAAGGAGAGAGAAGTTTCTGAGAAGACAGCCATTGAGCAGAGACCTAAAGGATGGGGGCGGGGGGGGGGTGGCTAGGCCTCAGCTTTCTATAGATGTGCATTTAAGGCAAAAATGCTCATTCCCAGAGTCTCCAGCTTGGGTTCCCCTGTAGGGTTCACTGTCCTGACTGGGGCCTCCTGTAGAGCCTGTGGTCCTTCAGATGTCGCATCACAGTCCCTTCTGTGTTCTTGATGCTCTGGCCAACGCTCACACTGCGTCTTGGCTGCAGGTGGTTAGGGGATGGCTTCAGCAGATCTGACTCCGTCATTCATTTCTTCAATGCAAAGCACACTTAAGTGTCCTTGGCACAGCGCTAGACCCCAGGGGAGACAGGGATGGATGCATGAGCCGGCCTAGTTACTGTGAGAGGAAGTTTGCATGCACTTAGGGAATGAGGTCCTGGGTCTGTGTAGGCAGGAAGTGCCTCAAACAGCTCTTATTAGTGTGTGGCTGCTGGGTTAGGGGCTTTCTCTTCCCAGGATTGCAGGACAAGCCAGGCTGAATCTAGGAAACTTCTGCAAGAGCTCAGGCGATAAGTGGTACAGATGTGAATTCAATTAGCAGAGGAGTGTCTGGAGAGGATGGACCCTCAGGATTTTCAGTTGAGCAAAGGAGAGTACTAGTGCCATTCATTTCTGTAGAGGACACAAGGCGAATGGGGTTGAATAAATGGGTAAAATGATAAAGGGGTCATCGAGGAACGTGGTGGGGGTAAGGAGAGTCTAGAAGCAGTATCTAGTGCTGTGTTGTACTTGAAGGCCTTTTCCTCGTGAAAAAGGTTTAGGCTGGATGCCAGGCCTTGAGATCGTCCATGGAAACTCTGATGGACACCAGAGAGAGATTAGCCATGTTACGGAGGCATCTAAACGGGTATGTTCTCTGTCCCAGGCGCATTGCCAAGGGTCCAGTATACCAGTTAAGATGTTGGATTCCAGTGCCCAGTTCCTTGGGTTCCGATCTAAATATTACCACTTCTTAACAAAGTAACCTTGGGCAAGCCACCTCACTTCTATTACTGCCTTGTTTGTAAAATGCTAAGTGTCATAAACTTACATTGTGGTGTATTACGAGGGATGGATGTTACTTGGCGCAACTATGCCACTTAGTATATTGTTACACTGCATAGCCAATAAGAGTTAACTGTAACATCGTTTTAATTCCGACAAAATAGCAGCGCCGTTGTCCATTTTACAGGTGAGAGAAAGGCCAAGAATGGTGGAATCAGGTAGTGGCCCTATGAGGACCTGAACAGAGTCCACCATGCAAGGCCGTCTCCCCCACAGGCAGAGCCCTGTGCATTACTGAGCTCTTGACTGACAGCCCTCTGCGCAGAGGTCATGCAGTGCTTTCCTGAGCTTTCATCACATCTGTGCAGCCAACCACCATCAGGTCCTTTACACCTGAATCCCAGGGACAGGGGACCCTGCAGGCAAGCTCACAGGCCTCCTCCACAGGGGACACTGTCTTGCCTAGACCCTGTGGGTGGTTTTGTCTTTTATACGCAGATCCTTCCTCTCCCAGGAATCCCTCCGTAGAACCTCTTTTTCAGGGTGCCCCTATTCTGAGCCCCTATTCTGGCTCTCTGATCCTGGGCATTTTAAGGAGAGATGCTTTTCCCCTAGCTTTGTGTGCCAAGTCAGAATCAGATGGTGCCTGTCCCCTCCCTGGCCAGGCCAGAGGAGGAGAGGAGGCTTTGTGCAGAGACTGATGGGAGTCTATTAACCATGCTTAGCATCCCGTGTTATGCTTCCGGTGTCCCATTTGGAGAGGAGAGCTAGACAGAGCACCGGCCAAGACAGCGTAGAGGCTCGGAGCTGAAGCCAGGAGTGCAGACTTGCAGTAAGGAAGGCTGTTAGCAAATAAAGTGCAGACAGAGGCAGGCTCTGTGACAGGAGCCTGATTACGGAACAGGCAGGCAGGCGGTCCAGAGGAAAACACCAAGAGCAGGCTGAGCTAGACATAAGCCTGGCTCTGCTTCCTGCCTCATCACAAACCACCGGGCCTCCCTGGCCCTCCATCCCTTCCTTGGGAGCATGCCTGTGACACTGGCAGCTCTTCACAGGATTGTATGGGGACTCTGGCTATGCCAAGGGCATTCTGTATGGTCTCTCTTCCCTCGAAGGATAGAGTCCTACAGAGGGCACACCTGATGGCAGCAATGGGAGGCAAGAGATAATGTGGGTTGAATGAGGTGACTGTGAGCCTTGCATCTGGACACTGAAGCTGAGTGGAAGCTTCCAGGACTGAGCCCATAGTGGGAAGAAGTGGTTAAAGAAGAAACTGGCCAATGCCATCTTTGAGCTAGGTTTTGAGTTGGATTTGGGGTGGTGCCAAGGCACAGGAGGAGACTCCAGACGATGAGACAGTTGGTCCTACTGACAGTGCAGCTCCAGCTATTGTATTAACTAACATGGTCAAGGGTAGAGCTATGGAACAGCCCTGAAGGGAGTAGTTGATGATGTTGGTGCTCCCGAAAGCCAAGGGATACACCATGCCTCCTGTATTCCCTGGTGGGGGAGGGGGTGTTCTGGAGGATCAGAGTCCCTGTATGCACCACTCAATTGGAAGGGAGCACACGGTGGTATTAGCTGGACTAAACTGTGGCCTGAGAACCCTGACTTCTATCCAGAGAAACACAATGACATCTAATCTACTGAGTTGGTGCTTACACACAGACACACACACACACAGACACACACACACACACGCCCATTTAATTCTCCTGAAATACAAAAGTATCATTCACTGCTTTTTTTTTTTTTTTTTTCCCTGTCCAAAGCTCAGAGAGGCCAAATGACTTACCTAGTGACACACAGTGAGCAAGCAACACCCAGAATTCTCATTTGGGTCCTTGAGCTCCACTGGACAAATCTTCCTCTTGCACTCCCCCTCCTCCCACCTGCCATCCAGGATGCCTTCCAAACAGATGATGTTCTTCCGCTGAGCTGCTAAGGCCTGCCTCCCTTCAAGAGGAGCCATAGCTGCCTCAGGCCTTGGCCCAAATCAGTCCCTCCTGTCCTCCCCCACCGCCAAAGCACAAACTAGCACCCCTGGCATTATGGACTCCAGTGTGTGAGTGCGATTGTTCACAGCTTCCCTCTCGAGCTCTCACATCCCTCAAACCCTGAAAGCCTGGCTCTAGGCTATCTTCCCAGGGAGGGGTGGGGATGGATGGGGAAGGCAAGCTATCTAGAGCTCCGAGCACCCATGGGGAGAGAGTGGCAGCCAGCCCCATGGTCCCTTCTGAGCAGAGCCTCCAGGCAGCCCCTGCTCTACCCTCAGCCAGTACAGTCCTGCAGCCTTGGCATTCGGCTAGGTGCGTATTTAGTTTGAGTGTAATGGAGTCCAAGAGCACAGAGTTCTCTAACGTCAGACTCCCGTCTTTGTCCAAACTGCCTTGTTTCCACTGACAGCTTCTATAATAAGCAAACTGAACACATTTGTGTGTCTGTGGCGCCGTTATATGAGCGTCACCCGCTTTTTACATGAGGGTTTTCTGCTCAAGAGTTCTTTTGAGAGGTTTGTTTCTTTCCGAAAAATGCAAAACCAATGGATGTAGCTTGCCGAGTGTGTAAGAAGCCCTGGGCTCAATCCCAAAGCTGCGTGGGATTGGTGGGGCACACCTGTAACCCTAGCAGGAGAGACGCGGAGGCAGGAGGATCGGGAGTTGAGCATCGTCCTGGAGAAAAATGAGTTTGAGGTGAACCTGGGATACCTGAGACTCTGTTTCAGAAATTTATGTTTGGGCCTTCAAAATTCCAATGTTACTTCCTTGCGGTTCCTGTTGTGGTCCAAGGACCAAAGTTGGGGTGTGGACTAAGGCTGCATAGAATTACAGACCCTAGGACAGACCTACTGTGGGGTTGTTAGAGCCCACACCCTACTGGACCCCTGGTGACTTAACACTGAGAGGACAGCCTGGCTTTCGTTTGATGGAGCACCATGGTTGGGTGGTGGGACTGAGACTGCAGACTTTCTCTCCACAATATGGGCATACTCCTCCTGTTACTGAAAACAGGTGCACAGTAGTGCTCTCTGCCCCCCAGGGTCCCTTCCTCACCTGACCAGACATCTTTTGGCCCAGAATACCCCATCTGGCGCAGTAGGGTGGTGACCACGTGGAATAGCAGTTGTGGCCCGCATCTTCACACATGCTTATTTTGGCCTTAACCAAGGCAATCTTGTTTCTCCTTCTGCTTCAGAAAGGGAAAGGCTAAGGCAGCCGACAGAGCAGGGATCTGTTCCCACCCAAAGAGGGACCACATGGTCACAAACCAGATCTGGAAAATGATCCTCAGATTCTGCCTTTATACTCCACACAGCCAGCGGTGTCTTCTTCACCTGAAGTGCTTCCAAGTGAGGTAGTGGGATAGCTGGGGTGACAGCTGGGCAGGCCACACCCCCAAGGCTAGCTCCAGAGAAGGAAAGACAGGACCAAAGCCCCCCCACCCCCGCGCGCCACTCCCATTGCTCACTCTATTGCGTGCTCCCCAGGGACTTAGACTCAAATTCTCAAGAAACTTTCCAGGCTGTACTGCCTCTTCAGGCTGAACTGTGTGTGTGTGTGTGTGTGTGTGTGTGTGTGTGTGTGTGTAGGCGTGCACATGTGGCTGCATGCACGTGTGGCTGCATGTGTGTGGAAGCCAGATGACAGGTTCAGGCATTATTCCTCAGGTGCTGTCCAGCCCTCTTCTGAGACAGGATCTCTTACTTGGCCTAGAACTCGCCAAAGAGGCTTGGCCAGAGAGTTCAGGGTACCACTTGTCCCCATCTCTCCAACACACATGCACTTTTACTGAGTGAGCCATCTCAGTCTCCAGGCTAAGTCTCTTTCAGGTCCTCTACAGACATTCTGCTCCCAAGTTCTACCTGACACCCCAGAAGCCACTTCCCTGGCACACACATCCTTCCATCACTCAACAGGAGTTCAGCGAGCCCTTTCTGAGTTCTGCGTACCAAGCGGGGTCTGCAGTAGGTGTAGTCAGCTCACTCCAGGTAGCGGAGGACCAAAGGCTGCAGGACAGGTGACCCCTCCCCCTCTGAGATTTTGTTAATGAGAAATCTGAGGATTCAGTGCCTTGTCCAAAGGCAAACAGCTTGAAGCTAGCAGGCCTGAACTTGAATGCAGAGGCTTGCTTCAGAGCCCAAATGCCTTGGGCACAGAGCCACTGTGTGGGCTGGTGGCAGAGGCCACTTTCTTGTTGTCCAGATCCTCCTACCCTGGCCGGCCTTCTGAGCTCCCAGCTCAGCAGATAGATCCTCTGCCTGAGTCAGAAACTGGGGCCTCTGCCTTCTAGTTCTTTTTGTCTCCTCATTATTTCTCTTACCAGCCTTTCTCCACCATCTCACTGCCCCTGGCCCCAGGCTCTCTCACCTGGATGCCACATTAATTGCCTTGCTGTGTTCACTGTTACTCCTGACAGCCCATTAAATGGGATTCCCAGTCAACTTGACCAAGTTATCCCTCCTGGGCCCTCTGGTCTCACACACTGAGCTTTCTTCCTTTGCAGACGGCTCATTCTGGCCCCCACCCCCCCCCCCCCCCCCATTAGTCCAAGCATCACCCATCAGTCCCCGTCTGTCTGAGGGGTGTCCTCAACTTTCACTCCAAACCATCTGTGCTTTTACTAATCTAAGTTCCCCTCATCAGGATCTTTGTATGGCTGTCTTTGCTTCATAGGCATGTCGTGTGCGCACGCGCGGGGTGTGTGTGTGTGTGTGTGTGTGTGTGTGTGTGTGTGTGTGTGTGTGTGTGTGTGTGTGTGTTTCCATACATGCACACATATGTGGAGAACTCAAAAGTCTGAGTCACATGTTTTGCTCTGTTTTTACCTTATTTTTGGAGAGAAGATAATCTAATTTCATAAACCTGGAACTCACTGATTTGGCAAAACTAACTGTTCAACAAGCTTTGGGCATCCACCTGCCTCCACTCCTGCAGCTCTAGGTCCACACACAGCCAGCATTTTTATGTGGATACTGGGTCAGAAACTAAGACAGACAGACAGACAGACAGACAGACACACACACACACACACACACACACACACACACACACACCCCAACACACGACTTGCAGGGCAAGTGCTTTAGCTGGAGAGCCATCTCCCAGCACCGCTATTCCACTCTATGATGATGCAGTAGTGCTGTCACTTAGTGGTCATTTGTCTTTTTCACGAGTCTGAGGACTCTAGGAGGCTGGGGCTCTGGCTATATAGTCTTCATTGTATTCCCAGATCCTAGCCGAGGGTGTAGGGCTGTCTCGGGTCAGAAATAATGTGGTGAGCAAATGAAAACCAGGGGCTTTTATAAGATCAGAGAAGAGCGGGCAGGTGAAAGCATGGAGCCCAGACCCTCGCCCCACACAGGCACTGGCTGAGAAGTTAGATGGTCTTGTGGAGGCTACAGCCAGCCGTGAGCAAGCTTTCTCTGGCCCCAAAATAAGGATGGAAATCTCATGATTGGAGAGTTGACTACAGGCTACCAAGAGCTTCGAGAGGAAACAAACCAGCTAGGGGGTAGTGACCACAAATGCCTGTGGGTGGTGACCAAGAGCAGCTGGAGCCAAGGCCACATACTCCTGAGGATAAGGCCCACAAAGAGGTGGGTGGTGATGCAGAGATCTGGTGCTGCGCCAGGCAGCTAGGGGTCAGGGCTACAGCACTTGAAGTGGAGGCTACAGAGAGCCTGGAAAAGAGAACCCTCATTCAGGCCTTTGGTTGTGACATGTTTAGACTACACTGGCCCCAGGCCACTTCTGCATCCTACTTCCATGCTCCCTTTGAGCTCTTCGCCTCACAGAGTATGCCAGGGTTCCCAGGGATTGTCTCCTGAGCAACCCCCCTATGTCCTGCCCATACTCCTGAGCACCCCACCCCCATGTCCTGCCCATACTCCTGGATGATCTCCTGGGACATTTTTTTTTCCTTTCCCCATGAGGGTCAGCCACCTCACTTCTTTGGTTCCTGAATGAGCTTTGCCTCCACCACCTGGCTTTTGCACATGCCAGTTACTGCCTTGAAAAGCCCACGTTCCCTTCAGATCTTAATACCAGTGTCACTTTTTCAGAGGGCCTAGGCCAAATTCTACTTCCCCATTCTCTTTTATGTCTTCACCCTTAATACGAGAGCTGATGAGGGTACTTTCATGCATAGGTATTGGGCTTTCTGGAAGTTTCCAGAAACCATAGGTTTAGTGCCATGGTCTAAAATCTGGCATGTAGCAGATGCTCACACATGGAGGATAAACAGAAGGATGGAGGAGCCAAAGCCATGGCTGCATGGACAGAGGTAAGGGGAAAAAAAAAAAAAACCACCAAAGCAGTTCTCATTAATTAAACAGCTGCTTTGTGCCAGGCCCTATGGTCAGCCTCCTCCTACCCAGTTTGGGTGTAGAATCCTAAGCTTTTCTCTGTCTGGAAACCTTGGAGAACCTATTTTCCACTAAACTCTACCACAGTTTCTCTTCAGCCAGCTCCAGGCCTCAGCAAGGAAGGAGCCTGTGGCCTCTAGGGCTCAGTTTACCTATTCTAAAAGAGGGTTTTGCTCTGAGATCATCTCTGAGGCCCAGCCATGTCAGATGTGACCCTCTGCCTCTGGGATTTATTTCCAAGGTACTTTTATGACTCCTAGAACAGCCTGGGGCATGGCTGCCTATGCTTATTGTCATGGCCAGGAAAGAGTCCATAGTGATGATGCTGGCTCTGGTTCACACACACCATATGTGTGCTTATGAGAATCTTGCAGACTTGTAAAGAGATGAAATACCCAGACACAAGCAGGCACATGAATCTCAGAGGCTCCGCAGAATGAGAGCCTTTAAAATCCACTGCTGAATGCCAGACACTGCTCAGAGAGGTGAAAGAAGTTGTCCAAGGCCACACAGATAGTTCGTGGCAGCACTGGGCTTTGGGCCCTGGCACCTGCTTTCCAGGGTCCCTGTTAGCACCTGTGTTATAAGTCTAAAATATACAGCACAGCCAGCCAAGATACACAGGCTTGTAAACATTACACTTCTACACAATGCACAAGCACTTATGTTCTCTGTCTGTCTGTCTGTCTGTCTGTCTGTCTGTCTCTCTCTCTCTCTCTGTGTCTCTCTCTGTCTCTGTCTCTCTCTCTGTCTCTGTCTCTCTGTCTCTGTCTCTCTCTCTCTCTCTTCTCTCTGTCTCTGTCTCTGTCTCTGTCTCTGTCTCTCTGTCTCTCTCTCTCTCTCTCTCTCTCTCTCTCTCTCTCTCTCTCTCTCTGGACCAGTGAAGCTAACATATGACTCTGGCCCTCCTCTTCCTATTTCTGTCCCTGGGGTATATTTAGTTCCTGATTCCCAACCCCCAAGCTTCCTCAAAGCCCTGCACAGGTCTGGAAGGGGTCTCTACTCAGCTCAGTTGGATCTACCCCAGCAGTCTTTTCCATGACCTGCTGGAGCTGAGGCTTGGTTAGTCCCGCCCATGCACTTGCCCTGGATACTGTGTGACCTGCAGCAGGGGCTATGAGACTCTGTTTCTTAGCAGCCCAGACTCTTGTGGCTGCAAGTGAAATGCCTCCTTTATCTTTGTCCCATTAATGACAATGTACAATGGTGTACAAGGGAGGAAAACTGAACAGGCTCGCTGGTTCTACAGTACCAGATAGACCCAGTAAGCATAGACCCAGGTGATGAAGAGGAATTATGTCTCGCCTGCCATAGCCAATCTACATCTTACCAGCTGGGCACAGAGTGGGCACACATGAGAGAGCAAGGGCAGAGGAACCAGCAGGAAAGGAGAGGATAGGTGAGTGCCATTTGGAGACAAGAGAACCTAAAGGGATGTCTATTTGTGACATGGCAGGTGGCATGGTTGTTTTGAACCCAATTCTGCCACTTCCTGGCTGAGTGGTAGCTTGACTCTATCAATAAGCATCTCTCCTATAAGACAGAGGTGGCAACCTGACTGTCAAGGTGGTCGAGTTGAGAGGACTTACTGACATGGTGTTTCAGAGCTCGGTTAGTGCAGTGCCTGACGCGTTATGAACGCACAGCAAATATTATTGCTATCCATAGTGATTATGAAGAGGATGAAGCTTCAGAAGGAAAGGAGATGGTGCCAGGGTAAGGCTGGGATCCCAGGAGTAAAGTCGGGGTTTAAGGATGCCCAAAAGCAAGACTAGAATCAAGGAAGCCTGGGGATAAAGATTTAGGACTCAAGGGAACTCAGGGTGAAAGCTGAGACTTAATGAATCCCTGGAGGGAGGCTGGGACTAAGGATGCTCAGCAGTAAGACTGGACTCAAGAATCCCAGAGACAAGGCTAGGGACCGAAGTGACCCAAAAGGAAAGATTACTCTTGTGTGTTCTTGCATCATTCGTCCCTGGGTATGTACAGATTCTCCAATGCTTTATCATGTGCCCCGCCACCTGCCATGTTTATTGACCACAGATGCCAGAAGAATCTGAAGCAAAGGGACCAAAGGTGCATTCAGAGAACCCTACATATGCACAGACTGTGCTGAGCGAGAGATGCACAGGTCACTTTGAAGAACTTTAGTGTCCTCTTAAGTGAGGATCAAGATGTTCAGAGCTTTCTTGGTGTTACATCCTAGCAGAGCAAGAGGCTCAAGTGCACTACCCCAGAGTGGAACTCCCAGCCTGACGCTGAGCCAATGGGAACGAATGTTTGGGAGCAAGAAGACCCAGTTCTCTCGGATCTTGCCCCGGGCTATGTTTCTTGCCCCGTTTGCTTCTGCCCTTGCTCAGGCCTTCTCTGAACAGACACTGTGAATGCCCTGGCTGAGATGGTGTTCCGAGCAGGTAGAGGAGCCTAAACTCTGACAAGACTACAAAAAAGTCAAGTTGGAGCAAGGTGAAAAAAGAGGCCAGAGGCCACACCCCTAAGATGGACTTTGTGTAGTTAAAGTGCTCTCAAGTCAGGCATCCTCCGGTGAGGCCGGAGTTCCTCTCACATCAGAGCATCCTGAGATTCAGTTTGACCAAGGCGTCCTGTTTTCTGTACCAGCATCTAGCAAAGGTCTTCCTGAATACAGTGGAGCTTGCTTTTCCTCTCACACTTTTTCCTTCCCTCCCCACCACTATCCACTTATTCTCTTCCTCCCTTCTTTCCTTCCTCCCCCTATCCCTCCCTCTCTTTCTTCCTTAAGCTTCCCGTCTCCTGACTGTCCTCACTTTGTGGTCCATGAGCCTCTGTCTGGATCCTTGTCACCATTACCATGTATCTTTAGTCATTTCCTGCCACATGTGCTCAACTCCACACTCAGCCCTAGAGATGACCAAGCTGCTTCCTGGCTCTCTGTGTGGTAAGTGAAACCTTGAACTATCCATACCCCAACACTCCGGGCAGATTAAATCAGCACATTCCTCTCCAAAGAGACAGCAACCCTGGTCCCACAGCTCAGCACCAAATGTCCCAGAAGCAGCAGCAAATGGTTGCTTTTGAAAGGGTAGAGACATGAAGTGTGCAAACCCAGTGCCCAGTGCATTTGGGTGTCAGGATTGATCTTGAATGGCATTTGCGGAGCTGCTGAGGTGAGCATGTGAGGTCAAACATCCTCATTAGCCAGGCTTGGCGACTGTAGAGGTGACAGCAGGGGGAGTAGAGAAGACAGGCTGAACTTTCCATCTGGAGGTCATCAGAGCTCAAATCCAGCATGGCATACTCAGGGCAGGACCATTGCCAGGAATAATGAGAGTGTCCATAGGTGCCATAGAAGAGACCATGTTGGCCCACTGGGAAGGGGAAGCCAAAGATAGTTATGGACGTAATACATATAGACTGTCTCCATGTGTGTAGTTGCCTGTATTTAGAATGAGCCAGATCTTGGTTGCCTAAAACTTATCATGGAAGGAATCTGGGCAGCCAGACATTCATTATGTGAAATTCCCTAACTTATGCAGTATTTTTGTGTGTGTGTGTGTGTGTGTGTCTGTGTGTGTGTGTGTGTGTGTGTGTGTGTACATGCTTGTATGAACATTTGGGAGGGAGGGGCCCTTTATATATACTCAGATTGGTCCCTCCATTTATTTTCTGAACACTTACTGTGCCGATCAGGTCCTGTGAGTCCTCTGGATAGAGCCATGAACCAAAATTTGTGCCAACCCTGATTCAGGAGAAAGTCGATACATAAACAGATCCATCCATCCCAGGGCTGTGTGAGAACCAAGCTCACACAAGGGTATATAGAAGTACTGATGAACTGGACCCTAAAGCCACCAGCATCCTTTGGTATGGACCCTGAGCAGTTTTCAGAATATATGAAGGATGTCCTTGGAGCCATCAGTCTTGAGGAGCAGGTCTGGGTGTGATACTTCAGAGGCCAGGCCCTCTCTGACCAGCTGTACACTGAGCACATACCCGGTGAGCCTTCTTCTCTCCGCACCCCACACTGTACTGACTTCTGCAGAGCATGCTAAAGTTAGCTGGCACTGGGGAGGTGAGTGGAGCTCCAGCAGTAAGGAGAGGCCAGCCTGGTCCAGCTCAGCTGGGCCCACCGAGCCTCCTGCGTGGACATCACGTGTGGCTCAGAGTGGTGGCACCATCTGTGATGCCTTCGCCCTTTGCCTTATAAGACACTTAAAGGTAAAGAGAAGAATCATTCAAGTGAGCTAGAGAGGCTGGAAATAAGGACGCTAGCTCTAGGCGACTTCTGGGAGAAGCTTCTGGAACCCAGTGACTTGCTGTGCAGCAGAACAGTCAAGTTCTTAGACAGGTCCTTATGGTTCCTGCCAGTCCTCCAGCTCATTCTCACACTTCTGCTGGTATTCTCCATGGGGCTACCATGGGCCTAGCCTTGCTGTAGGGGGCAGGGCTCAGCTCTTGACCTTGGCATACTGGTCCCATGCAGGAACATCTTCTCTGACACCAATCAAGCCTCAAGACCACTACTTAACTGCCTCTGGGTCTCAGTTCTGCATCTGTGAAATGGAGTCTGTCATCTCAGGCCTCTGTGAAGTTTGCATGGGTTTCTATGTGCAGGGCATTTAGTCCGTACGATACAGCTAACTCCTTGGGTACACAAAGTCTGACCCGCTTATCTTTGTGCCCTGTTTCCCAGCAAGGCGCCTGCTTTTAGAAGCAGGTTCAGGAGGAAGGCAGAGTGAGCAAACGGCAGGAGGAATCTCTTTTGACAGTGAGGTTCTCAGTTTGAGGAGCCCACATGACCCACAGGCAGCTCCTGCAGGCTGCTTTAAAGCCACTGCCAGCAACCTGGGCCCGTGAGCCTCTGCATTGTGTATTTGAGCCTTTGATATACGGAGGATATTTGCCAAGGGAGAAAAAATGTTATTGGACATTTTTTTTTTTTTTGGTGGTTGTAAAGATTACTTCTTGATGAAAACACACACAAAGAAAGACTTACAAGCTGCCCTGAAAGTAGGCAAATGAATGATGTGTGTTTACAGGATCCCAGCCATTGCTCAGCTCTGTGGACTCTAGCTGGACTGGAGGAAGAGAAGTCACGGCCACATGCCTGAGCTGAGGGCAGCCTGCACCAAAGCCAGAGAGTCCCTAGTGCCAATCCCTTCCTGCTCTCTCTCCTCAGTTTATTGTGTTTGCCCTACAGAGGGCCCTGCCTTTTTCCTGAGGTCAGATCTGGTCCACATCCCCTTCCCAAACTAGCAGGAGTGCCCACCCTTTGAGCATGGGGGAGGTCCCTCCCATGTGAGATCCCTGTTGTCTTCAGCCAGCTCCTGGGCCTTAACGGGTACATGGTTGTCCCTCTAAGGCCTTCGCGAGTGCAGTTTTCTGACTTCTTTGCATGTGAGAGTCCACTAAGAAGAAAACCGCCTCCAGGCAGCTGTCTGCTGTTCTTCCCTTCTGTGATAGTTCATCCTCATCTTCCTAATGGGACTTGGAATCACTCGGGACATGCCTCTTTAGGTGTGTTCGTGAGGTTGCTTCCAGAGGGGTTAAATGAGGAGGGAAGACCCACCATGAATATGGGCAGCACAGACTGGGTCCTGGACAGCAAACTCCAGCATTCTCTGGAGTTTACTTCTGATGTGCCAATATGTGAGGAGGCCCAGCCACATGGTGCTGCAGCCAGGAATTCTGTCATGCCTTCTGCATGATGTACTCTGCTCTCTTAAGCCATAGGTGGAAATAAGGCCTTCCTCTCTTAAGTTGTTTACATCAGATATTTGGTTACAGGAACAAGAAGAGCTAACTACATCTTCCCCCACTGCCCTTACATCACTAGTCCTCCTGCCGGTAGGCACCTTGTCTGATTCAACCGAGGGGTACCTGAGCCCTGCCGAACCTGAAACTATCTGCATGGATGGGTAAATATGAGAGACATCAGGAATACCTGCAAGCTATTTTTGATCCCCATCTCCTTGCAAGGGTCATACTTGACCTCTGCAGTGGAAAGAGATGGCCTCTCTTACTTCTAGTTAACGACCTTGGGGCCATTTCAATCAACGCAGTGCCTCCCAAGGTGATAGTAAATGCTGTATTCTGGCCTGGCTGAGCCTGGTGTCTGGTTGAGAAGGGGTCTATAAGCAGGCAGGGTTGAGCCACCCATTGGTGGCTGGGAACTGGGCCGTGAAGCTGGTCAGGGGACAAGCTAGCTGTCTTTGGCTGCTCATGGGACTCTATGGGTTTGTTCTTGCCACTGAAACAAATCTCTAGCAGTCAGGGGGTGGGTGGGGTGGGTGCTGAGATCAACACAAATGTATTCTCTTTCAGTTTGAGGCCAGAAGGCCAAGGTCAGTCTCACCAGGCTAATTAAAGTCAAGGCATTGGGTGGGGCTGTTTTTTGTTTTTTTGTTTGTTTTTTTTTTTTTTAATAGACTGCTCAGGGGAGAATATGTTTTGTCTTCTTTCTGCTTCTTGGGTGACTGCATTCCTTGGATTGTGTCACTCCCCAGTAGTTCAAACTGGATCCTTAGGTCACATCTTCAGCCATTGACTCTAACTCTCTAATTATCCCAAGGATCCACGTAGTCGCTCTGGATAACACCAGGGCACCCTCCTCATCTCAAGTCCCTCAATTACAGCTTCAAGGGTTCTTAGCATGGACCATCTCTTTCCTAGGACTGCTACCTGGGGTGTGGGTAGACATATCTAGGTGGAGTTATTATAAAGCCAGCCACAGTGTGAACTGGAAACCTGTGAATAAATAGCCAGTACATAAAGGTATTCCTGCGAGTCTGGAGAGCATCAGGTAGACAGCAGCATGCTGAGAAGTGGGGCCGCAGCTTGTCCTGACTCCCTAGCAGCAGAATTGGGTGGGGCCGCAGCTTGTCCTGACTCCCGAGCAGCAGAATTGGGTGGGGCCGCAGCTTGTCCTGACTCCCGAGCAGCAGAATTGGACCTCATCCTGCCCAGTTCCTTTCTACCTCTATCCCATTCACCTCCCAACTAGGCCAGCCCCCGCTTAGCATCGAAAAGCAACTGACTTCACTCTTCGCCCAGGTCTCAAGCCCTGTCAGTTTGCACAGTTAGCTGTCCAGAGACTCCAGCAAATCCCCCACAGATCAGATGGCCTCTGCCCATCCCTGGACCCTGAGCCTGACCAGGGGTCACCAAAAGTAAGAGTGGTTTTCAGGAACATAGCCGTGCTGTCCTCTCCCAAGAAGTGACCTTAAAGTACATTGTCCTGGGGAGCATCCATGGCTGAAATGTGGGCATCATAAATCTTTGCTTCCTATGCAGGAAGAAACATCCAGCATCCAGTCAGACTTGTAGCCTCTCTCCCCATCTGACACTCCAATTGTCCTTTGCCTTCTCACGTCTTGTAGGGCTAAAGCATGTCACCAAACCTCAGGGTGGAGGCTAGGGTCCTGAGAAGTCTGCTCCTTTCCTTGTCTCTCAGGAAAAAATGTCATTTACCCAGCTGAGTGTGGTACCCGGCCGGCCTTCCCAAGAGTTCCATAAAGTTCAGAGTGGATATCTTCTCTCTGCTGAACACCAGGGGAACCAGTCTAGCCTCCCTTTTCAAGGACGTGGTGAGTCCTGGAGCTGCCTGGAAGCCCATAGCTCTGCTCCCGCCCACATACAGTGTGGGAAGAATATCATAATGTGTTCAGCTTCACACAAAACCTGACCCTGGGGCATCGGGAGGGAGGCTCAAGCCAGGCTCTGTACTGCTGGAGCTTCCAACAATCCTCCCATCCATAACCACTTGAGAGGCTGGAGGAAGACAGGTTGTGAGTGTTCATTTGCATGAGGCCACTTCCGCCCATCCTGGGGACTCAAGGTCACTGCCAACGTGGCCCGTGTGAGGCCTCCAGGGAGGACAAAGACAGGTGTAGATCTGCCACTGCATGTTAATCACGAGCCCCAAGCCACTTCCCTCTCCAGAAGGTGCCCTTGGCCACGGTCCCTCCTCAATGCCAGCCACTTCAGAGCCGGCGCCTCAGACACCACAAGGGCTGCCGTAATGACAAGGATAATGGCTCCAATAATGATCGCGGCACTCGTTTGTGGAGTGTTTAAGCTGGCAAGATACCGTGCTAAGCTCCTCACACACATTATCCCAATTAATTCTCCCAGTAGTCACGTCACTTACCAGCCTGAGTTCACTCTTGAGGAAACTGAGGCTGGGGATGAAGTGTTGGTGCGGATGGCCAGACCCAGAGGGCAGCGGCGTGGGCTCCGGTGAGCAGCATGTATCTTACAGTTACACAGATCCGTGTTACACTCCACAGCTCGCCACACACCTGCTAAATGACTTCACAGCCTTGGTCTTGAGTCTCAGGGAAGTGGGAGAGGGAATTCAGGGCACGTGTTGGGCAAGTGGCTTTTCCTCAGTCTCACATAGTCTGAATAGACTAAGAAAGTGCCCGAGAGTATCTGCCTTCCTTCCTTCTTCCCTTCCTTCCTTCCTTCCTTCCTTCCTTCCTTCCTTCCTTCCTTCCTTCTGGGGGAGCGCCCAGCTGCTCTATTGGGCAAGCATCTGTTTGGCCCTGACAGACTGGATAGGGAGGGGAAGGTTGAATTGTCTGCTCCTTTGTGTCCAGGCCTGAGCTTCATCTTGGATATTAAATTATTTCTTGATGCTATGACAAAACGCCTGGGCAAAAAGCAAACTTAGGAGAAGCAGCTTTCCCTGGATTCACAGTTTGCCAGGGCAAAGAACATGTGGCGACAGGAGCATGGAGCAGGTGGTCACACTGCGGCCACAGTCAGGAAGCAGAGAGGACTGAGGGTTGGTATTCAGCTTGCTTTCTCCCTTTTTGCCAGTCCAAGACCCCCCCCCCCCCAGTCCACGGACTGGTACCGCGGGGTACCGCGTTTAGAGCTCATCTTTGCACTTCACGTTACCTAATCTAGAGACACCTCCCCCGCCCCCTTACGAAGTTGTGAGAATTTTGTTTCTGTGGTGATTTTAGATCTTCCTTGCTGTGGCATCTAACCAGGGGTTGGGAAAAGCAAAGCAAACAACAACAACAAAACACCAGCAGGCTTGGCTGGTGCCTGTGCTTTGGCATCTGCACATGCTCCAGCATGGATGGTCTTACTTGGGCTGTTGGCCTCCCGCAGAGAACCATCCAGAGAGGAAGATAACCCTTCTGAGACTGTGCTGACCTTGATGGAGCTTTCTGTGCCTGTGTCTCTCCCTCGCCCCATCTCTCTCTCTCTCTCTCTCTCTCTCTCTCTCTCTCTCTCTCTCTCTCTCTTTACACTGCTTCACGGTGGCCTTCCTTCACAGGCTACATATCTGAAAGAGCCACTGTCACGAAGCACAGGGTACAGCCTGAATCTTTCCGGGGACCCATTATACCAGGGGAGGCATTGGGTTGAAGCACCCACACCAATTGGCCTGGCCCTGGCGATACTTTGTCCACATATGGAAGGCCTAACTTCCCACTGGCCACAAAAAATAAGCCTATCCTAATGGTGCCTCTAGAACGCGCTTCTGAGGGGTGCTTGGGGACCGGCGAAGTATGTTTGATGTAGGGACGAGAGGAGAGAAAGGGGTATCTCTGTGGAAAGGAAAGAAATCAGGAATTATTTATGTGTGATCTAGTAGGGGGTTGGGGGGGGGTACACTGGAACCTGAGCTCACTTGTGCGTGCAGGTGTGCTGGGTGAGATCCCCACTAGGGCATACCTGATACCTCTGGGGGGAGGGGGACGGTGAAGATCCTTGGAATTCTGAATCCTGTTAAGAGTTGTACTGAGAACCTAACATGCCAAATCCTCGCTTCTTTCGTGTGTGTGTGTGTGTGTGTGTGTGTGTGTGTGGCGGGGGCGGGGGAGAGTGAACCTTTGTGCAGGTCTCTGTGCACACATGCAGAGGCCAGAGGAGTGCACTGGGTGTCTGGTTTTTCCACTTTATCCTTACTCTCTTGAGACAGAGCATCTCACCAAACCCAGAAATTGGATGGCAGGCAGCCTCAGCAATCCTCTTGCCTCTGCTCTCCCCACCTCCAAACATTAGGATGACAGGTTTCCATGGGACCATGCCCAACTTTTATGTGGGTGCTGGGAAGTCAACAGATCTTTGTGTGTATGCAGCAAGTGCTCTTAACTGCTGAGCTATCTCCCTAACCCCTCTTATGCATCTTTTTTTTTAAATAATATTTTCTATTACATAATCAGAAGACCAGACATGTTGGTGCGTGCTTGGAATTCTAGCTCTTGAGAGATGAAGGCAGGAGCACTAGGTGTTCTCTGTTATCCTTAGCTACAGAGGCCAGCCTGGGCTACTGACACCGTCTTTTAAAAAAAATCAGAAGAGTATGTACTTGATTAAAAAAATATATATTTTGCTGACCTCTTCAGACCTTTAATGATTCCATAAATATACGACGGGAGCCATTTATGAAATATTAAAGTCAATCTTCCAGCTTCAGCATTTCCTCCCATGGCAGTGACCAGCATTCACGGGGGAATTGACTGGATGCTGCAAAGCCCTTCCCAGGCCTACAGGTGCCACACCCTGTCAGGTTCCTCCATCTCAAAGGGACAGCACTTTGCAAAATCTTTAAACCTGTCCTCCCGATTAAAGGCCGGTGCCACTCCACAGGGCTGCCCAAACCACCCAGCGCTGCTTAGTAAGAATAGGGACGTGGCTCGCAGCTAGCTGTATGCCCCGGGCTCCCATTCACATAGACAGGCACACTTTCACAGCACTCTCCACCGCCTTTTAAACTGTCACTAAAGTATCTGTTCTCACTCGGCGAGCAATTCCTGCCCTGGCTAAAGCATTTGCTGAAACCATTTACTCAATCATTTTTTTTTTCTTGTTTTCAAACACCCATGAATCTGAGCCTCAGACCAATTCAGCTCCCCCTCCTTATCTCATGGCCAGCCTCTTCTATTTTCTATCTTCTTATTTCCTCAGCTCCCTTACTTACGCCTCTCTTCTGCTCCCACCCCGGACAGTGGTCTCTACTCAAAGATTTTCATCACTGGGCACCGCATCAGCAGAATAACACACATGCCCTTCCAGAGCCCACAGTATGCAGGTCAGCTAGGCTTACTTGCTTGCTGAGTAACCCCACTATGTGCCAGCCTACTACGTAGGCAATCCAGACTTAAGCCTTGGCATATTTGTCAAGTGTTACTTGAGATGTAAGTTCACTTGTTGTGGCCTGTACCTGGCAGGATTTCAATTGGAAGGACAGAGACCATCTACTGCTGCTTCCCACGCGGATGCAGGTGGGACTGAGGTTGTCAGGGATTGCCATGGTGCCTCCACACCAGTGCCTAAGGTTTGAATTCATGGAGGAGGGAACCGGAAGATCAGACGTTCACATGGATTCAGGTCTTGTAGCATTTCCTCCTAGAAGCCACCTCTGACCCAGAGGTGGTGTGTGACTTCCAGCAGCCACACACCATCCTGTCACTCCAGAGTGGGGCCTATGGATCCACTTGGAAGCTGTGCTTCTTGCTGCTTCCTGTGTCTGAGTTCCCATTACACCCATCTGACTACAGGCTGCTCCAGGCAGGAACTGTCTCCCCCCCCCCCCAGGTTGTTAGCCCTTGATGTATGATCAGCACACGGATTAACTTTCTGGGAAACCAACGTGAGTGGTCACCCAGGCTACCAAGGGCCTTGTGTGGTTTCATCCCGTGATGCCGCCATCTTGGAATACATAGCTATGTTTTAAGTAAGTTGATCCTGTAGTTCCCTGGGTCCTGGGACCTGAATATTTAGTAGCCTGCACTTAATAAGTGGGAGGTTAGTGTACTGTTTGGCCTGGGTTTCAGATGTCAGGTGAGTACTGGATAAGAAATCCTGAAGGCAGCCATCCTAGCTCCATTGCCCTTTGTGCAGTGCCCAGCTCTGGCTTGGATACAAGGGCATCCTTCATTATGGCCCACGAGGTATGGCCTTACCTAGTGTAGGTTGAAAAAGAGAGGACCACTTGCCCTTAAGCAGACCCTCCAGCATGGCCCCCTGCCTACTTGTGGAGGCTTTGTGTTTGCACTGCTAAGCATAGCATGTGTTTGTCCCTGGCATCATCTCAGAGCCAGACGGTGAGAAAGCCAGACATGACAGGCTCTGACGAGGCTGCACAAATCAGAGAGGACATGGCACCAGACGTCCAAGCTCTTCATCAGGCCTCATCCCAAGAAGTCCTCAGTGGGAGACAGGAAGGAGACCAAAGGGGAAAGGATGCAGGCGGGAAAAGTTCCATGCCAGGCTGGGTGCCTCCAACTTAGGGTTCATGGACTTCACGTGGCAAAGACAAGGGGACAGAAAAGACACCCAGTCATGTGACCCTCTCTGCCTCTACAACCTTCAAGGTACAAAGAACAACAGTGTCACCCGTGTGCTACGTGTGGTACGTATGCTACTTGTCACATTGCTCCAAGCTTCTGTTAAGAGTCTCAGTGGCTTCTGATTGGAAGTGGGGGAAGGGTTATGTGTGCTTCTATTTGGACAAAGAAACAAAGTTTTGAGAACAAGGGACCTGTCTCCCATGGTGTGTTCCAGTGTCCCTCACTCAATTGTAACCCTGAAGCTCCATGGCTTCACAAGGAGGGAACAGATTGAAGCGAGGGAGCTTGTGGTTATAGGAAGTGAACTAGAGTGACAGGAACCAGGTTAGGAATGGGATGGCCAGTGCCAGCATCATATCAAAGGCCATGTGGAGGCTGGAGTGGAGGAACCTGGGGGATTCTGGAAGCTCTGTCAGGCTTCTAATTTACTCAGTCAGTTTGTCTCCTCCACGCGCGCGCGCGTGCGTGCGTGCGTGCGTGCGTGCGTGTGTCCGGAACTCACCTAGTAGGCCAGGTTTGCTGCCCAGTGAGTGACAGGCCTGCCTCCAGCTCCTCAAGGCTAGGATTACAAATGAGCTATTACACTTGCTGGTTGTTGCTCTGTTTTATTTTAATGTGGGGTCTGGAGGTTCTGTAAAAAGCACTTCAGTGACTGAGTCATCTCCGCAGCCCCGGTTTCTTGTTTGTTTTGTCTCCTTTTGTATTTCACCCGGTTCTCGGCTCTGATAAACTCCATGAGGTACAAAAAGGTAGAGCTGAAAGGCAGTTCTGAGCATTGAGGAGGTGCTGGCCCCACCCCAGGGACCATCACGTGCACGTTCTCAGCACAGCCCAGGAGGCAGCTGTTATTGTCACCCCACCTCATGAGCAGTTGAGACGCGGGCAGGATTAAGTCCTATATGCAGTAAGTGGTGAGATTGAGATTTGAACCCACAGAGTCTTGAGATGCTCACTCCCTGCCCTCACTTTCACTGCTAAGGTTTTGTTGTTCAAAATGGTTGTTCTGGGCTGCAATTGCAACTCAGAGCACCCTGGGACACCTTCTGTAATGCAGGTGTCCACCAGGGACCATTCACTGCCAAGGGTACCATCAATTAATTACCTTTGCAAAATGCTTGCTCTAAAAAAAAAAAAAAAAAAAAAAAAAAAAAGCAAACAAATGCCTTCCCTGTAACTCACCCATTCCACTCCCGGGTGTCACCTTAGGAAAATAAACATGCATGTTCACCCAAACAGATGTATTCAGATGCTATCAGCTTTACCTGTGAGAACCCAAAGTCGGAAACTATGCACATGTTCATAAGCTAACCAGTCTGCAGTGTGTCTATTCAATGGAAAACTAGTCAACAATAAACAAGAAGAACAAGCCTGGCGGTGGCGGCGCACGCCTTTAATCCCAGCACTCTGGAGGCAGAGGCAGGCGGATCTCTGAGTTCAAGGCCAGCTCGTCTACAGAATGAGTTCCATTACAACAATCGATACACAGAGAAACCTTGTCTCAAAAAACCAAAGATAGATAGATAGACAGATAGATGATAGATAGATAGATAGATAGATAGATAGATGATAGACAGACAGATAGATAAAGAAGAACAGCCAACATGCATACATTATGGATGGACCTGAATTGTACTGGATGAAAAAAATCTAGACCCTACCCCCCAAAAAAGAGTTGTCTTTTTTCCCCCCCCTACACTTTCTAATCTTGCTAATTTTTTCAAATGGTACCACTCCCTGGTAACTAAACATTCAAGTATATGAGACTATGGGTGTCATTTTTATTCAAATCACCACAATAGTTGTCACATAGTTTCCTTGGACACTGTACTATTGCTGTGAGAGACAACCATGACCAAGGCAACTCTTCTGAAAGAAAGCATGTAACTGGGGCTGGCTCACAGTTCCAGAGGCTCAGTCCACTATCATCGTGGCAGGGAGCACTGCCGCAGGCAGGCAGGGGACTAGAGAAGGAGCTCAGAGCTACCTCTTAACTAATAGACAGGGCCTGGCTTCTCAAAACTGGGCTCAGTGGGCTTTTGAAAACTCAGAGCCCACCCGCAGTGACACACTTTCTCCAACAAGGCCACAGCTCCTAGTCCTTCTAATCTTTTTAAGTAGTGTCACTCCCTCGTCACTATGCATTCAAATATCTGAGCCCAGAGGGCTATTCTTATTCAACCCATCACAATAGTATATGTTTCCATTTGTGCAAAACTAAAATTCTAGCAGTTGCAAACTAATTAAGAGGAAAGGCAGATTTGTGTCTGCATATTGGATACTAAAATGTATCAGTGTATACGTACAGTATGTGTAGTCCCTTGTGTGGAATTATAAAAGGAAGGAAAACATTTCTGTGCTTAGACTTTCATACCAGACCAAATAAATCAGTATTTAGAACTAGAGCCAGGCAGTAGTATCTGAGAAGCCTCCTTGAGACTCCACTGGGCTGCCATTGAGCCCTCCTGCAGGCCTGGGAAGACAGATGAGCCAGCAAAGCGCTTGCCTTGGAAGCATGAAGACTGGGGAGGGGTGGGGCCCCCAGATGCCACGTGACACCCCAAGCCTGATGGTGTGCACCTACAGTCCACACACAAGGGGGAGCAGGAGATGTCAAGTCTCACTGGCCAGCTGCCTACAGCCCAGCCAGAGACCATTCTCAAAAAAAAAAAAAAAAACAAAAACAAAACACTCAGGTAATATTTTATTTAATAGACCAAGAGGAGGACACATCACGCAGCCTTTCTTCCCTTCAATGACAGGATCTGATCTTGGGCAGGGCTTTTCCTGTTTCCATTCTAGCATGAGCCAGCTGTTTACCAGATATACCTGAAAGCTCTAGAGATCAAAGCCTTCTAGGTAAAGTAAGTGATGTGATTATATACCTTCTGGGACGTGCTAGATGCTTAGAAATTCCATGAAGAAAAATGGACATAGACATAGAGGTGACGGCTGGGGTTTGCAGTGCCGAGGCCAGGGAGGGGCCTGGAAAGAACTCACAGAGAAACTGGCATTTGAGGTAATGCCTGAAGGAGATGAAGGCATGGATCTCCCAGGTTTGAGGAAAGAAAGATCCTATGCAAAGGCCCTGAGGTAAAAACATCATGAGTTGGCTAACATGAGGACCAAGTAGGGGCCTGACAGGCCTTGACAAGGAAAAGCATTCACCAGAAGTTGCTAGGGAGAGCAGTCAGGCTTTGAACAGAGAGGAGGTGCTGTATCCATTTCTGCGGAGGTTTTTTGTTTCTGTTTTTGTTTTCTTGGTTTTTTTTTTTTTAAGTCTAGTTAAATCTTACTTAAAATCCCTCTGTAAACCTGGGCTGCGTGTGATGCTTGGATCCTGCAGAGCAGGTGGGTTTGTGCAGACAGAAGCCGCCTTTCCCTATTAAATTTTGATGTGACTTCCAGAACCCCAAAGCCTTCTGGGTAAAAGAGCAGACCCCTCGAATAGCAGTACTGCCCACATACAAAGCTAGCTTCTCCTCCCCCGGGGGATGCTCCCAGGCGGATCCTCTCACACTCATTAAATCTAGATGGAGCCTGCAAAGAGGGAAGGACGCAGGCAGGGGAACTCGCTATTGTAAGCCAGGCTGCCTGCCTTTGTGGTTGGAGTCCTGAACAAAGGAGCCTGTGCCTTCTCTTCTCTCTCTGGTTCAAACCACTGGAATTTGCTAGTACCATTTCTATTCCTTCCAGCCTCAACAGCCACCGGCCCCTTTACAGAGCCCACACTAGGGTCCGCGATAAGTGTTCGTTACGTTATCCGCATTTTTCGGGTCTCCAGACGTCTGTGAAAATGAGGCCCATGAGGATCAGAGAGGGACAGTGTATTTCTTCAAGTCACACATCCAAAGCAGATGCCTAGGTCTGTCTGACTCCAGAGTTATGCTTAGAATTTCTCTGCGACATGGCCACCGCCTCTAATCTGTCCCAGAGACACTAGCATCCGTTGCTTTCCCAATGGGAAAGAGCACACCTGGCTAGCAAGAACCTCTGTCTCCAGTGTAAGCCCACCTTATGTAGCCCTCCATGGCTTAGTGGGACAGCTGTAGCAGTTGGGAAGGGTGGATTTGGGACCAGTTGGAGGAGGCAGCACTCTCTGAAAGCTTTGAGTGTCCTTTGACAGCTTATCAGGGGCTGACACAGGAGTTAAGACAAGACCTGGTGACCCCTGAACTATAGAGCTCTGATTCCCAGTTCTTTCAGTTGCGGGGGTGGGGGGAAGGTGACAAAGGAGAGCTGTTGCTATCTGTCACATCTGGACAGAGCTTAGTTCTGAGTCTGGCACAGAATGGGAGAGAAGGGCAGGAGACAGAAACAGAGTGCTGCCCAAAGGTTTTCTGAGTCAAAACGTGGAACACATGAAGGATGGGTACGGCATGAAAACCCCTGCCTGCTGTGAGTGTCCTCAGGATCACTGCCTTCCCAGACTCATCAATCCTCTATCCTCTGCCCCACCCCCCACCCCCGAGTCAGGGGGCATTTCCCAGACGTTCTACATGCCGATCCTGCTAAGCAATAGGAAGAAGTACCTGGCTCTCTCCAGAGAGGCCGTGTTCACTGAGGGTGAAGGCCCCCGCTGACTTCCTAGCCCAGCCTGGTGACTAAGACCATGTATCTGCATGAGAAATGACCACCGCTCCTTCCTACCTTGTGTTCCCACAGTACCTCCTCCAGCTTATCCATACCTTGAGCCCCTGGAAGGCAGGGCCAGTGTCTGACCCTTGTGTCTCTGACGCCAGTGCACTTCACACAGTTCTAGCATAAATTCCTGCAGGATTAAGAAGAAACCCCAGTTTCGAGGCAGCTCTCTGATAATATTCATGTGAGTGAGTCCAGGCAGAGGATCTTAGGTACTGAATAATTGAGGGGTGCAGAGTCAGAACAGACAGGCTTTCTCAAACCTTTGACAAATGAGAGATCGTTTCCAATATAGAGGACCTGAATTGTACCTGTTTCCATGCAGAAGACCTACCCAAGGGTTGGCCTTTGGGGGAGTCTAGGACTGATCAAATGACTGGGGTAGCGGCACAGCTTGAGCAGATGAAGGTAGACAGAATGCATGAACCTGGGAGCACCAAGGCATGATGGGAGTGGACCAGGGGTAGGGGCAGGGAGAGCAACCTCCTGAGCACAATTTGATCTTCTGAGACCCAGAGGACCCTATTAGCGGGGAGCAGGATTTAGAAAGAGGAAGAAAGACAAATTAACAGGCAGAGCTTGGTTCATTGATTTGACATCTGTCTACGTCACTAGAACCCAGCAGGCAGCAAAGAAGTCACTGAGCACATGAAGTTGACTTCTGGGCCAGCCAACTATTCATGATTATGATGAGGATGATGACGTGCGGAAACATAAGCAGGGGAAGGACAGAGAGCTGTGAGTTGGGTCACTGGCAATCTAGGAGGACTTCCTAAAGGAGCTGACACTAGGGCAGAAACCCAACTGGTGTGAGCCATCGAGCATTTAGACACCGCAGGGCCAGAACCAGCATACTGTGTGACAGAGCTTATGGAGGGAGCCTCTGAAAGCTTCTTCAGTGAGCCTCAAGGGTACCTAGAGGAAGAGAAAGGGCCACCAAGATGAATTGCTTTGGCTTCTTAGGATGGAAGACTATGGTACTGAACTTGATTACATACCGGGGAAATCAGGACTACGTTGGTCACATAGAAATATAGCAGGAAGGAGGAGGTCTGGGGCATAAGGCCACCCTGGAGTCTTGGGGAGGGCTTTAACAACAGGGAGGAAGATGGGGGCTCATTTCTGAGCAGTAGACTGCCTGGTGCTACTTTCAACACTGAGAAAGGATGGAGCGCACACATCTCACCCCTGTGGAACGAAGGGCCTCTGTGGTCCCTTGCATTGTCAATTAAGCCAACAGTGCCACAAGACCATCGAGACTTCGTTTAGAGTCACTGCTTCAGTGTGACTATGGCCCTGATCACACACCGATCTCATGTGACACCAGGGTCATCCTGAACATGAAGCCTTGACTCTCACTGGGCACCTGTGTCAGAAAGTCACAGGGCAACGGGAGAATTGAGGCACAGGGGCATTCCCGTGCAGTGTGGGAACAGCCTGTGGTAGGTAGGTATGGCATCCCCCCGGAATGAGCCCATGCTAAGCGTACTGGACTCCTACTGCTTTGTGACAAATACTGCCTGGCCGGCATAAATAAATAGTCTCAGGCTTCCATGACTTGGAAGTCTCAGCTAGCTTGGCTGGGTTCTCTGTTGAAGAGCTCATAAAACAAGAATCCCCAGGTGTCACTAGGGCCGAGGTCTTGTCAGGAGGTTGCGGGTATGGGCTGGGGGAGGTCCTCTCTCCAGATCAGGGAACTGTGGAAAGGGTTCCCTGTTGAATCTATAGAATAACAGCATCTTGCTTCAAGGTCAGCAGAGTCCCTTATCCGTTGTTGGATGTCTCACTTCTGAACCCTTGGGGCTCAGCTGATTGCATCAGGCCCATGTGGGGCAGCTTCCCTTCCCGTTAACTCAGGGAAGAGAGAGGCCAAATTATACGTGCAAAGGCTCCCTCTCCTTTGCTTTATATCTTTACCTAATCATGAGAGAAGCATCCCATCATAACCATGGCTGCCGCCGACACCTGGAGGGAGGGCCTTGTGGGGTGGGGTCCAAGGCTGGAATTCTTAGAGGCCATTTCAGAATTCCACCCACCACACTAACAACATAACACCCACACATTTAACAAGCAAAACGATCCTAGATATTAGCACTTTCATTTTACAGGTGCAGAAACTGAGGCAGAGGAAGGGTATATAATAAGCCTGAGATTCCACTGTGAAGCTGACCCAGGCCTTTGCAGAAACCTTTTCGAGTGAGGATCCCTGTGGCAGGAAGGGGCGGGGAGGAAAGAGGAGCCCACCAGAGTTCTCACTGCTGTTTCATAAAGTGTTGCCATGGAAACCCTGCATGGAGCATCACTTAAAGAGCTGTTTGATTATTTCTGCGGGGTGGCGTCTGCAGGCACAGACTGGCAGTGCAAACACACGCGTGCACCGTGGTTGAGTTAAAAGGTCTGACCGCAGGGGCGTGCCAGGAGAGCTGAAGGCCCGTTGGAAACTGGATGCTCTCGTTGGTAGGATCAGTGTTCTGTTCCGCGTCCTGGATGCAGAAAAGTGGATCAGAATCAGGCAGGTTAAGATGGCGGTGATGCTGTCAATCCTCAGAGACCTTGACCTAGAGAACACTTTTTCTCAGCTGCTGCTTCTGCCCCCAGCTTTGGTCTTCCTTCTAGAACCCTTCCCTTTCCTGCTTCCCCTTCCTTGCACAGACATTTTCACAGGCCTCACATCAGCAGCTGGAGCCTCAGTCCCACTGTGGGTGGGACAAGACACTGTGGGTCGTCAGAAGTTCATCTCAGATACGCTCGATCTTGAGGCCCCCTTAATGAGTTCCAGCCCCCATCAGGACACATACAGTCTGGGACACTTACAAGTCTGCCTCCTGCCTTGACCCCAGGGCTGGCCCTGCAGATAGCTGAGGCTGGAGGAAGTCCAGGGTGACAAAGGACAACATGATGATCACCTTGACTGCCACCTAGTGGGCCCAAGTGCCAGGCCCCATGCAAAGGTGTTTTGCCCACATTCTGTCTCACGCCTGTCAGTCATTTCATCCCGCTAGTATTCAGTGAGCTGTGGCTCTGGAGAACACGTGAAGCAATGAGCTAGGCGGCATTCCTTACGGATTAGATGGGCCCTGGGTAAAAGAGGGAAAATAGCCAACTGTGTGAATAATTCCAACGGAGATGGCCTGTGCGGGAGATTGCTGGCCTTTTAGATGTGTGTGGAGTAGGATGGCTCTTCAAGAGTCTATATGTAACTAGAGACCTGAGTAAAAGTGTGTATTGACGAGAACATACAACCTGTGTGGAATCCCTGCTCTAGGATATTCTTGTGTGGCTGGCATAGAACGCTGTGACCAAGAGCATCTTGGAAGTTTATTTTACCTCCAAGACACAAGTCGTCACTGCTTGAACTGAAGTGGAGAACATGGAGACTCATTCTCAAGTAGCTTTCTTAGACAGCCTAGGGATGGGACCGCCCACTGTGGGCGTGGCCGCTCCCTCACCAACCAATCACAGACGTGGCTGCAGGCAAGTTCTCTCTGCTTCCTTAGGCAGTTTTTCAGCTGAAGTCCTTCTTCCAGTTGACTCTGGGTAGTGTCAACTCGGCAACCGCAACTGACCTGCACAGGCCCTGAGACAGGAACTGACTTCGCGAGCCTGAGAAACAGAATAAAAAGATGTGCTGTGGATGGAAGAGGGTGAGAAAAGACCGTAGGTCCCAGGGAGGTTGGCCAAGAAGACTCTCTAGGTTTGGGTAGTGGTGACGTGTTTGTTGTAAAGGGTGTGTGAAGAGCTTTCAGAGGATGCTGGTAGGGAGGAGACATGTTTAAAATATCTCTTAATGTCTCCTCGGCCACTGGGGAAGACCTTCGTGGTTGGAGGCATGGTTGGGGGTTCTGGTACACAAATCTCCATAGACTAAGTATGTGGGAACCTCGGCCACTGGGAGCAGAGATGTACAGATCCAAACATGGGTGGCCAGGTAGTTTGGTGGCTTGGATTTTGTCAGGGAAAAGAAAGGCTTTTGGAATATTCTCCATTTAGGGGGTGTCATCAGGGCGAGGATAACAGAATGGTGGCCCTGCCAGCTCTTCTCTGCCCAGCCCACTGGTGTGCCACACCTGATACTCCAGGATCCGTGGATCCTGCTAACCCTCCTCCAGGAACTGAGAGCGGTGAGGTGGTTGGAGAGTCCACCTGAGGCGGCCTATGGCCTGCACTGGATAACTCAGTGGTTGGCTTGAGGTGGCTGGATGCCTGCCACAAATAGGACAAACCTCACAGCTACCCACACAAGAGGACAAATTTTATGTAATTTCACTAATAGGAGGCGCACAAAGAAATGACACTCAGGAAGAGAAAGCAGAGAAGTGGGTGCCCCAGCTAGGGAAGGAGAGATGGGTGGAGAGCGGAGAAGCTGCGGTATGGGTGGGAAGTCACCTAAACACAGTCATCACCGCTGAACTGAGCCCTAAAGATGTCAAGAGACTAATTTTTCTCTGATGTGTATTTTACTATAACTAAACCAAACAGGCTTTGGCTCTCACATGATGAGAGGCCAAACCAGGTTTGAGTGAGGCCCAACCAACTCAGTCCTGGAGTACTTGATTGCCCCACCGTCCCACTTCCAAGAACACAGGCCCCTGCCTGACTGGGAGAGTATCCATGACACTAGTACCAGCAGTGCCCACCGTACACTGGTGTAGGGCCCAGGCATGCACAAAAGACACGCCTCCTTTCCCCCAGCCCCTCCCCCACCCTGCATGCCTGGCCTGGTACCCACCGATGGGATGGGATACTGTCCTCAAGAGTGACACCAGGAAGGGAATCAAATCCCAGAACTTCTGTTTGTCCGGCAGTGCCTCCATGAACAAAACAACTCTTTAGAAATGAGACTTATAGATTGGATGTGAAATGCTATCGCACAAGCGGTGTTGAAAGCTCTCTACTGAAGGAAATGTGTCACTGAGGTGCGGGTGGGGGTGGGTCTTGGGACCAATAACCCAACCCCACTTCCTGTACCATCTGCTTTCTGTTTGAGGAGACATAAGAAAGAAACTAGTCCCACCAGCAGCAGCATGGACCTGCTTTCCCCCATCACTTCCCTGCCAGAATGGCACTATATCCCTCCAAACCATGAGCCAAAACAAAGTTCCCTTTAAGTTGCTTAGTCAGGTACTTGTTCATAGTGATAACAAAGACGGGTGCCACTGCTGCTACTGGGGACATTAACAAGACACATTGACCTATGTGTGTCAAGCCCCATGCACAACATTTTGCATGTGTGTGTGTGTATGTGTGTGTGTGCTCGTGCACACGCGTGCATGCACGCCCATGTATGTGCAGGTAAGCATGCCCATGTGCCTGCTGAGGAGAAAGTAGGCCATCAAATGTCTTGTTTATTCTCTGTCTTATTCTCTTGAGACAGTGTCTCGCTGAACCTGGAGCGAAGGCTGGCAGCCTGTAAACCCCAATCACCCTCCTATCTCTGGCCCCCACAGCGCTGGGGCTTCAGAAGCGCATATGGCCATGCCTAACTTTTTCTGTGGGTGCTAGAAATTCAAGCACAGCTCCACAAGCTTACGTAGCAAGCACTCTTACCCACAGAACCATCTCCCCCGCCCACCCCTGCCCCAGCCCCGCTCCTGTACATAGCGCGTTGTTAGTTCCAACTTTGACCTACAACACGGGTGCTTCTATTGTGCCCATTCTACAGATGTAAAGATGGAGGCCCTGTGATAGCAAGAGGCTCATGCAATGCTATGGAGTGAGTAGGACATAGATCCCAAGCTCGGCTTGTCTGTTTCCAAGCCTTTCTACTAACACGCAGGTTAAATGGAGAGACTAATTACAAAGGTAGGATGGTACTGGCTCCTTAGTGTTCTGCTCTTGGGGGCCGATCTAAAGAGGCACTGAGTAATTATTTCCTGGAATGAGCATCCTTTGCCTGGGCCCCAGGGTGCTCTGCTCTCAGCCTCCCTCGAGGAAGCTGACACTGCCTTTGCTCAACAAGTCACAACAAAGCTGGGCACACTCCTGCCCCGCCCGACTCAGGCGACACCTCGTGGGGGAGAAGAAGATAAAACAGAACCAAGCTGGGCTCCTAATTGGCATTCCATCTCTGGCAGCCCCTTGGTGATGAAGACTTCTGGAATTGGAGATGAATACTGTGAGGGAAGTGGAGAGCTGGGCAGTGCAGCTCAGCAGCCAGGGTCCCCAGGGCCCAGCTCTTTGGGCATGGAAGGCAGGCCTCACCCACACATGGGGAGTAAGGACTCCTGCCTACTTGACACTTCGACATAGTAAAACACTATTTTTTAAAAAATCTAAGCATTTTAAAGGGCCCATTCAGAGTCACTAAGGACATTTACATGGTCCCGTGGTCATCACCACTGACCCTCTCTAAAGAGCGTCTGTAGCCTTCCCAATAATCACCGCATCCATTGAGGCCTGGTTCCCGCTTTCCAGGCAGCCACCTTTGTACTCCCTGTGTCTGGGAGCTGGCTACCTTCTGGGACCCCGTGAGAGCTATATCTCACCGTCTCTGTGGCAGGCTGCCCTCGGGGTTCAGAACAGCATTTCGTGGTGTGGGCAGACCGTTGCCGTTCATCTCTGGTTAAACTTTCCTGTTGCTTTCACCTTTTGGTATGGCTCCCTCGTACCTCATTTTTTCACTCCAGCCCCTGACCAGAATTGTCTATATTGTGGGAATCTGCGTGACTGGGGTTCATCAGTGTCAACCGACAGGACTGCCACCTGAGCAGCGCTCCCACCTATCTCACCAGATCTCATCCAACGCCTGGAGGTATCCATAGCAACCCATATCCATGGGCTGTAGGAAGAATGGCAGTGCATAATGGTTTTGACTAGGAACAATTAATTCATGTTGATGTTACTTGCCTCTGTAGTATTCTTATACGTGCTGCAGCGCTGGGGAGGGGACACAGGAGTCAGCAGCAGCCATCAGTGCATGCCAAGCATCCTGGAGATGTTTTGTAGAGGCCGACTGACTTGATCCTTGCAGCCTCCTGAGACTGCAGGCCTCTTCGGGTCCTTCACCAACAGCCATGCTGCTGCGATTCCGGCTCTGGCCATCAATGCTCACTTTCAGGAAGCACCCAGCACTGAGACCCAGCTCATACATTTTTTGACATGATCGTAGCTGGCTACTACGTCAATGAAATCGATTTGTCTCCCCCAGGGAGCAAAGCTTTCCAGGCAACATCCTCATTAGGCCCGGATGCTCTGAGTCTGGCTCTGGGCTTGGCTCTGGGCTGCCCAGCTGGGCAAAAGCAAGAGGGATTCAGACCTGGGTTAAAGATCCTGCAAATACTGACTCCCAAGAAGAGTGTGTTGTTGTTTTGTTTGCTTTTAACATTTCTCTAAAGATTTATGGGTCCCGACTGGTAGAGGCCTTCCTGGATATAGCCTCTGGGCTCCACAGATCCAGCCCTGGGAGGCAGGACTGACTATCGCTTTCAGAAAGAGGTGGGTCTGGGGCAGGATGGGAAATGTTTGGGTCATGTACAGTGGAGGAGCCTGAAGGTAACCAGAGGCTGGAGTCTAGAGGATGTTTTTGTTGTTTGTTTGTTTGTTTGTTTGTTTGTTTGTTTTCTCCCTCTGCGCTTGATTGCAACACAAACGAGCTGATGACCCTTGGGACAGGGACCTGAGAAACAGAAGCCCGCAGCTTCTGTGCTCCCGGGCCGGGGCCAGCTGCTCTACCTGGAATGCTAGCTCTTCTCTGCCAAGACCATGCTGAATGCCTCTTCCAGGAAACATGGCTCCGTGGCTCGTTCCCACAATTCTCCAGGCTGGGAGCCACTTGCTATATATAAGTGCTTGTTTAGCACAGGGCAGCCCCAGGGGGCAGGAGGGGATCTGGGTCCTGATGTGCGAGGCACAGCTTGGGGTCGATGGGACAATGTGCTTGGTCTTCTGAGGCCCAAGGGGAAGTATTGCAGACTCAGACCAAAAGGCCCCACTTGGCTCTATAAAAGCGTTTCAGATCCAAGCGATGGCACCTGTGTGGCAGGGACAGCTGCCCAGTCCATCCCTGGGGCCATCTGCACTCCCTAGCTACTGTGCACATTTTCTCTCTTTCAGCTCCACCCTCCAGCATTGGCCTGGCACCTCCCAGGGAACTCCAGGGACTTAGATGTAATCACAGCCCAAATTTATTGAGCATTTAGTTTGTGCCAGGCGCTAAAGCACTTTGCCTGCTCTGTCTTACTCTATCTTCACCACAGCTCCCTGAGCATAACATGGCTGTGTCATGACAAGGCTGAGACTTGAGACGCAATGGCTTGCTATTTATGTCACAGATACGGGATTTGAATGGGAGCCTACATAGGGCACTCGGCTTCCCACTTCCTCTTCACTGCTGAGGCACTGACAGTGAGAAACAGAATCCAGACACAGGTCTTCGGCATGGAAGCACTATTCTCAGACCCATAGCATTCATGGCTCCTAGCCCCTGCACACCTCCCATGTACCTCATAGGTCATGGATTGACCCCCAAGCCCTAGGACTTGACATCGTCCTAGGATCTGGTGTAAATTCTCAGACTACTCCAGAGATCAAACACATTCCAGTCAGGCCTGTGAGTGTGGGGGGGAGTGGCACTGCCTTCTAGGCATCCTCTGGCTATGTAGGGAGACGCCTGTGAGGAAGGAGTATTAAGCATGGTGGCTGGGAGGAAGGGTGACTATCCAGACAGAAACACAGACTGTTTCTTTGGATGCGTGGAGTGACTCCTGTCAAGTGTGTGAGCAGAGGAGACAGGGAGATGGAGTTGTTGCTCCAGGCAGCATCTACCTAGCTCACATGAGACCCTGGACTCAGATGGAACCTGACAACACAGACACACACAGACACACACACACACACACGTGGGTGGGGACAGGAGGAGGTTACGTCTTTGTCCCTGACGTCCCTTGAGAGGAAATGCTAGCCCAGTGCTGCAGAGGTTGGAGAGGAACTGAGCAGTGACTAGTGAGAGCAGGTGTGTAACTGTATTCCCAATGCCTGCTCTTGACAACTTCATGTGTTTATAATCTACTGCGACCATATTCATACACACCATTGCCCTCTCTTACCCCTTTCTCACTTCCTCCCTACTAGCCGTGTGTGTGTGTGTGTGTGTGTGTGTGTGTGTGTGTGTGTGTGTGTGAGAGAGAGAGAGAGAGAGGAAGGAGGAGGAGGAAGAGGAGGCGGCGGCAGGAGGGAGGGCGGGGTAGAAGAGAGAGATCCTTGTTAGAGGTCCTTGTTAATCAAGACTGACTGTATAAGCACAGGTAGGGGGCCTTTTTACTAAAACACAGGTGACTTCTAAGTGGCCACCCCACTGAAGAAAACGACTCCTTCTCCATTTGCCTATTTTCCTGCGTGCACAGTTGTGCGCACACTAATGAGTGAAAGAGTGCTCTGGGGAGGAATCTCTCTCTCTCTCTCTCTCTCTCTCTCTCTCTCTCTCTCTCTCTCTCTCTCTCTCTGTGTGTGTGTGTGTGTGTGTGTCTGTCTGTCTGTCTGTCTGTGCATGTGTGTTTACATGTACACATGTGTGTGTGTGTGTGTGCGTATGTGTGTGATGAGAACACAAGGATGCCTGGACAGATATGCAAGTCATTGTTAGCACTTCATAGAGTGGGTTCTCCAGGGTAGAGCCTAATTTAGCTTCTACCCCTGTGGCCCTGAGGATGGATCACAGGGACTCCACTTGCCACGGGGCCCCCGTGAGGCTTTTGCAGAAGCTACGACCTCCAGAACTAAATAAAAATGAAGCATCAGGCAAGAAGAAGCAAAGCCCGTCCTTTCCTCCATCCTGATTCTTAAACTCAAAATGCTCACTGACTTCCACCTTTGGCCCTCTTGAGGGAACCTGTGGGCACTAGAGCCTCAAAGCTGATTCCTTAGCCAGAACAGCAGCCAGGCACCCCACCACGCTTCCTCCACTGCAGTGTAACAGCAGAGGCAAGTCAGAGGACAGCTGACTGGGTCTACCCCCAGCTCCACATATCCTGGGCAGGTGAGATAGGCAGGTGTACCTTTCAAACCATGCCTCCCATAACGGAGAGAACCCCCAACTCTGTGTTATGATGTGGTTTCAGACAGAAGGATTCAGGATAAAGTGAGTCCGCAGGTGTGGTTGGTGAGCAAAGGTGAGAACGAAGAAGAAAAGAGAATGGCAGCTCGCCAAAGGTATATGAGGGCTGGGTGTATCCGACTTGTAATTGTAGCAGCCACCATCCTCACCATCCTTGTCCTGTGAAGGGGGTACAAGAAAAGGTGGGTGATGGTATTTAGAAGCCTTGCCTCTCTTCTTGCACCAAGGGATGCTGTGCCTTGCTTCTGTGGGATGCAAGGTTAGCTGTTGACCTTAAGTGAGATGGTGTTTCAGGCCCCCCAGACAGGGAGCCAAAGTGGAAGAAATGAGGGCTGGAGTTCTGTTGGCCAAGGGGCTAGGTTGCTGAGGAGAGCATCTCCATGGACACGGAGTCCCTGTTGGGTCTAAATAGCACTTATCTGTCGCTCACTGGGCAGCAGGAGACCAGGATCCCATTCTGGGGATAGGGTGTGCATAGTGTGCCCCAGGGCAGGGTCCCACCTAAGGGGTCCTGCAGCTCTGCTTAGGATGGGAAGGCCCACTGAATGCACAGCCTTATAGGAAGCCCCAGGCCTCAAGCTAGAGACAGGACCACGCTCCTGCTGGCTGGATTCAAAGCCTCTTCTGACTCCTTGGCCAGGGTGGGTTCAGGCCTTATCAGCAAGTGAGGATATTCCGTTGGCAGCTGGGTAGGGCGAGGGTCACTCATAGCTGCTCCTAAATCCAAAGCATACGCTGCTGTAAGTTGCCAAATGAAAAACTAGAATCCAGTCCTTTCCCCTTCGTGTGTAGCAGACACTGGATTAGCTGAAAGTGGTAAGCTTATCTCTTTACAAGAATTGGTCTAACACCAAAACTTACTGACCAGGGGAAGCTGGGAAATTTGAGCCTCGTTCCCAGAAAAAAATATAGGTTTGCATGCTCCACAGGAGACCATATTTATACAAAGAAGAAAGCAGATTTCATGCCCAGTATGAAAGCACATGTCTGTCATTCCAGCACTTAGGGAGCTGAGGCAGGTGGGTCAGAATTAAAGGCTAGCCTTGGCCACATAGCCACCTTGTCTCAACAACAGCACATTAAAGAAAAATGAAAAAGAAAAGAAAAAGGGATGAGGGGAAGAGGGGAAAGAAGGGGAGCGGAGAGAAGATAACATATTAACCCAGAGCACCTAGTAGAGAGCTGAACAGCCATGGCTACTGCTTCTTTAGTGTTCAGCTGACTGACACAGAGGAGCTGGCGGGACCTGATCCAGCACCTCCCACAGGTGCCCGAGACTAGGCAGAGGATGATCGGCAATACTGAGAGTGGGACAAAAGAGAGCAGGGCCATTCTAGATCAAACCAGGCTTAACAGGCTGGATCTAAGCTCCCAGACAGGTAGCAAGCACCATTCTCCCCAGCAGGAAGAAGCTTCCGTGGTCTGTTCCCACATTTTCTAACGTGCTGTGTGTTGCCTCGTGGGACTTTTTCTCTCAACCACTGCTGTGTAGACCTTGCACTCAGCGTGTGTTTGATCCTGGGATTGGAGCCAGGGCCTTGTTCACATTAGACTAGTACACTCTACCTCTGAATTATACCCAGGCCCCTCAAACCCTTTGGGAAACACGTCTAAGGTACAGTATTAGTTACTTTTCTCACCACTATGACCAAATGCCTGCAGAAGAATCAAGGAAGAAAGCCTTCGTTTTGGTTTACAGTTCAGTGGAATACAGAACGTCACAGCAGGGAAGGCATGGTGGCTGAGTGGGAGGTGGCTGCCTGTATTCTGTCTGGTCAGAAACCACAGAGTAATAAATGCTGACTCTTGACTCCTTTTCTCCTTTTTATTCACTCTGGGACCTGGGCCTGTGGAAGAGAATCACCCATAGTGAGAGTGAGTCTTCCTGTCCTAAATGAACCCATTCTAGGAACTTCCCTGAAGAGCCTGTCACGTTGACGGTTGATACTAGCCATCTCTGTTTCACCCTGCAATTACAGAGTCAGGCCCAGATTACCCATGTGGCCACTTGGCTTACATTTAAAATTATTTTGTAGCGTGTCCTCCTGTAGCCTGCTTCTTTGTGAGCTTTATGCCTAAACAGACTTAGTCCCTGGGATTAGGATGTAGAGTGAAGGAAAGTCAAGCAATAAAACCTCATCTTTCTTAGCATAGAGTGACCAAAGGGAGGAGGTGGCCTCCCTGGAAACCCACCCTACCTCACTGTCCTCAGGCTTGGTCCAGGATGCTCTGGGCTCCCATTCTGTCTGCTCTTCCATGTCCCCAGTATACTCTCCTGAGTCCAGCTCTGACTCCTCCCCTATTCACTCTTCTCATTCTCTGGAAGAAACCACCCTAGCTCTTGCAGAGGTCAGTATTTTTGATGTTTAGGAAACCGTACCCGTCTCTAATCACAGTTGACAGATTGGTGGGTTGAAGTATGAGAGGTCCCATTACATTTGCATTACAAAGATCAAATCGCATTCAGCATACGTATAGCCTGAAAAGTGCAAGGGTTCTATTTATGCTAAACTCTCATCTGTGTTTATCTGAAATTCAGATGTCACTGGTTGTCCTCCATTTCATTTGGCAGCTCTGTTTCGGGGCCTGTGATGCACTCTTGGTGGTGCTGTTTCTAGAGAATTAGAGGTGACAGAGCAGAGGCCACAGGGTAAGAAAGCATGGAAGATTGCACGCTGGTGCCTTCTGTGGCCTAGCTGGTCAGAGGACAGATACCTTTGCAGCCTCCACTAGCCCACGTCAGGAAAGGGGACCAGCGAGCTGTTGGTGTCGGGCAGCAACACAGACAGAGGACTTGAGTCTCAGGAGGTCAGGGTCCCATGTAGGACAGTGGCTGTAACCTGCTTTGGTTTCAAACCAGCCCCGGTCCTGATCTGCAGTGTGGGCTTGGCCTCCACTGCCCCTCCCCCCGCCGTCCTTTCCTCAGTCTCCTCACCTGTGGAAAGAGGACAGGTATGGCATCTCTGTCTATGTGAGATTTGTGTCGAGATAGGGGCTGGTGACATGACTCAGTCGGTAAAGGTGCTTGTCACCAAACCTGCTGACCCGAGTTCAATACCTGGAACCCACATAATAGGAGAAAACTGACTGTTGAAGTCCTCTGGCCTCCATATGTGCCCTGTGGCATGCGAGTGTCTATGCCACCATACACGTGTAACACACACACACACACACACACACACACACACACACACACACACACATAAATATAAAGTGTCCAGATGAATCTCCGAGCAGCACCCCAGCACATATTAAACATTCAGTAGGTGACAGCTCTGGAGACTCCTCCTACTCCTTTGGCTTTCTAGTAAAATGGGGTTTCTAGGCCTAAACTGAAAAGGAGCGGTGATAATAAAGGTCGTACACCCCAGATCAGGCGCAGGCCAGGCTGAACAGCAGTCCTTCAGGGGCGGCTGTCCCTCAGCAGCCTAGGGCTGCTCCTGCCAAGTCTTAAAAAGGTTGACTGCAGTGCCAGTGGCTGCTTTCACAACACAGGGAAACTGAGCCATTGCCGCAGAGATCGTATTTCCTACGCGGCCCTTACAGAAGGCAAAGGTACCAAAGCTGGTAGGTTGCCAACCCACCAGACCTAGGTTTTTGCATAGATGCACACACACACACATATATAGAATATATGCACATGTTAACACGCTTATATATCTTGCACACGTATGCACACATATACATATAAATGACATGGTTTTCTCATTTACAGAACGTGCATTTAATTATTTGTATTTAATCCTCACAGTCCATACTTGTCCTGCCAGGCAGTCACCCATAAACTAGCTGTGCAAAGAACACTGATGCTGCTCCTGCCTCCCAGAGAGTCCACGATGTAAAGAAAACTCCCAGGCAGGCTCTGCTGCAGAGTATGGGAATGGATGAGGAAGCATGTGTGATGCAGGCATTGATGTGTAATCAAACCCCCCCCCCCATATGACTCCACACAAGGCCTCCAAAGGCTCTGAGCACTTACAGCGTGGATTCGTGTAAGCCTAAGATGAATTAAATGACAGCAGGAGTCTGCTTCTTAGTGGGCCCTGAGTTCCAGGATTGTAGGAACCAGTGACCAATGGCATTGGGACAGTATTTTCTATTGTGTCAAGATCTGCTCAGGAGGGATTTTTGTGGTTTGTGGTAAGGCACCATATTAATTGGGGTTCCCTAAAGAAATAGAACCGATAGTATATAGATGTCCCACATACACATATATAATACACAGACATATGTGTGTCTAGCATATTATGTACATGAGTATCTAATATATATGAAGGGGATTTGTTAGAATGGCTTACAGACTGTGGTCTGGGTTGTGCAACATGGCTGTCTCTCATTCAAGAGGCCAAGAAATCAGGAGGTTGTTGGGTCCATGAGAACTGACTTACCAACAGTCTCAATCTGGTGCTGGGTTCCCAAGTAATTCTTAGAGAACTGCTGGTCTCCGAGCTATGTTAGAATCCCAAAGAAGCAGATTCTAATACCAGTGAAGGAAAGCCTCAGCAACAGGGTAGCTGAACTTGTCAACAAGAATGAGAGCAAGCAGGCAAAAAATTAGTAATCATAACCAGAAACCTTCCACCTTCTGTGTCATTTATGTGGGCAAATTTGGGGTAGATCTTTTCACCTCGAATCATCCAATCAAGAAAACCCCCCATAGGCGTGCTCAGCTTGGGTTTTAGTTGATTCCAGATGTTGCAACGTTGACAACCAAGATCAGCCATCACAGACACCAAGGGTGGCAAAAATGTCTCATAGAGGTGGAGATGCCTAACTGGGCTTTTGGTGGGTAAGGATGTGCTCACTAGAAGGGTAATTGGAGAGGAAAGGGAAGTGTTTGGGGGTACCTACTCTTCAGAATCATAATGGTGGTAGGGACAAGATGGGGAGCAGGGAAGAAGACAGAAATGTCCACAGGGGTCAGATCATACATGGAGCCTCAGCTTGGATTTATCCTCAGAGCAAGGAAATGTGGTCAGAGGACCCTTTCATTACCTTCCCTTTATTCCTTATTAATCTTCCAAAACCATTAATTATTCTCTAATGAGTGACTGGAGATCAGAAGGCCGGCCTTTATTGGGGCACCTTGGAGGGGTACTCCCCAGTGTTCCCTCAGGTACTAATGGGGACAGTGTACCATGACCAGAAGCAGGGGCCTGCTAGTGGGGAGGGTTGGTCCCACAGATCTAGGGGAGAGATGACAACTCTACACCTGAGGAAGGAATGGCAGGCTGGCACGATGTTCCGAGGACAGGGCACGGCAGAGAAGTCAGGCAACTGCTTTTAGAAGGAAAGGGCCTGGGCCTTTTAGAAGGTCAGAGCCTAGAGAGTTCCTCAGGCCATGCCGACTAGAAAATGAAAGGAGGCAGGCTGTCATAGCTCACTGTCAATCTCAGCCTCGTCTTGCCATCTCCTGGAATTGAAGTTATAAATTCAGGGGGTTTAGGACCTGGCGTTGGCATCAGCCTTTATAAGATTCTGGATCCTGGGACCTCAATGCCAAGGATGGCGAACATCACCAGCCTGAGTTATAAGAATAGGCCCAAGGTGGACAACTCACATCTGACAAAGGTCAGGGGGATCTGGGCAGGAAAGGGGCACTGATTTGTGGGGTGTTTGGTACCCCTGTCTCAGATTGATTGACAGGTGGCAGGAGATGAACAAGATCAAGCTTCAGGTGCCTGATTGTCACCCTTGCTGTTCCCGAGAGGAGAGCGTGCGTCCCTGCTCAGCATGTTGGGCCTTCAGATGGAATGGTTAGCCTTTTGACCTGCCTTGCACATTCGGCCTTGGGTCCGCACCCCATCTTCTCTGGCAACCACATGTAGCTCAGCAGGGAGTCACAGTGCCTCTGTCCATAGGGTGCTGGGAGGACTGGGTGGGTTCTTTCTGCCACGTACTGCATTTTTATCAGAATTATTACTCGCCAAGCTCTATTATATGAAACCATACCCAGTAGAGAATAAAACTGGCCTCCAACTGACATCCTCATAGAGTATGCTTTGTTGAAGGGTAGCAGCGTAAGTCGGTGGCTGTCAAACTGATGATCTAGCCAGTGAGTTCTTATACCCGATGTTAATTTTATGTAAACATATTAAATTATATGTGAAAATGTATTGCAATTTGGGTACGGTGGTGGTGCACACCTATAAGTCTAGCACTTTGAAAATAAAGGCTGAAGGGATGAGGAGTTCAAGGCCATCCTGAGTGTCATAGTAAGCTTGAGGCCAGCTTGGCCTACATGAGACTCTGTTTTAAAAATAATGCAAAAGAAAGGGGGAAAGGGAGGAAGGGAAGAAGAAAATCATAGGAGCACATAAACATAGTCTATAAATTTTATGTAGATGTAGGATATATATGGCATGTGTCATATAGTCATTGCTGATCTAGTGGAGGGCTGAAATGAATCGGAGACAGCAAGTAGAGAAACCTCTCTAGGGAATCAAAACACAAGCAAATCCTTGCCAAGACAAGGCATGGGTAAATATGCAGTGAGTTACATTCAAAAGTCCAACAGCTAAAATGGCAGAAGTTGTGAAGGTGGTGAGGATTGTGGCAGAAGGGCTCGACATCAGAATCATCTCCTCTGTCCCTCTGTCCCTCAATCCAGGCCCCTGGCCTTCCCTGTCCAGATGCAGCCTCATGCCACTCATAGCTTGCTCTCTTCTTTGCATGCTGGGGCCTGTGGCAAGGCAAGCTTCTTTGCCCCCGATCTTTCCCAGAGTCCCCTGCCACATTAAGCTGCTCACATGGCCACGGGGACTAGTTCAGTTACTTGATGGTAGCTAAGACATCAAGGCATATAGAGGGTGCTCACGGGAGAGCATAAGGGACTCTTCATTGCATGACGGGAGCCCAAGTCTCAAATTAAAAATAAAACCTGGCAGGATGCATGTAGTTCTAGCTACATTCCAGCCACTGTCATACAATCACAGAGCATATTATGGTGATTGGCAAGAGCTGGGCTTTGTAGAGGGCAAAATCCCCCCCCCCCCCCCCCCCCCGGCTAATCTACAACAGAACTGTTCAATGCCAAGCACAGCTTTAATAATACCGTTCTGGGCCGTGTTGAATGTAAATATCCCACTCGTGATTTTGTAAGCAATCAAAGGGAAGTTTTATAGACAGGAGAGCAAGAATGGCTGTAATATCTATGCTGGAAAACGCACCGGGGGAGGGGGGGACAACAACACCAGCAACAACAAAGAACTTGTGCCTTACAAAGCCTGCTTTGTGGCTTATCGCTAATCTGTGTCTGTCCAAAAACCTTCATTAGACACACAAGAAAAGACTACTCTTTAGACGTTGCCCTTGATTTTTTTTTTTTTTTTTTTTTAGGGACAAATGCATAGGATGGATACAATACATTATTAAAAATCAGAGTATTAAATGTGGGCTCCTGGGCGATCACCTCTAACTTCCAATAAAGTCCCTCATTCCCTAGAGGATGCAGGGGGAAGGGAACTCGTGTGTGGAGGCATTCTGCCTCGGTTGGGAGGGCTGTTAAGCATCAGGTGAACAACAGAGCTAGGAAGACCTGAGTTCACAATGAGACTCTTCCATTTGCCGGCTGCATGTCCTTGACCAAGCAGGCTGCTTCTGCTCTCTGCCTCAGTACTGCCATCTATGAAGTGACCCATATCTACCAGCTCCTTTGCTGGATTAAGCAAACAGGCCCAGAAGCATGCCGAATACTCAGTAGGTTATTAGAAACAAACATTTAACCTCTGCTGCAGCCCTACTCTGCGTTAAATTGAACCGTCTCCAGCAATCTGTTGAAGACCTTGTCCCCAGTACCTGTCAAATGTGTGACCTTTGGAAATGGTCTTTACATCTGATGACTTCATGTTGAGGTCAGGAGGGTGCACCCTGACCTGTACGGGACACAGAGATGTAGCGGGAGGACATCCTATGAGGATGGACAACTAGACAGACCATCTGCCCACTAAGAACCCCAGAGGTTGTCAGCAGGCAGGAAAATTGGGAGGAAGGGGAGGAAAGTAAACCCTCACCCTCCACCCACCCACAGCGAGGCTTCTGTGACCTTCTGGCCTCTCTAATTCCCTAGCACTGACAATGATAAGAGTGTGGTCGCTAGCATCCAGTTGGTATGACTGTGTTGCCTGCGTCATCTGCATGGCCTTGAAGAGAAAAACTGCCCAGGTTCCAACTGAGGAAACCCAGAGAGGTATGCGGTGCACTTCGCATCTCTGCACCCTGCCTGAGGCCCTCTCCGAGCCCCAAGACAGCTCACTCTCCCTTCACTGTGTGACCTTAGAGATTGGGACTAAAAAGGTGACATGAGGGGTGTGGCCCATTCGTTACAGCTGGGGTCCCAGTTGAGACCCATTTCAGAGTGATATGATTATGAACAGCTCATTAAGTAAGGAGCGGTAAGCATTTGAGAGTGACTTTTTAAGAAGAATCAACTTTTATTTATAGTGACGTTCCAGTCATTAATTTCAAAGGAAGAAAGCCCAAAGCAGAAGCAGGTTCATTAAAATTTTGACATTAGTAATTTAATTAAATTGGGTCTTTGCGTCTTGTTGCGGAAAATGAACCGTTAGTTCTACACCAGTTCTCAGCTGGTTTCCCGTAGGTTCCTTCCCCCCTCACCTTAGCTTGCTTTCGTCTCTAAATGTTTACCTGGCCCCCTCCACTCCCAGCACCCACACACATATCACCACATTGCCTGTGTTGTAAGCCAGCAGCAGGGCACCGTAAGAAAGACTGCGTGAGTCAGAAGTAGGGAATCATGGGAAATGCAACTCAGCCAGGAGCAGGGCATCCTGGGAAGTGCTCAGAGAATCAGCTGCAGGGAATCATGGGGACTACAGCCGAGCTAGCTGTAGCCGATCATAGAACACAAACCATGGGTCAGCAGTGGGGAATCATGGGAAAACTGAGCCGGCAGAATAGGATTGTGGGACATCTAGCAAGCTAGCAGCAGAGGATTGTGGAAAACATCTAGTGAGCCAGGCAAGAGGTGATCATGGGAAACAATGAGAGAGCCATATCAGAGGCTCATGGGAAATGGTAGCCAGGGCCAACTGACAAAATAGCAGAAGCAGATCCTTTGCACCTGGGTCATCTGACATGTCAGGAGTAGAAAACGGAGTATGAGAACTCTTGAGTCCTTAAAATTATTCCAAACCAAGTGTCTGAGGACGGAGACCCATTCAACCTACATGGCTGTAGCCCACATGCTGAGCACAGTAGGCCCACAATAAATGTTGGTTGCGCAAGTGAATTGATGAATGAATGAATGGCTTCCACAACTGATGGATGAACGTTCAATTATGTCCCTTTAAGTACCAGATACTCAGCCGGGTGTGGTGGCGCACGCCTTTAATCCCAGCACTCGGGAGGCAGAGGCAGGCGGATCACTGTGAGTTCGAGGCCAGCCTGGTCTACAAAGTGAGTCCAGGATGGCCAAGGCTACACAGAGAAACCCTGTCTTGAAAAACAAAAAAAAACAAAAAAAACAAAAAACAAAAAAACTAAGTACCAGATACTCTGTTAGTCTCCAGGCTACACCAGGCACCGTCCTTCTGGTCCTAAAACCCAGTAAGATGAAATGTTACGGTACGTGCAGTTCTGATCAGTAATCACCCCCTCAACCACTGGACTTATTGAGGGGAACCGAGATTCAAAAGACCCATGTGACTCCAAAGTCATGCAAGAGACAGCGACAGCCCCTGGCTTCAGACCCAGTCTAGAATGGCTCCAAAGCCTGACACTTCCCTCTGCGTGGAGCTGTTGCCTGGAGTAAAGGGAGGAAACGCAGGCTTAGGAGGAGAGGGAGAGGAAGTTGGGGCTGCTGGTGAGAACTCAGAAAGCGGCCATCAACAGCCATGTGGGCGTGAAGAGGGTGCTGCAAAGGCTCTGGGGAGGCAGCCTGCTGTTCCGCACTTTCCTCCCAGACTCGTGATTCCTACCTTACCTTTGTAGGGCCGTAGTATATTTATCTCATCTGCCTGAAACTCCTTTGACCTTGGTAATTCTTGCTAATCTCCGAGTTCTGCATATTGTGTGGCCTTTTCAGGAAGTCACCTCTGAAGCCCCTGCCTGGTCCATCTCCAACCACACCATCTTTAATGGTACCCATGCCTCCCAAGGGGCTGAATGTGTGATTCACTTGCTCTATGCTCATGTGTGTGCCAGCCTCTGTCCTGCACCCTTTGAGGACCTGAGCTCATTTCAATAGTTACCAGGAGCTGGCTTCATAAACTACTACTGGCAGGCCAGGGGTGGGGCTGGGGGTGGGGGTGGAGATTTATAGAGAAGAATAGAAACTAGGATGCTGCCAGGCTAGTCACTGCTCTGTAGTGCTCTCCAGCAGTGGTGGGAAGCATGGCACTTTGCAGGAGAGGAGGCTGGGTCACAGAAAAATAGGAGACACATGGCACACAAGTGCTGCACCCTCCCTCCGAGACTGACAGGTCAGGATGCTCTTGCACTCTCAGCAAGGCCATTTGCTCTGGATAATGACAGTACACACGCAGATACTGTGATTGCCCTGGCTCTGGTTACATACTGTACGGCCTGTTCCCAGCTCCCAGTCCCCACTCTGCAGCGGGCCAGGCTGATGAGCACATTAGATTTTAAGTTTGTCTCTCTTCCTCTCTGCTCAGCCCAGCGGTTCCTTTAGCTCCCCATACCTACTCTACCACAGAGGCCTCTGCCATTAGATAGTATGGCAGCCACAAAAGCAAGAACACTGGGTTTAAAGAGCAATGAGCAAGTGCCATTTCATACTTTCTGGCTCTTGTGTGGTTTCTTTTCTTTTCTTTTTTTTTTTTTTTTTTAAATTAAGGCAGTCATGCCCAAGAAGTTAGCATGCCCCTGGGGGTGGGGCTCCCCTTCTCTAGCAATGAGGATGGGTATAACTCACTCTCAGTGCCACACATGAACAAGCCAAGCACCTGGACGTTCATGAAAATTCCTCAACTTGCGACCTCTTGCACATAACCGATTTTCTGATGATGGACAGCCAAGAGAGGCGAGCCAGTCAGTAGTGGCCAGCCGCATTCAGAGAAGAAATGAGGTCCAGACAGGTGGCCCGGTCCAAGGCTTCTTGCTAGGACTTAGGATGTGTAGGCACAAGCCCAGCTCACCAGCTGCATCTCTCTCTCTCTCTTACAGTTCTCCCGAGCCACACTTGTGGGAACCCAGGGAGGCTGCCCAACGGTGTCCAGCAAGGCTCCACCTTCAACCTGGGTGACAAGGTCCGCTACAGCTGCAACCCCGGCTTCTTCCTGGAGGGCCACGCGGTGCTCACCTGCCATGCCAGCTCCGAGAACAGTGCCACGTGGGACTTCCCTCTGCCTTCCTGCAGAGGTAGGTGACTAAAAGAGGGCTTGATGGCAGCTGAGAGGGAGGTCCAAACCTCTAGGGGGATCTGTCTATGGGCAGAGTTGCACCCCACCCAGTGACGCTTGGATTCTCTTTCATGGGAATCTCAAATCCAGGAGCACTGAAGTTCTCCCCAGGTGCTCCCCCAGCATCCCCAAATCAATCTGACTTTTCCTAGTCTTGGATCTACACTCCCCAGGTTACTCTCATATCAAGAAATTTACTGTAACTTTGTGCCCTCTCACTGGCCCCATCTCAGAAGTGTCTGCATCTGTCCTGTTAGACACTGTCAATGTTAGGCACTCACCCTTGGAGCACTCCCTAAAAGGTTCCCATTGGCCTTGTGCTGGCATTCTTCCTTTTTTACCTATAAATCCAACTTTTCTCCCAATAAAAAATTTCCCTACTCCCAGCCTCTCAGTGCCCTCCAACCCCAGCATCTTCCACAACGTGGGTGACCAGCTCTCCGCACTCACACAGGATTTCCCATTTTTACTTCAGGAAGCTTTGTGTTCCACGAACCTACCCAGTTCCTGGCAAGCCATTGGTCAACCCTATTAGTCTTTATTATCCCTCCCCCACTCATCATAGGCAAATATGTGTCAATCATTCTGATTTGATGACAAATCATATATGATCTTTTTTTTTTTTTTTTTTTTTTAAGTGCTTAGGAAAAGAAAAGGGGGTGGGGAATCGGACAAAACTCACACATTGTAGCCATGGTGTGTGTGCATTGCCTTCTCTGTTGTTCATCTGTTCACTGCCGTGACAAACCACCCGGCAAAACCAACTTACATAAGCAAGGCTTACTTTGACTGCCAGTCTGAAAGGATACAACCTACCATGGTGGCAAGGTTGTGGTAGCAAGAGTGTGAGGCAGCGCATTGCTTTCGCGGTGGTCAGAATGTGTGGAGAGAGACGTGCTCGTGTCTTCCCTTTTTATTCAGTCTGGGACCCCAGGCTGTGGGATGCTGCTGCCCACATTCAGGACAGGTTTCCCTGCTTGATCAAATCTCTCTAAAAATGCCCTCATAGACTATCCAGAGGTGCATCTCCCAGGTGACTCCAAAGCTCGTTAAGGTGCTAATCAAAATCAACTGTCATACCTTCTTGTCATCTTCCGTTGTATGCTAGACCTGCTGCTTATATTAAAGTATATATTGTATTTTCCAGCATGTAAGCCAGCCCCCAACTTGAACTTTAACTGTTCCAGTTCAAATATAGAGTTTGGAATATACTTGCCGTATAAGACCTCCCCTCTTCAGATGCACACCCTGTGCAGTAGACTCGGGCTACAAATTCTGTATTCTAACTAGAAAAGCTAAAGTTGGGGGCCATCTTATATGCCGGAAAATAGGTTACCTTGGTTGGCATTGTTCTGCCTGTAGGTGATTTTTAGTCCCTCGGCAGAACTACTATCTTAGCTTGCTTTCTATGGTAAAACACTGAGAAAAAAGCAAACTTGGAGAAGTGTTTGGTTTGGCTTATAGTTTTATAACCCGTCACCAGAGGAAGCTAAGGCACAGGCGAGGCAGATGCCATGAAGGACTGCTGCTTACTGGCTTTCTCTCCATGACTTACTAAAGTGGCTTGCTTTCTTACACCACCTAGGAACACCTGCCCAGGGCTTGCATCACCTACACCAGGCTAGGCCCTCCCCTCCCACATCAATCATCAATCAAGAAAATGCCTTACAGGCTTGTGTACAGGCAATCTGATGGAAGCCTTTTCTCAGCTGGGGTTCTTTTTTTCCAGGGAACTCTAGCTTGTGTCAAGCTGATAAAACAACAAAAACAAAAAAACAAAACAAAACCCATAAAAAAATTAAACAAGAGAACCACCGCACCCACCACAGTGTACCCTCCTACCCCAAGCCTAGATCTGGAAAATGTTTCCAGGCTTGCTACCTATCCTGAGCTCCCAGCTACTTCACCACAGGCTAGCCCTGCACACCATCCCCACTCCTCCCCCAAATGTTACCCCAATCAAAAGGGCTCTGACTGCCATTAGACTGCCTGACTTCCAAATGGCCTTTTGCACCTACTGACCAATCTTTTCTCCCTAAACCCTCATCTTCAAATCCCACAGAACCAGAACCCGTAGGTTCTTGTGTGGGAGAGCCATTGGCAGCTAAGAAATGTCTGCAGGCAGCTCTTCTGCTTTAAGTCTGAATTTTCTTTCTAATGAATCTTTCCTCCTAAGAGACTAGCCCCAGGGCCAAGCCCCTATCACCTCCCACTATCTGCACAGTTTATTTTCAGCAGCAGGGATGAAAATTACCTAGTACACATACCTTTTCCATTCTCCCCATTCCCTACCTGACAAGGCATCATCAATTGATCCCAGCATCCTCGCACGCTGGAGTCCATCTTCCAGCAGACAGAGTTGCCACTGCCTCATGCTTGTTTATTCCTCTAAGACAGTTGGCCTCAACTATGTTGGCCTTCCCTGAAAGAACCTGTGGGGACTAGAGCTACTGGCCCCCCCCATCTTCCCATGCTCAATATTTTGCTTGGGGTCTGACTGTTCTTTACGAGGAAAGACCAAGCTCTCTGGGTCTGACCTTGGATTCCTCACACAGGTGTGTGGCCCTTTGTGGCCTGATCCCATGTGCACCTGTCCTTCTTGGTACTACCCCTACCCATACCCTGCCCTGGGGATGTCACCCTTAACACACACATCTTCTGAGGGTCATGTCAGAACTGTGACATGGCACTAGGATGGGAAATGGAGGAGTACATGAGATTGCCCAAGTCTGTAATCCAGGATGCAGAATCCTTTCTTAAGCACTGCAGCCTTTTCATCCAAGGCAGAAACTAAATACAAATGTAATGGAGTCTTGTCTGCGAGCCCATTTGTCCTGTGAGGCAGAATTCCTCTTCTCCACCTTCTAGGATTTTTCCTCAACTTCCCTCTTTCCTAACTGCCAGCCTTGGCTCCATTCTGACAACCTGGAACATTTTCTGTACTCACTCACCTCCATAAAATCCAGCCCACTAAAACTCAATGAACAGAAACCCAGAGGCATTTACAGGACCATATCACTAGCAAGGGTGTGACAGTGCCAGCAATTTCCACCTCTGCCCAGCAGATGAGTTCCCTCAAACACGGCCAATCCTGAGGCTTGTGGCCTAGGCTTCCTGGTGCTTCTCTCTGCTCTCCCTTGATGACTCCACCTTCCCTGAAAGGCCCAGGAGGCCAGCCATCTCTTCTCTCTCCAGCCTCTTCTGTTTGAGGCTCCCTGCACTTGGCCGAGGTTCAGGACTTCTGTTCACTTTGTAAGTGCTTAAAATCCTGGTTCCCTCCTGGTCTTGTATTTCCCAACACTCCCCTCTCCCCCGAGGTATAGAGTGGCCTTTTCCTAACCAAAGAGAGCTCTCTGCCTGAAAGAAACTGGAGCTGGCTGCTAACCAGTAGCAGAGGTAAGTGATGAGAGGCAGGTCTGATTGGATCCCCACCACCCAATGTCTGTGTGTCCTGTGGTTGCTGCCGGCAGCAACCACACCACCTCGGTGTGGTCCATGAGTGTGATGTGCCTCGGACTCTCTCCTAGTCTCTCCCAACTCCCTGCAGCTTCTCCCCCTGACTTCCCTCCTGAAAACTCCCTGTATCTCTTAGAATCTCTTATCTATGATAAGATAGCATGTTCTGAGTTCTAGCCCAGAAGGGAATGACATCTCCACTACAGCATCACACTCTGTTCATCCAAACTCTGTTTTCCCCAAACCTGCTCTTTTGGTTGATTTGTGTAGTTTTGTGAAGCATCGCTACCCATGGTGACCAAGGTGAGCCACCCATAGGCCCTGACCCATCCCCCTTGGTCTTCTATAGAGTAGGCCCTCGCAGCTGTGAGTGTCTCTTTGCAGACTGCCACCTACCAGACCCACATAGCACATTATCCATCCATCCATCCATCCATCCATCCATCCATCCATCCATCCTCTACCCCCATGAAAGGCACAGATCTGACTGAGACTCCATTGCTTAGCCTCACCCTAGGAGTTCTTCCTCACTAACTTAGACAGCTTTTGTTTTCATTAGCATGGCACACAAGATCTTTCTAGAAAGGATCCTAGACCAACTTGCCCCTGCTGTTCAGTCCCCTCTAAAGTAGCTCCCACCTGAGCCATATAGAAGAAAAGCTTACGGTAGAGGCTCCCTACTGGCCAGGGGGCTGAGGTACAGTTGCTCCCTCCACTCAGAGGCCTGGGCCGCCTTCTTACTCCCTGAGCTCTGTCTTTATTGATGTGTCCTCGGTAACATACTTGCTCATTTGAAACTGATTCTTCAGGATATTCTTCTCAGGAGGTCAAGGCTCCCTGGTGCTCACTGGCTGCCCAAGCCATGCTGGGTCCCACAGCTGTACCAACATGGCTGGAGTCATGTTCAAGGAAGGGCCATGAGCCTCCCACACCAGACTCTCCAGGGATGGTCTCATGAGTAGATCAGCCTCCCCACTGGAAAATGTATTTGTTGATGAGCAGCAGCCTTGCTTGGCCTTGGTCAACACTAGTGTCTAGCCAGCATGCAACCCAAGAGGGAGCTTTCTGTGGGACACATGGCCAAAGCCCCCTAAGCAGACTAGACAGCCACACTCTATCCAGAGTGCCACTGAGATGGGAGTCGGGGGCAGAATATAAGTCACAGTACAGGCAGAGGTGGGCTACGGAGCCACTGGGGTCCCAGGCATAGCACCTCTGAAGCTGACTCTTAAGGAGCCCTCCTTCTGAGGATCCTGGTCCATCTGGGTTCTATCCAGCTAGCAGAGAGCAGAAGGCAGGGTCTGGGGTGTTCCTTGATGTGCCTCTCTGGGCACATCCACAAAGGCAGAAGTCCCTAAGAGACACGAGCATGGTGGAAACTCTTTGATCCACAGCAAGGAAGACCATGTGTATTAAAGGAACCAGCCTCTGACTGGAGGGACATCAGCCCAGGATCAAAGAAAGCTCTGTGAAGAGGGAGGGAATTCAGAGGCACAAGGGGGCCAAGAAGCAGATGTAGGGGGAGAAACTGGCTAGAGCAAGTTAGCTTGGCTTTGGAGAGTCAAAACAAGCACTGCTGTCTGCCACCAGACCCCCAGGGGACAGGCATTCAGGCAACAGAGTCTAGACAACAGACTTCAAGCTGCAGTGGGCACTGCAGGGCCCCCAGGGGTCAGAACCTGCCATCTGTAAAATAGGGCAGTGCTTGGAATCGGGCAGGCCCCAGCAACAGCAGCTAGAGCTGTGCCATCACCATGGTGTTGCTAAACCTCTCTGAGCCCTGAGGTTGGTCTTACAGGACTGCTCACTCCCTCCCTCAGTGATTTGACAACTTTCTCTTTAAGTGCCTAGGTACTATGTACCAACTAGACATCATTCATCAACTGCCTATTGTGTTCCATCTAGACATCATTCATCAACTACCTATTGTGTTCCATCTAGACATCATTAAGTAACTGCTTATTGTGCCGGGTATTGATCTAGATACAGGAAGCTATAGTGATGACTGAAGCAAACTCAAATCCCATGAGCTAATGGAGTTTACATCTTGACAGCCAAAAGACAGGAAATGCTCAAATATCAAATAAACTCAGAGAAAGATGGGAGGCAGGAAGGTAGTGAGGAAGGCTCCTTCAGATGGATGCAGCACACCTTTTTAGGTGTGTTTCAGGAGATATCTCTGAGGAGGTAACAGGCAAACTGAGTCCTGAAGGATAAAAAGGAGGCCGTTAAGTACAGATTGGGGAAGAGCATTCCAACAAAAGGCACAAAAACAGAGGTTGACTTAGAAAAGAGCCAGACCTCTTAAAGGAACAGAAAATAAGCTTCTGGGGCAAAATGGGATTAAGGGGTGAGTGGGGAGGGCAGCATTGTTCAAAGCAAGGTGAGAAAGGTGGCCTAAGGTCAAAATTTAGGAGGCAGCCAGAGGAGGGTTTTAGGCAGAGGTCAGACTCAATTTGACTTACTTTTTTTCCCAGTTGAGACAGGGTTTCACTGTGTAGTCCTACAAAGCTGCAGATGGCTTCAAACTCACAGAAATCTGTCTGCCTCTACCTGCACCTCACTAGTGCTGGGATTAAAGCTGTGGGCCACCTCTACTGGGCTCAATTTACATTTAAAGAACAGCCCCTCAGGGGGTCCAAGGAGCTGTCTCCATAGGTAAACAGTGCCCTGTGGAAGCATGAGAACTCCAGTTTGAGCCCAGAAGCCAACCAAGTGAAAGCTAGGCCAGGCAGCTCACACCTCTAATCTCAGAGCTGAGAAAGTAGAGACAAAAGGATCCCTGGGGCTCGATGTGAGCCATTTCAGACAAACCGGTGAACTCTGGGTTCATTGAAAGATCCTATCTCAAAAATGGACGGACACACACACACACACACACACACACACACACACACACACACAGTTGAAGAAGACCCCACACACACACACGTACATTGACTTCTTGCCTCTACATGAACCTTCCATAAACATACACACACATGCACACACATACACACACTCTCCCTCTGGAAACAAGAAGAAGGGGGAGACCATCAGGAGGTAGTTGCTGCAGACAGCTCACTGGGGCTGATACAACCAGACCCAGAGTGGCCTTGGTGGAAGTGAAGGGTTGGGTCAGTCTGAGGTGTAGCCTAAAGGTCTTGCTAAAAAGCAAAGGTCTGCGGTTGACCAGATGGCTCTTTCTGAAGTGCTGGCCAGATAGGGGTAATGATGGGCAAGTTGAGGGCAACCAAGGCAGGCCCTCCAGAATCACAAGAACTAATCTCCCCTCAGGGTAAAGTCTGACTGTGCTTGTGAGCCAATGATATAGGGGTGCTCCTAGCCAGGACTATGCAGTGAGGACTTGCTGGGAGGAGTCAGATATCATGGATAGCAGTGCAGATAGTAAGGGACCCAGGGACCATACATGTGGCCTGCTGTGACTGTCAATCAAATTAAATAGTTTACAAGCAGTGAAAAGTGTAGTATGGCCTGGGAGTAACTGAGCCTGAGCTGTGTGGTTGCAGCTCTGAAAGTCGACCTCCTGGGCTCCTGAGTGCTTCCTGGAGGAGGACAAGCCATGGTCTCGGGTCTGAAGTCCCATCCCCTGATCCAGGTCTGTGCCTTGTCATTTGTATCAATGTGTTCAGAGGCTTTGAGCCAGTCACTCAGTCTCGCTGTGCCCGTTTTCCTAGCAGTCATTGGGAATAATGGCACTACCGTGTTTGAAATGGACTGGGGGTTCTGCGTCTAGATGCTGCTGGCAGAGGGCTTTATTCCAGTTACTACTGTGACTCTCTGCCACAGACACTGCTGGCCAGCATTGATTGACATGCCGGCCGTGCTTTGTCTAATTTGATTCTTACAGAAGCCTAAAGAGTCCATGGTGTTGTCAGTCCCTGTTGTGAACGGAGAAGCCAAGGCCTGGAGAGGTGAGGTGGGTGGCTTTGTTTATGATGGTGTTAAGAGGTAACAAAGCTGGGACAGCCCAAGGCTGTATTCCTGATGCCCATGGTCTTGACCACCACTTCCCTCTGTGGGCAAGGATGTTGGCCATCTAGTTACCTCAGCGGGAGACTCATAATCGCAGGCACACACTGACTGAGAAGTTCCTTCCTCTTGCTGGTGCAAGGTTTGAGAGCTGGGCCCTTTCCTTTGTATGTTGGGGCAGGGAGTGTTCCAGAAGCCTAATGTGTCTGCCTGAGCGCAGCTGGATCAGGCCTGGCTGAGTGAGGTAGAGAAACAGGTGTGGACTGAGGCAGTTTTGAAGCCAGGGGATCCTGGGTTTTAATTCCAGCTCTGGCATAGGTAGCTATGACCACGGGACTGTTTTAAACTCAGCCTCTGTTTCCTCATGTGTAACATGGAGGTCATCTTAGTTCCTCTTCAGTGCCTGTGATACAGTAAGCAGATTAAAACAACTTAAAGCAGATCAAGTTTCGTCTGGCTCAAGAATATATTCAGCCAGAGCAGGGAAGTCATGGTGGCAGGTGCTTGAAGCAACTGGCCACATCGCATCCACTGTTAGGGAAAAAGAAATGAATGTTGCTGGTACTTAAAATTCCTGTCTTCTCTTACATAGTCCAGGCTCTCAGCCAGGGAATGGCGCCACCCACAGTAGGCAGGGCCTTCCCACAGCCAGGGACACAGCCATGAGAATCCTCCCTCATCTGCCCAGAGGTCTTATCTCCCAAGTGATTCTAGTTTCTGTCATGTTGGCAATTGACACTAACCATCACAGGGGGACAAAGCTGACTTCTTACATGGCCCAAGGGGTCTCAGTGCACTGCCTGGCCATGAGGGACACCACACAAAGAAAGGATCCCTAATCCATCCCGCACTGCAGGTTTCCATCACTATGAGAGAAACGACTAAGTAGGTGGACGGATTTGCTTTGACTTGTGGCTTCAGAAGTTCTAGGCCAAGATGAGCTGGCTCCCTTGCCTTGGCCTCAGGGGGAGGCAGAGCATCACGGGTGGTGTAGAAGAAGCTCTTCACAGCAGACATCAGGGAAGCAGGGAGAGAAGACAGGTTCACAGGGCAAGAGCTAGCCTCAAAGGACACCCCGCTCTCCTCCCCCCCCCCCTTGCCCAGCAACCTACTTCCTTCAACTATGCCTCACCTCCGGAAGTTCCCATCAAATTATGCTCCCATTGGTGGGTCAGTTCATGGAGGAAGGCAGGGCCCTTAGAATCCTGTCACCTCTTGAGGACTGGCTCGGCTTGCTGGGGCCAAGATCTCAACATGAGCCTTTTGAAGAGAACTTTGTGAAACTCCGGTACCAAGAGCTGAACGTAGCTCTCTGCTCAGGAGACCCAGATGAGAGGACACTGTCTGTGGAAAGAATGTACCTAATGGCTCTGTTCTCAGGACCCTGTCATTACCAGAGCTTCGGTTTGTGGGCCCGGGAGGAAGAGGAGTTGGTTTCTAGGGGCATAGGATAAGTGGTCTTTTTGTTTTGATTGACAGGTTAGGATTATGTAAGCCTTACTTCACTGGGCATACCTCTTCCCTTGGTGCATCTGGCTTTAATCGTATGCACTTCCACATCCGCTCCTACACAGGCATAGGATGGTAATTAGGGTTTTTCCCTAAAAATTCATTCTCAGGACACACTTTGCCTTACTGCACCTAAAACCAGTTCAAACTAGATCATCCCACTGCCCGTAGCTTCTGGATAATCTCCAGGAGGTGGTTGACCTCAGAATTATTAAGGATTTCCAGGGAGCTGCAGGTCAGCATGGCTGGTTGCTTTCTTAGGAGGGAGTGTAATGCATCTCAGGGAAAGTGGGAGATCCCCAGGTTCTAAGTCCACTGTTGGGAAGTGTGTGTGTGTGTGTGTGTGTGTGTGTGTGTGTTTTGGAAGCCATGAGGGTACTTGGGCTGTTGACTGTCCCTCGGTGCCTGCCTCAAGGCTACACCTTTAGGGAGTCAGAACCCTGCTACTCTAGTTTTCACTCTGGGGTTTCTGGGTAGTGACTCCACTCTAGGGCTCTGGTGGCATTTTTGCTCCTCTGAGGCCAAGGAACCCAGAGCAGGAGGAGAGGAAGAAATCGGCATAATTCGTTATGGGGGTATTGCGTGCTCTGAAAGCATGTGATGAGGAAGGTCTGATTCTAGAAAGATCCTTAAAGCTATGACACATGAGCCAGGACCACAGCTCCCAGGCATCCCAGGGTGTCCTCGGGAGAGGCGTGGCACACTTGTCCCTTAGTCTTCTCATTTCTTCCTGCACCGTGAGTCCCCGAACAGCTAACCAAGGCAAAGGGGACAGAGGCATGGCTCTCTGAAATTATGGTTAATTGGAGAGGCTTCAGGAGGAACTATCACCAATCGTAAATAAAGTCAAAAGCTTGGAAAGCCAAATGCCAGCATGAGGCACCTGCGCCCGGAATGCATGACTTAATGGTGGTGCAGGAGGCCTGCTGCCAGAAAGGAAAGTGTAGATGAATATTTTAGGGCTTGGTGTGAGCTGAAGGTTATATCATACAACTCCAAAGTTGTAACTATGAAATACGATGCCTTGTTTAAAGTGCGAGGAAATCTCCAAACAGCTTTTACAGCATCTTCAATCAGAACAGGATGGTTCTAGAGCCAGGGAGGAGCCCAAGACAGAAGAATGACCGGCCGTACAGGTGACTCTGGCCTAAAGGCTCTTTGCAACCTGGTACCTGCTTGCAGCACGGTCCAGGGGTCCCTGGCTACTGTTGGGGCATTTGAAAATCTTCCAATGGCTTACCAAGGCACTGTCAAACTGGAAAGATCTTTCATGTGGAGGGGACTGCCAACCTGGTACGCAGACTCAGCTAGAACTCTGACTTGGCCACTTCCTGTGTGGCCTTGACAACATACCATAGCCTCTCTAATCTTCAGTGTCCTGTTTAGTCTCTTGGTTCATCATATACTCATTTAATGCCTATTTTATGCCAGGAAATATGTTAGGTGCTGAGCACAGACAGTCTCTGCCTTCAGGGAGTTAAGCCTCTAGATATGAAATAAATAAGTGATAGTGTTTTGCTTTTGTTTTGTTTTTTAACCAAAGAAGTATGGGAAGTAATTGTAGGAGAACATTTGGTGTGTGTGCGATGGGATGCCAGGGGTAGGGTGGCGGGGTGGGGGGGGGGGGAGGTGTTGTTTCTGGAAAGATCCTTGAGGAAGTAACACTTGGATTAACACCTGAGAGCTTTGGAGGGGGGTGGGCAGACTCAGGCTCAACAAGAGAAAGAAGATTCCAGAAAGAGATAGGTAGATTTTGGTGAAAAAAGCAAAGAGGAGGCTTGTGGTCCTGTATGGAGGTGTCAGGAAACCAAGGGTGGTGTCCTTTTCATGGTCCTGAGTGAGAGGAAGTTAGGGATGGTTTTTACACAGTGAGAGCATAGAGTCAGACTGGTCCTCCTGCATCTATCCAGCCTTGCCGTTGTGAGAGAGGATGGGAGATCAGGCTGTAATGAGGAGAAGCCATCACTGTGAAGTCACTGGAGCACCCATGACCTCAAGCTGTGCGCTGTGGGAGATATCAGTATCCTCGGGCCTAAGAAAGTAGTCAACAGGCAGGTACAGGCGAACTCTGGGCAGACCCGGGTCTAGGACAGGACTCACAGAGGCAAGTTTGGTGAGCTTCGTGAGAACACAGTATCGCCCCCACTTCCACCACCTCGCCTCATCTCACCACCTCCACCTCCAGCCCCTCCTCCACACACACCCCACCCCTACCTCCACCCCTCCTCCACACATCCCCACCCCTACCTTCACACCCTCCTCCACACACCCACACACCCTCCTCCACACCCTCTCCACCTCTGCCCCTCCCTCACACCACCCCAAACACTGGCAGAGCAGGCATCCTTAGGGAACCCTTTTGTTGCTGCTGTAATAAACCCTCCTTACTCCCCTCCCCCACTCCACTCCTCCCACTACCTCTGCCACTCTCTGTCCCCCCCTCTCTCAGCAGTGCCTTCTGTCCATCACTGAGACCCAAGAGCAGCATTCCACTCTAGTTCTGACTTCCGATTCCCTGCTGAGCCCCTTCACCACACTGCAGCTCTCCTGCCATCTGCCAAAGCACCCCCAGCTCAGCAAGGTTTCTGTAGCTGACCTCTCCTGCCTCCCACTCCAACGCCTGCAGGGCACATGCACCCTTGTGCTTCCATTGTCCACCCTGACCCGCTTGCTTCTCAACACCTATAGCTTCCTCCTGACCCCTTGTCTCCTCCTCCTAGTCTTCTCTCAAGGCTGTGGTGACTGTCCCTCCCTTCAGATGTCCCCACCCCCAAGACCTTCCAGGTGAAGCCATTTGGTTCCGTCTTCCGGGAACCAGTCTTCCTCACCTGCTCTATCTAGCGAACTTCTATTTATCCTACAGAAGCCAGCTCTAATGAGGCCGCCTCAGTTTCTCCTCCCCAAGATGACCCATTAAAACAACCTGTTCTGCTATTTATTTATGTCCCTAAAGAGTGAGCTGTCCTCTTAGGAGATCATACCTATGACAATTGTCATACAATCATATGCTAGGATACTTTCTGCCCCGAAATGGGTGAAACCAGGGCCCAGGAATCCTACCACTCACGGGAGCCTCTTGTCCTTCCCCACAGCGGATGACGCCTGTGGCGGGACCCTGCGGGGGCAGAGCGGCATCATCTCCAGCCCACACTTTCCTGCTGAGTATCACAACAATGCTGACTGCACCTGGACCATCCTGGCTGAGCTTGGGGACACCATCGCCCTGGTTTTTAGTGACTTCCAGCTAGAGGATGGCTATGACTTCCTGGAGGTCACAGGGACCGAAGGCTCCTCTCTCTGGTGAGTTTGCTGCCAGTTCCCTTCCTCCCCTTGAGGCCTCTGCAGCTGGGGATGACTGGGCTGCCCAAGGTGTGTTTTCCATCCTCCTGCCCACCGGCTTGTCTGAACCCTAGAAATCTTTGCATCTCATCATAATGAGAAATCGCTGCACGGTTTTAAAGTGGAGCTGCGTTTTTTGTGTGTATGTGTGTATGTTTTTTAAACAGGGATTCTGTACATCTGATTCAAAGCGTGTCCTTGCTAGTTTCAGGATGGCACTCAGTTCAGGGGCCTGAATTAAATCCAAAGATGTTTTTGTCTCATGACACAAGCTCTGGACAGGGTCTTGGTAGTACTGTGTGGAATCTTGTTGCATTTCTGCATGACACAAGCATCTTCAGGGAACATTGCTTTAAGCACTGCTGGGGCCTTGAGACATGGGCAGTGCGTGTGGGAGTAATGAAGGGACTTCCTCCCTCTTGCCAGCTGTGCCAGAGGGCTGCTCTTCCTGCTCTTCCTGAACATCCTGAACACTCCTACATGTTGGCAGCTCAGGAAAGACATGGGAGGATTGGGGGCCTGACATCCATCCTTGGTTGGCATCTACAAGCTTAGACTGTTAGGATGTGACCAAGAAGGCTGAGGATGGCTTTGAGAAGTGCCTGGCTGCTGTGGTGTGACCAGCCTTCCCAGGTTATTTGACATATAAATGTGTGCCCTCAGATTTGCCCTATGACTCTCCCATCGGAATGAGGGTTTCTGTGGGTATTTGTGGCACATCTGCTTTTCCAGCAGAAAAGTTTCCAGATGTAGGATAGACTGGAATGTGCATCGTTGTATATTTTGTGGCAGGAATGGCCGCGAGGGTGTGGGATATCAGGCAGAAGGGCATTGCTGAATATTCCAGGTAAAGAAGGAAGTGGGAGCTTGGGAGCCAGGGGAGACAATGTTTAAGGACACACATAGGGTAGTTGGTGGGGTGATGGCCAGGGAGGGACTGAGGGGGCTGGGAGAGAAAGGGAGGATGGAAGGCCATGACTGCATGCCTCTTGCATGCCAGTTATCATGGTAGTGAGAAACCCTTCTGAGCCAGGTGGTGGTGGTGCATGCCTTTAATCCCAGCATTTGGGAGGCAGGAACAGGCAAATCTCTGTGGGTTTGAGACTAGCCTGGTCTACAAAGTGAGTTCCAGGACAGCTAGGGCTGTTACACAGAGAAACCATGCCTTGAGAAAAAAGGGGGGAAAAAAAGAAGAAGAAGAAAAGAAAAGCCCGATGCAGCCCTTTGAGGAGTGTGCTCTCTGTTGGGCAAAGAAGTGCACCTGAGAGGGTGGGTGTTTTCTGTAAATGTGGCTCTGCACGGTGTGGGAGCTAAGACCTGGAGCTCCCCTGAGCTGCGCAGGCTGCAGACTCTGGGGCCCCAGCCTCATTTTGTAAAATACTCATTCTTCCAATGCCAAATGGAATCTCTGTGCTCCTTGGAGAAAACATGAAAAGACAGAGAAGTGAGGGACACTGATTAAAGCTGTGGTATATACCCCCTTTGGCCCCCCTTTTTCTTTAAAGCTGCTATTTATATATTTTAATATTATAAAATAGTATCTGAATCTCTCTACTCATGTATTTTTAACTTAGCATGGAATCATGAAAATTTTTTTCTTGCATCATTACAGAGTCCTCCAAAATAGGATGTGATGAAAGTGGCAATTATTGAGCATTTTCTACCCATAGGTGCCAGGCCAGTTCTAAGTTCCTTATAGCTATAATTTTATTGCATGGTCATAAGATTCCTCTGAAGTGAGCTGCATAATTTCCCTCCCTCGAGGTCACATAGTCCTGGGGTCAAACACCAGGTTAACCCCACTCAAAACCTGTCTTCTCGGCCAGCTCCGGCGTGTTATCTGTGTTGGACTTCCATGGCTGTGTAGCTAGCTAGCTAGCACTCAGTGTCTTTCTCTCTCATTGCTAAGACCGTGGTATGGTTTGTTTATTAGGTCTGCTGTTTGAGCTTCTATAAGCAGATGTAAGGAGGAATGCTCTCACCTGCCTCCCATCTCTTCCAGCCTCGAGCCTGTTTGACTCAGTTGTTCATCCTGGAGCCAAATGGTCTCCTATGGCTTCTGCCACCAGCTGTGAGCCTACACATGGCCTTGCAGACTGACTCAGGTCCCAAAGAGTAAGCCTGTTCCTTTAAGTCACCCAGAGGGGGAAAGTGTTACAAGAAGGAGATTGTTCCGGGGGTGGGGTGGGGGCGGGGAGTCATCCCCAACTCTTTGCCATAAGATTAATCTCATTTCTACTTATCTGGAAGGCTGGTGCTACAGGGGCCATGCAGGATGCATTTTTGTTCTGATATATATACAAACCTGGCAATTTCAGGTAAAATAAGCTCAGGGCTCAGGATAGGAGTGAGGGAAGAAGCAGCTCTCTCCCCTGTACCTCACCTTCAAGACTCCTCAGATATTTGCAAAAAGCTACGCTGCTGCTGGTTTGGGTAGAGCAGATTGCGAACACAAGATGGGAGTCTGTGCTTTTGACCTCTGGGTCCCCCTAGAGGAGGCAGATTTGGATGAGTGGGCATCTGTTCATCTTGAAGGAGACAGGAGTCCTCTGAAAGAGCATACCTACCACCCTCTGCCCCAGCAGCAGGTTGCCATGGATTCTGGGGCGAGGGGGGGTGGCTGCTATGTGCCTAACTCACATTCCATCCTTCCCTCCTCCGAGTGAAAAAAACATTGGGGTTTCCAGGAGGAACTCCGTTCATTGGTATGTTCAGGACTGGTGCAGGAACCGTTTGTAATCTTCTTTTTACCAAGTTAAGCTATTTTAGAAGTGAGCCTGCCACCTCTCAACACAGGCGTTCATAAAACAAAGGAAACCAGAGGGCAAAGAGCCTGATGGGAAATAATCACTGGGTGGCAACCTGGAGTCCATACAATGAAAAGAGGGTAGGGTTGGGTGGGGTGGGGTGGGGTGGTGGGGGTGTGGTAGGGCGGGGCAGCGGGCGGAGCACACCACAGAAGAATAGCAGGGTAGCCAATCCTCAGAGCCCATCAGCATACAACGGCTGTGGATATAGTCTCTGTGTTTACTTTCGCCTTCTAGAATCCCGCAGTGCCTGTTGTGAAAAAGGCTGTTACTACCTTGAGCTCTGAGCTGGCCTGTTCTACCATGTTTAGAGAGCCTCAGGATTTCCACCCTCCCTTCCTTCACTCATTGCGTGGGAGCAGAGGATTGACTATGAACAAAGGCTGTGCTTAAATAATCCCAGTCCAGTCTACCCTACCCCTGACACACATATGCTGCCACAGCACCCAGACATTCCCCTCCGTATCACTGCCACGTATGTACCACTGAGGCAGCATCCCCAGCCCTTTTACAGGTGTGTATACATGTATACACACACCAGAACTTTCTGGCTGACCTGGGGTTGGAGGAGTGCTCTCTGCCGGCACTGCTTTTACTCAGTGGGTAGGCTTGCCCTCTGACCCTCAATGGACCCCACACCCTTCCTTTACATTAAGTGAAAAAATGTTCTGAAAATTGCTGATTATCTTCAAGAGACCCTGATACCCTTCAAAGGGCTGGGCTTGGAGATGCAAGAAACTTGGTTAATATGTGGGAGTTGGGTCTCGGGAGGACATCGGGTCAGGTTGAGATGAGAACTTACTGTCAGCCGGCTACAAAAACAACCTCTCCACAAATGAGGTAATCATTGCAGGGACGTCCAAGTAGAAAGCCCTAGACCTATCTCTCTTCATCCTTCCCTCTGTCTTGTGGCCCGTCCTCCCATTGCAGCCCCTCTGGTGTTAGGCCTCAAGCTCCATCGTGCCATCCAGATGTGAAGAAGACAGCCTGGGAGTCAGACACACTTGGCTTTAAGCAGCTATCTAATCCCAGGACAGTAAATAACCCCTTTTCAGTTTCCACACTTGAAAATGGGGCTCTTGCTAGAGAGCGCGCAGAGAGGGTCGAATGTATGCCCTGCTGCCAGGCCCGTCCCTGGTGCAGCATTCCTGGTGTGGGAAGCACTCCAGGTCCATTCTCTGAGGGACAAAGGGCAAGATGCCACGTCTCTAGAGACTTCCATCCTCACCCTCAGAGTCCCCTCATGTTGTTCCTCCCTTTCTCTGCTTGCTTTCATTTGTGTAGTTAGGGACACGAATGTTCCACTGTACTTTACAGTCGGTCAGTGTCAATGTTTTGGAGCTACACTCTCTCCCTTTGAAAGACCTTTTTTTTTTTTTAATTATTAGGCACTCAACACATGGAATTTAAGCACACTGGAGCCATTCGATCTCAGCGACCTGCGACTAGATGTTTCATTGAGGAACCATTAGAAGCTGCCAGAAGCAGAGGGCCCACGCTGCATGCCTGTGGGGGTCTGTTCATAATACCTAGTTGCTTATTTGTTTATTCGCAGGCAACAGTTAGTTCAGGTTATTTGTGTGCTTTGTTGCTCCCTCCTGTTTATTTTCCATAACTCCATAACCATTTATTGAGACCCTTCTATGAACCAGGTTTTTCTAGATGCTGAGGACACAAAGACACGGACTGGGGTCCTGGGGAGTTAGATATTCACCCCGCACACATCTTGGGGCTTACAGCTAGTGCCAGGAGGAGAATATTATTCAATGATTTTTTACAATATCACACGTTAGGTATTTTTCTAAGAGGGATAAAGGAGGCTCTCCCAGGGCCTGAAACGAGAGACGCAACAGCCAGGACTCTTTCAGTCCAAGAATCAAAACCCCATTTCCAGATGACTTAAGCAAAAAAGGAAATGTGCTGGCTTCTGTGACAGGAAAATCAAGGAGTCAGCTTCAAGGACTGCTGCATCAAGGCGAACAAATAATGCCACCTGTCCTCCCTAAAGTTTGCTCGCCTATGGATTGATTTTATTTTCAGTCAGGCTTTATCCATGAGTAGGCAAAAATGACTTCCACCAGGCCCCTGCCACCCACCTGTGTTAGCTGTTCTAGTAGGGAAAGGGACGTAGTCCCTTCCTTCCTTCCTTCCTTCCTTTCTTCCTTTCTTCCTTCCTTTCTTTCTTTCCTTTTTATTTGCTTTATTAACGGAGAGTTTCTTCCACACATTTAATGTGTCTGGATCAAGCCACACTTTGTTCCTTCCCTCTGCTTCCTCTTCTGCCTCCACCGTCACCATCTCCTCCCAGTTTCATGTGTTCCCTTTTTTTCTTCTCAACACATGAAGCCCACTTAGTGCATCCAACGTGCACGTGGGTGTCGGGCCACCTACTACAGGAGGGGCGGGGCAGCCTTTCAAGAGCCACACCCTCCCCTCTCCCAGCAGCTATCAGTTGACAGTGGCCCCTCAGCTAGGCACAGGACTTCCTGACCTACTACTGCCCACACCATACCAGGATTTTGTCTGGCTCCACTGTCCGTGGTGTTGTCACAACCGCTATCAGTTCATACGTACAGCTCCCCTGCTGTGTCCGGGAAACGCTACTTAGCTGTAGTCAACTGCTGCCTCTGGGTCTTATTCCCCCACCTGCTCTTCCACGGTGGTCCTTGAGCTTGGCGGGGGAGTGTGATATTGATGTTCCACTTTGGGCTGAGCACTCTGCAGTCTCTTCCTCTCTGCACTTTGACCGGTTGTGGGTTTCTGTGTCAATCACCATCTACTGCAAGAAGCATCTCTGATGAGGGTTGAGCGGCGTGCTGGTCTACGGTCATAACGATGTCTTTAGGAAGTCAGTTTAGTATATGTCCTTTTAGCCGAGCGTCTGTGGTAGGTTCTCCCGTAGGGCCTGTGAGCCAGCTGGCCTCAAGTTCTTGCCCATAAGTTCCCTTCTTGCAGGGAGGGCCTTAAATCCAATCAGAAAGAGTTTGGTTTACTCCCTTAACACTGCTGCCTCCGTTGCCAGTGGACATCTCTCCTGACAGGCTAGTCATTACTAGAACTCACAGGGGCCAGAGCTGGGTAAGACCTTTCTTGTCCCAGTAGCAAGTACCACACCTTCCACCAGTGTGGAAGATAGACAGTAAGGATGAACCATGTTAGTACCACCTTAAATTCTCCATGTTCTATAAGCCAAATGTGTGATATCTTCAGCAATAGACTCTTATCAAATGTGGGAAGCGTCCAAGAGAGTAGCCAAGATGGCGATAGCCCGTAATGTTTTGGGGGGCTGCCTACATGACCCCTGCCTTTCTTGATGGTACTTGCAAAGGCAGTAACCACACCTGCACTCAATCCCGTGCCCACTCCTTAAAATGTTGGAACCAGAGATACTCACTGGCCAGAGTCGGGTCACATAACTTCAGACTCTAGCTGGGAGTGGAGTAGGGGTGAGTCCAAGGATGGGAACCCTAGGGGCTGGAAAGTTGACCGTTAAGGCTGTCTGTTCTTCAAAAAGAAAAAAAAAAGTCAGTCTCTTGCCACATTGCCTCTGAGACTCTGAGAAATGTGTCCCCAAGGGTGGTCTTCATGTTGAGGCAAAGAATGAGTAAGATTTTGCTACCAGCCTGGAACAAGAAGGAAGGATCCCTGGTGTTGGGGACATTGTAAGCCAGGTGCAAGGAGTGGGGCAGGGGGATGACAGTACGTGAAGCCCAAAAGGAACAGAAGAAGTGTGTGTGCTCAAGAAGAGTCTTGCTCTGTGTTCACAGGGAGGGTCACAGTGCTGGAAAGCGTCTGTAAGTCTTAAGCACAGGAGCAAGAATATTCTGAGTTGAGATATATATATATATATATATATATATATATATATATATATATATATATATATATATAATTTATGTGTGTTAATGTGAGGGTATCAGATCTTGGAGTTACAGATAGTTGTTAGCTGCCATGTGCATGCTGGGAATTGAACCTGGGTTCTTTGGAAGAACATGCAGTGCTCTTAACCACTGAACCATCATCTCTCCAGCCCTGAATATTCAGAGTTTTAATGGTGTCCAACTTGAAGGTCCAGAAGGTACCTGTAAAACTTGTTCCCAGGCACTGAGGGCAGCAGAGGGTCCTGCCTGGGCTGCTGCCACTCTGAGGTGGGAAAAGGGAAGACATTCATAACATCTCAGACATAGGCTTGGGGTGGCATCTCAGTTGGTAGAGCGCATGCTTGGCATGGAGGAAGCTGTGGGCTCAGTCCCTAGCCTCAGTTACACTGGGTGTGCACACCTGTAATCCCAGCACTCAGGAGGTAGGCCTAGGAGGGTCCTCAAGGTCAAGGTCATCCTCAGATGCAAAGTGAATTTGAGGCTAGCCTGAGCTACATGAGATCTGGAGGCTCGTAGGACAGATGATGAAGGCAGGAGAGGAGTTGGGGCCATGCACATCTCTGGATGAATGACTCTGGGGGACCACATACCTAACAGAGTATGGGAAAGAGATGGAGCCAATGGAGAGGAGAGAAGTGGGACATGATGAGCACTCTGGCATAAAGCAGGCATGGTAAGGAAGCCAAGTCTACAGCGAGGATGCAGATAAGGCTGCCTGTAGGGACGGGGCAGTTCATAGCTCTGAATAACAGAATTTGGGGATAAGACCTGTAAAGGAAGGTCAAGGAACTCAGCAGGCCATGTCAACCAAATCTGGTGTCATAGTTCCCTGACGAATCAACGGCACATCTTTATTTTAACTCTCAATGTCGGGGGCCGCCCCCACCGTTATCACCGGTCTCTCCTCCTAACATAACAGCTTATCTGTCTCCACACATTTCTTCGGCGCATGCCTTGTGTGACATTGGGCCTGGCCCCGGGAGCTTAGTGGTGGAGAAGACCAAGCAGGCCTGTGCCTCCGTGGAACTTATGGTCTCCGGAGGGGAAGAAAAACACAGAGTGAACAACAGGCTTGTGTTCAGTAAGGAGCAGGATGGGGGAGAAAGGGCAACTAAGATCCCGTGATAGAAGGGTTAGGGCCATCATCACGGAGGGGAAGGGGGGAAGCTGGAACCTTCCTGCTGGGTGCGGGGGTAGCTTGTGGAGCCCTCGCCATGCCCTAGCTCCCTCTGAACCTCATGCGTGGCTTGGAATGTGTCTTCTGAGGCGTCGTCCTCCTTGAACGTCAGAAGCTGGGCAGGATCAGGGTCCCACGCTGGCGGAGATGCCCAGAGAGCAGTGGGGATGGTATAAGGAACAGGGATGCTGAGCCTAACTCAGGGGATCTGGTGAGCAAACAAACCAACTGAGGCTGAGAGTGGGGGCCTGCTGCTGTTCCCCAGCTATGGGATGCCCCCACTACCTCCCCTTCCCTGCCACATAGCACTGCTTTAAGCCACACCAAGAAACTGTTCGCTTCTGATGGGGCCCATGAAATCGCATCTGTTGTATCCATCAGGAGCCAGGCCATAAATAACTAGCCTTTTAAAATCTCATCTCATGCATCTCTCGGAGTTGGAAATAGCATTACAAGCTCCATAGCCAAGCCACGAGAAAGGATTAGTGCCCTAGCAGGACATTGGCAGACATGGGTCTGCAGGGCCAAAGCCCCAGCTCCCAACTCTGTACTGAGGAGCAGCGTGACTTGCTCTCCTCCCTTCTGTAGGTGAGAACAGGCTTTCCGAAAGAGAAGAAAAGCCTGAGCTGAGAGAGCAGGTCTCAAGGCTGTGCTGTCTGCCATAGACACAGGGGCTCTTCTGAAGCGTGGGGCTCACAGATCTGTGCGTGGGAAGTGGAAGTCGGGCAGCTGGCCTGCCCCCTATGGCTCTGACAGGATGCAACAGGTTTGTACTAAGCACTTCATCTGTTCGGAGGCCCGTGCCAGGGCTGTGAAGGGCACAGACAACAAGACGCTGTCCTCGACCTCTCCTGAGGAGCTGCCAGGTGCCTGGCGGCATGGCTAAGACAGATGGAAGGAATTGTTTTGGGCTCTTCTGGGGGCCCCACATTCTGGCAGGCTCTGTCTTCCAGAGCAGTGTTGATTCGTTCGGAATGTCCGAGGTCGCCATTTCCTTGTTTGGCTGCAAATGTGCACTCCACTCATTCTAGCCTATGTTCCACCAGCGCCTCTCCTTTCTGTAGCTTCTGCAATCTCTTTCCAGGCCCCCAGGATTGACCTGCATGCTAGGCTGGTGCGCTCTCTCTCTCTCTCTCTCTCTCCCTCCCTCCCTCCCTCCCTCCCTCCCCCCCCCCCTCTCTCTCTCCTACCTATACCTCAGCTTCTCTCCAACCACTGGCTAGGGTGTGACACTCACAGACTCATCAAGGCAGCAGGATACACCATGAAAACTGCCATTTGATAATCTACTAGAATTGTTGGACTCCACTGTCTGGGTCATTTGGGAAGGATGGAAACTGGTCCAAATAGTAAAGCTTAATGGAAGATGAGACTTCAAATATCCAGGCCATTTGTCACCCAAGCTTCTGTTTCTTAAGGAAAGAGTCTCACTGTACAGGCTTGGTTGGCTCAAAACTTGCTGTGTAGGCCAGGCTTGCTTCTAGCTCACAAGGATCTACCTGCCTCTATCTCCTAAGTGTTGAGATTTAAGGCGTGCACCACCACGCCCAGCTTAACCCAAGCTTCATGAAGAGTAGCCTACACTGTGTTCCCAGTCTTTGGTTCCTGTCATTCCTCTCTGATATCATTAAGAAATTACATGCCACCACAGATGTGGTATGAGGAAGTTTATTATTGTGAGGACAGGGAGAGAGCAGAGCAAGAGAAGATATCATGTGAGTGAGCCATGAGAGAGAGGAATGTACAAAATGGGAGGGAAACAGACTGAATCATGAGGATAGGCAGAGAGACAGACAGACAGACAGAAAGACAGACAGACTCACAGAGACACAGAGAGACAGGGGCAGGGGAAGGAAGCCAGAGAGAGAGAGAGAGAGAGAGAGAGAGAGAGAGAGAGAGAGAGAGAGAGAGAGAGAGAGAGAGAAGAGCTGTGGGATGGCTGACAGGTCTTTTATCCTGGGCCCCTGGAGGTGTCAATGGCTATAGCAGCCAATGACATCAGAGGTTACTAAGCAACCTAGAGGCAGGCTAGCAGATCAGCTTGTGAATTAACACCCTCATCTACTCCCCACCTCAAACCTCAGCCTTCCCTGAGCCCATCCACTTGGGAGGTCATCATCAGAGGACACCCCTTCCCTCAACAAAACCCAGCACTGACTAGAGAAGGCATTTCAGATGCCGTCTTGAAGGATGCTCTGTAACTCTTTATACTGGGTATTTTTATATTGAGCATTTTCTCCTTTCTTCACCTTCAGGCTCCTCTTCCTGCTTGTGGCTTTGTTTTATGTTTGCTGTAGTACTGCAAATGCTAAGCAAGTACTCTACCTTGGTGCTATAGCCCAACTTCTCTCTCTCTTTGATGGCCTCAAGGCTCTTAACATGCCTTATTGCCCTGCTCAAGGAACACATCTTCTGGGTAAGCTTGCCTGCCATCAAGGCTTCAGATGCCACCCAAAGGTGGTCCCCTAGCCCACCTCTCCACTGAATATCAAGCTATAGAGCCAAGCACTTGGTGGGCTTTACCCCAGCCACATGACTACATTGCCTCTAACCCAGTTTATGCCACCTCTGCTCATCCTGTACCTCATAGAGGCCAAATTCATTTCCTTTATTAGTTTTGGGCACTATCTAGTTATCTAGAATCCTGGGACTTGTCCCCACTTCATCCCCATCTCACCAGCCACATCCAATTAAGGGCTGAGTTTTCCCAGCTCATCTCCTGCAGTATGTCTTCCTCCTCCTGCTGCCATTCCCTGAGTTCAGCCCGTCATCTTCTCTTCTTTGTGGGTTTTAATAGCCTTTTTCCTGATCTCCCAGCATCTTGGATCTCTCTAATTCATTCTCCCCACTGCCACCAGAATGGCTTAATTAAAATGCATCTCTGACATGCTAAGCCCCAGGCGAAGGTTTTCAGTCATTCTCTGTTGTCTAACAGAACAGAACTCGAGGCCTTGATAAGGCACGCAAGATCCATTTGAAGGTAACTAGCCCTTGCCTCTTACCCAGCCCTCATTTCTTGACTCCCCCTACTTCGAAAACCATCAACCCAAGCTGCTCTTCCAGAAGGCCAAGGTTCGATTTCCCAAACCCATATGACGGCTCACAACCTTCTCTATCTCCAGTCCCAGGGAATCCAATGCCCACTTCTGTCCTTTATAGACACCAGGCACATGTTGCACAGACATATATGCAGATAAAACATGCATACACATAAGGTAAATAAATTTGAAGAAAGAAGAAGAAGAAGAAGAAGAAGAAGAAGAAGAAGAAGAAGAAGAAGAAGAAGAAGAAGAAGAAGAAGAAGAAGAAGAAGCCATCATCCCTGAAACTCTGCCATGTAATACCACTAAAGAATATTTTTTGTTTGATGGAAGTGTCTGTAATCCAGAATTGTGCAAGTGGGTACTCAGGCTCGAGAACACTCCACCATCTGGTGGCTGCACTCTCAGGAATATGTGACCTTCTCCAGTGACATAGCAGGGAAAATGAATTGAGAATCCAGCATGGGCTTTTCACTCTCCTACCCCAGATAGCATATACTTTATTTCCAGCTCCTTTTTCATTGGTTGGAAATTACACGTGGTCCATACTAGTTCCAAGGAAGCCAGGAAATGTGGGTGAGCAGGTAAAATACTTGGTGAGGCAACTTCTGCCATACCGTGTGTCCCTATAGATAAGATGCCCTGCTCCTGCCCCAAACTAGCCTACCCCTGTGTCCCAGGTCTCATCTTCTCCAGCCGGTCCCCGCTAGAGTCATCTTGTCTTTTCTTGCATCTCTTATTTCTTCATCCTTTGACCACTCTGGATACACCTAACAGCACACAGCCACGTTCTAGTATCTGCCACCTAAAACCAAGACCAAAATGACACCCACAGAATTCTGCTTCTCCACCCCAGTCTGGTATTTCATGGCATCTCAGCCACCCCAGGTGCTGTCACCGTCCTCTTTCTTACGTGTGCCCAACGCCATTACTAAAACAGACCATGCTAAAACTACAGGTGACTCCCCAGTGACTAAATCCAGTATCGCCTATCCGTTCTTGTATGATTTGGTTTTCTGGAAACATGTTTGACATAAGCTAGAGTCATCAGAGAGCAGGGAGCCTCATTTGAGAAAATATCTCTATAAGATTAGGCTGTAGTCAGCCTGTTGAACATTTTTTTTTTTTTCTTTCTTTCTTTCTTTTTTTTTACATTTAAAAATTTTTAATTTTATTAATTTATTCAGATTACAACACAATTGTTATTCCATCACTTGTATCCTCCCATTCCTCCCTCCCTCCTTCCTGCTTTCACCCTATTCCCCTCCCCTAGGTCTAAGACCAAAGGGGACCTCCTCCCCACTATTTGGTTATAGGCTATCAAGGCTCATCTTGGTAGCCTGCTTATTCTTTCTTTGAATGTCATCAGGCCTCCCCACCAAGGGGACGGGTCAAATATGGTGCACCAGAATTCATGTCAGAGTCAGCCCCTGCTCTCCACATAACTGTGGAGAATGTCCTGTCCATTGGGTAGATCAGAGTAGGGGTTCGATCCTCGGTTAGTGCAATAGTTTGAACAGACACCCCCTGGGCCCCGATTCACCCATCATGATGTTCTGTTGGGCATTTTCTTAGTGATTGATGGGGGAGGGCCCAGTTCATTGTGAGTGGTGCCACCTCTGGGTTGATGTTCCTGGGTTTTATAAGAAAGCAGGCTGAGCAAGACATGGTGAGAGAAGCCAATAAGCAGCATCCCCTCCATGGTCTCTGCATCAGCTCCTGCCTCTAGGTTCCTGCCTCTAGGTTCCTGCCCTGCTTGCCTTCCTGTCCTGACTCCCTTTGATGATGAACTTTGATGTAGAAGCATAAGCCAAATAAACCTGCTTTTGGTCATGGTGTCTCATTATAGCAATAGTAACCCTAACTCAGACGGTCTCCTTCTCTTGGCTCTCAGGAAACCACGTGCTTCCTGCTAACATGACCACTCCTATGAGCCTCCCCCTTTCTTCTCCGCTTCCCAGTCTCTGCCCAGCCTTCTCTCCCAACTCAGATCCAAGGGGTCCAGAACCCTCCTCTTTTCCTATCTTCCCTCATTGCCATTTGGACTTCACAGGTCAGTTTCCAATATCGTCTGTATGCCAGTCATCCCCACTTAAGTTCTCAGCCCTCCAAGCTCCTCAAAATGAACACATCCAAAGTAGATGTCTTTTCTAAGTGTGGTGAGATATGTATTGCATGAAATTGGCAGTTTTTCCATTAGATTTACAATTTGGTGCCATTACAGATGCCGGATTACAGCCCTGCCCATCACTGCCCATCCCCCTACCCCAGCTGAAACTACACAGCTATTGAATGACGGCCTCCAGTCTGTGACGGCCACCCTTCTGTCTGTCCCTCTGAACCTGACTCCTCGGGGTGTCTCCTGTGATTGGATCATGCACATGTTCCTTTTCGTTTAGAATAATGTTTTTTTCAGGTCCTCCATTGTTAGAATTCCATTTCTTTTCAGGCTTATATTCCAATATGTGTTTGCGTCTCCTTCGGCTTACCCATTCTTCCACTGATTTTGACGGTTTCTTTTTCTTTTTTAACTGCATATAGTTATGCTTTTTAAATTTTTTTCAATTTTTAAATATACATTTATATGATTACACATATATACAATAAACTACCCACAGCAAGAAGAACCACGAAACAATCAGGAATTATATAAATGTTTTGGCTATTTGTATTTGGCAGCCTTGAAGAAACCATCTTTCCTATCTTGGTGCATCTAAAATTTTGAATGAAATCAGTATCTATCATATCTCATCGTTATCAACTTAAAACATCTATCTAGACCTAAAAACATCTTAACCCCTAAACAACCAAGCTTAACTGTAACTCTAAACTATCTGGTTTTCAACCCCATCAGAGGCTTGAGAAGGAATAAAATTAATTACCTGAGTAGACAGGAAGCGCAGATTCGTAAGCCTCCCAAATAAGAAGATGACAGAGACAGTTTGCTACCTGAACAATCACCCAAAACTCTCTATAAATTTGGAGCATCATCTTCAGCTTTCTGGCCCAATATCTGACAGACATATTTGTGAGGCAGGAACTATTGAGGACTTGCCTACCCTGTCTTGCCAGAGTTTGGCTGTCAACTGTGCCTGCATCTAAGCTTGTCTAATTTTAGGTAGAATTCTGTCTGTGGTAGAAACGAGGACATTTTGCTCAGTGGCTGGTTTGTCACATTTGAAGCCATCTCCATAAAGAGGTTCTTTGACGCCCCATTTCCTTTAAGAAGGGTTGGATAGGTTTTTGGTTGCTTTCTTGGGTGATAGATGTTTATTTTCAATGGGAGTTGATTATAGGTTGTTGTTGGTCTCATTTAGAGAGAAAATAAAGTTGGACTCAGGGATGTCTCCTTTTAGATACTGTAATGGTATCTTTCCTATTTGGACTTTTTCTCCTCGTCCTATTGTAATGGTTGCTCTCCCACCTTTTTCTGTGGCCCCCACATCAGTCTATCTCCAAGTGCTAGCTACTTCTGCCCTCTCTGTGCTGCCAGTATCTCCGGGCTGCTCTACCCAATCCCAGCATCCATTCTCCAGGAAGCAAGGAAAGTTCTAGTTGGTAAATCAGATTCTATTTTTGGCGTTCTGTCTCATCCTACAGCAAGCTTCTACCTTGCCTAGCCTACCCCTCTGACTTCTTCCCGTCTCTCTCACCCTTGCCATGCCCCAGCTACAACCTGCCCTCACTCACCCTTCCCGGGACGTGGCTGTCCTGGAGCTCCCTCTGTAGACCAGGCTGTCCTTGAACTCACAGAGATCCACCTGCCTCTGCCTCCCAAGTGTTTAGATTAAAGGCGTGCGCCACCACCACCCAGGCTTACACACACACACACACACACACACACACACACACACACACACACACACTAAGTTCACTTTAAATGTCTCCTTCCTAAGAGAGCCTTCCAATGCATACAGTCTCAGCATACCCTAGATGTCTATCATAATATCTTGCTTTATTTCAGGACTTTCTTGATAACTAGTTTTTTTTTTTTTGTTTTTTTTGTTTTTGTTTTTTTTTTTACTTGCTGATATACCTGTATTTTTTCTTATGCCCTTTCTGTTCTCCCCACCCCCCATTACTTGAAGAATTATAAGAAAAAATAGCCCCAGGTCCTGGGCCTGGCACTTAGTAGGACTCTAGAGTGGCTTTGCCCCAGGACTGTGCCTGGCAGATCTCAGTGTCCTGTGGCTAATTGCAAAGGTTAACATGGAGCCTCTCCACCAAAGATTTTAAGTAATCACCTTCCTGGGGGACGTTTGCAAATTAGCACTGACTCTTGCTGATTACTCCTCCTAAACTCCATCTGATTAATAATTAATCAGCAAACTGCTTGGCCAGAGAACGCTGATCAGCACCAGGAAAGATCTTAAATCATGCAAATCATTGGCCAGTCCTAAAAACACAGAAACAGCCCAGCGGTGGGTGGGACTGGAAAGGGCTGATTGCTAAGTGAGCCAAGGATGGTCTCTGGGTTGTTTTCCCTTTTTGCCCCTCACCACCTTTTGTGTAAGAAATCAGTAGACTTAGAGAGACAGAGACACAGAGAGACAGAGACACAGGGAGAGACAGAGTCAGACAGAGGGAGAGAAGAGAGAGAGAGAGGGAGAGGCACAGAAATAGACATGTGTTAAATAGCACCTTCTTTTTTATTCTTTTCCTTCAATGGAATTTTGGTCTGAGAGGCAGAGGTTAAAATTAGCCAGTTTGTTAAGCAAATGGCTGTCTAGCACTCCATGCCATTTTCTATAGCCCCGTCAGTTTCCACTCTTCACTCAGGGCTGCAGACCAACACACCTAGCTACTGATAAGGAAGAGGCTTAATGGGCACAGCTGGCTGCTGCACCCCAGGCTTGGAGAGGAATCAATTTACCAGCCACCTGTCCCACCGGGATTCCCTCTTGTGCCCTTTGTCTCCTGCCTATAAACACCAAGGTGACCGGAGAAAAGGCAATCAGAGAGTCAGCCTTGAACTTGGTGACCACTGAGGACCCCTTTGAAGTCTCGGGCATTAGATGCCACCTCAGAAGCTAGGCCTGTGTGGAGCCCCAGCTTCTCCAGGTTTCTCCGTGGCTCACTGAAATATGGCTGTGGTAAGAGGCAGAGAAAGCGGAAAGGTCTGTAGATGTTGAACTCGGGGCCAGGAAGAAAGACTAGACGATGGAGGCCCTGCAGACCTGATTGGGATAAGAACCATCCATGCGACAAGGTGACACCCTCACTAACTGTGTTAGAATGCCCCGGGGTGAGACTGGGAGTCTCTGTGTGTACTGCTGTGGGAGTCCTGTGCCTGATCCAGCCCGGGAAGCTTTGGGGAAAGACCAAATGAGGGGCATCAAAGAGTGAAACAGGGGATGAGCCGCTCAGAAACTCATTGTCTGACTCTTCCAGGGACCCCAACGCTTATCCCAAATACCCTTTTAGATTGTGTTCCTGCTTTCCATAATACCCTCTATGACTATGACTTCTCAAATTCTCCTCACCAATTCCCTGCTCAGAAAGTTGGCTGCAAAGGTGCTTCAGAGTTCAGACTGCAGCCCCTACCTTCCTCTCCCCCTCCCAACCCCACCCTCTTCATCCTCACCCCACCCCTACAACCCTTAACTTCTCAGAATAGCACTTGGGTATGGTAATTTTTACATTGTTATTTAAAACTATGTCTGTGCAGCAAGTTGGGCATGTGAGTGCAGTGCCCTCAGAGGCCAGAAGAGGGCACTATATCCCTGGAGTTCCATTAGGTGGTTGTGAGCTGCCTGACATGGGTGCTGGGAACTGAACTTGGGTCCTCTGCAAGAGCCAGTACATGGTCTTAACCACAGAGATATTTCTCCAGCCCCAGGGTGTAGTATTTTGTTTTATTTTTTTAACTGCTTGTGAGAGTTCTGAGGCAGATGAAAGTTTGAGAGCCATTAGACCTATAAGGAGCTCCTGCAGAGCAATAAGGAAAGGGGTGTGTTTTAGCCATTGATAAGTAGGGTTTATTTGTTTGTGGTTTGTTGTTTTGGTTTTGGTTTTTGGGTTTTGGTTTTTGGTAATAGGTTTTCTCTGTAGAGCCTTGGCTGTCCTGGATTCGCTTTGAACACACAGAGATCCGTCCCACCCTGCCTCCTGAGGGCTGGGATTACAGGTGTGCACCACCACACCCAACGTGAGAAAGAGTCCTCTTATAAACAGAGCCATTATTGAATTTCCCATCATATGCTTGCCATGCATGTTTGGCGGGAGCTCGCGTCAGCACATCTGTGACCTACAGTGAAGCACACTGACTCCTGGCGAATAGATTTGCCTGCCAGTTTCATGCTGCCTTGGGGTATAAGGGGCTGAACGAGAAGGTCCCAGCCCTCGCAGAGCCTTCCGACGTCCACTTCTTCCCTTGTCTGCTTTGCGTAAGCCTTGGCGACAGATGCCTCTCTCCCCCGGCATCCTTGAGGTTGGAAGCACCTCTGCCCTCACTTCCCCAGCCATTAGTGTCCTGCCGCGCTAGTGTGAGCTGCTTCACTCTTTTCACACATCCTCCGTAGCGTCCTCCTTTCTCCTTTCACACACTAACTCCTCAGCACATAGACTTACTTGGCCCGCCATCAGTGAACCCTCAGGACCCGGCGGGAAGCCCAGCGCCAACAGGTGTAAAGGTTGGCTGGCAGCCTGTGATCTTAAGTGTCTCCATGACCTCCTTGTTGGCATCTTCTCCCACCGCCAAATGGGAAAACATGTGGCACCGGGCTCTTCAGGCCTAGACCCAGAGCCCTTTGGCAATGGGAACACCCTCAGGATAAATGAGCAATGTATAAAATAAACCTATGATTAACTGCAGCCTACGCGCCGCTTACCAGTATCCACTCACTCACTTATATAGTAGCTGCTTTCTGTGGTCTGACTTACTTCTTTCCAGCTCCCACCCTCCACCTGGAAAACCAGTGTGTGTGTGTGTGTGTGTGTGTGTGTGTGTGTGTGTGTGTGTGTGTGTGTGTGTGTGTGTGTGTCCATATTGCTGTACATTATATGTATGTTCTACATGTGAGATCATCAGTATGCTTCCTTCTGTGACTGAGCTGATGCCCCAGGGTGCCAGGTGTGCAGTTAGCCCTGTGAGATGGTGGATCAGCCAGTTGGTTCCACCGTAGCAACAGTGTGCCTATCACTGTGCACACTCATATCTTAAAGCATTATCTTCTATACTGTAAATACACGTAAAATTTATTTTTAAAGTAAAATCATAGACGAGTATAATTGATTGTCTCTTTTACTAAAGTGGGGCACATATATACACACATATATATACATACATACATACATACATACATACATACATTGAATGTCACCTTTGTCTTGTCCCAGTGAGCATTCACTGCCTGTTTTGAGTTAGGCATTAGCACGGCCATTTTACAGATTGAGAAAATGAACCTTAGAGGTTTAGCCTCCTTCACGCATCCTCTCCCAGGCGTCTGAGTTTCCCATCAGGCTTCGTGAGCAAATCACACACCAGCCAGTCCAGTGTCTGTTGCCCGCCTCCCTCAGCTCAAAGCTGGCTCGGTGAGGTGGTCCTCTCTGTAGCGTAAATACCTCTTCTAATCTTTTGAAACTCTCCCACAAGAATAGTTCCTCATCCCCCTTCACGGAGGGGAAAGTCTGAGGTGTCAAGTGATAAAGCCCGGGGCTCAGTGTCCCACAGCTGGGAGGGAGTTGGGCCCCCACCCCTGGACTCTGAACCTGAGTCTAGCCCCTGCCTTTTTCCTCTTGTCCTTTGTACTCAGATTCTCTTTTGACCCTCAAGGAGAGCAGCGTGGAGGAACATGCCCTTCCCAACGGTTCCCAGTACTAAGTGTGCTGCCAGCAGTTCCTGTGTCCTCAGTGAGCTTGCCCTCTGGGGGCCCTGGGTAGAGTTACAAGAGCTCATTTGGCACAGTGGGCCTTGGGCAGGCCCAGCTTTTCAGCTATCTGTCTGTCCTTCCTCAGACCTTCTCACACTGCAATTGTGCAGGGACTGGCCGTTCTCCCTCACCCCTCCTCCGCTCCCCACCTCCCAGCATGTGCTCCAGGTTCAAGGTGCTGCTTGTCTCAGCCTCCACGCGGTTGCTGAGTCAGGATGCAGTGTCAAGCTGGAGCAGGGCAGAAGTCACAGCAGGAGGATGCGGTGTCCCTCCAGGCCAGGTGGCTCTAATATCCCAGAGTCATTTGGTCGGTGCTGTCCTAAAGGACTGCAGGGAGAAAGTCATGGCTGTGACTCTGCGTGAGTTGCACTACATTCTCAATGACTTTTACTCCCAATATATGAGGTAGGTGGCAGGTGCCAGGTCTTCCTCTCAGACTGCTGGAATCTGAGACTTAGTACCCCAAAATGTATGAGCATAGCACTGCAAACCTGGCCCCCCCAGGCCCCCTCCCCACTGCCCAAACAGAGTTTGCTCCCTAAGGTAATATTTCTGGAAACCAGGATTATGTGAGGAAGACAGTGTCTGTGGAGCACCTACTGTGTGCCAAGCACGTGCCCTCCTGGTTTCCTTTGTATCATTTAAGCAACTGCGTGGGACGGGTTCCTCGAGGTCACACACCAAGGTCACAGAGCTTCAGACGTACAGTCAGTCGGAAGTCTTCTCCATCCTGAGCCTATTATTTCTCTTTCTGCCCTCCAGACCTTAGAGATTCAGAGAAGATCTCTTTGGTCCCACACCCCTCCTCTGTGCCAGGTTGTCTTCTTGGCCTGTGGCCGATAGAAGCCACTGCAGCCATCGTGGGGCAGCCGCTGTCAGCCTTCCTGCTCAGGAGAGCCCTGTCACTCTAGACAAATGGTCCCTGTCATTTAGCGCCAGCCACCCTCCTCATTGCTGGTCTGAGGCCTGAGTTGTCCAGATAACCTATTTCATTTCATGTTGTCCTGGAGGTGCCACAAGGGTCCCCAGACAGTGACAGCCTAGCCTTTGACCCGGCCAGGAAATGTCACAGACAGGCTTGCTTCCCGACTTTCGCCTTGCAGGCCAGTCAACTCACAATTATTAGACTGTCAAGCTCCATCAAGTGACACTGTTCACAGGAGGGCAAGTGTCCCTAGGCCTCACTCTGAACAGAGATGACATCCCAGACACTCACGTGCCATCCACCTGTCCACCTGTGATTCCTGCGCAGTTGCCAATCTTACTCCAACCCTTGCCCAACAGCGAGGTCTCTAGTTCCCCCAAAAGAATCCCCCAGCCCCTCTGCTTGTAATTATCCACGCCCAGCTCCTTCCCCTGCCCCACCTCCGCCTAGTGCCTTAGCGAATAATTACCTTCACAAGGAAGTAGACAAGTCTCTGGTGACTCCTGGCCCGGCTGGAAAAGATTCATTATTCTGTATCTGAAAATAACAGCCCCGTCAGCAAGGGGGCTGAGATAACACCAGTGTAAAACCTCTCCATTCAGGGGAATTAATTAGGAGTCTTTATTAAACATCCAATTAGGTAAAAGGGCATTTTTATCTGTGATAGTCAGCTGCTCTTATTTTTCTTAAGCTATAACTCCAAGATTTTTTTTTTTTTTTTTTTTTTGGTGTTTCTCTCTCTCTCTCTCTCTCTCTCTCTCTCTCTCTCTCTCTCTCTCTCTCTGAGAAAAGCATGGCTTGGGTGTTTCTGTGTAATGATTCACTCTTCCAATGTCAGCTATGTCTTCATCAGCATGTGAAAATAGATTTTTTGCCATTCAATTTGCTATGCTTTGTGTCTTTGGAGTGTCATCACGATTCCACTATGTCCCTTCAGTGGGCACCGTAGCCTGGATGCCTGATTTGGGGAGTGGGGTGTTTGCTTGGAATAGCTGCAGGCCATCAGGGTTTCGTAGCACCCAGATTCTGTGAGCTGGCAAGAAGTGACAGTGACTGTGTGACCCTGGGCATGGCATTTCACCTCTCTGAAGTTCAACTTACTCCTCCTTTAATCTGCCAGTCAGGGCCAGGGTGAGGATTAAGAACGGATGGATGGATGGCAGGGATGGTGCAGGGGATAAAAAGCACCTGTTAAAACAAACAAGAGGGCCTGAACACAGCTTCCCAGCACCCACCTTAAAAGCCAGGAATGGCTGTGCGAGCCCGAAACCCCAGTGCCAGGACAGAGTGTAAGACGGGAAGAGCCTAGTCTATCTAGCTGAACCGACCAGAGCTTCCAATCCAGTGAGACCTTGTCATGATGAGTGACAGAGGAAGGCTCCTTGCTTTCCATCCTTCACGTGTGGGCATAGTCACGAGTAGCTGTATGCTCAAGTGCAGGCGCACCAGTCTTGTAGCTGCTTCTTACATAACAGGCATGCTCTTCCCACCCCAGGGCCTTTACACTTACTGTTGCCTCCATCTAGAACATTCTAGGACCCTGCCTATCCATAGGACTCAGTCCTTGGCCTCCCTCAGCTGCCACTTCCAAGCTTGCGTTCTCAGTGCTGCCTTCTAGGAACACCTACTTAAGATGGCAAATGCCTCTTGCCATTTCTTCTCAGAGCTGTGTTTTCAGAGAGTGTTCTCAGCTGACTCCACACTCCAAAGGGCGCCTGGCTCCAGACACTGTCTCACTTGAAATCCACCTCATTCTTCAGATGAGGAAGCTGGCACACCGGAAATGATTGTAACGTTGACGGTGGCAGGATGATCTTAGAGCAATTGTGAATATAGCAAGCTTACTTTAAAGCGGACCCTGCAATGCGACCATGTGCAGGACTCTGGCCTGCAACCGCAGAAACCAACTTTCCTGCTGCAAAAACATGCTTCTGGAAGAGCAGGCAAGCTGGGCTGCGAACCAAGAGCTAGCTCCTCTCCTCCCCGCTCTCCCCACCCCCTCACCCCCTGCCAATTCCCCCATCAAATAATTCCTGATAATGAAGTTAGGATGAGTCATTGGTTTTCTGATGAGCGTGAATTCATCATCAAAATCTACATATTTCAATCCCCTGATATGTGCTCAGATTCCTAACCTGATTAATATGTAAAGTGCTTCATCCTAGGACTTACCAAATGTGAACCCAGCCTGGTTCTCAGGGCCAGCATGGCTCCTGGCTTCCAGGGGCCTGGCACATGTAAGAGATGCAAGGGTGTCAGGACGGGAGGGACTGTAGGAGTTCATCACCCTCTGTGTCAAAGTACCAAGGGGTCCAGCTGAGAGAGGACATCAGACCCCCAGACACACAGCACTGTGCTTTCAGATCCCCCTGTTTGATTACCTAGAAGGACACGGCTACATGGCTCAGCACACAGCACCCCAAAGCAGCCTATGCTCTGTGTCTACAAACCCCAATGAGCTACAGTTCCCTTCTATATAGAAGGATGCTCAATAGCGTTACCTGTCTGCCAACACCATCAGGCCAGATCTTTGAACTGTTTCTGCATGCCCCCTTACGGAGAAAACCAAAGCTTGGCAAGAAGCCCTTTACACAGCCGCAACCCTGGCTCTGCCCCTATTGCCACCAACCAATCTCTTGTCATATCCAAGATTCTCTCAGTTTAAAATGTAGCTCAAAACCTCTGTCATCTCATCCAAAAGACAAACCTATGTCTCTACCTGAGATCTTGCTGTTGGCTTAGACTGGACCAGTTTGGATCCATACCTCCTTGGACTCAGATTACTGCCCCCATAAAGAGATAGCCCTTGCCTCTCTGATCACATACAGATGGTTAATGCTGCTAATGCTACACACATACACACACACGTATGCACACACGTATGCACACACACCTACACAGAAGCTTATGCTATGGCTACCATATACACAATATATGCACATGTGCATGAATGCACATATGCACACACACACTCAAGTGCACATGTGTGCTATGGCTACCATCATCCCTAGAGGCTGCTTCTCACTCCAGAATAAGACCCGAGCCCCAATCTCTGCTCCACACTTTGGCTATAGTTTAACCTCCCTGATTTTCTCATTTCCTGGGCTTTGATACAGGACTTTGGGGGGTGACAGATTGTGCACGTTAGGGTTGCTGTAAATTTCATGTTGGCTCTAAGCAGAAGATCCTGCGCACAGTGTAGCTGATACTCCGTCTCAATGCTGGGGCTAAGAGATGTTTGGGGACCATGGCAGCACTTCATATTCAGAGCGTCCCCTGGAACCTCTTGGGTTTGGGTGTCATCTCTCAGGGAGATGCCCTGTGATTTTTCAGAGGGGCCAGCTAACTGCCAGCTGCCAGCATCTCCGTCCTTGTGCCCAGGATGAGGCAGGATGAGGTGGGGGTGGGGTGGGGGGTGGGGGGGGGGAGGGTGGGGAATGGGGGGGTGAAGGGAGATGAAGAACTAACAAGCAAGCCAGATGTCTCAAATGAACAGAGGGACCCAGAAAGGGCTCTTTCTTGATACATCATACATTTGATGCTAGAGCCCTTACCCATCTGGCACCAGGGCATCGTCCTAGCTTGCATATCCTCCAAGTAGACCTGAGGCAAGGGTTCAAGTGCAAGTAGTTCATTGAGAGAGGAAATCACACTGGTACAGCAACAGGACACGGTCCAGGGGAGGATGCTAAAGCAGGACATCCCTGCTGGGGACAGAGTCACACAGGGAAACTCTAGCAAGCCTACTTAGTCTTAGAATTATGCCATCCAGGGATTTCAGGGGCTGGGTTTTTAGGCACCAGTTCCTGGGAGCCACAGAAAGCTACTCAGGGCTTAATTATCTATCTCCCGCTTTCTGCTATGTGCATATGTGAAATAGCTTGTGTTGTGATAAGAACTACCCCCCTGCTCTCCCCGCTCCTCCCTTCACTCCCCCATTCCCCACCCTCCCCCACCCCCCACCCCTCCCTCACCTCATCCTGGGCACAAGGACGGAGATGCTGGCAGCTGGCAGTTAGCTGGCCCCTCTGAAAAATCACAGATGCCAAGCAGGGTGCTAACAATAGAGGAACTGTCTGGGAATGGCCTGCCATCACAGCCTGCCTTGAGAAAAAGTCACTGTGTGCTGGGACCCAGCCCACCAGGTATGGCCTGAGAAAGCATCTTTGCTTCAGCCACGGCAGCCCCTAAGACTTAAGAAACCCACAGAAACCTGTAGAGGGGACAGAGGCTCTGACAGCCAGTACAGAGGCCATTGGAGGTGCAATAATGCTTGGAGCAGTGACTGAGCACCCACCCCCTCCAGCCTGGCAGACCACTTAGGGCCAGAAGAGGAGGGGGCCCAATGTGAGAAGACGCTGGGTTCTCCTGCCTCTTCAGCAGCCTCCAGCCAGCAAAAGGACTGCTTTTGAATGTCTCCAGGCCTGAAGATGGCAGAGAATGGTTGGTTTCTCCTTTAGTCAGTTAGCTACTGAAATCCGGGAAGCCAACTGCATGAAGCCAAGCCCGATTATAAACCCACAAAATGATGCTCACCGAATTTAGGTCAGACACCATCACGTACCCACACACCCCAATTACCACCAGAATGCAAGAGAGTCTACTGTCAAAGTTCAGATATTTTTGAAAAGTTTGTGTTTCGGGGGCTGTGGGTTTGGGTTAACTTGGCTTGTTCCCTAAGTTATAGGCACCAGGGTGAAGTCACAAAGAGCTCCCGCATAGCTGAGTAGGAACGCCCACCCACAGGCTTTATTTAAACACACCTCAGCCTTTCCTCCATCACTTTCCAGAGCCACCAGAAGAAATTGTAGAACTCAGAGAAGGAAAAGGGTCTTATGTTCAGTCCAGGTCCCCCATGAGGTGCGTTGGTGAGAGCATCTTTCGGCTTCACTCCACACCTCAGTTGCCTCTCCTGCCCCCCGCCCCAGGACAGGTCAATGGGAAACCCAGAACCTCAATGGGGTCCCACGAGGCAACCTTGAGCAAGTACCTCATCTCCTGTGGTTCCCATCAAGCCTAAAATGGTGCTCAAGGAACAAATAGTATACAGTAAGTGCTCAATAAAAGCCACTTCACTGTCCTGCTGTCTTTTGAGTAACATTACTTCTCTCTGTGATGTTCCTTCCTCAGCCATTCTGATCGTCATAGGCAGAGACATGACCCAAACATTGGCACTGATGGAGCAGGTTTAGGGCGGATGGACAGGTAGCACGGTGGTCCAGTCACAGTCATAAGAAAGCACCATCAATTTACTGCACACATGCTATTACGTGAGGAACAGGCCATTCATCATTTTTAATGGGATAACGTGAACCTTTTCCTCAGAGCCATTTGCTGTGTTTGGCATCCAGTTTTGATTATTTGCCTCCTAGGGTACATTCAAGTCAATGCCGGGTGCCCCCAGGGTGCCGAATTCCCCCCACTTTCTGCTTCAAATTCACCCCTCTGCCCTCTGAAGAAACCGAAGGAAGGAGCAATGATTTTACCTAACCATTTCCAGGCTAAAAAGGAAACCAAACTTTAAAAGCTATAATGTATTTTAGTCGTTTATTTCCATTACAAACATAAGGTATGGTTATCAAAGGAAATTCAGAAAATAGAGACATGCTAGGAAATTAACAAAACAACTGCACAGGGACATTTGTATGCATTCTGTACCCTTTCCCTAAGCATGGCCTTGCTTTTAACTTAAGCGTGTGTGTGTGTGTGTGTGTGTGTGTGTGTGTGTCTGTCTGTCTGTCTGTCTGTCTGTCTGTCTGTCTGTCTGTCTGTGTTGGGGGTGTGTGCATGCACATACCCGTATGCTATTTACAAAAGCAATTTTAACTTGTCCCAACAATTTCAAAACATACACTGCCCTCTCCAAAGGCAAGTGCTAGTAACTAGCTGGTATGTAGCTTTGTAAGGAGTATTCGGGATAAGGGGTGAGCACACTCGTTTTTAACAATTGTCTGGTAATGCATCTTCGCCTGCAGCCAGCTGCAATTAGCAGCATCAGGCATTTGTCTTGGTGCACACTGGTACACATAGAGGAAAACTTCCTTAAAGTGGGATTTCTGGGTCAAAGCAGATGTTATTTTTAAATTTGTATTCTGCCGGAATGTACTCCAAAAAAGCTGTGTCAATTTGAGGTTTCCATAAACTATGTATGAGGCTAGCTATTTCTCTACTTCCTCTCTCAAAGTTAAGTTTTGTTCCTTTTTTTTTTTTTTTTAACCCATCTCAGTGGATGAAAAAATATATCACTTCCAGCTAGGTTGAGTGGCATTCCCCTACAGACAACAGATAGGAATCTGAGGCAAGAGGACCTACTATGCACACCCACCAGCTTGAGCCACATAGCCAAACTGTAACAGAAGCAAAAAAACAAAACAAAACAAAAACAAAACAAAACAACAACAACAACAACAAAAAACAAGAATACTGTTAACACCTCCTGATTCCCATTCATACAGCTAGTAATATCGCGGTCTTGTGGGCTTATGTTGATTTTTATCTTATTCTCAGTATGGCTAAGTCATAAACTCCTCCCCCCCCCCCGCTTCTGTTTGTATGTTTCTTATTGATTTGTAGGAGCTCTTTACATATTTTGACAAAATAATGGTTCTGTCAATAAGCAGCTGGTCTTATGGCATTGCTTTGTTCTTCCTCACAGAAGACATTTTAAGTGTTAGAACACCCCCTTCTCCCAATTTGATCACATAAAACTCCAGGGTTTTGTATTAGCTGAGAATCACCCCTCTCTTGGAAATGATGCTGCGTGCTGGCCCATGGGCTTCCAGAAATTCTCCACTCCCGCCGCTTCCCATCTCCACATAGGAGCACTGGGGCCACAGGTGCTGCCCGCCATGCCCAGCCCTGTGTGCGCTCTGGAGATGCAAACTCAGGTCCTCATACCCTTTGCCCGCTGCATAATCCCGGGCATCCTGTTGTGTTTTCGCGTCTACATCACTGTGTCTCACCATAGTTTTATGGTGACCTCCGCTCTCCTGTGGAAAGGGACCTCCCTCTTTCTTATTGAGGAAACACTCCACTGGGGGGGGGGGTCCCTATTGCATTTTGCTTCTTGGTAAACTTCAGAGTAAGTTTTCCAGCTTCCCTGCCAGATAAGGGACGTGTCGGAGGCTTTGGACAGAACAGCCGCATTTTTTGATAGTGAGCCTCCCTCCCCAGAACCATGGTGCATCCCTCACTTTTCGGGTACCTTTCGCAATCTTTAATAAAGCACTTATAGTTTAGTAAATTGCTTGTTAGGTTTATTCCTGAGTGTTTTTGCAGGTTTTTCTTGTTCTGGTAAATAGGGTCATTTTGTAATTACATTTTCTAATTGTTTGTTGCTGGTTTAAAAAAAGAAAAGAAAAGAAAGGTATTGATTTTTGTGCATTTCTTTTGTAACCTGCCATCTCACTGAACTCTCATTAGCTCTAATAGATTTAAAGCTGGTTATTTTGGCTTTTCTAGGTTAGGCAATCATATTAGCTTCAAGCAATGCCGGTTTGCTTCTTCCTTTCCAACACATGTGCTCTTTTCCTTGTCTGTTTGCTAGTTTCTCTCTCTCTCTCTCTCTCTCTCTCTCTCTCTCTCTCTCTCTCTCTCTCTCTCTGTGTGTGTGTGTGTGTGTGTGTAGTGTAGTGTATATAGGTAAGGATGTGTGCATGAGAGTGTGTGTATACCTGTGAGTGTCAGTATGTGTGCATATGTAAAATATTCATGTGTCAGGCTGGATTTTTTTTCTCAATCTCTCTCTACCTTTTTTTTTAATATTAAAAAATATGTATGAGTATTTGCCTGCATATATGTATGTGTACTGCATGCATGTCCACAGAGGCCAGAAAGGGGCATTAGATCCTGTGTAACTGGAGTTACAGATGCCATGTGGGTGCTGGGAACTGAACTTATGTTCTTGAACAAGCAGTCAGTCACTGCTCTTAACTACTGAGCCGATCTCTTTAGGCCTATCCAGATTACTTTAGGGCAGGATGGGGTTCTATCTCTGAACCCGGAACTCACTGATTGGCTAGACTGGCTGGCCAATGAGCTGCAGAGATCCAGAAATTCAAGTCCTCATCCTTAAGCCTCGGGCACTTCACCAACTGAGCCATCTGCACAGCCTCTTTCTTTCCTTTCGTTTTGCCTTCCTCCATGTCCAGTGCCTCCAAAAAGAAGTGATAGATTTGGCAACTCCCAAATTTCTTCTGTAGAGGGACTTAAAGGCAAGTGCAGTGCCTGCTCTGTTCTCTGTTATAATCGAAGTGGAATTGTAGTAGGTCAATAAAAATAGCAAGGTTTCTGGAGATAGTTTATTTTCATTTAATATAAATTGAGAAATCCTATTTTCCATATTAATATCTTACACACACACACACACACACACACACACACACACACACACACCCCCCACTGGAGCAATTTGGCTTGAAAGGAGCTCATGGGTACTGGAAAGAGAAGTGTCCCCAAGAGCATCTGGGTGCAAGTGTACAGAGAGTGCCTGCCTTGGAAGGTGGTGAGCAGGGTTCTGCATCGTGACTGTTTTCAGCCCATCACAGCAGCGTTTCATGTCCCTATAAGCCCTTGCCCTCACGCATAATTTCATTAACCATTTCTCCTTCTGTGGACATTCAGACTGCTTCTCGTTGTTCATGTTATAAATACTTCTGTGAAGAGCAGCATGTGTGTGTGTGTGTGTGTGTGTGTGTATGTATGTGTGTGCATGTGTGTGTGTATGTGTGTGTGCATGTGTGTGTGTGTGTGTGTGCGCATGTGTGTGTGTGTGTGTGCGTGTGTGTGTGTGTGTATCTATCAAGCCTTTTCCCCCTTGAATTTATGATTGTTTCTTTAGGAACGATTCCCAGAATGAATTTTTTTTTTTTTTTTTTTTTTTTTAGACTCTTGACTCTTATTGCCAAATTGCTTCCTACAAGCATTCGGTCATTTTACACTGCTGCTGCACTATGGGTGGGCGACCTTTCAAACCGAAAGATGGCATACGTCTCAAGGGAAAAGGGTAGGCTTTGGAGTCAGGGTGCCGAGTTCAAATCCTGGTTCTTCCTGGTGAAACACTGTGCGTTATGTGCATGTAACTGTGGAGGTCAGAGCTCAGCTGTAGGCGTTATTCCTCGGGAGCCGGGCATCTTCTTGTATGAGACAGGGGCTCCCAGGCCTGTAACTTGTCAAGTAGCCTAGGGTGGCCAGCCATCAAGCCTCAGAGATCCGCCAGTCTCTGCCCTCCCCTGTGCTGGGGTTGCAAGTGTATTCTGTTACACCTGTCTCTGTTTACACGGGTTCTTCATGTTCACAAGGTTAATGCCTTAGTGACTGAGCTATTTCCTCCGTCCCTGGATCACATTTTCATAAGAAGCTCTTGAGCCTCCTCTGTTTGACTGTTTGTAAGAAGTGGGGCGAGCTCCCCCTGCGGTCGTGCTAAAGGCTGAATGAGAGCCGGTGACGTGACAGCACTTGGCACAGAGTGACAAGAGGCAAATGAGAGATACAGCCCCTCTCTTTGGACTGTTTTCAGAGGCTCTCATTTCCTAACTAGCTTTGGAGCCTTCCCCTGAAAAGCAGGCCGCAGTTAGGAGTGACTTCTGTCCTCAGCTGAGTCCCATCTGCCAAGGGGAAGCCCTTTCCTGTGGCCGACCGCTGGCCCCAGCTGTTAAGTGTGAAATCCTGCTCTGTGGAACAATGTCACGGTCAGCCCACTCGGATCCCATGCCAGAACGCCATTCTGTGCCTGCGCAAACAAAAACAGTAGGCATCTCTAGTGTCCCCAGGGAAAACTAGGGCCAGGGTCTCCAGAGAGGCTGCCAGTGTTATTTCTTTCGTGACCATAACACTGAGTGGGGAGGTTGTCACCTGCCTGTCTCTTGGTTGCCTAGTGCCAGTTCTAGTGCCTCAATATCTTGGCCATACTTCCCTTTCTTTGCACCCCAGCCCCTGACTTTGACCTTTTGAGGATACACTATACCATGAAACTGTCCCCCACTGGTCTGCAGAATGGCTCTCTTGTCCTTCCTCTATTGTGGGCCAGTATGAGCCTGCCAAATGCCCACAGCTGACCAGGACTATGTCCAAGCCAAAAAGTTCATCCATCAGTGACTCTTGGCCATACCTAAGGTAAAGTCCAAAGCCTCGGCTTGGCTCCTGAGGCCCTCCAGTGGCTACCAGTGCTAGATCACGCATTCCACTCATGCATTTATTTATTCCAGGGGCACTTTATAAAGATCAGTAGCCGGGCAAGGCTTTGAAGTTATAATTATAAAGTGTTTCTAGCTAACCGACCTAGATAAGACATAGTAGTTAAGGGTACATGCACTCTCTCTGTCCCTGGGACTACATTTAGCACTTTCTCTACCCTTCCCCACCTTTCCAGGCTCCTGTGAGGCAGGTGTCATTTCCATTCCATTTTCTGGGGGGAATTGAACCTCAGAAAGCAAACACAGCTTGCTGGAGGCATCTCGCTTGGGAAGTATAGGGCCACATCCTTGGTCACCAGTGCCTCCCATCCATCCTAGTTTCTTTAACACATATCATGTCTGAAGACAACAACTAAAGTACACTGGTGACACGCTAGCGTTTTGTCACTGCAGAAGAAAATGTCTATGAAGAGTGAAAGGAGTTTGAGTTGGGTTCACAGGGTCGGAGATCTGGTCCGTGGTTCCTTGGCGACACCATTCTCTGTGCGTGTGGCAGGAAAGCACATTATGGTGAGGAGAGCACAGAGATAAGATGTTTACAGCAGAGCAGTCAGCAAGTAGGGAGAGGGGGAGGGAGGAGAGAGGAACCCATCTCATCTTCCCCACTTCCTCCAAGTGACACTTCCCCCATCCCACAATAGAGCCAACAACTTGAGAGTCAACACAGAACTTTTAGGGGAGACACCCAGATGCTATGATAGTATTTATGCATGAATCTTGTAGGAATACCGAGCAAAAGACCTTCACAGATCCACTTAGCTACACACTGGCCAAGGGCTATCAAAGCATCTAGAAAATGCCCCCAAGGGCTCCAGAGCTGCCCTCAGAATTCCTATCCTGGAGCCTGACTCTGAGCATCCAGGTCCTTCCCCAGAGGGCCTTGCCTTGCTCTGTGGCCTCTCGGAGCCCATACAGGGTCTGTGGTGAGCACTTGATAACTGCACTGAATTAAATGAGACTGCATTCAGCTAAATTGAATTGAGAAGCAGGCATTTTTTGAGCAGTGTCTGGGCCTTAGGTTCATTGTTGTCCTAATAACCTTGCAGCAGATAACGCTGCCTTCCCCCGTAAGCCAGGCTGAGCACTCCTGGCTTGGAGAGCTTTCTGTTCAGGCTCAGTAGCTTTCCCTGCATAGACCCCAGGAAATAGATGCGTCCTCTGATGGCGTTTGCTGATAGGTCTTGGAAGTCAAACATCTGAATGCCTTTCATTGTTACGTGGCCTTGCTCTAATTGCTTAACCTTTCCAGGCATTCAGTTTTCCACTGGTCTATGTTCTCTAGGGATACTGGGGTGTGTGTGTCGGGGGGCTAGTATGTGAAGATTGAGAGAAGGGGTGCAGAGACTCATGCAGCACAACAGGAGAGAACCGTCCTTAGCTGGCATCCAGTAAACCAGAGGGATGAAACAAGGGAAGAACTCAAGCTTCAGGCTGCCGGCTTTTGGCTTGAGTGGCCGATGAGAAGAGTGACAAGGGGGACTGGGCAAACGCATGTGGGACACCCAAGGTTGTAGGAGCTGACATTTGGGGCTAAGTATTTGAACCAACGGCGAGTCGCAGGAACCCATCCATGAGTCAGCATGAAGGACCCTTCTCACAATTAGAATTGTTTTCTGAGCTGGGGGCTCAGGAGATGGCTCCGTTGGTAAAGTTATCTCAACGTTAAGCATGAGGACCTGAAGTTAGTCTCTAGAACCCTTATGGAAAAGCAGGGTGTGGTGGTGATGCATGCTTGCAATCCCAGTGCCTGGAAACCGAGACAGGCAGATCCCTGGGGCTCCCTGGACAGCTAGCCTAGCTCACCTAGTGAGCCCCAGGCTAGTGAGAGACCCCGTCTCAAAAGGGAAGGAGGCTAACGAATGACGGCACTAGAGGTTGTCCTTGACCCCCAACATGTACATACATATGTACACACACACACACACACACACACACACACACACACACACACAGACACACACACACACACAGTGGAATTAGCTAGGCCTTGGAAGGCATATGTTGAATATATGACTGTCTTTCAACCCTGTGACATTTAAGATAAGGACTTGCAGTGGTTTTGACACCCTGAGTCTGATCCCATGCTGACCCTTGACCCACGTGCTTGTTTTTTTGTCATTGTGGTATCAGGTAAGAGGCTTAAGAGAGCTCCATGAGTTCTGGGTCTTTCCTCCTTCACTGAGTCGGAGGGAAAGATGGCATTTCCAGTTTCTTTTCCTTTATGGCTCAAAGCTCATGTCCACTGGGAACCTCTTTAGCAAGCCCAGGGCAGTATGGGGAGGGTGGTTGAGCCTTACCTGTGCCCTTCCCACTGATGCCAGCCCAGTGCCTGAGAATCCCTAGGATCCTAGTCAGGAGAGAAGCGAGCATGTCTCGCCTCTCTTTGGTCCGAATGCCCCTCCGAAGATAGGAGCTTTAAAGAGAGGACGAAATCACAGGCATTGTCCACCCGCAGCCCATTCTTTAAATCTGCCTCATTAGACCATCCATCTTCCATGGAGTCAGTTGCCTCCATCCACACTCAATTACCTCTGGCCACCGAACTCCCAGTTTCAAAAAAAAAAAAAAAGATCCTACTTTTGCCCCACAGATACAGGGTCTAAGTTAGAACCCAAGCCTTCCACTCACAAGTCTTTAATCTTAGGCGAGTCATTTAACCTATTTGAGCCTCGTGCCCCTTCTGTGGGATTATAAATTGGCACAGTCTTTTCCGGTGGTAATTTTACAGTCATGATTAAAATGTATAATGTGCATAACACAGTTAGGAGTTTAGATCAAGGAACTAGGAAGAGCTTATTGGGAAATGATACGTAGAGGCTGTTCCCCGTGCTCGTATTTACTGTGAAGGGAAAGAGGAAACTGTCTGTGTCCAACATTAACAGTTCAATAAACGTGTGCAGGATAAAACATGCCAGCAATTAAAATGATAATTTCAACCAATATTCAGAGAAAGTGGAAAATGCTTAGCATATATGAAATGAAAGATGGGCACACAAAACTGAATATATAGCTAAAACTAAAAGTGTTACATGTATTCACATATAACAGTTGTAAAATAAGGAAAAGGCCAATAAAATGTTGGCATTCTTAGTTCCGAATGGAGGTATTAATGGACTTTTCCCTGTGTATTCTGCATTATCTTGAAGTTTTACAATGACTCTCTCTATTATATTACTTTGTAGCTATAGAAAAAGAATCAGAAGTCCATATGTACTTATTTTTGTAGCACTGTGGGTGGAACCAGGGCCTTTTGCTTGCTAAGGAATACACTCTCCCTCTGAGCTGCATCCCAGCTCCTTAAAATGCTTTTGGATAGTTCCTACGACTTAACAGGTGTGGAGCCAACTTCCCAAAAGGAGTTCCAGACTGTCGCCCCATCCCAACCCAACGCCCAAAGCTTCTTCTACCTTCTCCCATCCTCACACACCAACACACACACACACACACACACACACACGTATGTATGCACATGTACACACACATGCACACACACACATGTGTGCGCATGCGCACACGTATGTATGCACATGTGCACACACATGCACACACGTATGTATGAATATGCGCACGCACGCATACACACATAGGTATGCACATGCATGCATGTGCGCGCACGCACACACACACACACACACGCACACTTCCATCCACCAAGGCTCAGCGCTCCACACTGCTTGTTATTCTATAGGAGTGTCACAGCTATTTCTGCTGCCACGTCTGCATGTACTTCCTCACATATTTCAGGATCCAGCTCCATCCCTCCCTCTTCCTTCTTGATTGCTTCCTTGCCCCCCTCCCCCGCTTTCTTTTTTTTCCTGGAGAACCCTCTGCATCCACTGAAGTACTTATCTCATGCCTGTCACCGCCACTTTCCTTCCTCTAAGAGTCTGTGGGGACCTGGGGGAGGAAAGGCTAATTCTGTCTTGCAGAATTAGGAAAAGATTCTTGGAGGACAGGTAGGAGTTTGTCAGCTAGACCAAATACAAGGATTATCTAACCCACGTGACTCTCCAGCGAATTCCCAGCAGGTGCAATCGCACCCCCCCCCCCTCTCAACCACTGTCTTGCTGGATAGTCTGCTACAGGTGAATCCATATTTATTCTAGTAGCCAAGGAGGGCTCTGTAGAAAGGAAGGCACCTGTGTACTTCACAGGGTACTTGACACAGGCTGGGGACCACTAGCTCCCTCTTCTCCCCAAGTACAAAGTGTTAATCCAGTGATTACCCTGCCCCTTGGCTTTGCACACAGGAAAGGAGCGTGTTGTTGTTACTTCTTGCTGGCTTCAAAACGGGCCTTGAAGATGCTGACAGTTTTTAACAGGCAGTCTGTTGACTTGAAGCAAATTAAAGATGTTAGCTGGGCTGCAACATTTGAACTTGGCTTGACTGTGAGACTCCCCCCCCCCCCCCCACTCACACGGGCTCTGCTTCCCCTTTAAGCAGCATGCCACTGTTCCAGAATGACGCCTTTGAAATAAATCTTGTTTGAGTAATGTTTCTCTTGGACTCATAAAATCTTTATGGCAGTCTCTCCTTATCTCATAGACTGGAGGAAGGAAGAGCCAGAACCACTGAGCTACAAGTAGGGAATGCAGTATTTGCCCATATGGGTCACACATTTAATGCAAATAGTAGTTGTAGAATTCAGATCCAATACTGACTACACATTAGCATGAGGGCGTGCTCACACACACACACACACACACACACACACACACACACACACACACACACGTTCTGTCCAAAGTGCTGAATCTGTACATTGCAATTACCCAATCTCTGATTAAAGAGTAGGTGGTGAGGAAATGTGTCCCCTGAGATTCACAGTTTGAGTGTATAAACAGCTCCAGTAATAGGTAGCAGGTCCAGGGAGGTGGGTCTTCAGGTAAAACACTTGTCACTTCAAATCTGACAACTCAGTTGGATCCCTGGAACCCATGCAGAAAGCCAGATGGGTGGCATGCATCTGTGATCCCAGACCTCCTATCCTAAGGGAGGTGATGGAGACAGGAGGAATGGCCAGAAACTCAAGAGCAGGTAGCCTGGAGTACTCTGCACAGTGACAGAAACAAGAGAGACCTTGCCTCAAAAGGTAGAAGGGAAAAAAAATCCATTCCCAAAACTTGTCCTCTGTATCCTCATGTATGTGCCATGGCTTGCATAAATACTCCTCCCCCTACAAAATAAAGAAATATTTTAAAATATCCAGTAATAGCCATAGTAGGGGGAAGAACAAAATTCTAGAAAAAAAAGAGGAAAAAAAAAAAAAAAAAAAAAGAACTACCATGTAGCTGCCCCAATGAATAAGAACAGAGAAACAATTAAATGGGTAACTTGGAGGCCATGTAGCCCTCAACACACATCTTTTGAGGCCCTCCTATTTCATAGGGGTTATGCTATGACATTGAACTAGATAAATCATAACCATTGGTCTCCACGAGGTCACTATCAGTGCTCATTCAACTACCATTGACCATCCATCGACCCTGAGCAATTTACTTAACCTTTCAAGTATCAGATTTCTCATTCAAAAACGTGGGCTAATGGGATCTCACAAGATTGTACAGATTAAATACAGTGCTGCTTGCAAAGCACTTTGCACACAATTGAATGTCGTGTTAAGCCCTTGGGTGAACGATCACATGTTAGTGTTATGTGTGAGGCACACGGCTGAGCCCTTCATGGGCATTATATTGTCTCTTCTCATCTACCTAATCTCAGTCATGTTGAGTGGTTTTAACATCCCCCTTTTAGAAGGATGGGGTCAGGCAGCTCATCTATGTGTGCCCAGTCAGCCAGGGAGTGGTATGTGTGGATAACCAAGCAGTTCGTACTTTCTCTAAAGTTAGGACCTGCGTTCATGGCGGAGCTTGCTACCAGGGACTTTGGGGGTAGACCAGTTCTCCAAAGCAACCATCCAATGGGATGAGGCAAGGGGTTCTCCCACCTGTGTCCGAGGAGGCAAAGCTATGGGAACCAGGTGGGCACAGAACTCAGGTTTTCATGGGACTATAAATGAGTTGATAGAAATGGAGAGGTGTAGAGGAATTTTAATTCAGAACATGGCTGTTCTGGCAAGAGATCACATCCAAAGACTTTCTAGGTCTGTGTGATCTGACTGGAATACAATCCCACCTTTAATGCAGGAGCCAGAAGCAAGCAGATCTGAGACTCAAGGCCAGCCTGGTATAGAGCAAGCTTGAGGTAAAGGAAAGCTTAGGTTCAGGCATGGTGGTCCATGCCTTTAATTCCAAACTGTGAAGGCAAAGTTAGTCTGTAGAAGGAAGCACCCATATTTGAAAGTGATGGCTAATTGAGTGGCAAAAAAAAAAAAAAAGTGACAAATCAGAGAAAGATTGAACAGATTAGGATATGTCCAACTCATGAGAACAGAGAGGAAAAAGAAACTACTTAAGGGAGCAACATGAGACTGAGAGAGGAGGCAGTTTTACAGAGAGAGGTCGAATGAGAGAACAAGCTAGACATGGGTGAAGACAGAACGAGCCAGAAGATTAGAAAAGACTGCTACAGTTAGTCTGAGGCCAAGAGAAAAGCCAGATTGAGTAAGTCAGCTGGGAAAAGAGTTTGAGCCAGAACATCTGAGTTGAACCAGCCAGCCTAAAGCCCAGTAAGAACAAAAAAGGGTGAGCTTATTAAGTAGTAAGTCTCAGAAGCTGAGAACATTCTAGGCCTAGGTTAAATTATAGGAAGGCTAGAAGCTTCCAGGAGTAGGCCTAGGTTAGCAGAGAGAGGCAGTAAGCCTCTGAGACAACAATTGAATCAGGCAAATAAAGTTCATTTTACAGAGAGGGAAAGCCTCAGCCCTTGGGGAGATGGGCTCAAACTTCAGCTTCCCAGAGTGAGTTTTAATGGGCCCCTCACCCTGGAGTAGCAGCAATGGAGAGCAGGGGCTTTAATTGAACGGACAGATTGATGCAGACCAGCTAAGCACTCGGGCCACAAGCAGGTGGGATAGCTTACCTCCCAAGGGCAGGAGCCCCATGAACTACATTTTATGCCACCACAGATGAGGCAGAGGCTGCTGATGCCACTTGGCCAGAAAAGAGAGCTGTCCTGGATTGTCAGCTGAGGGTCAAAGCACTGGAACAGTGCTATGATTGACCTGAAAATGTGCTAAGTGAGGGTGGACCAAAGACAGTATCGAATAGCCGCAGTCTCACACACTTTCCTTGGGACCCCACACTGAACAGAGTCTATGATTGCAATGCACTGGGTCCAACGGAGCAGGAAAGTGAGAGGGCCTCCACTAGTGAGAGACATTGCTACTCTGGGGTAAGAAGGTGGCTTTTCCTTTAATTCCGAGAGCATATGGTGTGGTCCTATGGAGTTCTCTCTCTCTCTCTCTCTCTCTCTCTCTCTCTCTCTCTCTCTCTCTCTCTCTCTCTCTCTCTCTCTCTGTGTGTGTGTGTGTGTGTGTGTGTGTGTGTGTGTGTGTGTGTCCTGCTTTCCTCTCCTTGTTAACTGCAGTGACTCAAATCACCAGCCCCTATCTCCCCAAGGCTGTCCCCTAAACAATGGAGCCATTGTGAGTCTCTTGATGGAAGTTGGAAAGGTCACAGCTCAGTAGTGTTTGTCCAGCCTAGCTTGTCCCATCATTTGTGATGATTCTGTGCTGGCCTGGGGTTCCCTTCAGGTGCCTTTGCAGCTGCGACCTTCCTGAGAATTCCCACACAGTATGGTCAGCAGGTAGCCCAATCAATGGGACTGTACATCTAAAGGTGCTGCTCCCCGGGCCTCTGTCTGCTGCGTTCAGTCCTCACTGTTGGATCAATGGGGGAGCAGGTGGCTCTTCTGTGTCCTAACAATGGCTCCTCTGCAGGGTCTTTGGTCTGTCCTTCTGTCAAGCTGGGAAGGTCATAGATAGCCCTTGCCCAACAGGCTGGAGGCTCTGGGGAGGCCCATGTCGGCATCTGGTTCAAGTCAGCAGGGGCACCGGGGAAGATCTCAGGGAGCCCCCCCTCCACCCCCTGCTCTTGCAGGTTTCCCACCCCATTCTCAGCTACCTCTCCTCAGTAAATGGATAATGGGGTTGCCTCTCTCTCATGTATTAAGCACCCAGGATTAAGCAGTCCTCCTCCGGTGAAGCTCAAGAGAAGTCGTGGTGTGTCTGAGACAACAAAGCTGGAAATCTATTTATCCCAATGCTCACCTTCATGTGACATTGACCTCATGGGATGGCGCCCTGGCTTTAGAGGGGTAGGGAGAGGTTGGACAATTATGTAGGGCAGAAAGTTCCAGAGAACCACCTTCGATGCTACCCAGGTCCTCCCTCTCCCCTCTGCACACAATCCCAAATAGTCACTTCAGCTCTTGGGTCTCTGCCTGGCTTTCCAGCTCTGTGGACTGTGTTAACGGATACATACCATTTTCAGAATCTTTTATTCAAATCACCAGCCAGGAGAGAGAATCTGAGTGGCTCCTCTTCCCAGTTGACATCCATGCCTTGTCCAATCAGCTCACACTAGGAAGAGGCATGCCTAGCCAGTGCAAGCCGAACAGCAGGAGTCTGTCTCCTCAGTGATGGCTTGTGAGGGAGAGGAAAAGTCCCCAGAAAGGGCTTAGGCCAGGCCAGTGACCCTTAGCAGAGCTTCCTCATCAGTCTGGATGCTCTATTTTCCCTTTCGGGCTCCCTCAGGAGGTGATAGAGGAAATTCATCCTTATATCATGCCCTTGAGCTAAACAAAAGAATGCAGCCGGACGGCCCAGAGTTCCTTGAAGAGAGCTCAAGAGCCATCTCCCAGTGTCATCTGGGACAACCGTGTCATCTGCTTGGCTTTGACGGTCTGGAGAAGAGAATCCTTATGATTATCCTCAATCCTCTCAAAATGGTACTGCCTGGCATTTAGAGATATAATTAGGAGCCCAGAAGAGGTTGATGGCGATGAGTCTGGAGTTGCACCAAACAACGAAGAGAGTGGTGATGTGAGCCTCGGGTCCCCGTCTCCCCCATGTGGCTGTGCAGAGGCCTGGAAGAGTCTGGTAGAGGAGACTTCATTGTCTGAAGTCGCTGGGCCCAGGAGTCCTTCACCATCCATTCACCTAGCGCTTAAGACACGGTCCTCTGTCCTCGAGCCCAGCCCAACAGGTTGGGAAGAGGCAAGGTGAAGCAGGCCTGGGATGTGAGCCCCAGCATTCTGGACAGCTCCAGTGCTGTTAAAGGGCTGAAGGAAATCTGCCAGTTCGACACATTTCCTCTGAGTGGCCATTTGCCTCCTACCCACACAGCACTCTTGCCAATCAAAGGCCAAAGCATTTGGCCGGCCCCTCCCGCTTTAGCCTTTACTCACTTTCCAGGGCTTTCCCTGACTTTAATACTTTCTGAAAGGTGTGGCTATCCCAACAGTGCAATACTATGTTTTATTTGATCTATTGACTGCAGTGACCTAAATCTATATCATCTGTCACACCAAGAATGCTTTGACCTTCTACAAGGAAACGAATGCTCTCCAAACCAGAGTCGGGCAAACAGCTTAGGCTTAACCACCAGTGAAAGACTGGGGTCTGGGGAGTTCTGGGCCATTAATTTACCATCAAAACATGACCTTGAGTCTGCAAGCTTATGATTTGGTGTTGCTATGGGAGGAGTCCAGTAGCTACCACAAGAGTCAGTGGGGTGAGGGGCGGCCGGCCCAGAAAGTCTGAGTTCCTGCCTCTGATAGCTGTGTGACCTCAGGCAAGTGCTCTAACCTCTCTGTGCCTCCATCTTTTCAGTAGTTGGTCGAAGGTGATTACAGACTTGGCCTGCTGAGCCTGTTGCGCGAGTTACGTGTGTCAACATGTAGAAGGCACCTAGAACCATGTCTGGTGCACAGCCGTTTTTTTTTTTTTTTTTAAGTGATGCCTGTGCCCCAGGGACTGCTTAGGTACCTCATCCCACTCTCATTTTTATCTCAAGATAAACCCCAGAAGCAGAGTTTCGGATGCCATTAAGCAGGAGAGAAAACCGAATCTATCACACTCAGTAAATTGCCCAGGGCCACATCACAGTCAGTGTTGGGGGACAGTTCCTGTAATGGAGAGAGAGAGTCTGGTTCCAGAGCCCATGCTCCTTTCTCCCTAGTGACAGCATCCCCTCCTGGTCAGTCCTGCCTTTCACATCCCCACCAGTCGGCGGCTGGCTCTTGACACCACTGGGGGCAGCAGTGCCCCTGCAACCTGCACAGCAGCTTCTGCCCTGTGACTGTGGACAGTCTGGTTCTTGTGGCTATGCTCCTGTGTGTTTGCTGAGGCTGTCACAAGAACGAGCAGCAGACCCTCAGCCCTGGCCTTGGGGACTCTCCTGTTGCCCCTCCGTAATCCACGGGGTTATCCAGATGAGGACACTCTACGACAAACCTAAGAGCTTTTCCAAATCTCGTCTGAGCTCAAGAACCAAAGGGCACTATTCAGAATACAACACCAAGGGTCTAGCAGCCCCTCCCTCCTCCTCCCATCATGGTGAAGGAAGGTGATGGCTCCCCGTCTGTCCTCTGCCAGCTGCAGCTCTAGTCATGCTTCGGTCACTCCAGGATTCAATCCAGGAAATAGCCACGCAGGGAATTGCACCACTTCCCAGCCACACTGGATCCAGGGCAGAGCTCAGCTTCCCAACCATGGCTCTGACCACAACCCTCTCCCCAAGCCACGCCAGCTTCCTGTAATGTAACCCCTCTCTCTCCCTCTCACTGCCAACAAGAGGGGAAGCCCATCCTTCTTCGAGGGAAACTGACTTCTCAGCTGAAGTCCCCGCAAGGACCCCTGTATACCAACCCTCTCCATGAACTTACCTTTCACATATTACACATCTCAGCCTCATTCTGCAGGCCAACCTCTCCCGCCTCGCCCCCCCTCCCCCACCAAGGGCATTCAGGGCGGCTATCTACCCTGTCTTTGTGGGCTCCGGTGGAGGACACTCTGCCAGGCTGTTTAGGGAGCAGAGAGAGATGGCAGAGGGGGCCAAGTGAGCAGCAGAATGGAGCAGGGGTCAGGGACAGAGATGCCGTGTGAGTGGAGAGTCCCCTGCCCCCTTGACAGGACAGTATGGGCTAGAGGCACCCAGCCAGGTTCTTCAGCACAAATGTACTAGCAGCTGTAGCAGGGAAGGGCAGCCCCGGGGACCACTGAGCTCTTCCATGCTCACTGCTGCTGCTAATTGCAGATAATGCATTAAAAATACAGGGCAGCTTCTGCTCATCCTAACGTGGGTAATCAGGTAGTTAGGGTGGTTTACGACGACAGGCTATGAGCCAGAGAGGTTGCTGCAAAAAGAGTGCTGGGGGTGGGCTGTGCTTACGGGTGGCAGACAAGTCCCTTCTTGCACAGCCACCAAGGGGTAGAGCAGGTGTAACCAGCCATGCATAGGATGTGTGGCCAGATACGTGGGGGACCCATGGCTGCATTCTGGTGTTTGCAAAGATCTCCTGAAGTCAGAGCAGCAGGACAAGAGGAATAAGGCATGTCTCGCTGCTCCCCCATTCCCCAGAAAGCGCATGCTGAGCACACACTCTAGTTTCTACATGTTTCATCTGCAAAATGGGATGTTTAAAATGCCTTGCAACCGCAAGTGTGGGTCAGCAAGCTAAAGCCTTGGGTGCCATTCCTAAACCCTTCAAAAATAATGTAGGGGGTAGGGAAGTGCCTCGGCCTATCAAGTCCTTGCTGTACAAGCATAAGGACCCGAGTTCGGATGCCCAGCATCCACATAAACAGCTGGGCATGGTGTTGGCGCATGTCTGTATTACCAGTGTTGGGGAGATAAAGACAGGAAGATCCATGGGGCTCGCTGGCCAAGCAGTCTAGCCACATTTGTGAGTGCCAGTTTCAGTGAGAGATTCTGTGTAGTGAGATTTTTCACGTCGGGTAGGAGCGGGGGTGGCGACTGGGCAACGTCTGCCCAGCCCTTCCTTGTAAGGTTCCAATGATAAACCAATGTTCTCCGTGAGGCGCCTTTGAGTTTATTAGGTTTACTGAGAATGGGTAAGGGCTCCTGCTCAGGAGCATAGGTGACCTTAAAGGAGCCACTGGAAAGCAGCAGAGATGATGGCTTCCCCACAGCTGCATAGAAGGTGTCTCCTCCTCTGTTCTGTCCCTGTGTAGATACGATGGCTCCTGCCAGAGATCTCAAGGCCAGGTGCAATTAGGGCAGAATTGCAGACAATTGGTTGGGAGAAGTGACTAGACACTCAAGTGAGACCCTCATCCCTTCCTTCTCCGAGGGAATGTCAGCAGTCACCAAGCCCAGCTGTGAGGATTGTCTGTGAGTGGGTCCAGCTGAACTCCTGAAGATGGCAGACATGTGGCCAGGAGGACAGTCCTATACAACACCTTATCTCAAAAAATAATGTGGCAAACAATTGAGGAAGACACTGTGGTCAATTTCTGATACACACACACACACACACACGTGCGCACACGGGAGCATACACGCACGAAAAAGTATCTGCTTCATTCAGATTTTGGTTTCATTTGTCTTGGTTCTTTTTGTTGTTTGTTTGCTTGCTTATATGGACCAGCCAGCCAGCCTGACCTTGAACTTTTGACAGCTATTCTCCTGTGTTAGCCTCCTGACTGCTGGAATTACAGCCTTGTATCTACATTCTCAGCCCCTCTAGGTCTTTTTGTTAAGTAAGATAATTACTTTAAATTGCTTCAAACAGTAGCTGACACAGCCTAGACATCAGTAAAAGTGTGTTGCTGTTATTCTTTGTTAACGTGTGGGAGGCATCCTATCAGGTCTTAGAAGGCTGGATGAGTAAGACAAGGTTATCACCCGGCTGGGGGCACAAACAATGGCTACAGGTCACTATGCATTCAGATAGCCACTAATGGCTTTATGGCTGTGATGGGAGCACAGAGGAGTGGGAGGTCCAAGTGGAGGGCCCTCCTGGAGGAAGTGATGCCTGACCCATAGGATGATGGGAGTACCCTGGCCTAAAAGATGAAAAGGTTTATCCCGAGGTGGGTGAGATGGCTCATCAGATGACATCTGGCCCCCAAGCCTGCCGAGCTTACTTGGATCCCCAGGACCCACATGGCAGGAAGAGAGAATTGACTCCCCTAAGTTGTCCTCTGACCTCCTCCACATGCATGTTGTAGCACATATGTGCACATGTGTACATGCATGCACACAAAATAAGTAAATGTAGAAAGCTAGAGAATCTGATACAATGATCCTGAGCTCTAGAAGGATTAGGGTGACACTTCTATTGGGGAATACATCATAGGACCTCAGAGTGGCTGGATCAGTTATTGACTACCTATAACAAATTACCCCCAACCCTAGCAGTTTGGAATAATAACATTCATTCTTTCCTACTGCCTAGGTGTGGCTATGTAGGTCATCTGGGCTTTTGCTTTCCACTAAGGTTAGATAGGCCGGCCAGTAGGGAAAAGATCACTTCCAAGCCAATCTGTGTAATGCTGTGCAGGCTCCAGCTCCCGCTTGCTGCTGATGGGAGACCACCTCAGCTCCCTTCCACAGGGCAGTTCTGACAAGTCGCTCTGCTCATCAGAGCAAGCCAAAGAGAAGATGACAGAAGTCACGGTCTTTTCTATATAACCTGCTATCAGAAGTGACATCCCACTACTTTTGCTGTATTCAAGTCATTAGAAGCGAGTCTCTTGGTCCAGCCCACACACAAGGAGAGAGGATGGCACCAGAGCAAGGACGTCGCACGGAGAGGTCATCCTGAGTCACTTTTGAAGCTGCAGACCACAGTCTGCCCGCTGGCCCCTGCTGATTCCTGTCTCTTCCATGTGCAAAACAGTCACTTGTTCCCAACGTCCCAGCCCTTGATGGCATCCCCCATGCGAATTTGGTCCAGTGTGCATGAGGCTACAGCATATCGTCTTTAAATAGAAACTCCAGACAGATGTCCCTTTGGATTGGGAACTTTTCAGAATGGAACCAAAAAATAAAAAAAAAATAAAAATAAAATGGCCCTCCTCTGCCGGGTCACAGCATCAAACATTTCTACTCAGAAAGAACGGAAACATGAGGAGTCACTGGCCCAGGACAATTTTGAAATCTAGCCAGAAAGACGTGGACATTTTCTTGATCCCGTTTGAAAGCCTGGGACAGTTTTCCATGACTCAAGGCTCCTTTTTCTAAAATCTTAAGCTCTCCTTCCATCAAAGCATGTGTTTGTGTGGTGACCTGGCTCTTCAGCCAAGAGCACCTTATGCGTTGTACTGGGCCAGGTGTAGTAGTGTGTACCTGTAATCTCAGCACTCAAGAGAAGGAGGCAGGAGGATCACTGTGAGTCTGAGGCCAGGCTGGGATAGATTGCAAGACTGAAAACAAAAGTATTGATGAATTATCCAGTTTGTTAATAAGTTAAATGTTGTATTCTCAAGCCCGTTTCAGCCCTACTCATCAGTCTTTTCTCCGGTAAGACTTTTCTTGAAACCTTTGGGAGAGTCTCCTATAACTCTTACTGACATCACCCACATACTCACTGGGACTGCCTCCAAACAAAGAACTGAACTCTTTAGGCCCAGAGACCATTTATGCTGCAGCTAAAATGTACCTGGCTCCTGACACACAGAACCTAAGAGATGTTCTGTGTCATCCATTACCACCCGGAGTACATAATGAATGTAAAGACCATGAGATTTGTTTTTAATGAATTGACCATAGCAACACCCACATATTCACCGGGACTAATCCTCCTGTGAAGACAGCCAAGGGGCCTGTTCTCATAGGTCCCACAGCGCCTTTTGTTTGCTCTAAAGGATCCGTGAGGCCAAACCTGATCCCTAAGAGTCTCCAAGAACTTTCTGAGCCTCTGAAGTCTTAACCAACAACTTATAGCACTCCCACCCCAGCTTGGTCTCCAAACACCCTTTAAAAGCCTTTTCCTTGAGGCTTGCCATAGCTTCAGTAGACAGGCTTTTCAAAAGGAGCATCCTGCTTCTTCTATGTCTCAGGGATTTCCTCTCAAGGATGGACTGAGAAACCCCATCCCATCCTGGGCAGCTCCTCTCTGCCGTGCACCCACAGACAACAGTCTCAACAAACCGTCCATGTCTTGTGAAAGATCCCTTCCTTCCAGTTTCTAATACGCTCTCCTTGCTTCCTCTGAGCTCCCACAGGCAGCACCCTCCCAAGTCTGGCTTTCAACACTCTGCTTGAACCTTTGAAGAGTCTCTAACTGGCTTTCTAAAGCACTTCCAGCCCCACCCCACCCCCCACCCCACCCCAACCACCAGATACTTCCAGAGCTAACTCATGTTCTATGCCATGGCTCTCTCCTTACCTTGATGCCAAACTCAGCATCCACTGTCTATTCTGGATGGTACCAAATGTCCTCAAGGCTTAGTGACATGAAGCATGAAGCACCCCCCAGGTTGGGTGTCGGGACCTGGATGTATCTTAGCTGGGTCGTAAGCTGCAGAACAGGTGATCCCTGGGACATCAGAGCCCAGCTCTCATCTGGAGACAGTCCAGTGTCTGGTTTTAGTTCCTTGAAGTCCAGGCTGGGTACCTCAGCTCCTACTGTGTGCCCCTACCATCTACCCTCTGTGCCTTGCCACCACGTGACTTTCTCTTAAAGGCAGTTTTCCATACGTCAGTGTGCCTCAAGCAAGAGGAACTAGGTTAAAGTCATAGGATCTGTAGCCCCATTATTTTTTTTACAAATGACATGGTTAGGAGGTGGCTCAGTTAGGTGAAGGTATGCATTTTATCCCCAGAGCCCAAATAAAATGGCAAGCTCTTATAATCTCATCATGGGCCAGAAACAGGTAGACACTTGGCAAGTGCCTGCCGGTAAGAGACTCGTGACTCGTGTGTGTGTGTGTGTGTGTGTGTGTGTGTGTGTGTGTGTGTGTGTGCGTGCGTGCGTGTGTGTTTAAGCAACTGAGAGATGACATATTGTAGATTGTTCTCTAGCTTCCACACCTGTGAACACACACAAACGACACCCAACACTTCGCACTGTTCTTTTTTTTTTTTTTTTTTTTGGGAACGGAGTCTCTACATGCAGCCCACACTAGATGGGTTAGGGTAACAGAGAGCTGAAAATACCCAGGGGCTTGGGCCAATAGGAGCATGTAAAACCCCAGGGACAGGACAGTGTGACTGGTGAGGCCTCCGTGGCCTGATTATGTCATGTCTGACTCCCACAGGTGACAGCCACCAGACAAACATGTCCTTGTTACAGGGGAGTATCTTAGACGCATAGCCAGACAGTCTGCAGAGCAGGGACTGGACCGGAAACCCTGAGTGAGAGGAACAGAACTGGTGCAGGGGGTCACCTCTAACCAATGAAGTTCATTGTCACCACACCCCAACTCAGCAATCAAGGACAGCCTCAGAGTCCGCTGGCCGTTTATGCTGGTTCTGCCTCCTTTGTTCCGGTAGTGTCCTTGCCTGCTCTAAGCTACCCTCCAGTGGACTAAGCCAAGCATCATCCCCCATTACCCCACCCCACCCCCACCCAGCTCACCATTTACAACAATCGCCCTGGCTCGCCCTCAGCCCACCTCAAAGTCAGCCGCTTCTCTGTAAAAGTGTGTCAAGAAGTCACATGCTAAGACAATGGGCAACACTCTATGACCTCACCGTGGTGACCACACCTGTCTTCGGACCTTCCAGCCTGGAGAACTGGAGCTTTTAATCCCCGTGAACAGCCCAGGCTTTGGTGGACCTGTACCACCAACAAAAAGATCCCCATATGGCTGAATGGCATCTCGCATCGATCTTCCCGCAACCTTGATCTGCTTCTCTGTTGGGATTTGAGGGAAACCCAATAAATGAAATATACTTATTTCCCTTCCCCAGCACAGAATCAATTGGCAGATGAAGGAAAAGCAAGAGGAGGGTCCACTGCACTACTGAGGAGCTCATCAGCAGGCAGACCTGAGCACACAGCAGGGAGGCAGGGCTGCTAGGTGCAGGACTGGTGCCCAGCAACTTGCTACCCCCCCCCCCCCCCCAGTTCCCCCACCCCATGAACAGGTAAAGCCCGGTAAAGCACCTCTCTGGAACATTCTGGTGACTCATGGAGTAGGTGCTGGTACTCCACGTCAGAGGCAGTGGCTGAAAGATGCAAAGCGGGAGAGATTGAGTGTGGGTTGCGTTTTGAGAGAAAGGAGAACACTCAAGTCTGCTGATCTCTGTCTTTTCAGTGAAGCAGAAAACGAGGGTGTCTCCTGAGAGGGCGGAGGGGAAGCAGAGCCAAGCTGGAGTGCCAGCTGCCAGCCATGGGGGAGTGGCAATTTCACACACATGAGAACTTCATGGGTGGCCCCATCCCTCCCTCGGTGCTCCTCACTCACCATCACGCTCACAGCTGTGTTTTATGCCATAGCCTTCTCTGACATCAGGTTGTCACACAGGGAGAGAGCTTCACAACCCCACCTCACCCCCAGCCCCCCACCCCCACCCCAGTCGCATGGACCCACACCAGAGTTGTAATTGTAATCAAACTCCAAATGGTTGCCTGGACAGACAGCACAATCCCTCTCAGTTTGGCCTCATTCTCGTGAGGTGACAAGTGACAGCACCTAAGATTTTTTTATATATATATACTTTGACACAACACTTGGTCACAACAGCTGTGTGACCTAGAGAGGAATGGCTGCCAGCTAGTCAGTGAATTCAGCCCTCGGCTAATTTTCAGGGGTGTTCTAGTCAGGTACCTGATACACGTCCCGGTACCCAGAGGCTCGGGCTAACCCTGCCTTCCTAATCCAGCTTACAATAATGGCTCTTTTCCTACCATCCTCTGTACTAGAAGTGGGCTTGGTAGTTCTATGTCTAACTCCAACCCAAGGAGGCTCCATTTTCTCTCTCTCTCGCTCTCTCTCTCTCTCTCTCTCTCTCTCTCTCTCTCTCTCTCCTCTCTCCTCTCCCTCCTCTCTCCGCTCTCTCCTCTCCTCTCCTCTCCACACACTCTCTCTCTCTCACACACACACACACACACACACACACACACATACACACACACGTGCTCGCGCTTTGCCACACCTGTCAACCCAGGCCAGTTGGACCCTGCAGCCAGTCCTCTGTCTTAAAACTACCTCTCTGAAAGCCAGCCTCCCCAGGACCTCTCCAGCTGGACCTCAGACCACTCATTTTTCACAGTATAGCGTCAAAGGGCACTCTAACCACACAGGACCACAGAGCCAGAGAGCCAGTTCAGTGACATTTTATTTTTTCAAACTGGTACTGGCTGACCCCCGGAAGTTCCTCTTCCGGCATGGGCATTCTTGGCGGTAGGCCTCCAGTTCCTTGAAATACTTGGTTCGCATAAGCGCAGCCTTCTGTTCATAAGGCTTCTTATCCACATCCGTGGTTGTGGACCACATCTTCCCAGCTGCCTTGGCCACCTGCACCACTGACCAGGTGGGGTTCTCTTGCTTCAGCTGGGCATAGTGGTCCAGGGAGAAGAGCAGGAAGGATGATGGGGGCTTCCGTGGTGCCTTTGGGTCCCTCTTTCTCCGCTTTCTTCTCTTGCCCATGTAATTCATCATTTCTTCTTGGTAGCGGGCTTTGTCGAGCTTGGCCAGGGCTTCATACTTCGCCTTCTCGTGCTTTGAAATCGATCTCCATTTTTCTGAGCACTTTCTAGAGAACTCCTTAAAGCCAAGGAAAGTATTTGGCTGTTGCTCCTTGCATTTGTTCTTGAAATTCAGCATAAAGTGAATGTAGGATGAGACATTCACCTTGGGCCTTAGCTGTACTTCTTTTCCCATGTTTATATAATCATGATTTCTTTCCCTGGATCCCGCTAGTTTGTATAGCAGAGACGTCCGTCTCCACCTTCCAGGAGCAATCTAGAAGGTGCCCAGCTTGCGGTGAAATGTCCCCTATGTGTAAGCCTCAGCTGGGGCCTGGACTTTTCAGGACTGGTGCCTTTGTTAGGTCAAAGAAGGGAAACTGTGATGTCATCCATGAGCCGGCCAATGCCAGCCAAGTCAAGATCAGTCATCATTTGTAGGTTGGTTACTCCAGGGTCTTTTTTTTTTTTTTTTTTTTTTTTTTTTTTGCCTCTAAGGAAAGATGAAGGTTTACCTGAACCTTATTAGAGTAGCTACTGGGCCTGGGAGTCTTTCCCCTTGGCTTCCTGCAGGCTGTGGGCTTTGCTCAGCCCCTGGCATCTTTATATCCCTGTCCCCTGGTGGGTCATAACAAGGGCCGCCTTTCTCCATGTGAGCTCCTCAGGATGCCACCTCCTCATCCTCCACACGAGGATGGAGGGTGGATGGCTCGGGAGCTGTCATGATAATACGTGAAGGCTTTCTGTTTGCCTTGAGCAGTGGCAATGCCTGCTGCACAGAGGGTTTAGTAGTAACTCTAAAAATAATCATCGATGACAGCTGGGACTTGGTTCCTGTCAGGACAAAGTTGTCTAATTTAAAACCCAAGCACTCCGGGCTCCGGGAGTCTGAATCTTTCGTTTCTCTGAAGAAATTTGAGGGGATGGAAGGAAGAGAACCTGGGAGTTTCTTAATTACATTGGAGTTCTTGAAAGTGTGAATTCTTAGCTCTCAGGGAGGCCCCTCACCCTCCTCGGAAGAGTCCCCATTAGGATTAGTTTACAAAGCACTAGTCAGGCAAATTTGCTTCTTTTGGGTAAAAGTAGTTAATGGCCCCTAGTTGTTTAACTGCGGAGAGTGCAGCAAAGGCCAACAGCCTTGTCTGTGAGTACATTTACTAAAACTCCAGTGGATGCCAGCAATGCCACATGCATAGGACAGGAACGTAGCTTCTCATTGACATAAAAAGGGCCGGGCTCAAAGTTAAGCAGCTACCAATAGGCATCTGCAGTGGTTCTTAGCGTCAACTGACTGACTGGAGACTCCAGGCTGAAAGGTTTTTGGGGAGGGCTGGCTAGAGGGGAGAGTTTTTGGTCTCCACCTGTGTAAACTGTTTTCTGAGGGTCAGGGGAAGGGGATCTCGGCAGCAGAGTCCTACAAGGAAACTGTTCCCAGGCCTCTATCACTGGCTTCAACATTTAGCTCATGGTAAGGGAAAGGCATCTCAGCCATACTTTGCCTTCCTGTGAGCCTGTGATTTTTCCTAAAAGGAGTTCGTACTTGCAGAGGACATTGTTCTAGGTGACCTGAAAGGTACCATGCCAGGCCAAAAAAAAAAAAAAAAAAAAAAAAAAAATGGGAAAGCTATAGGAATCTGTTGGTGTGCGGGCTATGCTGTAGACTTGGAGGGATGCTGGGAAACGCTTTGACCAGCCCCTGCGTCTGAAGTCAGTTCTGTGTACTGGAGAAGGTCCACGGCTTGTCCTTTCCTTGCCACTCTACTTGGAAAGTGACCACGGTCCATTTCATGTCAGAAGCGAGGAGCCTCAAGAGACCAGGGATGGATGGAGGGAGTTTGGAGGCATGTGTCTCCTGGCTTCATCCACTAGAGGTCACCTGGACTTGGTCACCTCCCTGGACTAGAGGTCTCTAAGCAGCTCACCTCCCAAGTTCATAGATCGTTCCCTCCCCTAGTTTCTCCTGTCTAGGCTGGTGACAGTGCTGTTTTCACTACCTCGAGTCTTCTGTCACCTCCCTACATCCCAGGACCTTCCTGAACCCTGTCCCCTCACCTTTGTGGGTAGTCTGTTTATTAAACACTCCTCAAATTATTCTATTTGAGTCACCATCTGTTTCCTGATGGGACCTTGACCAAAGTACCATGTCAGCAATCTTTCAGCATATAGACAGCAACCCCAAACAGAAAGGCACTGAAATTCTAGAGATCCAGATTCCCACAGTCCTTAGAGACCCAGAAGCACCTTCAGGGGCAGTACCTGCCAAGGGCAGGGCAGCCTCTCCCATCCAATGTCCTGAATTACAAGATGTCTTCTAGAGGGGGGCATTGGTCTAATAGCCAGACAGTAGAGACCTCAGACTTCATGGATGGCAGGATTTCTTATTGCAAATACTCCTCTCTCATTCTGGCCCCCACGTAACTTCAGGCAATGCATAAACAAATGACCATGCCTGTACCAATAAAGCTTTATTTACATAAACAGGCTATAGGCTGTTTTTGTTTCGCGCCCCCCCCCCCCCCCCCGCTACTGGCCCTTGGTCTGGCTACGAGTTCGACTTTTGTTTTAGGTCTCTTGATTGCAGTCTACAATAAAGAATACACTTTATGTCATTGCTCATTAACATACATATACATATATAATGTGTGTCAGCCTCTGTTTCTGAGATGATCAATTCATGTCATCCTCATTGCAACCCTATGGGAGCGCTGTTTTCCTTACCATGGTTAAGGAGGAGGTCATGGTCCCGAGTTTGACAAAAATGTACTTATTGTGTGTTTTATGCACTGTTATTTTCTGTTGTGTTTCTTCTGATGGTTATAAGAAAATACACAGGCTGATCTCAAGCTTTGCTAATGGCCCTGGCTGATCTGAGGAACTCTGTGTAGGCAAGCTCACTTGGGAGCCTCGAGGCCCTTTTCCTTGGTGGTATGACGTGGGAAGAGTATGGCTTCCAGGCCTAGATAGACACGACTTCCGGTGCAGGCTCATCAGCAGGCGGCTGCGGTCAAGTCTCACTCTCAAAGTCAGGTCTTTAAAAGGCAGTGATGGCGCTAAGGTGATGACTCCATTGGTAATGTGTTTGCCACACAAGTGCAAGGCCCTCAGTTTGCTTTCCCGAACCCTCATTAGAAAGTGACACAAACCAAGACAAACAAAAACTGGCACCAGGGAGCTAAAGATCGAGGGTCCCTTGGTGGCCACTAGTCAGCTTACATACCTGAATCAGTGACCACTGCCCTCGCCCAAGGCCAGTGAGAGAGGGACCCTGTGTCAAAAAGACAAAGCCGGTAGTGGCAGGAGCAGCACCACTGATGTTGACCTCTCCCCTCCACGTTCATGTGTACACACACGTACACCCACACACACATGAACACAAACGCAGAAGAAAATAAATGGCAGTCTGAGAAGCCGATAAAGCCGGGATTTACAGGCTGAAATGAAAGAAGGAAAAGCAGTTGGCACACGTAAGCTGGACCATGGCGTCAGGAAGAGGACAGCAGGGAATCTTTACAACAGAGGAAGCTGGCAGGCATCACCTCAACCAAGCTACCCAAGAGGCCAACAGCAGTAGGGACAGCATACGGGCCCTTTCTGTGATTCCGTGAGGGACAAGAGCATTGTCCCTCAGTGGTGGCTTCCTTCCACACTCACATCCTGCATACAGTCCCAGAAAACATTAGACCAAGTCACATACAGGTCCAAGCATACGACTGAAAACAAGTCTTGGGAAAACAAGGAAACTAACACACCATGGATGAGTCATTAGGAGGAGGGATCTTGGGCTGGATGTTGGAACCCAGAAAGGGGGCGCATTAGGAGACACCTGGAAACATCTGGATTAAGCCTTCCGCTCAGCGGACAGTACTGCAGCAGTGCTGATGTCTTAGCTTTAAGGCATGTTCTTTAGGTCTGACCCCAACCTAGGGGAGAAGCTTCCAGCACCACTGTGATCTGGCGGGTAGGGAGACAGGAAACAGAAACAGGAAATGATTAGATACAGGAATGGAAACACGATAGTGAGGGTCAGACAAGCCCGATCACCTCGGGAATGACAGACCCAGAACTAGACCATGTTTCAGGGTGAGGGAAATCAATCCTTCAGAGGCCTTGACAAAGCCACTCAAGGCACAGGATTAGAGAGTAGCCTTACTTCACTCAGTCTACTGACCTTCCTCCAACCCTGGTGACCACCCCTGGCACCTGGCACCTCTTCCTTTCAACACATTCTTTCTCCTCCTCTTCTTCCTCCTCCTCTTCCTCCTCCACTTCCACCTTTATTTGGTTTTGGTTTTTTATTTTTTTCAAGACAAGGTTTCTCAGTGTAGCTCTGGCTTTCCTGGACCCTCTTTGTAGATCAGGCTGGCCTCAAACTCACAAAGATCCTCCAGCCTCTGCCTCCCAAGTGCAAGGATTAAAGGTATGTGCCACTTCGCCTGGCAATACATTCCTTCATTTGGAGACGTGCTCCCACACCAATTCCGGGGGAGGAGGGAAGAATGTCCTAAAAACCATGCCCTTGCCCTAAGGAGTGGGCACGTGGCCTAGAGAGCTGCTGTGGGTCTTTTCTGTTTACTGTGAGAAAAAATGTCTCTGTGCTCTTTCTGGTGATGAAGGTGAGAGGCGGGGTCAGGGAGCTGCTGAGTGGCAGTGGTTCAGCCTCAAGCAGCTGCCATCTGCAGTCGGCCAGCAGACAGGCCTGCAGAGCAAGGCTGGTGGCATTTGAGTCTGTAGCTCTGGAAGTCCCTGAGCCATCTGTGGTTTAGTCACAACAGCTACTGGTTGCTTCTCTGATCCAGACTGATCTGGGTTCTTTAACCCTAAGTCACCAGTACATAGTACAAGGGAACTTATAGAGGTGGGATGGGACAGGATACAAAGCACGGATACAGGATAAGAGGAGCCAGGAACTCTCCCCTCCCTCTCCCTCTCCTCTGTCTATTGAAGTCTTACCATGTTGATAGGCCAAGCCTGGCTTCTTAAAGATAATGGATGCCTCACACGCCATGGCCCTCGTGGCACCTATGTGTGTACCTCGCACCTGCTATGGACCACGCACAGTGCTGAGTGGTACCTGTGTGCACTCTCTCACCTTACCTCTCAGGCCCAGCAGGGACACTTTATTCATCCTGAGTGAACCAGCTAGGCATTTAAAAGATGCAAGTCAAAGTCACCAGGCAGAGTTCTTATGGGGCCCCTGCGTGGAGCCTCCACTTCACATCGCTTCCACTCCTATAGCCCCTAATCCCTGGAGTCTTCCCGCCAGCACAAAGATGTGTGCGTCCTCTCCCCGGGAGGTCACTGCTGTACCGTGAGGCTTCTCGACAGCTGGCTCTGCCTTACTGTCATCATTAAACAACGCCTCCAGCCTTTGTCATGCTACGTGACCATGGCTGCAGAGAGTAATGCCACTGCCACAAGGTCACAGGGTCAGTGTAGCGTTGAGAACAGAACACAGCTCCATGACACTCCAGAACTCCTTGCTGGCTTTTAGTGTGCACAGAGGGTCCTAAATCCCCAACTTTGCCCGGGGAAGCAAAGTCATCCAGCCATGCTTCAGATCCACCTTCTGGGGATGAAGAAATGGCGCTCAGAATGACAGTGGAGTGGGAGATGACCTTGGGAGCATCGAAAACATCTCCTCTGTGGAAGCATTCCAAGAGAAGTACGCCAGAGGCCGCCATGAGGCAGGTGTGTTCATCTTCCCTAGAAGAGGCAGGTTCTCTTTCTCCAAGTCATCTCCCATCTCCTCGCTCTTCCAGTGTAGGCGGAAGATGAGCAAGTCTGAGATCGTAGGAACTGTTGGGGTGCCAAAGGTCCTGCCTTTCCACCCCAACTCTGTTCAGTTTCCAAAGCAGATGCTAGATTGACCTTGCAAGCCTACAGGGGTGTGGAAGGGCCTGACTAATCAGCTTAATCAACCCTGTGTCCTCTGGAAGTAGCATTCTTTGCACATTGCTCAGCTACCATTCATATTCCCCTTGTGAGCCCCCTACTGTGTCAACAGTGTCCCCAGCATGCAGTACAGGGAGCACAGTTGTGCTGAGGAATCCCATGGCACTGGAGAGGAAACAGAACCTCCTAGAAGTGATGTCACGCGTTTACCTGGTAAAGAGCAGAGCCTGGAATGCAGATTTAGGACTGGCTGGTACCCAGGCCCTGGCCACACCCTGGGCCTCCTTCTGTTGCCCCTGGGCAGGATCAACCTATCGCCTCAGTGCCAAGGCAGGCACCTGGGCCAGGCAAGGAGAAGGGCTGATACCCTGTGAGGGTATCATGGTCACTAACCTCTGAAAGCCTGCTCCCTAGTCCCAGACCATGCTGGGTATGAGAGGCCTCAGTGGTCCGTCACATCAGGGCCACTACTCTGGATCTCAGCTCTAACCTGCTGTGATAGAAACCTGGGTGGGAACAGAGCACAGCCTCCTGAGAGCCCTGAAACTAGCGAGAGTATGTCTGCTCAGAGATGCTGCCCCAGGCGGCCTGGTACAGGACTAGACGAGGATGAATGGACAAAGCCTGGCATGTTTTGTAAGCATATTGGGCAGAGTAGGACAGCGCGGCTACATGAATGTACTTCCCGGGCAGAGTTGGAGATTTAGACCCTTGGTGCACACTAAGGCCAGCAAGGGGTCCTGGAGTGTCACGGAGCTGTGGGAAGAGTGGAACCAAGAGTGCAACCATGTGACTTAGACTGGATCAGAAGCGGGCAGGGCTTGGCATCATCCCTAGGAAATTTCTGAGGACCTATCCCCAGACCTCTGGTGCAGGGCCCACAGCACTTTCTCTGTTAAATCACCTGAGCATCTCAGGACACATCATGTTGTGTCAGGCAGAAAGCATCCAGCCCTGAGCCTCGGATGCAAGGCCACAACTAGCTGCCCCCCACTAGCCTGCATGAAAGCTGAGTGTGCTGCCACCCAAAAAGGCAACAGCAACAGCAACAGCAAAGCTCTCTTTGCCAGCCACAGAGCCAACTTGGGGCCTTGTTCCTCCATGCTCCAGGCTCAGAGACATCCTCCAAGGAGCCACTCATGGGTGGAGTTTATGGAGGCACTTGTAGGAAAACAGAAATGTTTGCCCACACTGACAAAGACTCCACTGCTCCTGGGCGTGGGGTGCGTACACCTGGGAAGTCCCCTGGGAAGGTATTCCAGCAGCTGCTGAGTGAGTGGGGGACATAGCCAGCAATGAGGTAACCCACGTCTTCCTAACACAAGTGGCCAGGGTTCTTACAACAAGGATGCACGAAGCATGTGCACAACCCACCCCACCCCCATCACTGGCAGCTCTCTCTACTATCCAGCAGGTCTCCTGCTCCTCACTACACACACACACACACACACACACACACACACACACTTCTGATTTTATCATCAGGGTCTCCATAACACAATGTACTCACTTCGTGGCTCCCTTCTTCCACTGTGCAGTATTCAGCGAGTCTGCCCCTTGTGGTAAGCACTCTGCCATGGACTTGAGGAACGATGGACAGCCAAGACAGACATGATGGCTTTCTTTAGTCTGGAGAGAAACAGGCCTGGAAGAAAATGAAGTGAGCCCTGGGGGTATGGGAAGAGCAAGCCAGGCCATGCATCCATTAGTGGGTTTGCCGTTGTGGGTGCTCATCCCCTCTGAGGGAGGAGGAGAAGTGGCTGGGACACAGATACGTAGAGGAAGCTGGTCAGGGAGAATTGCAAGGAGATGAATTTTTCATCCCTGTTTACATTTAGAGGGAGGGACGACTGCCTTAGGGTCTCTAGTTCTGTGATAAACACCACAACTGAAAGCAAGTTGGAGAAAGGGTTTATTTAAACAGGCATGGTGGCACACGCCTTTAATCCCAGCACTCAGGAGGCAGGGGCAGGCGGATCTCTGTGAGTGAGTTCGAGGCCAGCCTGGTCTACAAAGCGAGTCCAGGACAGCCAAGGCTATACAGAGAGAGACCATGTCTCAAAAAACCAAAACTAACTAAATAAATAAATAAAAATAAACTTACAGCTTGCAGACCGTCATCCAGGGAGCTGGGGAAGAAACTCGAAGCAGGGACCTAAGAGACAGAAACCGATGCAGAGGCCATGGAGGAGAGCTGCTTACTGCCTTGCTCCTCGTGGCTTGCTCAGGCTGCTTCCTTATAGCACTTAGAATCAAGGGGTGGTACCTCACACAGTGAGCTGGGCCCTCTCGCGTCAACCATCAATCAAACGCACCACAGGCTTGCCCACAGGCCCATCTGGCAGAAGTTTTCACTTCCAGAATGACTCTCGCTTCTGTCAAGTTGATAGAAAATTAACCAGCACGGGAGTTCATGCAAGGTTGGCACCAGGCCAGAAGACCCCAAAGGGTTTCTGGAATGTGAGGTCAGTTAATCTTGCGCCGCCACCCACCCCCCCCCCCCGCCCCCGACTGCAAAGGGCATATAATTTGGAAAGCACACCTACCCGTGGGAGCAAGTAATTGTCTTAGTTCATCTGTTGGTCCTATGTACACAATGCAAGTGTCCTGGGGCTGGAGAGTCTAGTTGGTAAAGTGCTCGATGCTCAAAAATGGGACCCTCCTCAGAACTGACGTGAAAAAGTGAGGCGCTGTGCTACACACCTGTAGCCCAAAAGCTGGTGGGGCAGAACCCCTTGGGCTCACTCGCTAGAGTCATAGGCCAATGAGAGAAGCTTTTCCAAAGAAGTGCAAGGTAGTTAACTTCCAAGGAATGATGCCCGAGGTCAACGTTTACCCACACACACACACACACATGTGTGTGTATGTGTGCACGCATGCACACATATCGATACACATGCACACATACAGAGTGAATTCCCCCCCCCCCCCCGCCACACACAGGAGTGTTCTGGTGCTCCCACAACCTTCACAGAACTTCTTGCCTGCTGCCTGTGGCCGCCAGCCAGCCATCTCCCACCCTGCCCTCCCGCCCCTGCGTGCTCCGGCATCCTCCAGCTGAGCTCTTGCACTTTCTGAGAATCAGCTGGGTCTGTTGCCAACTCTCCCAGTGCGAGTCATATTTGTTATTGTAATTATGTGATTTAAATTAAACATCACATAAACGGATGAGATATGAGCGTGGAAGGAAATACAGTCACTGCGATGGGAACTTGGTCGAATACTCTTGAACGATTCTGAGAAGGGGGAGTCTCTGAGAAGAATTCCAAGGGCACAACCACCACCACCCCCCCCCCCCCCCAAAGTTCGGCTCCTTAGATCAAGAACATGATCTTGGAAGATAGTGCCAGTTAGTAAATATTTATTGCCTGGGTGCCTGGTGTGGTTTATATGAGATACAAAGTCTGGAGTGCAAGCCTGTGGTCAGGACCTCAGGTCTGTGCAACGCGAACTGGCAATTACACGGCTGTTTAAGTTGTTCACGTGGTAATGTCTAAGGCACATATTTGTCCTTTTGTGATCCCCTCCTCGGTTTTAATTTAGTGACATCATCTATGAGGCTTGCCTGCTGGGAAGGAGCACACTTTGTAAAGGACCAGACAGTAAATGACAGTGCAACGCTTTCTCACTAGTAGCCAAGGATGACCTTGAACTTCCTTGTCTCCCCCCACCCCCACCTCCTCCCAATAGGTATGCGATAAAAAAAAAAACAACAACAACAACAACAACAAAAAACCAACTGCTATAACCATTTTATGGGGTCTGGGGTATTGAATCTGAGGATTCACGTATGCTAGGCAAGTACTCTACCCATCCTTAATGCAGGGTGTTTTTTGTGGCTTGACACCCTGATGTAGGCACAGCAGCAGTGGACCTATGCAAATGACCAGATGGGCGTGGCTGTGACTCAGCAAAGGGTGAGACTGTATCCACAGAAATAGGCAGGAGCCTTGCTTGGCAGGCTCATTCTGTTATTAATTTGTCCTGCAGTGTGGCTAGAGATATGCAAAGAAGCCTCCATCCTGCCTCGGGTGGAGCTTCCTGCTGGAAGGGAAGATGACTGCAAGTCAGTAGGCCTAGGATGGTGGCATGTGACCATGCTGCAGAGGGGACACGCTGAGCAGGCAACAGTTGACCAGGCTTATAGGACCAGTGGCATTGTGCCAGGGAGTCAGACGGGGCAGCAAGGGTGACAGTCTGGGGTAGAGGAAACTGTAGAGGTGGGGACTCAGAGTGGGTGTCACTGGGGAGTGACGGTGTGTAAGAGTTTGGGCTCAAGCCGGGTGAGGTGGTGCACGCCTTTAATCCCAGCACTTGGAAGGCAGAGGCAGGTGGATCGCTGTGAGTTCGATGCTAGCCTGGTCTACAAAGTGAGTCCAGGACAGCCAAGGCTACACAGAGAAACCCTGTCTCAAAAAAACAAAAAACAAAAAACAAAAACAAAAAAAAGTCTGGGCTCCACTAATATTTTATTTTTCTGGAAGAATTACCTTGCTTATGTCACAGTGTCTCCTTAATCCCCCGACAGGTGGAGGGAAAGAAGCGAGTTAGGGTTATGCCTGCCTCCCCTATTTGGCCCTCTGCCAGGCCTGCCTTGGAGATAAAGGGTGCAGAAAGGCCTGGAACCCCAATCCTACAGGGGCACAGTGGTTCAGAACCACTGCCCACGTGAGCACGTGAGTGGCCATGGGTGCTCTTGGCAGATGCAGCGACTGTGAGGAGAGGGGCACTGCCCGGAGACAGGGATTGCTCCATCAGCTCTTCATGACACACAGCGCCCTTGTCCCCTGCATGTCTGGTGACTGGATACATGCGTGTCCCCTGGGACTGACAATTTTCCAGGGATGCTGACACCTAAACCAGACGCCCGTGTCTCCACTGACAGGCAGCAGTGCCCGGGGACTCACTGTTGCCATTTGGATGGAACATCCAACACCCTGACTACAGGAGAAGCTTCTATGAAGACATGCTCTTCACAAAGCACCGTCCTGCCACCAGGACCAAGGCTGAGCACACTCTGCAGAGGCACTCCAGGCAACCCTCTCCCTAATCAACTGTGGGCATTAAAGGGAGTGATTTCTTTTTTTTTTTTAATTCTCCCCAAGCCAGATTCCATTAATGAAGCCCCATTTAACAGAAGTCAATTTACCAAAAAGGGGAGAGAAGAAGAAGAAGAAGAAAAAAAAAACCTCAAACTTTGAGTGTAATTGCTTAAATACATTTTATGTAGTACTGCGGTAGTGATTTACTGGGCAAGCTTGGAATTCCCTGGACCCCCCAGAGAGAAGTTAATATGGACAGAAAGGTTTGAAGGGGGAGCCTCTCCCTTTGTGGTTCTCTCCTTTAATTATGATTCTAAGAGGGAACAAAATTAAAGAGGATCCTGGAGGGTAGGAGGAGAGGAAGGAAGACACAGGATAGAATTCAGCCTAGACTGTGCCATGGGCGTGAGTGTGTGACAGCGCCTCGCTGGCTGGGTGCCCGGGATCTGAAGGTGATGGCTTAGCTTATGATCACACCTCTGCCATAAAGCACTGTGTGATGTTGAGCAGGTTTCTTTACCTCTCTGTGTAGCCTGGTGGCCTACTGGGAAAGAACACGGAGAGTAGAAATATGAAGGTGGAAGATGTTCAGAGAACAGGGTTATTTCCAACATGCAAACTCCTGCTTGACTATCGTGTGTGTGTGTGTGTGTGTGTGTGTGTGTGTGTGTGTGTGTGTGTGTGTGTGTGTGTGCACCCATATACCCGTGTGAGAGGGGCCAGATAGGAGTCTAGAAGGAAAGTCAGCATGGCAAGCAGAGGTCAAGGGTGAAAGGCCCGTGCTGTTAGAGCATAAGAAAACAAGAGTTAGGGGCTGGAGAGATGGCTCAGAGGTTAAGAGCCACTGACTGCTCCTCTAAAGGCCATGAGTTCAATTCCCAGCAACCACATGGTGGCTCACAACCATCTATAATGAAATCTGGTACTCTCTTGTAGCCTGCAGGCAGAATGCTGTATACATAATAAATAAATAAAGCTTTAAAAAAAGAAAGAAAGAAAAGAAAGAAAGAAAGAAAGAAAGAAAGAAAGAAAGAAAAAGAAAACAAGAGTTAAAGGAGGAAGCAGAAAGGGGGCTCTCCCGAAGGCCGTAGAGGTCCACAGTGCAGCGACTGGGGTTTCTCCTTGCTTTGTTTCCTTTTTAATGAGCTCTGTTTATATCATTTACATAAAATCATACTCCCAGTTGCGCATGCACAGCTCACTGGATTGCTGGCACAATTGGCCTTCCCACAGTTTACAGAACCTAGATCCAGACCATTTCCCTCCTCCTCGGCCACGTGGGATCCACTGACAGCTCTCAACCCGGCTCTGGCTACCAGGGGCCCACTTCCTCTCACCACACATTTCAGCTTTCCTAGAGTTCCAGTGACTGAAACTCTGATGTGTGTGCCTTGCGAGTTCATGGTCCTCGTTCACAGACTTTGCTCAGCATCTTCGCTCATGGTCGGTCCGTGCTCACCGCCCACACTGACTCTTCACGAGTACCATCTCCCCTCATGACCCACTCCCTCTCTTACCCCTGATTCCCTTACATCGTCACTCTTTTGGCTTAGCATGACTTCAGCCTACAGGGTTACCCATATCTTTGTACTTACTGCCATGGAAAGGATTTCGTTTGTTTGTTTGTTTGTTGATTGGTTGGTTTTGGGTTCTGTTCACTTGCTATGTAGCACAGACTGGCCTTAAACTCCCAGCAATCCTCCTCACTCAACCTCCTGAGGGCTGGGATTCTAGGAGAGAGCCGCTGTGCGTGGTCCTGTTAAAAGCTTTGAGCCAAAGGTGGCACCATTTCTCCATAGCAATCTGGTGAGGATCGTGCCACAGATGCCCCAAGTTCTGTGACAGAGCCAAGGACACCCTCAAATGCTCCACATGTATGCTTGGAAAGACAGAGTGGGGCAGAGGGTTCAGAGCTGAGCACATGTGTGTACACACATACATGCACAGTTGTGCATGCCTGCACACTCAACAGAGAGACACAGAGATACAGCGAAAGGGGAGGGAGGGAAGGGGGACGGAGGGAGAGAGAGAGAGAGAGAGAGAGAGAGAGAGAGAGAGAGAGAGAGAGAGAGAGAAAGAGAGAGAACACGTACAAACCTTGCTGTCTGGGAGGAGATGGAACAGTTTGCAAGGTGCCAGGTCCCCATAGGAAGGCAAGCATCATCTCCCACCTCACCCCTGAGCTGGGAAGTTTCCTGCCCCAACCTCCAACCTCCACTTATAATCTGGATGGTTAGACTGCCCCCACCCCTTGCCTTTTAAAAGAAGCAGCCTTGAGTTCTGAATTATTCAGGTGAATTTTCCCTAATTCTACTTCCCATATGTAAATAGCCTCCAAGCGCTGTCATTGAGCTCGAATTGAATTTGGCCTAGGGTGTGGGGGGGCGGGGAGCCCACGATACCAATTGAGGCTCCTTAGAAAACTTAAATGACTCACCCTGTAATAAACTATTTTAAATGGGATCTGGTGAAATACAGTAATTGGTTTCTATAATAGTTCCTGCCCAAGCACTGTGGGTTATATTCCTAGAGTTTTGTGTGCGTCAGCGTTTTCAGTATAGTAAGAATTCGGTTCAGAGGGTATCAAGCTCCTCGGCTAAACCTTTTGTTTAATGTACATTATGGAAAGCCACTCTGGGTTCTTCCCTGTTGTCTCCCCAGCATCTGCCCCTCCCGTATCCCCACCTCTTGCCTTCTCCTCCCTCCCCTCTGTCTGGGAGACTCACCTGAGGGCAAGCATCACTGTTTTTGGCAAGTTTCCAATGGGCTAGATTGGCAGGAATGTCAGGGAATGGGGGAAGGGGGTGGGATGGTGGGGGAGGGGTGGGAAGGTGGGGGATGAGGGGAGGGCAAATGGAAGTGTGCTCTGACTATTCATTCCTTGCTCCTTCCTGTTCAGTTTTCACAAACCAGCTGAAGATCTGGGTAGAGTGGCTTTTGCCATGCAACCCTATGGTTAGGGGGGTATTTCCTGCTCCAGGAAGGGGGATGGTCATGAGCCCCATTCCTTGTTAGCAGCCTCTAGGGCTACCCCCTTCTTGCTGGCTTCCCCACTACCTACCAATAGTCAGGAATGCTTCTCAGAAGTGCTCTGTTTGTACCAAGTGTCACATTGGGTCCTAAGCACCGAGGTGAGAATAAATATCACATGCCATTCCCAGGAGTCTGCTGTTGCTGGGGACCCCACACTCTCCCCAGAGTGTCATTTTGTGGGGTCCCTGCAACCCCGAGGAGGGGATATCACCAGCCCTACTCTATAGATCAGTTCACAGAATCTCAGAGGGTTAAAGTGACTTTCTTGAGGTCACACAGCACAGCCAGCTGGTCCCTCCGCAAGGCAGCCCCTTCCCTATGCAGCCCCACTGCCTCTTACTGAGGGGTGATCTTTAGGAGATTTGGCAGCGGGGGTTGTAACTGGAGTTGGGTTCTGTGGTATTACAGGGGACGGAAGGTGTTGCTGTGAGTAAGCGAAGGCTATCTCAGAGCCTAGGATAGCCTTAGCACCCAGACATTTTCTCACTTAAGCCCCACAGCCTCTGGGGCTGGACGTCTCACTTAGAAAGGTCTGGTGCTGGGTACAAGGCCACAGTAGGGTAGCCTTGATCTGAGCCTCAGCCTGCGTGACTTTGATGTCCAGAAGATTGGGAAGACTTTCCTAGGGCTGGGGTGTTTCAGGGACATCCTAGAGTCCTGGGAAGTGACGGTATATATAGCGAAGGAGGAAGAGAGATAAGTGAGCACAGTCCAGTCAGAAGAGAGCAAAGACCCAGGAAATAGGCAAAGCAGCTCAAAGCCTGTAGGGTTGTCCATAGAGGGCCCTCAACTTGGCTCCTAACCTCCTTAGGGGTGGTGTCAGGCCCTGAGCATCTGGTGGGATTTGGGGAATCAGGGACGGAGGGAGTAATTTGCCTGGAAATGCCTCCAGCTGCAAGCCCCACCCCCCCACGCTGCTTGAGTGGGTGGTGCCCATCACTTTCTATGGAGTTGGGTTAGACTCCTGGATGTCCTGGCCCCTAGGTTTACCTTTCTGTGTCCTGTCTCCCAGGTTTACTGGAGCCAGCCTCCCAGCCCCTGTCATCAGCAGCAAGAACTGGCTGCGGCTGCACTTCACGTCAGACGGCAACCACCGGCAGCGTGGCTTCAGCGCCCAGTACCAAGGTAAGCATAGCCGGACCACAGAGGTGGTCAGAGAACAGAGGTGACCTTGGGGGCCTCCGCCCTGCACACTGGTACCCACATATGACTTTGGACATCATTGTCTTGGGTCTGTTACATTTGTGGACGCAGAGGTCTCCATGCCTGCATCTCTGCAGCTGCCCAGGTAGCCTTTAGCCACCAGAGCGGCACTGTAGACCTGGCTGTCACTCTCCAGGTCAGGGTCACCATCGTGAATAGTGCTAGAGTCAGACCCAGTGTGAGGAGCTTGGCAGGCGCCTCCATTGCTCCTCCCAATCCCACTGTGAAGTGGGTGCCAGCTGAGCACCCATTCCACTGCAAGGGAAGCCAGTTTCCCAGCCACCATCCCTACCACTCTTCCGAGCCAGAGCCCCGTGCTTGCTCAGCAGTTGTTAGCTCATCTCCCCTACAGTCTGGAGGCTCCCCACACCTCCAGTCTTCTTCCTTCTACTTAGTGCACAACTTTATTGCAAGCACAGGCAAGATCCCGTTAGGGAGCATCCCTGCTCTCTTCCCGCCTCCGATCTGGCCAACATCTCAGAGCAGGAGCTGCAGGCAAGCACATCTGTGCTCCAGGAGCAGCCTCAAGAAGAGGAGTGGGTTAACCCAGAAGTGAGGAGGCCACACCTTCTGCCTGAAGGAGGGCAAGGCAGCCAGTGGATGCACGGTAGGGGACCAGAGTAGCCTCAGAACCTTGCCTGCAGTATTCAAAACTGATAAATCCTCTGAGATGGAGAGTAAAAGCTGCAGTTGTGGGAACCGTATTTTCATATCTCGACTTAACGAGTGGCCTCATTTCCTTTGTCTACGCCAAAGGAAACCTTTGCAATATGTGTAAAATAAACCAGAAGACCACTAGGGCCTGAAGACACCACAGAGCCTGGCATTTTTGGAGACAGGCCTTACTACAATGGAGGCCCAGTCCCTGAGCCAGAGAGGCAACGCCGCGATAGGAGAAGGCTCAGTGACAGGCCTGAACACTAAGATCGTGGCACCAGGCAGATTCTAGGTCATCTGATTACATCCCCACTGTGTGCTCGATACATAGCTACTGTGTGCAGGCAGTCTCTAGCCACCCCACCCCTGTTCACTACATACCTACTGTGTGGCTGTTGGATACCTGTTGTGTGCTAGGCTGCTTCTCCCAAAGCACAGTGACCTGACAGCTCCTATTCCTTTTAGTATGGGCTCAGACAAGTTGTGTCACCGCCCAAGAACACACAGCCCCTACCTATGCAGTGAAACTGGAATTCACCCACAAGCCAGTATGAGTTTATCCATAAAATTACAGGCTTTGTCCTGAGCTGTCCTCCTGTGCCTGTACATTCAGTGGCTTTGAAACTTTTGTTTGTGATTCTTACCCCACCATAAAGGTGTGTGTATATGTATGCATGCATACATACACACATATACGTATTCATACATATATATATGTCCATGTCCATGTATATATGTATGAATACGTATATGTGTGTATGTATGCATTTTTCTAATCATGGCCTACAGTGCACACACATCTATAGAACAAACTGTCACCCAGGGTGTTTGGCCTGGGTGTGAGGCACCCTGAGGCTCTCTCTTCCATTTTGTAATGCTAACTGAACCCACTAACTTGATTTCTCTTGTCTGAAGCAGGATGGGCCCACAAGCTGAGAAGCTCGGCTTCAGGCTTGTCCTTCCTGAAGCTTTGCCCTCCAGTCTGTGCCCCTGACTTTCCCACTCAGGACTTTTGTGCTGTCAAGTCTCAGGACTGCCAAGGTGTCACTGATCCAACCTAAGCACGTTTGCATGTGTATAGGCAGTTCCATTTCTACAAGCACACAGGGCATGACCCAGCACTGGTGTGCTGTAGGTCCCAGGTCTCATGTGTTGCATTCCAGCCCAGGGAGACTCAGTACAGATATGGACTGCTTAGTGACTGTGTTAATCCAAGATTGTCCCCCAGAGCCTACTTTTTCTAGTGGTGATGGTGATAGTGATGGTGGTGATGGTGGCGATAATGAAATGATGAGGAGGAGGATGAGGAAGATAGAGGTGGTGGTGGGGAGGCTGGGAGATGACTCAGTAGGCAAAGTACTTGCTATACAAGTGTGAGAATTGGAGTACAGATCCCCAGGATTCACATATTGCCAAGTGGGTGTGGCAGCCTACCTATATTCCCAGTGCTCAAGAGGTACGAACAGCAGGTTCCCTGAGCAAGCAGGCTGGTTGGCCAAACTGGTAAGCCCTGGGTACAAGTGATAGACTCTACCTAAGTAAAATAAATAAATAAATAAAATAAAGTGGAGCATGATTGAGGAGGATATTTGTCATGAATGTCTGTCCTCCACACTCATGCACACATGTGTGCCCATACACACACACATACACACACCCACCATACATACGTACAAACAACAATGATTACAACGATGATAATAAGAGAGTTCAGTCATGTTCATGGCCAGGCACAGTAACAGCTAGTATGATGGTGCCCAGAGGTCTGAGTCCTAGCCGGATGCACCTCTAACTGGCCACCAGGGCAAGGGGTGAATTTGCTGCACTTTACAATGTTCTCCACATGGCATCAGTCCATGCTGGCAGAGAAGGGTGAGTGTGAGGCTCTGCCCCACTCCTGAGAGAACAGTTTTAAAAAGAGGCTCAGATAGGAACCTTCCCTACAGCGTGGCGAGAGCTGCACTTGGCCCTCACTAAGAACTCTCAGATTCAGTATAGTGGAAGAATTCTTACTGCTGGAGAAACTTAGGAATAGAGCAGAAAACAAAAGCAAAACAAAACCCCAGCACAATGGTAAAAAAAAAATCTCAGAACCACACAGGGCATGTAACCCCAGCTTTCAGTGGGGCAGAGACAGGAGGATCTCTGGGGCTTGCAGGTGTAGTGAGAGACTCTGACTCAAAGCAATAAGGCAGAGAAAACTAGAGCAGGACACCTGACAGACTCCCTCCTCTGGCCACTGCACAGGTGTGTGTGTGTGTGTGTGCGCGCGCACACACACACACACACACACACACACCAACACTTGCACATATGCACATAAACATGAACCACATTCATACTCACACCAACCTATGCACATAAACGTGATTCATATTCATACACACACACACACACACACACACACACACACACACACACACACGCAATATTTCATGACACATGAAAGCCAGATTTTGTCCTCCATGAAAGAGCATACCAGAAGCACATCTGCATTCATTCTTTCACACCTGAGTCTCTGGCTGCTCTAGAGCTCTTGAGGCAGAGGAGAGCATTCACAACCAAGGAGGGTGGCCTTTAAACCTAGTCTGTAGGCAGGAACTCCTTATGGAAAAGGCTTGCTCATCCGAGGCAAGATGCCAGCAGGGGCATAGTGCATGAGAGGCAGTTATCTTGGGGCTGCGGGGTTAAGGTGGAGTGAGATGTGAGAAGCTACTTCCTCCATTTGAACCCCACTTCCCAAAGGTCCCACAGCCTCCCAAAATAGTTCTACCAGCCAGAAACCAAGTGTCCAAACACATGCCCCTGCCCCTGCCCCTGCCCCCGCCCCCGCCGTTGGGGACATTTCACAATCAAACCATAACCACACTCAACTTCCTTCACACACGTGATCACCAGCCACCAGTTACTGTCATCTTCTGGAAACACGATTGCAGTCCACCCCATAAGGACTACAGGAAGTGACAGGGGGCCCTGTCACGTGGCAGGTGCTCAAGAAAGGGAGCCCTCCACCTCACATCCCACCCAACCTCTGTCTAGAGGAAATGTATGCCATGGGAGAGGCACGGTTAGGGCAGCTCCCTTCTCCTTGTATGCGTGCCTCTTGCCTCCAGCTCTCACCCACTGATTATTGTCTAGTGCCACATGCCAGCCTGGTTCCACCTCTCCTTCTACTGCCTGTCTTTCCATGTGAACCCTGGTGGCCCAGGGACAGACCAATGGCCCCTTCTGCCTTCTGGTCTCAGTCATCAACAGAGTGACTGTGTCCCCTTGAAGGCACATTGCATGGCAGCCCGGAAGCCTGAGGTTGTGAGCAGCTGGTGTTGGTTATATTTTTGGTTGCTGTAACAAATCACCTGACAGAAAGAAGCAAGTTAGGAAAGAACGGGCTTATTCTAGCTCACAGGTGGAGGGAGCAATCCATCATAGCAGGGCAACCGTGGCTGCACACCAGCAGTCGGGAAGCAGAGACAGAATGGCAAAGCCAGATGCTTAGCTTGCTTTCTCCTATTTGCTCAGTGCTAAACTCCAGCCCAAGGGATGGCATCACCTAAATGTAGAAGGAGCGAGGCTCTGGCCCCTTCCAGTTAGAAGAGGTCAGATAGAGAATGGATGGAAGATGTTCCAAGTGGAGACAACAGCCCAGCACAGGCAACTGAAATGAGGAACTGAGTGAGAGCAGCTGAATTCTCTCAAGTTGTATGTGAAGCCTGCCACCCTGCCCGTCAATAACTGCAAAGACACTGTTCTAGGAACTACTGTGCTGGGAGATGCCTCAGTCAATAGAATGCCTGCCACTCACGCTTGAGGACCTGAGGTGGGCTCCCCAGTACCCCCATGTGGAAGGCTGGTGCAGTAACACACATCTGTAACCCCAGCACTGGGGAGAAAAGGAGGGAGTGAAAACAAGAACTCATTGGCCACCCAAGATTCAGTGAGAGAGCCTGCCTCAAAAAATAAGGTGAAGGAAAAGCACCCAGAACCAGCATCTGGGTTCGGTATAATGTGTGCATACACGCACGCGCGCGCGCGCACACACACACACACACACACACACACACACACACACACACACACACACACACACACACACACACACACACACACGTCCCCTTCCCTTCAGAATTTCCAGTAGCCACACATTGCTTGTTCAGTGGCTAACCAAGAGGTCACAGCAACACAGCATCCAGTAGCACACTCAAAACCTCAGCTGGCCACAGTGAGGCTCTCTGCCAGATTTGAAACACCCCACCCCCCAACCCCAAGCATCGTGCGCAGCCAGCTCTGAAAGCTTTGCATAATTTTCTCAATTATCAGTGATCCTCCAACAGTTGATGTCTTAGTGATGGTTTGTGCCAGAGCTTGAGCTACTCTCTGCGTTATTTCTACGAAGCTGTTTTTCATCGTTCACTGGCGCGGTGACTCCAAGGATGCAGGGCACCCTGATGGAAGCTGTTCCCATCAGTAGATTTGGCAGCCCTCAGTCTACCTGCGTCTGTTTCTTTCTGTCCCCTTCCATGTCACATCAGGCTTCGGCATGGCTACCGTACTGACATTTTGCCAAATGCCTCCTTAGTTTTCCTCTGTAGAAAAATATGAGTAGCAGAATTCTCACTGCTCAACATTCCTGTATCTGGTTCACAGTTTGAGTTGTCACCTTTGCTGTCCAGAAACACGCCACCATCTCCCGTCCCAATATCCTCTCCCAGTTTTCCTAAGTCCTTCATGAATCAAAGCCACCCCCTCTTTTTTTTTTTTTTAAATGACACAACGTCACAATAGCTTTGACAATTATTTCTGTGTCACCAAAACCTACCTGTCATGGCCAGCCTTTTGGCATGTAATCAAGTTACAGAAACGACAGCAAAACAAACAAACAAGAAACCCGCATACCGTTTTAAGTAAGCTTATGCTTTTTTTCTTGGCCCACATTCACAGCTGTCCTGGGCCTTGTGTGGCCTGTGGGCCAGGGAACAACACATGTCTGACCTTAGAGCATTGATTGCTGGACCTTCAGGCTAAGTTATATCCAAGAAATCTCGGGCAGTCTGACCACAGCCTTGCGGTGGTCATTGTCCATTTCAGGAGATGGGGCCCTGGAAACCTAAGCATCCCCAGGCTCACATCACAGAATTTGGATGTGCTGTGTGAGCTGTGAGAGGTGGAGTCTGGTCATCTTCTGTGCCTTTGTTTTTCTAGCTTATCATTCAATATTTTTCTGTTTTTTGCTATGCTGACACCCTGCCAGCCTCTGAGGTCGACATCAGTGGTAGTTTGCAGACACTGTGGTAACTTGATCCCTCCCTTTGGAGAATGTCACAGATTTCGGGTGAACCTTAAGTTCTTTAAATATGACGTTGACATGTACCATGACCCCTGTCCCAGTTTCTCCCAGCTGAACACCTCTGGCCTCACCCTTCCATTCAGCTGTGCATGCCGGCGCAGTAGCTAGTCACCGCAGTCTGTCCAGCCCCTTCTCCATCAAGTCTGGAACCCCATAGTTGGTATTCTTTCTGTGAGTCGGTTGGCCTGGAGGCAGCGCCAGCTGCACTCAGGAATCATCACTCTTCCCTTTGTAGTGACTGCAGCATGGTCCGCACCCTGTGGCCTGAGGCCTCAGGCATCTGCCCTGCACGTCCATCTGCACTGGAGAGCTCGAGTTCTGGACACCAGCCTTGTCTAGCAAAGATGTGAAGCATTGAAGCAGATTCACAGAACTGCTAGCCTAGCAGCAAGGCTCATCCGCAGCAGCACCAGCAGCAGCAGCAGCAGCAGCAGCAGCAGCAGCGGGAAGGGAGGGCAAGCTGTAGGATGCACACACACCCTTCCCGTGTCCCACAAAGAGATCAGAATTCAGTTCTCAGCTACCCTATGCAGCTTTCAGAAGATGGGCAGGACAAGATCTAAACAAGAGAGGGTGAGGTTAGACAGGAGCAGCTGAGACCCTTGCAGGAAGGGTTGGGAAACTTTCTGAGAGTGAGCAAACAATTTGGGGAGGAGTGGTCGCAAGGGGTTTGGGGTTGACTTACTCAACAGGACAGTCAGCTGCAACTCAGGGACGCAAAGTCTGAATCTACAGGCATAGGATTTGTCTCCGTCTGTACTGCCAGGGCCTTGGGGGGAGAGGCCAGGCTTCCCTCTTTGCCCTAAGGTGGCCTTGTCTCCTGTTAGTTTATCCTGATAACCTGTGCTTCAGACTGGAGAGCTCTCCATTTCGCTCAATTCCTCCTGCTCACTGCATGCCATGAGTCTCACCAACCTTTGCAACAGCAGGGGCGGGGGGGGGGGGTGCCTTGTAACTAACCAGGATGTAAAGAATGGGAGGAGCGATGTGGCAGCCTTCTGCAGCCATTCTCATTCGGAGGAGATGGGTATTCCTACCACGACTTCCATCCACCAGTTAGAGCTGGCACGCTTCCCTTGGGAGCCCCACTCTTCACTTACAGTAGAATGCACATATCCACGTGTGACTTGTCTTCTCTGCGTGAATATCTGCAGACACAGGTTCGCATGTATGCTTGTGAGGGTCCTGGTTGCAAACGTGAATGACCATATGTGTGTGGATGCCACTTATACGCGTGTGTGCAGCAAGGGGTGTGCATTTGAGTGTCCTGAGAAGCACCCGGCCAGCAGCAGGCTGTACCTTTTCTTCACTTCATTGGTAATTATAGAACCTTATTTCTTTTTCCTTCTTGTCATATGTTTCTGTATGAAGTGTTTGTATGCCTCCTTGGATGTATGTGCCTCTGTATGCACACACACTTGTGGGTGTGTGCTTGTGGAGGCTCTTCACCGAGACAAGGTCTCACAACCAAACCTAAAATTCACTAATGTGTATGGTCTGGCTAGCCAGCTTGCTCTGAGGAGCCCGTGTCTCTGTTTTCTAGAGCTAGAATTAAGGCAAGGCAACATATCCTCCCGGAATTTATGTGGGTTCTCTTGCTCATGCAGTAAGCTGTCTAACCACTGAGCCATCTCCCCACCCCCTAAGTAAAGCTCTCCTTCTATCACCTAGTGCCTCGGTGTACCCCCCAGTGGCACAGTGCTTGCAGACACACCCACTACTGAGTGAAGGTATAGGCGATATGAATAAATGTACCCTAGAAATTCTCAAGGTTCTTACTGACTTACCCAACTATTCATGTGACCCCCCTTTTTTCCTTTTTTTTTTTTTTTTTTACTATTCCCTTATTATATCCAGATTGCAGTTTCCCCTCTCCCCTCCCCCTAGTCTCTTCCCCAACCTCTCCTCTCCCCCAGATCCACCCCTCCTCTGCCTCCCCTCAGAGAAGAGCAGGCCTCCCGGGGACATGAACCAAACAGGGCATAACAATAAGACCAGGCACATACCATCCCATCAAGGCTGGACAAGGCAACCCAGTAGGAGGAGAAGGGTCCCCCCAAAGAGGCAAAAGAGTCAGAGACAGCCCCTGCTCCCACTGGTAGGATTCCCACAAGAACACCAAGCTGCTCTGCCATATCATATATGCATACGACCCACCCACCCCCCCTTTTCTGACTGGGCCTGTAGTTGTACTCTCAGAGACTCTATGGCACCTTCCCCTTGGCACCCTGGTCCACTTGGATCCGCTGAGTTAGTTTTTCAGTGAGCTTATTTGGTGGTTGATTTCCCCTGGTGTGCCGTGTTCCACCCACCTGGGGAGGCTCTTGTACTGTATGCCAACCTAAGGTGTGACTGTGTCCCTGGGATCCTCTCAGCTGAGGCTCTTTGATGCTAATGTCCCTGGTGATATATAGATCTTGCCTAGATCCACATTCCTGACTGTCTTAGACAAATACCCAAGAGGAACAACTTAAAAAGAAGAAAGATTTATTTTGGTTCAAAGGCAGCTGACTCCATCATTTTGAGACTGAGGCATGGTGGTGGGAGTGTGTGGTGGAGAAACAGCCAGTAAGAAGAAAAAACCAGGAATGGGCCAAGACTAAGCTGTACCCTTCAAAGGCATGACACCCCCCCTTGGCCCCCCCCCCCGCAACGACCCCCTTCCTCTAGTTAAGCCCCGCCTCTCACAGTTCTGATCTCCCAATAGTCTGTTCAGATCTGAAATCCATCAGTGGCTAACATCATTGCCTAGGTCAGAGCCCTCAAGTCTAGCCATGTGCTGCTCCTCATCTCTTAGGCATCTCTCAGTCCAACTACTTGAAAATTAATATTAAGCATCATAAGTCCACCCCCATTAACCTGACACCCAAAGGCAGCTCTTTAAACCACCCTTAATCTTTAAATAAAAACAATGACAGTTCCTAATTCCATGCAATGCCATACGACTGCCCTGCATTCAACCAAGAAAGAGCCGTGAGCCCTTAAGACCTGGACAGACTGTCGAGAAGTTCAATGTAACATGGATGTCCCGCACCCAGTTCTCACTAGACGTCCTATCTACATGATTATCTCTGACCTCCAATCAGAGCTTCCCACCAGTCTCAGCTCACAGCATCATAGGCTTCCCAGCCTGTCCCTCCAGATCCTTCTAAATTCCTCCCCAAACCCCGTTCTGTGGGCTTCGGACCCCATGCAGTAATTTCACTTCTCCAGAGCCATTCCTCCATTAGATGTTTGTTGCTGTGGTTAAAAAAAAAAAACAAAACAAGTTCCAGGGATAAAAGATTTAGTTTTGCTCTGCATTCCAAGGTTTTAGCCAATGCTCAACTGGCTCCATTTGCTGAGCCTAAAGTGAGGCTACCACTGTGGAGGTGTGGTGGAGCAAAGCCACCCACCCGTTTTACAGTGCTCAGGAAGCAGAGAGAGACACACAGGAAGGGGTTTGGGCAAGATACAGATGCCAAGGAGGTGCTCCATGGCCTACCTCCTCCAGGCCGACCCCACACTTACCAATGCCTTCAGCTAGCACCCTGGGCTTTGTAAGCCTTCCCTTCCCACAGACACTTCATGTTCAGACCATAACACTGACCCATACATCAGCTTCCACATGATGTGGGCCAGCTGTAGACGATAGCTCCCCAGAGCCTGGGCCAGCCGCGCCTGCATGGGCATCTTATAAGATTGTGTGGCTGGAATGAGGAACCTCTGCTCAAAGAGCTGTGATGCCTGTACTTCCCAGGCTAACTTCATGAGGGCACACATTCTGCCCATAGATTCTGATGCATGTCCCGTGACCTTCTGATGCTCAAAGGTATCACAGAGGGTGCAAACCTGGAGAGTAAAAAGCAGCAAAGGTAATACATATGTTAACTTTTTAGGTTCCTTCTCACTTAGCACCGGTCACTTTGGTAAGTTTGTCCCCTAGTAACAGTGGGAGGATATGAAAGGAAAAGGGAAGGAAGGGCGCTCTAGCTCCGCCTAGGGGATGACGTCATTCGCTGGGGACAGCTGCACACAGCTGCCAAGCCCCAAGCCTGAGGGTTGGGCAGTTCTTCTGGGGAGAGGAGAGGAGAGGAGAGGAGAGGAGAGGAGATCCATCCTGTCTTAGTTAGGGTTCCTATTGCCGTGATAAAACACCGTGACCAAAAGCGACCTGGGGAGGAGACGGTTTACTTCAGTTAACAGTTCCACATCACCATCCATCACTGAAGGAAATTGGGGCGGGAGCTCAAGGCGGGACCGTGGAGGCGGGAGAAGCTGAAGCCATGCAGGAGTGCTGCTTCCTGGCTTGCTCATCGTGCCTTCTTACACATCTCAGGAGAAGCTTCTCCCCCTCACCACACCCCACCCCAGGGGGCAGCAGCAATCCACAGTGGGCTGGGCCCTCTCTCTCTCTCCAATCATTGATCAAGAAAATGTCTTCCCATAGGCCAATCTGGTAGGGATATTTTCTCCGTTGAGGTTCCCTCTTCCCAAGTAACCCTAACTTGTCAAGTTGACATGAAACTAGCCAGTACAGACCCCAAAGTCAGGAGTCTTTCTGGAGTCTCTAGAAGGTGGGGGGGTGGGGGGTGGGAGACACAAGGGAATGGGGATGCAGGGAGATGGGAGGCTTTTCTGCAGTGCAGTTTTGAGAAAGAGTGGCTTCCCTTAGCAGCCCCTCTCTTCCTGGCTACATCACTCACACGCGCGCGCGTACACACACACACACACACACACACACACACAAACACACACACACACTACCACCACCACTCCATTAATAGCACCCCCTCTCTTCCTGGTCACAACACACACACACACACACACACACACACACACACACACACACACTACCCCCACTCCCACCCTCACCTCATCAATAGCAATCCCTCTCTTCCTGGCCACATCTCGCTCTCTCTCGCTCTCGCTCTCTCTCTCTCTCTCTTACTTACACACACACACACACAAACACACACTACCACCATCACCCCCCATTAAGAGCACCCCCTCTCTTCCTGGCCACAACACATACACACACACACACACACACATACACACACACACACACACACACACACACACACACACACGCTCCCCTTGTTGCCCTGTGGCCTTAAGGGCAGGAACTTCAGCTTTCCTCATAATACTCAGACAGCTCCGTTTCTCCCAGGGATGGTTGAATCCCAGCCATACCGTATTAGCTGGGCTTGAATAATGCATGTTTCCCTGCTAATGCCCTCTGTTTGATAATGCGCCCATGTTAGTGTTCATTGGAAATTTTCCTGCTGGATACACACAGAGAGCAATGAACATTTATAAAGAGGGTTCCAGAGTGCAGAGGGAGAATGGGGCTCCGTTGGTAGTGACTGAATTCCATCATGCATTCCACGTAGACAGCCACTTGTCAGGGGAATAAATTCATTGGTTGGCTTTTTTTTTTTTTTTTTTTTAGCCATAAGTGGGAGCACTGGGAGACTCTTGTGCACACCTGACACTGTGGACTTTGGTTTGGGAACTGGTGTGTTTCCTCCTGTCCTAAGTGAGCATCTGAGCCTTCAGCATCTGAACTGGGACTGGGGACAGTGGACAGTACCAGTGCCCTTGGAATCAATCAAGGGGTCAGTCACAGAATGTTTGGGTCTCATCTCTGTGCTCTAACTCCAGTCACCTGACCTTCTTTGATCCCCGGTTTTATTTTCCTGTCGAGCAAACATAATAGCTACCAGGCAAGGAGGTTGGAAGTTTAGAGACCCAGCGACTGATCCCTGGGACCCTAGGTACTCTATTAGGCACTGAAAATACAGCAACCAGCAAGAGGGCTCTCCTTGGTCAAGCTTACACTGTGTATGAAATGATAAGCGAGCCAGGTGTGGTGACACACACCTTTGGTCCCAGCACTGGGAAGGCAGAAGGCAGGTCTCTGCGAATTTGAGGCCAGGCTGCTCTACGCGTAATGAGTTCTAGGCCAGCTAGGGTTACAGAGTAAGAGCATGCCTTCACATTTTAATTAATTAAATTAATTGAGGAAATTTTAAAAGTCTACAAATGATATTGTATGCTAGAACACTCAAAAGATGGACTCAGGAGGGGCAGGAGAACTGGGGCTGGAGGTGCCCTTTAATGGGGTCCTGGGTGAAGGCTCACTAAGGAAAAAAGTTTTGCCCAACTGTCTCCAGGGAAAAGGGGAGCAAGTTACAGACACATGAGGGGAAGTATTCTAGAGAAACTATCAGCTAAAGTACTCAGTATTCCCGGCATACTGCAGAAACCTTGGAGAGGTCTGTGTGGCTGGAGAAATGCTGTGGAGGTCAAAAAGAAAGACGATGAGGCCACAGGGAGAGCAGGTTGACCCTTGTGCTCCAGGAAGGCATGTTGCCCCCAATGTGCTCTAAGCAGAGATGGAGGCAGCATGGTCTGCCTTACACTTAACCAGGAGTCCTCTGACCCTTGACCTACTCGGAGACAAAGGAGGAAGGCAGGAGGTCATGGCAACCAGGGGAGAAGTACTGGCGGCAACTTGTGACAGATATGGAGGTGACAGATATGGAGCTTGTCAGAAGTGGCTCCTGGGGTATACACTGGGGAGGATTTACTGAGAGATCCTGTGTGGTTGGAGAGTGAGGAGCCATGGAGGCCTGTGAAGAACCTGGTAAAGCAGCAGGGAAGGGGGGGAGGGAGAGGGGGAAGGGGAGGGGGTTGGCATACAGCAAGTGCCTGGGCACAGCTGTTGGCTGAGTCAGCAGCCAGAGGCCAATTGATGTGGCAATAGGGACCTAAGATTTTAGAACCAGAGGTGCAATGAGTTCTGGTAGCCCTGGGTGAATGCCCTGGGGACAGGGGAAGCCAGACCAGAAGAGATAGATGGGCAAAGAATGAGCTGTTGTGTCTGGGAACCCTGCATTCTACGTGCTCCTCAGCATAGGCCCGAAAGAGCTGTCAAATGGGCAGAGTCAAGACTTTTTATGTAATCCATCAGGCAGCCACCCAAGTTCCATCCCCGTAAGTCAGCTGGCATGGGCTGGGTCTAGCTGGACCCTGTTGTCTCAACTCCACAGCTACATCTCCCTGTGATGGTGAGGATGCAGCAAGCGGGCCTAATCCAGCAGGTGCTTTTCAAGGCTTTGGACCCAAGGTCTCCAAATTTCCAGTGGCCAAACCCAAGGTCAAGGGGGTGGTAGAAAAATATACCTCGCCTCTGCAATGGCGACAAAAATCACACCACGGGGCAAAGATGTAGAGCCCAGTGGTAGGCCACTTGCCTGAGATGCCTGAGTTCTGGATTTAATTCCCAGTACCACAAAGATTCATCTCACAAATAGTCCGATATGGGAAATAGTAACAACTCGAACTTGACCCAGTTCATGATTCCCTGTCAGGGCTGGCTCAGAAATTGTGTAGGAAAAAAATCCATGGAGTAGCAGACATGCAGAGGGTGGACTGTGCATTTGTCAGCTTTTCGTTGCTATAACAAATACCTAAGGCTAATCAAGTTAAAAAGAAGAAAGGGTTATTTGGGCTCATGATTCCAAGAGCTATCAGTCTATGGGTTGGGCCTGTGGCACCACAATCCATGGTGGAGGGAGCACCTGGTGGAGGAGCCCCCAACTTCATGGGCAGAAGGGAAACAAAGGGAGAAACGGGACTAGTCTGGGGTCCAAAGAACCTTTTAAAGGACCCATGTTTGATGACCTACCTTCCTTTGCGTAAGTCCCACCTAGAGAAGCTTCTACCACCTACCAGGCTGGCAATTGAACCCTTAGTACCTAGTTTGGGGGAGAACATTCCAGATCTAAACTTAGCAGGCTGCAGATGCTCACAAAAGATCCCCCAACACACCCCCAGGAGAAGACTGAAGATAGTTTATATCCCAGAGCCTCAGCAGTAGGGAACTTTCATTCCCAGGAAAAGCCTGGGCAAGTCCAGAGCCCATCAGACACCACAGAGTGGTGGAGCCCCTTCCGTGCCTCCCCCAAAGGTCTGTTCCTTCATGGCAGAGACCCTGCCACCCCTTGCTATGTTACTACACAGGAAGCAGTTCCCCCAGTCACCCCCCCCCCATGGAATGTCCCAAGCCAAGAGACAAAATAGATCTAACTTGCAGGTGTGTCTAACCCATGGCTCCTGGACCACATGCAGCCCAGCATAGCTGTGAATACACCCCCAAAACGTACTTAAAATAAGATATTTGGGCGGGGTGGGGGGGAGGGCAATGTATCTGTTGTTGCTGCTGGATCCCATGGTTCTCAAGCTTGAACTGGGTAGATGACGTTGTATGTCACAACTGTCAAAAGAACAGGCATCCCTCATTCTACAGGAAGCTTGTCCAGGTCACAGATTATCCCTCCAACCATCTTTCCTTCTCTGTCCTCCCTAGTCAAGAAGCAGATTGAACTGAAGTCCCGAGGCGTGAAGCTGATGCCCAGTAAAGACAACAACCAGAAGACGTCTGTATGTAAGTGTTGGCTGGCCCGCCCTGCCCGCCGCGCCCGCCCCGCCCGCCCCGCGTGCCAGAGCACAGGGCTCACGCTTGGGTCTGAACCTCTGGTGGTATAGTGACCGGCTGTAACCACAGGGAAGGCAGCCTCTGATAGATGACTTCCCTGGTCCCTCCCTCCCTCCCTCCTGTGCATGGACTCGGTGAGCCTGCAGCCAATGAGCGGGCTGCCTTCTGCCTTCTCCTTCCATCTTCCCCTTCCTCTTCCCTCCTCACCTCCCATTCGATCTGCAGTCCAGGGAGTCATTACTGCACATTTCTCTCTTTATTTTTTCCTTTTGAATCACTTCCACCCTGCTGAGACAGTCCTCTCTCTGGTGCCTTTTCCGGCTGGGCTATGGAGAGGGGTGGCTCCCACGGTCCGTCAGACGGTGAAGAGGAGAAAGGGATGTGTCTTATAAACCCCTCCAAGGGTGCTGGACCTGGCTGGGCAGAGCAGAGTTGGGGAATTGGGTCTTGGCTCTAGGGGTGGGGTAGGGGTGGGGTAGGGGTGGGAATCCTGGCAGCACCCTTCTTGGGCAAATTGCGTCTTTGGGAACGTGTTTCTGCTATCAGTGTGTGGAAGATGAAAAGAGGCCTGGTAATGAAGAATGGTCTAGAACGTCATGTCTAGAGAGACACGTGTGCTCTCTGGCCTCTGCTGAAGGGACTTAGGGTGTAAGCCTTGGGGTGGCAAGCAGACACTCCATCTCCTTTCTGCAACCAACTACAGGGAAGCTACTCTGGTCCCTAGGAAACTGATTCTGAGTTTCCAGCCTGTCACTCCCTTAGCTGCCCTCCCCCTCCCTCCTCACGCTCCTCCCTCCCTCCTGTCCCTCCTCTGACCTGCCCTCTGCTTCTCTCTTCTCCTTGCTTCTCCTCCTGCTCCCTCCTGTCTCACCTCCCTACATTCATTATTTTTCTCTTCAATTGCCAGAAGTATACTTGGTAAGAGAGATGGAGGAAATCTACCAGGTTTCCCAAGGTCTGATCTGGTGTCTGTGGCCAGAAGATGGCTGGGGACAGAGGCAGTAGGGGCCTGACAAGAATGGACCAGTATGTGGGGACTGCTCTAGTCTCAAGTTCTGTCCAGTCAGAAGGTACTGGTGGCTGTTAAACAGAGCGGATTCTATGGTGGTCGCTGCTCCAGGAGGTCTGATGACGGAAGGAAGTGAGGGGACTCTGCTTTTGTGCTTGGTTAAGGACATCAGGGGCAGAGATGGGGCTCTAGGAGAGCTCTGGTCCAGCCCTAGACCCTGCACAGTATGGTCCACTTAGGCCTTGGGCCAAAATGTTCTTTCTGTAGCCATGGAGACCAAATGAACCAAGGCAACTGTGGCTTTGCTTTATACTTTGCCATAGTAAGCTTAAAGAAGTGTCCAGTGTTTGGGGGTTAGGAGGCTGGGGGGAAGAGCCTCCCATGGTTATTCCATGTTACCCTAGAAACTAATGGTTTAGTTTTAACATATATAAAATGTATAAAATGATGGTACAGATCCCTAGCTTGCCTTCTTTTAGGGATGCTATAGACTTGAGGTAGGCCTTAGGCCTTCCATTACTGTGGGAGGCCCACCAAGTCGCTGAAAAATACATGTGGTGTGGGGGTGCATTTATCTGAGAGAGTCCATGGGTTGGTTTGGTTTTTTTGTTTTTGTTTTTGTTTTTGCTTTGTTTTTGTTGTTGTTTTTTTATCACCTACACTTTCCCCCAGGTGTCCACAGTAGCCCCAGAAAAAGAAAGAAACTAGTCTAAGAAAGTAATACAAACAATCTTTATACAGATATAATCTTTACACATGTAAATGATATTTCTTCTAACGAGATTGTAAGACTTCCTTTAAAAATGTGTGAGTTTGACTCAAGTTCCTCTGAGGCAGCTGCCAGTATCTGCACAGGCTCACCATTTATATTCTGCTCAGGCCCCTGTGGACAGCAGTCTTGAACTCAGGGAAGGAGTGGACCCTAATGATTAGTCCCGACAGTCTGTGGGAACCAGCCCCCTGGCCATGGCTCCCAGCTGTGCACCTCTCAGTATCTCCCTTCCTTTGGGATAGAAGTCATTGCCACAGATTTTCCTCGTTGTGGGGCCATCCCGGGTTGGATCAGGGTTGCCCTGCATTCTTGACCCCCCCAATGGCCAATAGCAAATCGAATCCCCATTTCTGGTTTAGACTGGCGGTGGGGATAGGAAGTTCCCACTGAAGGTAGTGGGAATGTTTTCCGCTTCTGAAATTCCTGTAGTGATCTGACATAAGTTTGCTTATTTCCTGGAGAGCAGCCTGGTAGGTCTTCAAAAGACTACCACCACTCACTGCTCAGGAAAAGGGTGCTGGCTGGGTGTCCGTGGGCTTGTAACCTTCTGAATAGTACCTTAGGGGCTGGCTGACATCAGGGAGGCAGGGCGCTGGGCTTTGTCATCTGTAGCTCTGGTCCAGCCTTACCTACATCCTAGATGGCTGTCAGTACTGAATTAGGGGGCAAAGGAAGTGGTGGGAACGGTTGAGAATTCTCAAGGGTGCTGCTAAGGGGTGGCTGTTTCCATTGGTAGGGACCTTGGGATGGATGTGGTCCATGGAAGAGCTGAATGGGCAGGACTTGAGGAAGATGGCCTCTTAGCTTAGCATCTGCTGCGAGGATGGTCCAAGAGACAAAAGATGAAGTCATTAGGGACAGGGGACCATCATCCCGTCCTAGTTACTGCCTTTACTCCCCAAACTCCCATTGACCTAGAGCCCCAGTTGCCTCCTTCTTTCCCATCCTTGCAAAACACCGTGGTCCCTTCCCCCCCACCCCCACCCCCCAAACTCACTCTTGCTTCAGAGACGTCAGTCTTGCTGCCCCAGCCTGCAGGTTTCGCGGTTGGTGGGAGTCATAGTTCTGTTAAGGTGAGGATGTAAAAACTCTGGAAGTCCATGGATCTGATAAGGAAGGGAACAGGGTACAGACTAATGTCCAGAGAGATGGCATGCCTCACCCAAGAGGTCTTGCTGGCATCACCACACAGACAAGAGTTCTGCCTGTGTCTGGCCTGAGGCTGAAGCCTAAGTGGCCGGATGCCTTTGTCAGCCATCCCCTGAACTACGTGGAGATAGGAGCAGGGCCTGCTCTAGGCCGCTACTTGTGGTAATGAGCTCAAACCTCAGCAGGACCTTCCCTTCCATCAGCTACCAGTGTCCTCACGGCCCCAAGCTCAGGAGGCCCTTGCTCTCGCTCTTCCTGCCTTATTGATCTCCGTTCTCTGATGTCCTCTTTTCTTCATCCATTCTCCAAGACACGTGTCTCACGGACTCCTGTTGTCCTTGACCCAAGTGAGCATAGACCTTCCTTCAATAAGGAGGAGCCTTATTGGGGTGTGTGTGTGTGTGTGTGTGTGTGTGTGTTGCGGGGGGGGTCTTGGATTTGTTTTGTTTGTTTGTTTGTTTGTTTGTTTGTCACAATGTAGCACTGGCTGACCTTGAACTTGTGTAGCACAGGCCAGTCTTGAACTCACGGAGTTACAGCTTCCTCGACTGCTCAAGTGCTGGGATTAAAGGTGTGTGCCGTGTGTGCCGCACACCCAGCTATACAGGCCTCTCCAACAGCCCCCTACTCCTGTGTACTCAGGATAAGGCTCACACCCCTGAAAGGTCGCATATCCGAAGCCTCACATTTCACCTTGTCATGTTCCTCCTCCCTGTACTCTAGCTGCACCTGACACCCCAGTTCTGTTTCTCTCTCTCTCTCTCTCCACCTCACTCTTCTGTGCCTGCCTTCTGCCTTTGTCACTGTCCCCGTGTGTCTAAATCTTGTCCCTTTATAAGATGCATGTTAAGTGCCTATTCCTCTGGGAAATTTTCCACACTTCTCCTAGTAATTCACGCCTGGTCCCCAATCTGAGCATCCCTTCATCACCTCCCACTTCTGGCCCTGAAATTTCTTCAATGCTTGACGGCTTCTCTCACTGGGAAACTCCTTGAAGACAATGGTCATTCCTGACCGCCCTTGGCATTGGCATCTCCCTTTTGTAGGAAAAAAAAAAAAAAAAGCCTTGTACAAGGGTGGGGGAGGGGGACTCGACGAATGTATTGCCCACTGTGGTGACTGAGTGAGCAGTGTGTAAGTGGGTGATAGAGTATCTCTCTCACATTATGGGTGCTGAATGGAAGAGTATGGCACACGAGCAAGCTCTGAGGCTGTTGCTGCAGACACCCTGTAACTCCTGAGTTGTCACTGGAGTCGTGGGATCGGTGGGTCCTTGAATGAAAACTTCTCTGGCCAAGATGTCCGCCTGGCCTAGGTTGTCAGTCGTCCTCCGCTCCAGGAATTCAGAGGCGTGAAGTCAGGCCAGCCTGCACAATGTGAACCAAAAAGAACAACAAACAGACAGGGGCCCAGGGGCTGCCTGTTGCCTGCACTGTGTGTACCCGCCGCCCAGACTGAGCACTGGTTGAGCTCAGGCAGCCATGCATATAGTTTTTGTAAAAAGGCGTAAAAATGTCATACAAGAAAGACCCCAGATAACATCTGGTTGGTACTCTCGGCTGGTGTAACACTGGGAGGGGTGGGAGAGAATATTCTGGTCCTTGCTTGCCGACTGTGCGTTGACGGGAGTCTGATGGGAAGAGGGCTCTCAGAAGAAATGCCCATATCTGAGGTGAAGTCTGTGCTTTGAACTTGAAGCTGCAACTCTCTCTCTCTCTCTCTCTCTCTATCTCTCTCTCTCTCTCTCTCTCTCTCTCTCTCTCTCTCTCTCTCTCATTCTTTATCGTCTCTAATCATGCATTCACCTTTTTATTTACCTTCCTTTGAGTCATCTCTCCATCTGGGGCTGAGGTTGGGGGAGGGGGGCGGGCTCATCCCACCTAGAGTTTCTATCCCTGGATCTGAAGTGCAGGATGGGGAGGTCACCAGAGCCTTTGGACAGTCCGCTTCCGGCCACTGGTGTGGGATGAGGGAACAGGATGGGTGTTGGGCAGGAGGGCTTGTCTCAGGGCCCACACGATCCCTGAGACTCTCACTTGAATTTTTTTTTTAATTGCAAAGGAATTTATCCAAAGCAGCCTCCTACCTTGCACAGTCAGGAAAACCCTGTCCAGTAGGTCCCTAACATTCCTCCACAGCTCCAGGGGAGGAGAACCCTATCCTGTCTCCTCCTCCTACCCTGAGACACTACCCAGCCCGTGCCTCCCTGACACTGTCTATCTATGTGTGTGCTGTTTTGTTTTGTTTTGTTTGCCTTGTAGTAACTCAGGTTGGTGTGTCCCAAGGACATAATATGTGTCCAGACCCTGGTATACCTGAAAGGGGCAAAAGACTAGGCTCAGACTTCAGGTAAGACGCAACTGGGGGACTTTCTGACTGCGGGTGGGGTGGGGGTAGGGTGGCCTGGATTGAGGGGAGGACAAGGCCTGGCCTTCTTGGAGGTGGAGTGGAGAGGGTGAGGTGGGTGCAAGAGGCGACACTTGCTGGGAAAAAGCTGTGGTCTCTCCCAGTCTGATCCTTGGAAGGCTCTGAGGGGGTATAACTAAAGCATGCCCATGTTAAATGCTTCGAAATGCATGTAAGCCAAAGTTCAAAGGGCTGTCACTCTTTGACATGTTACATGAATAGTGACAGGCCTACAGTCATCTGGTAGACCTCAGAGCCCCTCCAATGGTAAATTTTTGCAGAGGTTTGTATGACCAAGGCATCATCTCATATTCCTCCATTTTCACCCTGGTTTATGAGTACCATCTGCCCACCCTTAGCCCTAATTGATACTTATCTCACAGCAATGCTCTTCACTCACAAAGTCTCCTTTTAACTGAATCTCAAAGCCCTCCAATGTTCCCAAACAACTAAGATGAAGGGCAGCTGCATCCTCCAACACATTTTAAGTGGTGAACAGAAGCTCCCAGATGAAAAGCCAGAAGGAGAAAGAATGTTCCCCGGGAGGCTTGTGTAGGAAGCCAGGGCGTACTCCTGCAGGGCAGGGCTTTGGCGGGCCCCGAGGAATGAATTCACAACACACTTTGTCTCTCAGGTTGGGATCCAGTGTCCAGTTCACCTGCAACGAGGGCTACGACCTGCAAGGGTCCAAGCGGATCACCTGCATGAAAGTGAGCGACATGTTTGCAGCCTGGAGTGACCACAGGCCAGTCTGCCGAGGTAAGGGCACAGCCAGGCTGGGCCTGGAGACCTGGGCCATATACCCCAGCCTGGCTCATCTTAATCTCTACTGCACCCTAAACCTCAGGTCTTGCAACTTTGACTAATTACCATGTTTATCTGTCATCTTCTTTGAACCAAAGCCTTCGCTAGGAGCAGGCATAGAGAGGTAGGGAGAGAGACATAGGCCCCTGCCCTGCATGCACTTCATAGCCTGATGGGAGAAGAACATAGGAAATAGGCTGCTGGCACATTGCACAAAGAGATCAGAGCTACACAGAAATAGGGAAGCAAGCCACCCCTTCTACTCTTGTCTTAGAACCATCTATTATAGCAGAGCCTTCTGCCCCCAATGCCCTGGTTGCTCTGCCCACACTTGGCAGTAAACAGACCTGTGGCTTCTGAAGCGATGCTTTTAGCTATATAGAAATGACATGGAACATGGCATCAAAAGGCTGCCCTGTGGGCTTCTCTGACAGCACCCCCTGGCCATCCTGTCCTCAAGGGCCCTACTGCCCACTTTCTCACCTATCACACAGACCACACAAAGACTGCCTGCCAACAGCCATAAATGATTAAAATGCTGGAAGCGGGCAGAAGGCCAACAGTGGGCCGGGATGGGCCTCAGCTGTTAGACAGCCCTGGGGAGCAGAGGACCCCTCATGGAGAGAAGGTATATTGCCCACTAAAATGGTTCTATTCCGGGTCCTTCTGACCAAAGGGTGATGCTTTACTTCATAAACACCTTTGCATTAAGGTGAAATTTGTGGAGAGCAAGAGTGTGGCCTCGGAAGAAAATTAAACCATTATTATACAGAGGAACGTGCAGTCAGAGCTAAGACCCAGTCCGTCTTGTAAATGCATTGATGAGGAATCTGGAAGAGAGTCATGAAAATAGCTTCCGACCAGGCCTTCCACTCATCCCTACTTGTTCAACTCTTAAGGTGGCCATGATCTACTATATATGATGTGCTTTGCTCCGTTCTACCGTGTTATTCCAAAAACCCTACATAGCTATACCTTTTTTTTTTTTTTTTTTTCTGATTGAAGACACAAAGAAAAGTATCCTTGGTATAACTGACCATTTGGACAGATCACCACTTTCCTCTGGATTGACTTTCTTCCCTCCAAATGCACTGGACAGTATCTGCCCACGCTCGAGGGCTCGGGGTGCCAAGTGGATGATGCCAGCAGTTTAAGGAATGCCAGGTGCTAGAAGGAAGAGGGACATCCTGTTGAGGGCGGAGACTCCTTTTTTTAGTCAGCACTTAGAACAGGGCCAGGTACACAGTAGGTGCTTTATGACACGTGTTGAATGAGAGGGAATGGAACGGATGCATAACTGACTGCCGCTTGAGTCCGGGTGCAGAACTCCAAGACACCAGCTGCGTAGAAAGGCACAGGGTGCCTAGTCTGCAAACGAGGAGACTCTTGGCCAATCTGTGCTTTCAGAGCTTCTTTCAGAAGCCAGAGGAGCGAGGCCTCCAGACCTGATCTCTTGTCAAGACCTTTCCCTTGGAAGAATGTTGTTCTTAGTCATGGTAGTTTATTCCAGGATGTTTTAGTCAAATAACTTGCTCATTTATTTTCTCCAGATATGTTGTGGGCCCCATCTGGGCCAATTCAAGTGAATCTGACACTGAATTAAATTCTCTGCACACTTGCACTAAGCACCAGGCTGTTTTCACCTCTGTTACCCCATTGCACCCCCCACTTTCACCTTTGTTACCCTGTTGCACCACCTGCTTTTACGTCTGTTACCCCGTCGCACCCTCTGCTTTCACTTCTGTTACCCCATTGCACCCCGGCCACTGTGAAAGTGGGTAGTGGGAGATGGCCATTCAAATTCAGCCATCATCACTCTGTAAGCTGTGTGTCCTTGGACCCTTCTGGACACTTCTCTGGTTCCCTTTTTCCACCCTGCTAAATTAAAGACGCACTACCCTGTTACCCGATGGTATCACGCAGGGAGGCAGTGAACTTGACAGCGTTCATTTAGAAGCAGCACAGGACACCTGCCAGGCTCAGGCGAGCATCTGTGCTGACCCTGCTATACAGCTGGCCCTTGGCTGGCACATACCTCATCCTCTAGTGGCTACGGGTTCTCTCAGAAGCCACTGCCTTGTCCACTACAGTCCTGCAGCTGGCTATACCTAGCGGGGTCCATTCATTAGCCTTCATCATAGGACCCTTGTCACGGAAGGAGAAGACCAAGCCTTCTCTGCTTGGTGATAGTGAAATGGAAGCAAGGCATGTCACTGAAGGTGGCAGGAGTCTTCACACAGCCCCACCCTCCTGCCTTCCTCTTCCTCATTGGTCTTCTTGCACAGGATGTGGAGAGGGAGGCAGTGGGAGGGGCAAGGCTTGGACTTAGCTGGTCCTTCCCCAACTTTCCTGAGGGTCAAGAGCAGAACCCCATCTTAGATGCAGGGATCTACTCCAGCACTCTTTGAGGTCTCCCCACCGCCCCCCTTCCAGACCTTTTGTTTGAAACTAATTGAAATTCTACCATAATTGTGATTATTTTGGCAGGGTAGGGGGCAGCTTGGGTGAACCTCAGTGTTACTATTAAAAAGGGACAAAAGTCCTTCAATTACGTGAAGCTCCAATTTGAATCAGGTTACTGAAAGATGATAATCTAAAGTGTTCTGGTCGACATACATGGGGTATTGTTTTCCCTCCACTGTGTAAAATATGATGTGGCTTTAATTATTCACTTTCCCACACAATTAATTATACTAAAACACACAGACAGGCAAATAATAGGTTCCAAATAAATGTTTGAGAGCCACCAGAATGAATCGGGTTTGTGATTGATATCAATGAGCACAATGGAGCTGCACCCTCGTGTTGGAATTTTTGAAGCTGGTGGTATATTCAAGCCTCCCCCTTCCCTCCCGTCAGAAGACGCTAGCCTCTGCTTCGACTCCTAGAAAAATCTTTGTTGTCTTAATTTTTTTTTAAAGCAAGGCCTCAGGTAGCCTAGGCTGGCCTCATCCTAGCTCAGCCTCCAAGGATAACCCTGAGCTCTTGAAACCCCTGCCTCTATCCTCCCAGTGCAAGGATTGTAGACACATAGCACCACACCTAGTTTCCTATAAAAGCTTGAGCATGCAGAGCAGGCTAAGAAAAAGGCAGAACACAGGCTGTATTTGTTACTTTTATGTTGATGTCACCAAACACCTGATAGAGTGAACAGGAAGCATGGTTCTGTGGTGTGTGTGTGTGTGTGTGTGTGTGTGTGTGTGTGTGTGTGTGCCTCTCTCTCTTTCTCTCTCTCTCTCTCTCTCTCTCTCTCTCTCTCTCTCTCTCTCTCTCTCTCTCTCTCCCTGTCTCTGTGTGTATGTATGTGCCTGTTTGTCTCTGTGTATGTGTGTGGGTCTTTGCATGTGTGTGTGTGCATGTGTGTGTGCGTGCATGCATGCATGCTTGTCTGTCTGTGTACATGCACAATTATAATAAAAATCATTTAGGGTGGATAGAATACCATACTTGGCACTCAAAGGCCAAAGCTCCAGTCCCAGCTTCATTATTAACAAGCTACATGGCACAGAAGACGTTGCCAAAATGGATCTGTGTCTTTTCCCTTGACTGTCACACGGAAGCGGACATGGGAACTGCACACAAAGCAAGCTAGATCATTACTGATGTCTGTCTTCCTCCTTGGTGGCCATTACCAGATCAGATTCCTGAGACAAACCCTTAAACACTGATGTCTCAGTTATATTCCTCCTCCTCCCCTCCTTCCCTCCCTCCCTTCTGTGCCCTCTCCTCTCCTCCTCCCCTGCCCCTCCATTACACTGTCATCTTCCCTCTTCTAGTGCAGATGTCCTACCGAGTCACTAGAATCCATGCCTCATTGTTGCCCTAAGAATGTCCCCAAGCCCCTTACCTGTATGTGCTAATGATAAAGCTCCCATTTATTAAGCCATTTATACTTGTCTAAAGCAGTACACTAGGCATTTTTCATTATTTCCTTATAAGGCAAGTGGCAATAACCATATTTCATGTTGACCTGAAGCATCTAGTAGTTAACCAACTTGCCCAAGGGCACAAAGCCAATCAGTTGAGCTGTTTCAACCCTTCACTCCAAACGCTTTTGAGAATTGCACCTGGGCCTCCTTCAGAGTCAGAATATGTGGGACCTGTGTGGGGCAGCTCCCCCCACCCATGCTGATAGCTTTGTTTTGACTGGATTTCAAATGTATAGAAAAATTGCCATTTACATACCAAGAACTCCCATCTGAGATTGTTCAAGTGCTCTGAAAGAGTTAATGAGGGAGGAGGAAGGTGAGGGTCAGAGGAGTAGGTTGTTTCTCAAGCAGAGATGGGCCTTTGGTGTCAGATGCTCCAGAAAGGTCAAGAGCAAACTACCCATGGGATTAAACGACTTTTGATTCAATTTGGAGGTTGTTATGCAGAGAATTGGGAGAAAAGCAAAGGAGGACCAGGGATAGAAGGCTGGCTCGTTTTGATGGCAAACCTTGACATCAAATCGATGGCCATGGTTGTCCCAGGGGCCACCAGGCCCTAGAGTTAGGAAGAGAAAAGCAGCAGATTTGAACAAAGGCAGGCTTTTGGTTAGGTATAGATGAAGGTATGGAGGGAGCTGGAAATACTGGTGAGTGGTCTTGGTGGTAAATAAACAAACAAAAAATAAGATCAGGAGAGTTCAGTGGATGGGAAGAAGTGTAGAGGTCAGTGGACTAGAAAGGTCTGGGATATAGGGCACCAAGGACATTGCAGAGTGACCTTTTTAGTTTTAGTATTAGTGAGAGGAGCACAGTGGCTGTGATGGCTGGACTTCCTGGTTCTGTATGTGGCCACAGATGGTCCTGAGATGGAGAGGGAAGCGGTCCAGATCCTATAGAGGGGACCAGAATTTCAAAGAAGGAGCCACCTCTCTGCTAGACCTAGAGGACGAACGTCAGCCGGCAGGTTTACTCCTCGGGAAGTCAGGAAGAGTATATATTTGCTAAATAGCTTCCTGTTTCCTCCAAATACAGAAAGTTAGCAAAACAGGGGAGGTGAAGAGAAGAGTGAAAGGCCGTAGGGCTGTGTGGAGAGGGGGTCTTCAAGCAGAAGGAGTCTGTGAACTCACAGAGCTCAGTACCAGGGTTGTTGGGACGTTCCTGGGAAGGCTTTGAAGTGGGTAGCAAACTTATGAAGACATCAGCTTTGCTTCTCCTGTGACTTTTTTCCCCCATCAAAGTTCAATTATATGAGAGCAGAGAGGGAGAATATTGGTGGGGAGAGCAGTTCGTAATGGATGTCTCCCATGCAACTGATAGAGGAGAAAGAAGAGAGACTTGGGATTTGCAGGAAAATGATATAATGGCGGACCATGAGGTCTAAGCCAGGTTAGGATGGAAGGAAAATAGAAAGATGGAAGAGGCCTGGTGAATGGAGAGATAGCACCAGTAGTTGCCACAGGTCCACTATAAGTTCCAGGAATTGTCAGACACATGCCCAGAAAGAAATGACAACCCAACGGAAGGGACAAGATGTTCCCTGCAGGGGACCTCAGAAGCAAGGATTGGAGGGGAGAAAGTTTTCTGCAAGGCAGAAGGCTTTGTGAGACATTATAGCTACTGAAGGGATTTGTTGACCTTAGAATAAGGAGTGAGAGGCCAGCCACGATAGTGTACACCTGCGTGCCTAACACTGTCGGGCTAAGTCAAGAGACAGAAAGTTACAGGCTAGCCTAGGCTGCATAACAAGAACCTGTCCCCCCAAAAAGTATCTAATTTATGTGGGGTGGGGATTGTGCTCAGGGCTGGAGGGAGGTCAGTCATAGGAGAAGCAAGAGTGGCCACCTGGATCAAGGCGGAAATCAAATGTGGGGAGAAGCAAGAGATGGGGGTCATTTGCTGCATCCCTCTTGCTTGGGGGCCTCCTGCTTGGGAGTCAAACAATTCCCAGGCTGGAATTGGCTGCGGTTCCAGGTTGTGTCTCTCTACAGTTCCCTAGGATGCTGTCCCCAGTCACACAGCACAGTAACGTCCGAGGCAGGGTGGGTGGGAAGCCCAGAAGATGCAGAGAAGCCTCTGTAGAAGAGGCCGGATGGGAGATTGCAACTAGGGGACTGGGAAGATACACTCACTCACTCGTTGATTCAGACACAGTCTGAGAAGCTGCCATTTGGCTAGCCCATCTGGGTCACAGCAAGGAGCTCTCCATCTGCCAGTGGGACCCCTGGAGCTGGCTGCTCAGGGAGAAGGAGTCTGTCTGTCTGTCTGCAGCATCCCCTGCCTGACCTTGCCCAGACAACAGACAGAAAAGGCAGCTAAGACTCCATCCGGAACCTGTCTCAAGGTACTAAGTATCTGCCGACTGTAATATTTTAATTAAACCCCTCCAAGTCCTTAAAGTGGTAAATGCTTTTTGACCTATTCTCTCTAATTACCTTCGGCATATTTTAACACACTGCAAATACCATCTCATTCTTGGAAACAAGCGCAGGATAAATCGAGTCTTTTGGCAGCAAAATCAGTCTTCCCAGAAGAGTTGGGAGATGCTGCCGGGGGGGCGGGGGGGGCTGTGTGAGGATTCTCTGCAGGGCTAGAGCACTAAAGGTGGGGTGGGAATCCTGTCAGGGAAAAAAAGCCTATGCAAAGGACCTTTCAGGCCTTCCAGGGAGGTGGCTCGGTCAGTAAAGTGTTAGCCACACAGGCATGAGGACCTGAGTTCTGTGCCCGAGAACCAATGTTTAAAAAGATAAAAAGACACATGCAGCAGCAGGTACCCGTAATCCCCAAGCTGAGTGCACAGAGGAGGTAGGAGAGCGGGCACTTGGTGGCCAGCCAATGTAGCAGAATTGGCAAGCCATAGACTCAGTGAGATTCTATCACAAAAACCTAAAGTGGAAAGTGATTGAGGAAGACACCTACGTGTGCTCCTGTATATAAATGACAGTACACACACACACACACACTTAAAGAAAGCTAGAATAGCACTGGATTTTCCTCCACCTGGAAGGAATCTTGAATATGGAAAGGCAGCAAGCGTGATGCTGAGTTGTCTGGCCATCCTGGGGCCCCTTGGTTAAATTCTGAGAATGTCCCCAGCACACAAGTCTTCCTGTCTACAATTCATTGTGATTTTTGTGTCACCAGACCTCATTGAGCTGTGTCACCCATCGCATGAGGAGGAGAAATATGTGAATGCAGAGGGGTTCCTCACCCTCCCCACCCCGCCCCAGGCCTGGACAGCCAGCAGATAGACTGGAAAGGCTAAGGTGCTAAGCACCCGAGATTGGCTTGTCCTCAACTATGCCCCATCCTCCCCAAGTGTGACCTGCGAGTCAAAGTGTCTTTCAACCCAAAGTGAGAGAAACAATTGGATAAGCGTGAGAGCGTGGGGAGTGGGGTGCCGAAACTCAATTCAGGGCTGAAGAGATGGCTCCGTGGGTAAGGCACTAGTTGCACAAAGATGGCCTGAGTTTGAATCCCCAGTACCTGTGTAAAAGCTGGGTGTGGCAGTGCACACCTGTTACCCAGTGCTAGGAGGATGCAGGGAGCTTGCTGGCCAGCTGGAGTAGCCAAATCAGTGAACTCTGTCACTTTAGTTGAGTTGAAAGACTGATGGCTCAAAAATTAAGTTGGAAAGCAATGAAGAAATACAGCCAGTGTATTTCTGGTCTACACACACACACACACACACACACACACACACACACACACACACACACACACACACACACACACACACACACACACACACACCACATAAACTCAATTCAGTCAAAAACTCATTTGTGGGGGACCATTCCTGCGGGTGCACAATAGGACTCACACTTCATACAGTGCTGACCCAAGAGCCCCTCAAAACTGCTCTGCAGCTACAGCTGCTGTGCTCTCCTGTGAGGTCCCCCAGGCTTTCTTATACGCCTCCAGCTTTAGTTCCGGTCCATGAGAGAGGCAGGGCCCTGCTGACATATTTCTCAGCCCACGTTCTGGCTGGCCCATAGTAGGCTCTTAATAAATGTTGGGGTGAATGAGCGTGGGAAAGTGTAGGCAGTGGGCAGCAACCTGTTACACCTGGGATCTGCGGAGCCTGCTTCTCAGACTCCCGGGAGAAGCTCCCTGGAAAAGGTTTGTCATGCCTGGCTCCACACAGAGGGGAGCCCCCAGAAGTTTGAGGTCATCAACAGAAAGCAAGTCTGACAGCACGTCCATTTCACATGCTTAGGCCTGATGAGTTTCCGGGCTCTGCCTTCCCCGTTAGGCACTCTGCCTGCAATTGGGATGAATTGCCGTGTGGGCAGTGACAGAGCAGGCTCACGGAGCCCTTTATTAAACTAGCCGTGCGCTAACGTTGAAGAATGAGGTGGCTAGGACTCTGTGCACATGTTTTTAAAAAAGAAGCAAACACCTCGACCCAACGTAGAACCTTAAATGAGATCAATCACCCCTTAATCTAATTAGTTTCGAAGCTATTTTAAAGAGCTTAATTAGATTAAGCCGTGATTGATAACACTTTCTATCTACTTGAGGAGAGCACTTCTTCTAATTCACCTTGAGTCTTTATGCTTCTAGTCAAAAGCCTGTTCCAAGGCATGGGCTGAGGAGGGGACGGATGAGGGAAGCAACAGGCTGGCTCTGAAGCCACTCTGGTGCCTGGAACTGTCTGAATCAGGCATTTTGGTACAGACACTCTGACACCAGTAGGGTGACCTTCACTAGGACACCCTGAGACCCTAGTTCAGGAAGCCTGCAAGGTGGGAGACGGAAGGAAGGATAGAAGCCAGGCTCCCAGGAGTTCAGTGCAGCACAAAACTGGTTTGGAGAGGGGCTGCAAACACGAATGGGGCAGGATGCTTGATGCATCCGTAGGTGCCTGTAAGCCACCCAGCCCTGGTCTAGGAAGGTGAGCTACCTTATCTCAGTAAAGCTGGGAGGAATGGGGTAGACATGAGGAGAGTGTTGAGACTGCCTTGGCAGTTCTTCGCTGCCCATAGGACAGTGCTCCAGGCACCATGACTTCTTTCTAAGCCTGGGAAAGGTGGGCGTGGATGGCAGAATACAGATGGTTTCTGGAAAGAGAGGGTCCAGGTGGCATCTCTTCTGGCCTGGGAAACAGGAAGGACTGAACCTGCTCTAAACTGAACCGTCTGCCTTATCTCCTCTCTGCAGCCCGCATGTGTGATGCCCACCTCCGAGGCCCCTCGGGCATCATCACTTCCCCCAACTTCCCCATTCAGTATGACAACAACGCACACTGTGTGTGGATCATCACAGCACTGAACCCGGCCAAGGTAAGGATCTCACAAAAGGGTGGGTCAGGGTCCTGTGGACAGGTGCAGGTTAGGGATGACTGCTACCTCCCACCAGCCTCCTGGAGGCAGCTTCTCTGCTGAGAGCTTCCAATAAAAGGACCTAAGAAAGATGTAAATAGCATTAATCCAAGAAACACTTTGTAGCCATGTCCCAGCATAAGAAAACGGAAAGATCTGGAAAAAAAAAATCAGCTATCTTGTTGGTGCTCGGAGCAGTCTCACATCCCCAGCTCCTTCAGAGACAGCCATGGCCTGAAGTGTATTTGTCATCCTCATGGTTGCTTCTACTTAACTGTGTGTCCCTAGAGTGCAAAACTTCATGTGGCAGCATTCAAACTGCATATAAATGCCATCTTGTCTTTAATGAACTTAACCACCATTTATCTAGGTTGTGTACAGTTCTACTCTGTTATCCACAGCCTTTCATGTATTCATTCCTGTTGACAGGGGGGTAGAGGGGGTTGCTGTTGTTTTGGATTTTTATTTCAAGTATGTTTTGTTATCTTTTAAAAAATATAACAACCTTGACAGGATCCACAGCAACCTGTCTGAATCATTTGAAGTCTGATTTGTTGCTGTTCAGTCCTTTGGTTCATGAATATGGTATGCCTTTCTACTTGCTTAGGGTTTCTTTTATGGCTCCCAATAAACTTGTCTCAGTTACAGCTCTTACTCATTTCTTAATACATTTGCTCCTAACTACTATCCATAGCTTACGTTATATAAATATGGCAGTATGATTTGTATAACTGTAAACCGTGGCTTTCAAAATCCATCGTCTACCTGTGCGATCAACTTTTGCACTGTTGATTTTTTTTTTTTTTTTTTTTTTTTGTACATAGCTAATATCTCATCTGAGATTTCCTTGGCGTTGTCTACATAGACAGTTGACACCTGCAAAGAATGATGGTTACGTCTCTTCCTTTCCGAGCTGTGTGTCCTTTGTGATGTTGGCAGATTGACGTTGAGCAGAATTTGCTTCTTCGCTGTTTTGCATGATGTTTTGTTTTCAATCTGGGGAGTTTCCTTCGGGACTTGGGGGAGTGTCTTTCACATCCTAGTTTACTGAGACTTTCTATTGAGTTGATGTTGAGTCTTATCAGACAGCACCCCACACCTGGGGTACCATCTTCCTTCTGCTCCTTGATTCTCAACCTGTAGTGTAGTGTAGTGTAGTGTCGGGGCTCTCCCAGTGCTGCCAGTCTCATTCCCAGGCCCTTTACTTGTCACTTAGTGTGGACACTTTCCATGCCCGTCTATATTTAATTTGCTGACATCTTATTTAATACGATGTTTCTATTTTATTAGCTCTGTTCTTTTGTTTTATTCTTTACCAGAATTTTGTATCAAGAAAATGCTGGCTTCATAAAACAGTTTGGAAAGTATTTCTCTCTGTCTCCTGGGATTGTCAGTGGAAAATTGCAATAACTTTTGCCTTGAAAGTTTGGTGAAATTTTTCAGCCAATATGTCTGGATATAATGTTGGGAAATTAAAACTACAGACTCAATATCTGTAATGACTAAAGAGCAATCTGGGTCATTTGGTTTTGTCTTGAGTTCACTTAGCTAAAATTTCAAAAGTATGTTTTATACATACATACATATATATATATATATATATATATATATGTATATATATATATATATATATATATATGCTTGCTGTCTCTTACTATAGCTAAGATATCTGCTGATATTGTGCTTTTGGTACTTTTTCTTTTCTGATTTATACCCTTAAAAGGATGAGTATTTCCAAAAGCTGCATATATGCTAGTTTCTTCAGAGAACCGAGTTTGATGTTGTTAATACTTCCTTAAAAATATTTTCTGCTTATCATTTCTTTCCTTTTGTGTGTTTGTCTTTATTTTATTTTCTGACTAGCATTTTATTTTTTCTGCTCAGTCCATTACTTTCAATCTTATTTCAGCATCTAAGGCTACAAACTTCCCTGAGGATTATTTTGACTATATTTCCAAAATTTTTCATAAGCAATACTTATAGCATAGTTCTGACATTTAGTTCTGATAGTTATTTGGTATTTAACTTGTATTTTTTAAGATTTATTCATTTCTATTTTCTATGTAAGAATGTTTTGTCTGTGTATGTACGTATGTATGTATTCATATGTGCAACACATGTGTGCCGGGCATCTGAGGATGCCAGAGAGGGTATTAGATCCCTTGGAACTTGAGTCACCTTGTGGGTTCTAGGAAGCAGACCCAGATCCTCTGCCAGAATGGCAAGTGCTAGTATCCACTGAACCATCTCCCCCACTTTTTATTTTTATTTTTCTGACTTTTGTGCTAATGAATGAGCCCAGGGCCTCATGCATGTGAGGCAAGTGCTCTACCACTGACCTGTGCCCATAGCCCTCTTCTGAAGATCTCCCAGGTTCCATTGTGTTTCATCTTCCAATCCTGTGTTGTTTAGAGATAGATAGATAGATAGACAGACAGACAGACAGACAGATTTTTAAACAATAAAATCGTCTGGTTATAAAAATGGCTGATTATAAATTCTATGGTTAGGAAAAACTATATCTCAAATCACTTAAAATTAATTGATGTATTTTTTGCATCAAAAAGGATTATTTTTCACATATTCTCCGGGTGCTTGGGGGAAAAAAACATATTTTTTCAAGGCGCATTTTGCATTTTTTGTTCTAATTTCTCCACCACATCAAGCTTGTTGGTTGTGTGTCTTATGTCTTAACTGACTTTTTTACCTCATAATCAATGACCTATGATGGAGGGATATAAAGATCTCCCACTATAACAGCAGTTATGTCTCTTTTTCTTTGAAATTCTGTCAATTCATATGTCCTGTATTTTGAGTCTGTAATTAGAGACACAACTTGAACCTTGCATGGTTTCCTGGTAAATCAACTATTTTAAAATAATTACATAATGATTCTCTCTCTCTCTCTCTCTCTCTCTCTCTCTCTCTCTCTCTCTCTCTGTGTGTGTGTGTGTGTGTGTGTGTGTGTGTGTGTGTGCATTTTTCTCTCCTTGAAGCTTTCCCACTCCTTCCCAACCTCCAGCAATTAGATCAATTCCTTTTGGTTTCTGTCTTGTCTTTTCCATTCTGTTACTTACAACTTCTATTTGATTATGCTGGGGGGTTTTGTTTGTTTGTTTTGTTTTATGCAGAGCTGGGTTTAAAAAAAAACAACACAGACTAATAATCTTTTAACTAGAAAAATCAGACTATTTAATCATATTTAATGATACCGTTCTGTCGGTTAGCGCTAGTCTAAAATACTCTGGAGACATGAGTGTGTATATTTAGTAAGCCCCAAGTCCTAGAACTTTGTTTTCTTCTTCCTGAGAGGTCAGGGATCTCAAAACACTGCACCTTGAATGACCCACTGTTCTCCGCTGCACGTGTTTTCTGTGTCGCCCGTTGCCTCCCACACTCCGCAGGGTTGCCGTGTAGTAAGCCAGTGCCGGCTCAGGCTTCCGCCTTGGGCTTACAGATGCAGTCACCGACTCCTTATTTCCAATCTCTCCCGTCGCAATCCTACTCCATAAAACGACCCTTTCCCCTCCCCGGCTCCGTGCTTTTGAACCCGTGGCCCTGTTGCCGGCACGCTCTCTTAGTTCTCCTATGTCTTGTCCTTACCTTGTTCTTAGGGGAAAGACCCAAGGACATTTGAGTCCATAGATCCTCTGCAGCTGTATTTACCGTCCTGCCGTCTTCTGACTTCTGCTGTCACCGTCAGTTTGTCATCACTTCTTTGCAGAGTGCCCCTTCTGTCTGCTTCATGACCTTCTCCTTGGCCTTGCTGCCCCAACAGTTCACTGCCCTGTGTCCAGACGAGGGCGCCTCGCACATCTTCCTGTGTGAGCTCCCCACACTTCCTGGATCTGTGGCTTGTGCCTTTCCTATGATCCTGGAGGTGCTTAGCAAATATCTTTCTCACTGTCTCTCCATCTTTGTTGCCTCTCTTCTCTTCTTTCAGGAGTTTGGAAAAAAAAAACCCTCTTTTTGTCCTTTGTCTCCAGCTTCTTCCGTTCATATTTTCTCCTCTCTCCTGGTCACTTGTCTTCTAACCTGTTAAGTTCACTCACTGAAAACCTATTGTGAACAACTGTCACTTGTGACACCGTCATTTGTCCCTTCTCACATGTTCCTGATCACATTTCCCCTTGCTTGTATGCTGGGAGCCTTCGCCAATTGTTAATGGAGTTTCTTTTGCGTTCTGTGTCTGTTAATATGGAGTTTGTGCATATAATTCGTGAGAGGGGGGTGTCAATTCTCACCACCCATGACCCCCAGAGCCGTGTTCCCATCTGTGCTGTGGAATATTTTTGGCTATGTGACTAGAATAATAAACTGTGGGGATGATTTGAGACCAGGGTAGAACTTCTTAATTTCCATTGAAAGCTTGTATTGGCCTGCCCCTGTGCCGGGATCACCTCTGCCTGTAACCCTCTTCAGACTTAACTTTTCACCACAGAGGTTTCAAACTGCATAAGGAACATGAAGGCCACAAGGGTCACGTGAAGGGCCCTTATCATCATAGAGGGTCAAGGGAAGTTTTCCTTTCTGCCCTCTCAGGGTCGAGATCTGAGCTCTGCAGCTTCCTGGTCCACTCACAGGGCAGATGGCCCCAGGTGGGAGCCAACAGACTGATTTCCAGCTCACCCCCGTGCTGCTTTCTGCAGGAGTGTCCCCATCTCGGGGAACTCTGGCCTCTAGCGCCTGTCCCTTCTTCTTCAAAAGTCCCTAAAACCAAAGCTGAGGTTCCCCTTGGCCTTCCTCAAGGCTAAGGCCAGCTGCGTGCTCCAGGTCATTCTCCGGGTTCCCACACTCGCTACGCAGCAGCCCCTGACACTTCCTCCTTATGCAAATGTATTCGGACTGCTCCAACAAAATGGCGGCACTTCAGGCAGGGGGCTGAGACAGCAGACATTCGTTTCCTCGAAGTTCTGCAGGCCAGAAGGTATGCTCAAGGTGCTCGCCGACTTGGTTTCTGCAGAGGACTCAACCTGGCTTGCAGGCCTCCTGCTGATCTTGCCCTCCTTCCCTCAGCCTCACCTCTCTGCACATAGAGGAGTCAAGACAGCTTCCTCCTGCTCCTCCTGCTCCTCTTGCTCTCCCTCCTCCTGTGAGGATACCATATCTCTCCTGTCAGGACTCCCTTTTAGGATCTCATTTTACACTAACTACCACCCTAACAGGCCTGCGCCCTAATAAACTCTCGGGGGCTTCCACATTGGCATTTACAAAGGATAGCATTCACTCTATATCATTGATAAAGAGCTTTAAAAATTATTTTGGTTTTAAGTTTTTGCCAACACTTCAAAATCCTTTGGTTCAAGCATCCAAGGTCGCAGCACTAGAAACACAGAGAGCAGGTTCCGCTGCACAGCACCTCACAAGGAAAGAGCCACATTGTGGTGCGTTGTGTTGTGGTCAACCTGGGCTACTTGGAAGGTTGCCTCAGCCATGTGGAGTGAGGCTAGACCACAAGAGCTTACTGTTGTAAGGTGATGAAAAGGCTACCTGGAGAGTTCTTCCTCAGTGGTCAGACAGCCCCTTGGTTCCGTTTTGAACTTGAAGGTTGGGGTAGAAGGACATCTGAATGAGGTTTGTGAGTTCACTGAAGAATAGCTTGTGTCCCTCTCATTAAGCCAAGCCTCACCACGATGTGGAGGTTAGTGATTCCATAGTGGCCCCTCCACCACGTGTCAAAGAAGAGCTCGCTTCAATCTGGGTTCCTGGAGCCAGGCCTTCTGAAGCGAAGACCTTTCAAAGCAAGAAGTTGCCTTTAGCATCTCTGCAGATCTTGGATAAGATTCCAGCTGTGGCTAAGGAAAAGCAGAAGAGCTGAGGGGAAGGATAAGCTCTCTCTGGAAGCTGGCCCCTTCTCTATAGGTCTCAAAGGTCCCCAGAGTCCTGGTGCCAGGTGGGAGGGGAGCCAGACAACATGAGCATGCCTTGCAACTCCAGCATAAGCTGGAGTCTCAAAGCTGAAGGTGAGGAAGTGAAGTGGCCTCCTGATGACAAAAGGGATTGTGCATACTGTCTAGCCTGTTCCGGGAAATGGCCCCTGGGGGAGCCACCCCAGGCTATCCCCTTCAGTAGAAAAGCCCAGCAGTATGTTTTAAGAGATGGCCATCTGTTTGGCCATTGGACGTCTTCTGCTGCCAAGGATGCGGAAAAACCGGAATACAGGGATGTGTGGCTGGAAGGGTGGCCAGAGTACTAGGGAAAGCCGGGAAAGAAGTCACTAACTGGGATGTCAGGGGTGTTTTTGCAATGGAGGAAGCTGAGCAAGATCTTAAGGGTCAGTATGTAGGAAGGAGCTCAGAGTGAGCCCGCGCAAAGGCACTGAGGCATGGACCAGCCTCTGAGAATGCAAGTAACTCCTCAAGGCTGGATCAGGTGCTGAAGGAAAGGCTAACAGGATCCACCTCAGGAGGCACCCAGGAGCTCAGCCCAAGGTTTAGGTTTTATCTTGAAGCAAAGGAACATGAAAGTCAACGCATTAAGGCCACCGTTAGTCTATCCTGGGCTGGTCACTGAGAAAAGGAATCCCACTCTATAAACAATCCATTGCATTTTCTTAATTGCATAATGAATTAGGTTTGAACAGACCTACCAGATGGGTGAGGAAACTGGGGTATAACTAGGTTAAAGGTTGGAAAAGGCCAGCGCACATGGCCAGTAAGTGGCAGAACACAGCTTTGACCAGTGTCCTTGCAGTTGTAGTTGTGGGACTGTCTGCTACTGACTGGAAAGGTACACATGGGAGCAACTGGGATTGGTGCTGTAGGGTAAGCAGGGTGGGGCAAGTCAGAACAGCTTTGGAGTCAGGGAGCTTTGACAAGATTCCGGGGCAGCAGTGGAGAGGAACAAAATGAATGACTGCTTGGTGCAAGCTTAGGCTAACGAGGAACTTTAGAAGAAAATGTAATGGCTGAGAAGATGTTTTGGTTTGGTAGAGCACCTGCCTTGAATGTACAAAAACCTGTGTTCTATCTCCAAAACCCATTTTTAAAAGGCCAAGCATAGTGGTGTGTGTTTATTTCCATAACCGCAGCCCTGGGGCTTGCTGCCCAGCCAGCCTGGACTAACTAGAGAGCCCCAGGTCCAAGTGAGAGACTCTTTAAAAAAAAAAAAAAAAAAAAAAAGGGGGGGGGAGGCTGGTGAGATGGCTCAGTGGTTAAGAGTGCCGCCTCCTCTTCCAGAGGTCCTGAGTTCAATTCCCAGCAACCACATGGTGGTTCACAGCCATCTGTAATGTGATCTGATGCCCTCTTCTGGCCTGCAGGTGTATTTGCAGGCAGAGCACTGTATACATAATAATAAATCTTAAAAGAAAGACAGACAGAAAGAAAGAAAGAAAGAAAGAAAGAAAGAAAGAAAGAAAGAAAAAGAAAAAGGTAGGAAGCTCTAGAGGATCACTTGAGGCTGTCCTCTTGTCACCACGTGTGCTTGTGAACATGCACATGCACGCACACACACACACACACACACACACACACCCTCACCCATGCGTGCACACACATGAGCACTCTTGTACTTTTATACATGCATGCCTTTGCACACACACACACAGAAAATACAAAAGGATGATCATCCTTTTTGTAGGGCAAAAGAGAGACACAGACTGTGGAGTCCATGGTTGCTCGCTCTATGGTACATAAATCTCAGTTCAAGAAAGAGCGAGGGGACAGATGACACATGGGTAGGAATAAAAGCCTAAGGAAGGGGCATGATTGTGAAGTGAACTGAGAGACTGAGTGGACCTGGAAGCCATCCTAATGGGTGAAAAAGCCATAGGGCCCTGGGGAGGTAGGAGAAGACTGAGATGGATAAGCAGGACTTCCCCAGTTAGGACATTTCTGGCAATGGCAGTGGTGACAGAGTGGAGCCTGCGTGTGGACCAGACAGCAGAGCTGGGGGCTAGGTGGGTGGAGGCAAGGCATTGGAGGCTGAGAACAAAGATGCCTTGACTTGTAAAGAATAGACTTGGAGGAAGGAAGGATGGGGGCGGGGCGGTATTTTGACCTGGAGTCCATGCGCAGGCCAGGGCAGAGCAAGCAGGGACTCTCAGAGTGGAGAGGTGGACAGAGACAGGGGTTGGGACCTGAGTATTTCTGTCCAGGCAATACAGAGCTGGGTAGAGGACTGTGGCTCCCTTTGCAAAGACCAGGCATGGTGACAGGTGGGCCTGAGGCATGAGGACCAGGGCACATGTCACTCAGCTGACTCCTTAGAAGAGCAATTACGCTTCCCAGGCAGCTGTGCCCCTGTGGGCATGAGGGCCCTTCTTGGACTTGCAGCCTCTCCATTGCTCCTACTAGCTGTGCTCAGGAAGGGTCAGAAATGTTCCAGGCCTGCGGAGAGGAGCTGTTATGGTCTGGGGATGGCCATGAGCCTGCTTTAGCATGATCACAGAAACCAAGAACCTGGAGGCTCCACAGACTGCACTATGGAGACAAGAGCCTAGTCCTGAATGGGAGACAGGCAGGGCATCCATCCCTTCCCAATAAACTATACATAAGTAATCCCACTACCTAGAATCCCAGGAGCTTGGTAGATACAGGCAAGGGGAGACAGGTGTGTGGTGTCCTTGGGCAATGGCAGGCCCACTCCGGGCATATGGACCACAATATTCATCTTAATGCTGATGTAACATCTGCTTACCATGGTATTCCCTGAATTTGGCTCAGCATAAAAAATACCTAGTAGGGGGAGGAGCTGGAGAGATAGCTCAGCAGTTGAGAGCACTGACTGCTCTTCCAGAGGTCCTGAGTTCAATTCCCAGCAACCACATGGTGGCTCACAACCATCTATAATGTGATCTGCAGGGGTACAAGCAGACAGAACATTGTATGCATAATAAATAAATAAATCTGAACAAGAAGAAGAAGAAGAAGAAGAAGAAGAAGAAGAAGAAGAAGAAGAAGAGGAGAAGAAGAGGAGGAAGAAGGAGAAGGAGGAGGAGGAGAGGAGAGGAGAAGAAGAAGAAGAAGAAGAAGAAGAAGAAGAAGAAGAGAAGAAAATAAAGAACCTATCTCAGGCTCCCAACCATTCCTACAAGAACACCTCAGGCAGCTCTGTGAACACTTGGAGACTCTATGTTAAGATGTTAAGGGGCACTCCAGTGACCCCACCAGCCAGGCTGCAATAAACAACCGTCTCCTCTTGGCTATGCTGGGGGGGGGGGGGGTTTACTCCCACTGCCCACTTCAGCAGCCCCAATGGCAGACCCCTTGAACTGTGGTTAAAAGACATGCCTGGCCTTGTGGAAGATCTCATGAGATCACATCAGAGGTGTGTCCCTGTGCCTTCTCTCTTCCTCCAGGCTAAGGAGACACCAAGACCTTCTCTGCAAAGCCTACATCCTGCGACCGTCCCCCATTCCTTCCTCTGCTTTCTCACCAGCACAGCGTTGTGTGCACAGTCCCTGCCCCTACCGCTGGCTCCCTAGTCTCCCTGAAAGCAAGACTAGTGAGGCTGCTGGTGCCTGTTTCTCCCACCATGGGCATAACTGCTCGATGGAGAGATGTTTTTCCAGGTCTGGGTTGAGCTTGTCCAGGTCTGGGTTTCTCCTGCTCAAGAACATTGGACCCTGTTCTCAGGAGAGGCTGCCTTGCTCTGGTGCACTCTCTCTTTGCCACTATCAGAGACCCTTGCTTCACCAGCCCCTCCCCCCAGCACTAGGTCTCTTTTGCTTCTTGTCCCCACTTCATGCTGAGTCATAGCTGCCCATCTACGTGACCATGAGGTTGATCCAAACAGCCCCAGCCTCAGCGCACTATCCGGCAGAAGCCTCATGCATGTAAGCTGTTCTAGCCTCACCCACCCCTGCCTCCATTGACCTTTCTGCTGTCTCCCTTACTCTGAACCCCTCACAGTATTTGCTAACAGAGCCTATGCCTTCCCCTGCACTGCTAGCCCCTGTGCATCCTCTCCTCCCTACACGGATCGGGTCCTCGACCCACCCTTTTCTCTCTTGTAGCTCCCCAGCGGTAGTGGTCTGCCTGCATCCTGGTGTTTGGATGCTATGCTAAGTTGTGGTGCGATGACTTAATGAGAAGCAGCTAGCGCCATGCGTGGCACATGGCAGGCACTAAGTAATCACGCCCCAGAAGATGCGTTTGTTTATCCATTTATCTAATGGGCTTAAATTGGATGTCTGAGCTGTATACAAATGTGGCTCTTGATTATGCCAGTTTCTCCCACTGAAGGTTCTCCTGCCTCACAAAGGGGTCTTGTGAGCTTGCATGATCTGCAGGTTAGTTAATGAGTCATTATAGGATCCTGCACTTAAACAAAGACCAAAATCAGAGGAGAAAAGAACAAAGAAAAACATGGATACCCAGTGTGCTGGGGCCTGCTGGAAGGCAAGTCGCTGTGCGCTGAACCTGCCTCTTGATGTAATTAGCCCCTGCATCCTGGTCAGTACTCCGTGGTGTAGTTCACGTCCAACAGCAGCGGGAACCAGTGATGGGAATCATTTTATGAGTCAAGGTTCTGCCCTTTAAAGCAATATTTTCCCATTATGGGTCTGGTAATCAGGCACTTCCTCTGTGGAGATGGCTTGGTAAGTAGTGTCCCTTGCCCCAGGTCTGACTGGAAGGCGTTGATACAATGACCATATTTAGCCAGAGCTGTAGTCACTGCAGAGAGTGGCCAATCCTCCTACAGGGCAGATCATCTGCCTGGGGGTGCTTTCTGTGTGGCAAGCATTTGCCAAGCACCTGCCGGGACCCAGCTGAGAGCCTGGAGCAGCTTAAGAGGGTAGGTAACAGTCCCTGCCTTATGGACCTGACAACCTGCTGGGGCACTCCAAGGTGGGAGAGCACAGTGGTAAGAAGTCAGTCTGGCAGTAGCACTCTGCCATCAGGTCACGTGAGCCTAGGCAAGCCACATCATCTCTCTCTGACGGGACCTTCCTCTCTATGAAATAAGAGCTCTCATGATTTTCACCCGCACAGAACTGAATAATACCACAGTTAACCTCATGGCAGACATTAGCTATTGTGGTGGAGAAATCTTGTAAGATAATTAAAGGCTATGCATAGACATCTCAGGATATTTACAAAGCCAGGGCTCAGCAGACTAGGATCTAGGGGCCATCAAACTCATTGCTTGCTTTATAACATTCAACCGGGAGACAGCCATGTCCACTGAAGCACCTACTGTGTGTGACTATGTCCATGCTACACAGGATAGAACAGCATGAAGGAGAGTATGTGGTCCTCAATGGTATTTCTGATGTGACCCTTTACCAAAAAGGCTGGCGAACCTTTGTTCTAATACCTTGAGGGATTCCACAGTCTGGCAGTCCAGCCATGTTGGGAAAGCACCACACTACCAGATATTTTCTCAGCTTTCATATATACCTGGAGTATGGACAGTGGTGGTGAGCTCTGGGGCAGAGACAGTTGGCAGGGGTGCAGTGGGGAGATTGGAAGATGTGAACACATCCTAACGGCGACCCGTCTCAGCTCCTTCTTTCATCACGATGACAGAGCAGAGACGGTCTCTCTCGGGTCTTGGTTTGAGATGGTGCAGCACAGTATCATGGGAAAGTGTGGTAGCATTTGGAGGAGCCAGGCGTTTGGCCTTCTTGTACCTCAAAAGACCGAGAGCACAGTTGAAACCGGAAGCAAGGCCAGACTGTGCACCTCAAGTCCTGCCCCCCCCCCCAGTGACCTACTTCAGTCAGGCTCTACATCCTCCTCCCAAAACAGTGCCACCAGCTATTGACCAAGTGTTCCAACATGAGCCTGTGAAGGATGGTTTACATTCCAAAGGTCACCGTGATGAGGACACCCCGGAGCTCAGGTGGCCATACCAGCCTTGTGAGGGATCAAATATGGAGGGGCTCTCCATAGGTAGTCTAGGATGTAACACTTCCAGAATCACTTTCCATAGCAGGGCTGTGCAGGGCAAGACATGGGGAGGAGGATCCAGCCTGAACAAGGGGTCATTTGATGATGCCGCTAGCTAACAGAGAACATTCAGGAGTAAAAGCCAGGAAGGAATGTCACACACATGCACACACACACACACACACACACACACACACACACACATGCACGCACTATGCACCATTCCATTTTATCGCATCTCACTAGCATCTCCTCCCTCAATGGGTTCTTGATGAAGTGAGGTTGTCTCTTGATTTGCTTATGTAGCAGACTTCCTCACATCAATCCCTGGCTTGCAACAGTCTCATTGGTTCTTTAGGATACAGGCAGACAACAGCCTTTCTTAGCGTGCCTCCTCCCACTGCTGTCACGTCACCACCCTCCGATTCCCACTTACTTAAATAACTGGACTTACTAGACATCTCTGGATAGGGGCTAGGGAGATAGCCCAGTTGGTTACAAGGACAGGAATTTAATCCAAAGGACACTCCTCCTTTTTTAAAAAAGCCTGTCAATCTGGTGTACACTTGTGATCCCAAGGTTCCCTGGGGCTTGCTGGCCAGCCAGAGTAGCCTCATTGGTGAGTTTCAGGCCAATGAGAGACCTTGTCTTTAAACAAAGATGGTAGAGGGGGTTGGCGTTACCAGAGAAACATCCAAGGTTGTCCTCAGTCTTCAACAAGCACACACCACACACACACACACACACACACAGAGAGAGAGAGATACATACACACACTATTCATGTACACACAGATAGACAGACACACACACACTCACAGATAAACACACACTATTCATGTACACACAGACAGACACACACACACACACACACATGTGTCTCTGAACAAGCCATTCTGTTTCCACACTTCTGCTCTCCCTCCACTATGATGATTATCTTAGCATCCACATCAACATCTGGACTCTAAATTGTTCATTCTCCAAATGCCAATCGGGCTTCGTTTCCTCCAGGAAGCCCTGGGCTTTCTCCCAACCACGGCTCCCTCCCTTATCTATGTGGAGACTGACAGAGAAGCTCCGGAATGTTCTTCCCAGAACTGCTCCCCTTAGTGAATGCCATTCCCCAAGCTGAGGGCTCTCTCTGCGAGGAGGTGTGGCTCCCCAGTGTGGGCAGCATTAGTTTGTCTCTGTGATAAGTGAGGTAATAGCCATAAGATTCCTTTGACCTCTAGGCCTTGGTGCTGGGCTGGCTGATTTGAGCAGAGAAACCCAAAGAAGCCACCCATCGCAGTCAGGGCAGACTAACCACAGGGGGTCTGTCCTCCTTGCCTTGTAGTGTCAACAGCAAAAGGGCAGCTTCTGCTTGCCTGGCGGATAGCATTAGGATGGAAGAGACAAAAATAGACCATTGGTTCTGGGTATCTACAGTTGGCCCCACCCACTACCCAGATGCCCAAGCCAAAAACATGTCGGCCATCCAGGATTTCTTTCTTTCCACCCCATGCCAGCCCCCACATCCAGCAAGTCACACATCCCCAAATGCCAGCAGGGCCTGACCTCTCCTCTCTGCCAAAGGTCACAACCCTCCTTACTATCCTGCTCACAGCTGCTAGTCAGTTCCACACCAGCAGCCAGACTGATGTCACCTCCCTCCAGAGAAAGGACACATGGGTGGGTAGGGACTTTGAATTAAGCTCCAGGCAAACTCTGCAGTTCTAAACCTTTTGGAGTCACTTCAGTGCTCTGCAGGTCCATCCAGACAGCCTTCAGAGTGAGGCAGCTGGCACCCCTGCTGTCTGCAGACTTGTTGTCTAGCGTTTGTTCTGTAGTGTTCCATCTCTGGTATTGCTCAGATTCTGTGCGCTGGATTTCCTTTCTGAGCATCCCATCTCCTTCAGCCACAGTTAAGGTCTTATGTGGGTCCCACAAAGTCTTCAGAATCACCTTAGAGGCCTTAGTCATGAGTATCACCCCTTCCTCTCTCCACAATTTCCTGTCACTCTATGCCCCCCTCACCTTTGTCCCTGGAGTATTAGTATACTTCTTGGAGCCCCTATCTCAAGCAAGGCAGACACAGTATAGTATTCAAATGACACCCATGTATGACTGGGCCAGTGCTGTGTCAATGGAAGAACCCACCCCAGCCTGGTATATGGCAGCTGCTTGGTAAATATTTGAGGAAGATGGGACTAAGGCAAGCTAATAGAGAAAGAGGGCTCTTGTTGAAATCTCCTTCTAAGAACATTCATTTAGTCGGCAAATAAACCAACAGAGGGTATGGAAAACAGTTGGTAGAGAAGAGGGAAAAAATACTTGGGAGTCTCCTTCAGTCCCCTGGGGCTGGAGCGATTCCACGTGTGACCTAATACTGCCACCAAGCCCGAGGGGATTTGTCCAGGAAAGCGTGAAGAACGAGTTCCAGTCATCCTGTGGTCGGCCAGCTGTGCCTGGTGGCTCCTTGACACCTGCCAGAACTGGCCAGATGTGCCTCAAGCATCTTCAGAAACATCCGGGGGCCCCAGGGACCATGTAGCCTATGGAGAAATAGTCATGTTCTTCAGGATGGCATGGGAAGTATGTGGAGGAAGGGACACAACACACACACACACACACACACACACACACACACACACACACACACACCCCCGAGACTCTGAGTATGTCAGGACACAGTGAAGCTCCTAGAGACTTCCCCACAGTTATTGCCATGTCCCTAATACTGTCCTCCCTCCTCTAGGTGATCAAGCTGGCCTTTGAAGAGTTCGATCTGGAGAGGGGCTATGACACCCTGACAGTCGGGGATGGTGGGCAGGATGGGGACCAGAAGACAGTCCTCTATATGTAAGTGAAATGCTGTATCTGAATGGGAAATGGGGGATAGAGACAGGTTCATAGCGTCCACACTGCTCCCCACACTGGGTGCCGTAGGGACAGGGTCCTGTGGTGCTCTTGTTGTCTGCAATAATCCATCTACCTCTCTCCATCTCAGCCAAGGGAAAGAGACTTCATGGCGAAGTTGCATGAAGTGTTCAGATGAGCTATCTTGGACAAAGTCAAACAAAGGCTCCATGCCTATGTGCCTGGCTCTCCCTACTAGCCAATGACTTCTTTGAAACACCTTGTTTCTGTCACCTCACAGTACCTACTCTAGGTGACTTCTGTCCCTGGCAGTCTAACCTCTCATTGAGGCAACAGAGGTGTTTTGGGGACCTTTCCACATGCCCAAAAGCTACCTGAGACATGGACAGTTTCACAGAAATAATAACGTTTTCCAGACTATGGAAGTCTCACTGAGGGAACCATGATGCCAGGCTGGCCTAGACTTCCACTGGGGTGGGCCTTTGCTTTGGGGGACCATTCAGTACCCCTACACCTAATACTGTAACCCAACAAGGGGCCAGGAAATGTCTCTGTCTTGTCCATGACCGGATTGAGTGTAACAGCGTCATAGTAGGGCCTGGTTCCTTGGTTTCTCTTGGCCCTTGGCAGAGTATAGACCTCTAAAGATCTCTCTCCCTACAGCCTGACAGGTACATCGGTCCCAGACCTCATCGTCAGCACCCACCATCAAATGTGGCTCCTCTTCCAGAGCGACAGCAGTGGCAGCTCCCTGGGATTCAAGGCTTCCTATGAAGGTAACTGCTTTCAAGGAGCCTGGCAGGCTCAGCCAGGGAGAAGGAGACTTGGGGTCTCCATCAGCAAGCATGAAGCCTAGGTTCCAATTCTGGGTCCTTCCCTGCCTCTCCTCAGACACATTATCTGACCCTTTTCTTTGTGTAGTGGCCCCCTCCCCCAGTTCCACTGTACCAGGCAGTTTTGAAGATTACGTGGGGCAGATCAGTTGCTGTGCAGGTTATCCTATGCTAGCTCTGGACATGAGTTTCATTGCTAATCCATATCACATTTGCAGATTGGCTGAGCCTCCTGTGTTGTTGTTGTTGTTGTTGTTGTTTTAATCTTTACACTGGGGCCACTGGCCTCCCAGGCTATCTTGTGACAAATGAGTGATTGTGTTGAACACTGGAGGACAGATAGCCGCCACTGTTGATGGCCCAAGGGAGATGCAGACAGCAGTCTTCATTCCCTTCAGGAACTGACTTTAAAGAAATGGCGTATTCTGTGGTCCATGAGATATGCCCATTATCACCTTTCATAAACTTCCAAATCTCCTGTTGGTCAAAAGACAGGCCCCGAAATAAGGCAGACAGAGTCACATTGTGAGCAGTTATGCCCTTTCAGGTATCAGACCCAGGCCTTGCCCCAGGTGGTCTCATTCTAGAAGTGAGACACAACCAACGGGAGCAGGCATCTTCCTGGGGAAGTGGGTACTAAGTCCTAAAAATGATCCAGGAGCTATTAGAGAGATGGGTCAGGACACAGAGGGGAGAAATGTGTCCTCAAGGTGGCTCCCATACCTGCTACTTACCTGATGCACCAAAAGTTCCTCATACCAGGACCTATTGTGTTTCTATGCTGGGCACACAAGAAATGCTGGGAATCTGGAACCAGGGATACAAACCAAGGACACAAACCTCAGTCACAGAACAGTCTGTAGAGATGATAATTTTTGAGGGGGGCGGGGAGAGTCCAGCCTGGTGCTGTAGGTCTGTGATCTCAACTACTCTGGAGGCTGAGACAGAAGGACCACACATTCAAAGCCTGCTGGGGCTATAAGTGAATTCTAGAACAGCCTAGACAACTCATTGAGATGCCGTTTCAAAACTAAAACCTGAAAGGTTGGGCTGGAGAGATCCCTCAGAAGTTCAGAGTGCTTACTGCCCTTAGATGATACTCCAGTTCTGGGTGGGGTCTGGCACCCTCTTCTGGTCTCTGTGCGAGCCAGCCATGCATGTTGTACACATATCATTACAGCGATATGGTAGAGTATCTACTCAGCATGTGATAGGCCCTGGATTCCACCCTCAGTATTGGGAAGATGGAAGGATGGCAGGAATCAGAGCAGCTAGGAGTACCCAAAGGAGTGCACAGGATGTTACACCCTGGGGCCATTCATAACACCCCAGTAGCTATGTGATGGAAAGAGCCCCAGGCAGGAAGGCAGGAGATCCTGATCCAGGGCCCAGCTCTGTCACTCCTTGCTGTGAAAAGGGGAATGGATTTAGACGCACTTCCGCAGTGTCCTTTGGTTCTAAAATCCCATGAATGTTCATCAGTGAATGTCCCCATCCATTGAGAGGAAATGACCCCTGATATCTGCGAGTCCTTAACCAGTTCATGTTTGGCCTGAGGCTTGGATATGACACAAATACTTTGAGCCTAAGATAACACTAGTCGGCAGACAGAACAGTCTAGAGCAGGGAGCACTACTGGCTAAAGTAGTCAGTGAAATAATAATGAATATAAACTTGGCTGTTAGGTTGGAACCCAGGCACTTGTCATGCCTTCTTCCGGCCTGATCAGCCATTGGAGAGAAGAGCTTAGCGATAAAGGGCCCCAGCTTTGGAGGGATTTAAGCCAATTCCCACAAGAAATGTTTGTGACCCTCTAATGTTTATATGGCGGCGGGGGAGGTGGACTCAGGAGACTTGAGAGCTGTGTTCAAATATTTGAAGGTCAGTCACACAGGAAGAAGAGATCAGATCAGTTTGAGGTAATTTTATGGAAATAGAAAGGGGCATGGCACTGCTAAGAACCCTACTGTGTGCCAACAGCCCTAAGTTCGTCATCTCAGAAGGGTCTACTGTTGTCATGGACAGACTTGGTGCAGCCCCAGGGACCATCAGAGTGGGGTAGGGAAATAGCACAGACGTGTTTATCTTTCTTCTTCTCCTTCTTCTTCTTCTTCTTCTTCTTCTTCTTCTTCTTCTTCTTCTTCTTCTTCTTCTTCTTCTTCTTTGCCTTTGTTGCTGTTTCATTTCTTTCCCCCTTCTCTTTTACTCCTGAAAACTAACATTCCACTTAAGAAAAGATTCATAACTACATACCAGGGGAAAAAAATCACTTCATCTCACCCAACCCCTGAAAGGCACAGAGGTGTTAAGTAGCCTGCCTGGGGTCACACAGAAGTGGCAGAGCTGGGATTTGAACCCATATCTCTCTAGCTTCAAAGCATGTGGTTTTCCTCCTATACCGACAGCTTCCCAAAGCTACTGAATTTTAACCCCTTATAAAATCTTTATAGAAGTCAAAACTTTACCCCAATCAGGCACACCATATATCAGAAGCCTGGAGTCCGGGTCACTGGGGGGCGAGGGGTAGAAGGGGGGACGCAGAGGTGTGTTAGTCAGTTCCAGTTTCTGTTTCAGTCATCCAGAATTGATTAAACACCCTGGTCTGCAGCCAGTTTAGTGCTGGGTGCTTCAACCATAGTGGTGAGCCTCCTTCTTGGCCATGGTTTGAGCATACCTGTGTGGACGTCCGTCACAGACTCATGCCATCAGGACCTCCTGGACCCCGTGAGTGATTCTGCAGGACAGTCTGTGTGTCGAGGGGCCTCTACAACCTTCCCGGCTGTGTCAGACTATGTACAGCAGGGCCTGGGATGATCAAAAGACTCTGGAATTGGATCAGACCTGGTAAATCTCAGCATGGTTCCTGAACCATGACCCTGAGAACACCATGTGGTCTCTAAGAGCCTCAGTCTTCCCACTTACAGGACAGATAATGATGCTGGCCTCAGAGCTGTTATGACGATGAAATGCTATCTCGGAAAATTCACCAATGTTCCCTCCACCCCTATTGCTCAGGTTCTGGTCCTCTGGGCCAGAACTGGATCTGTCTTCTCTGGCCCAGGTTTGCTCATGGAGCTTGGTTTTAAGGACTCACCTCATTCCATATCCTCTTACTCTCCAGGCTGGATGGAAAATGAGAAGAGGCTCACTGTGGTCAGTGTGGGAGGTGGCTTGTGGGGAGAGCTAATCAGAGCTCTCATTGTCCTGTTAGAAAACCTGGCATATACAACTTCCAAGATGAAGGATAGTTTCAGAGCATTCAGTGTCCCAGGCTCCATTGATTCTAGACCTGAGGAAGGCAGAACCCTGTGGGAGGAGGAGGGGGTGACAAAAACTGTTCACTTCACAGTGGACAGAAAGCACGGAGACTGAGACAGAACAGGAGTAAGATGTCCTCAAGGGCCCACACCCACTGACCTACTTCCTTCACCAAGAAACACCTCCCAAGTTTTCCAGTACCTTCCAAAATAGAGGCTGGGGACCAAACTTTCAATACAGGAGCCCTTAAAGGGACATTCCGTACCTAATCTGCATAAGAGGGGCGCAGAGGGACAGAAGCCCACTCACAGGATGTCATGGGAGAATCATGAAGCCTTTGAACTTGGTCCAGTGAAAAGAACCTGGAAAAGGTTCAGTCAATAGGACCCACATTTCCGCCTGTCCTCTCTCTACTACCCGGACATTGTATTTGACTTGTCATCCTTAAACCTCCACTGATATCAAACAAAGGTGGCCTGAGTCCCCAGGTATGGTTCCACTACACAATCCTGGTCCTTCAACACATTTGGTCATCCCTTCCCACGGGCTGCGTGCCCCCCCCAAGTACCCCACTGCTACTTCTTAGGCTCTGTCCTAGCAGTTGGTCACACTGACTCCCCATCTTTATTGAAACTAAACCCTACAAACTCCCCATCTGTTCCCTCCCTCGGCCCTATTATTACTCTTGTTGGTGGCATCCCCCACCCTGACACCTCAAACCAACCCACTCATACTAGTCAGCCAAAGACCCCACAACAAAGAACCACAGACTACCAGGTGTATTTGCTTTCTCATAGCTCTGGGGCTAGAAGTGGATGGCCAGATGGCCAAGGCTTTAGACCACTTAGTGTCTAGAGAGCGCTTCCTTCCTGACTCACAGACAGCCACCTTCTCCCCATGTCCTCACGCAGCCTTTCCTTGGAGAAAACATGAGCTCTCTTCTAGAAAGACATAAGTCTTATCAGGCCAGCCCCCTCTTCTCACCTCATGCAGCTTTAATAACTTCCACAGAGACCCAACTTTAATAACTCACACTGGAATCTGAAAGCATCCATACACAAATCAGAAAGCATAAATGCCCGGTTCATATTATCACCCCAAAATAGTCCCCCCCCCCATCTCTAGCCTTTCTCCCACCACCCTGGTACCTCCCCTATGCCCCAGGGATGGTGAGCAGCACACCCATCCATCACCAGACCTCATCTCAGCCTCCTTACTTTGTTACATTTACTCAGTTCCCAGATCCCTACACCTCTCCCTCCCCATGTCAGCATCCCACCCTGATCACTGCGGTCCAGACCCCCCCCCCCCAATCCTCTGTTGCTGTTATTGCTGACAGCGCAGGCCTCCCACCCAGCACCCTTCCTTCCCCATCTGCCACATGGCACACAGTGATCTTCCAGACTCCAAATCTGGCATAGTGTTCTTCTACTTGAGGGAGGGAAAAAAAAAAAAAAAAAAAAAAGACTTGAGTGACAGCTTCTCTGCTTCTCATTGACTTCAGTAGGAAGTGCCAAGTCTTCCACACAGCATGCCAGGTTCTTCCACATAGCATCCCTGAACCACATTCTGGCTCCTGGGATACAAGGCAGAGACCACAGCTTCTCCCCTGCCCTTTCACACCCACCTCGCTCCCTCACCCCATCTATAGCATTCGCTCAGAAAAGCTTTGGAGAATTCAGCACATTCAGAGAGCTTCCTCAGAATATCCTGACTCCCTCTTCTTCCCTGTTACCACATGCTGCTCAGATGCCAAGAGTCATGCAGTCTTCATTGTCCCTTGGGCTTTAGGGGTTGGGCAATCCGACTTTACAGTGAGATCCAGGCACCAGGATCCAGTCTCTTCTTGGTCAACCTGACTTTCCTTGCCCATGAAGACACAGATCACTAGTTGGATCACCAGGGCTCTCAAAGATTTGGTACACTGAAGCATCCAGCATGGGACCTGGCATTCAGGAGTCACTGGATTGAGAGCCTGTTCTCTCCTCCTTCCTCATCAGGCCGGTGACTATCCCACCCTGCATCACTGCTCAAAGCATCCTTGTTTATTACATATGTGCCCATATTGGCCTTCCACTGCCTCCAGCTTCATGGAAATCCCACGCTGCACAGATAACATGGCAAAGGCATGGGAAGGCTGGCCTGATGTGGATGCCCTGAAGGGATGTCAGCAGGCATATGAATACAGGGACTACATCTATCATTTCTACTGCTCCTTCTGGACATAACTGACCCCTTTGGCCCATCCCTGAGGGCAGCATTGCTACTCTGGGGCAGGCAGGCAGTTCTGTAGCCTCCCCCACATTAAGAGTTCCACCCTAAGCCAGGCCTGGAGAGACAGCTGAGGCAGTAACATATTTTCTGGACAAGCATGAGGACCTAAATTTGGTCCCCAGAACCCCACATGAAAGAGGCAGGTATGGTGGTGCCCAGTTGTAATACCAAAGCTAGGAAGGAAGAAACGGGTGTTTCCCCAGGACTTGCTGATCAGGCAGCCTAGCACAATCAACACAGCCCAAGCAAAAGGGAAAAGACCCCACCTCAAAAAGCAAAATGAGGGCTGGAGAGATGGCTCAGAGGTTAAGAGCACTGACTGCTCTTCCAAAGGTCATGAGTTCAATTCCCAGCAACCACATAGTGGCTCACAACTATCTATAATGAAATCTGGTACTCTCTATTAGCCTACAGGCAGAATGCTGTATACATAATAAATAAATAAATCTTAAAGAAAAAAAAAAGCAAGACGAAGCAACTCTAGAGACGGACTTCTGCCCTCCACACTCGCACACATGCATGTCCAACACATGCACACACAACACGAGAAGAAGGAATTTCTCTTCCACCATTAAGCTTAAGCCCTAGTAGGAAAACTGGGCCATTTTCTCCTAGAAACTCTTCCTGCTCTGCTTGTCATCGTTCCAGCTTGAGTATGGGAGGAGGGCTCAGGATCTGTCAATACGGGAGCCCTCTGAGCCTTAAAACATGGTTTCCCTCCATGGGGGCGCCAGCTGTGGGAAACGCATTCACAGTTGCGATTGCTTTGCTTCCCAGTAGAACCAGAAATATTTAAGGAACAGGCAATTAGCACTTACCAGAAACATTATAAAATTACACACAACTCGCTAACAAGTTCTCCCATCAGTCTGGATGTCTCTTTGCATCCTCACTGCAGTCTGGAATCTGGCAGCCTGATGCTCGATCTAAGAGGCTGACCCAGGGGAGGAGGATGCATGGGACCCCCGCTCCTGGGCAGATGGAGGTGCAGAGAGGCGAGGATCATCCAGGAAGGATGCCCAACAGCCTAGGGAATTGTGACAGAAATGAGATCATCTGTGACTCATGTCCCTAAGACCTTATGATGTGTTAGAGACACTATTCGGGACACTGGGGGGGGGGGGGGGGGCGTGGCAAGAGGGCTATCTCTGCCATCACCCAGTTTGTAGTCTGATTTCACAAGCATGGAGTCAGTGTTAGGAGATGGGGAATCAAAAGACGTGGCCTCTGACTCTGCTTGAGAGCACCGGGGAAGTGAGGAGAAGTTCTTAGGGGACCCCCAATGTCAGAGGCTGAGACTACCTTAAAGGACCCAGAAAAGGAGGTGTCAGAGCCGCCTGAGAGAAGGAATATATAGGTTGGGAAAGATGGCTTGTTGGAAGGCTGGGAGGCTGAGGGCATGGCTCACTAGACAGGTGCTGCCATCCAGTAATGAGGAGCTGAGCTAGGATACCCAGCACCATGTAAAACGTGGGCACAGCAGTGTAGATGAACATCTATTCTCCTAACACTGAGGAGGCAGAGACAGGTGGGTCCCTGCCCCCCAGCTAGCCTTGTTGAACCAGCAAGCTTCAGGTTCAGTAAGAGACCCTGTCTCAGAAAATATGTTGGTTAATAGTTGCAGAAGACACCTGGTATCACACTCTGGCCTACACACAAGTGCTCACACATGCACACCTGCACACAAGGGCATGCACAGGACCATATACATGCATACCCACATGCACACGCATGAAGATACATATTCATGCATTTTACACACACACACACACACACACACAGCACTTTTAAATTTCAAATCTCTGCCAGAATTGGGTTTGAGAGTGAGTAGGGAGAAGATGCCAAGACTGCCTCTGAGGGCAAGGCTCATGTCTCCTTCTCTGGCATGTAACTGGAGATGGGCCCTGGAGTACTTCCTGAAAGAGGCAGCGTCAGCCCAGGCTTAAAAAGAAGCCAAGGGTAATGGCCCAGTAGGATCAACTTCACTCCCTTTAGGGCCTCATTGGTCCTGATGTCACCAGACGTTAGATGTGTGACCCGCAGTTTCTCACCTGCTATTCTCAGGGCAGGTACCCTTACATGTTACCTGGTATCCCCCAAGCTCCTCTTTCCATCACTTAGTGATGCCCCTCTGGACCCTGGCCCCATCGGAAGCAGGATGCCTGCATTTCAGAGATGCTGCCTGGATCTCCGAGACGTTAAATAATGACCGGAGCCAAATATAACACCAGAAGTGTGGGTCACTGGGGCAGCAGGGCACAAAAGGAGCTCCTGAGTTGGCCCAATGAGTCTAAGCAGGCCCAGATCGGATGTACTTGGACTGACACTGGAAGATGGTTCTGTCTGGATGGCAAGCCTCGGGTATCCGTTTTAGAAAGAGCAGACAGCAGGTGCCCAGTTCCTGCGTGGGCGAGCTGGCAGGGCTCGCAAACAACAGAGACCATGATAACAATGAGGAAGTGCCACCTCGTTGCTGGATCTGAGCCATGTTCCAGGCATCTTGGCCATCAACTCATACACACATAAGCTTGTTTAGCCCACACAGTGACCCTGGTCATTAGAGCTGTTATTACAAGCTCCATGTTATGCAAAACAAAAAACTAAAGGTCAGATAGAATTGGCAGCGTGGGGGGAAGTTAGATGGTTCGGTGGCTAAAGCGCTTGTCTTGCAAGCATTGTGACCTGAGTTCAAATCCCCAGAACCCACGCAAAGCTGGACACAGTAGCACATGTCTATGATCCAAGCATTTCTGTGCCAAGATGGGAGGCATAAACAAAATATTTTTTTAGAAGATGTATGAAGTGGACAAAGAGACTGTTTCAAACAAGGTGAAAAGAGAGGACCACCACCCGAGCTTGTCCTGTGACTTCCACGCATGTGCCGTGGCATGCATATTCCCACACAAACACACACATTTTTTTTTTTAAATAACAATGTGATCCAGGCCTACTACATAGTATCAAAAGCCAGGATTCAGGTCCAAGATGCTGTGGCCCCACAGCCATCATGAGACTATGTCACCTCCCCACAAATCACCTTGTTTCCCTGCATGCAAATTCCAAGGTGGGTGCTGGCCAAAGATGAGACCCAGGGTAGAGGGGAGACAAGAGCCCCACATATGCAGAAGTAGAGGCTTAGCTTGAAGACTTTAGGTAGCTGTGGAAAAACTGAGCAGGAGACCATATGACCTAAGAATAAGTTTTCAATGATCTTGTACCACATCAAAGAATGTGGCATAGAGAAGAGAGGCAGAGAGCCACCAGCCAGCTACTGCCATCCAGACTGGGAAGTTATGAGGCCTGAATTGAGACAGAAGAATTAGGGAAACAGGATGTCAGGCTACTTAGAAGAGCAGCTGAGAGGGGTCCTGTTGGAGCAAGAGGGGAGGGGAGAGTCTACAGGAAGCCTCCCCACACATATCTGGCTGTGAGTGCTCCTAGCACAGGGGTCAGAGGTCAGGCAGCTCCAGATCCTCAGTGCCTACCGCACCTGGCATTTGGTGCAGCATCCACGCATTAAGCATACGGTCTATGTTGCGCATTGCACCAAACATCTTCTGTACTTCCGGCAGAGTGCTAGGTATACAGAGGTCCATGATACCCAAGCTTGTTGGCTTTCACAGGACTTAACTCCAGGGGTGGGGCGACAAGAGGCAAGGAGACCATGAAGATAAAAAGAAGGTTGTCAGGTTGGGAACTAAGCTAACAAGGTGGTAGATGCCAGGTGGGTAATATTGATCCTTTTTTTTTTTTTTTTTTTTTTTATAGCACTGTTTTATCGCCAGTGTCTAGGACAGCAACCAGTAGAATACTTCTTGAATGCATAGATGAGTGGCTACAAGGGGTACCTGGCACCTCAAAGGAAAAGAACAGTATGCAGACAGAGAAAGAGGGTGGGTGACATCTAAGTGTGGTCTGCACAAAGCGTCTTGTCTGAAAAGCACGAGAGGAGGTTCTAGCTTGGGTTGAGACACCATGAAGAAGTAAGCAGACATAACAACACTCTCTGGAAGGGTAACAGAGAGCAGTCCAGGCTGGGCACCCCAACCCCCACCCCAGCTCCCTCCGGGTATTTCTTCTCAGAGCACATCAAAGGGCTCAGAATATATAGAGACACACGATATGAGCCCTTCTGTGCAGACATTGTCATAAAAGAGGATTCCAATTTACTATGAGAAATTGAAAAGCCAGAGAAGACGAGGAGAAACCTGAGTATCTAACACAGATGATAGGGCTAAAACAACCCAGCAGGGGGAAAGCAAATGAGGCAAGGCCAGTCCCCACGGAATGCTGAGACATCTTACATGCCACATCTGAGGCCTCCTGGCTTGCTTCTGGTGGGCCAAAGGATCGGGGCGGGGGGGGGGTGGCGGGATGCACATACTTACAGAGTGAAATTGGGTTAAACCAGATGATAGGAAAATTACAAGACTGATTTTTTTTTCTCCAGGTCAAAATTGCATTTATCTATTTGTAATTCTGGGTGCTGACATCAGCCATGGTTGGTATCTGGCCAGAGGGGGCCTTTCCTCTAGGCAGAGGGGCCATAGGAAGTTCTGTCAGCAAGTGGAGCCTCCGTTTTTATGTTCCCAGTTGAGCAAGGCACTTGAGGAGAAGGCCTAGGATGGAAACCAGCCTCCAGCTCCCTCCCCCTTCTTGAAACTAGCTCCCCAGTTATCAACCCCTCCTTGTCTGATTCCTTATTGCTCCACCCCAGATCTGAGTGTTTCAGTGAGCCCATCCCTCTATACCTGGCCCTCTTTGCAAATGCTTCCTTGCACCCGTCTTCCTTGAGGTTGACATCACCATCGTCCACCTCCTCTGGGCCAACAGCTCCTTCCCTCACACTTGGTAAGCACCACATTGAAGAAGGGTCATGAGCTCCTCGTCCCTCCCTCCTCCCACATGGCTTGCTCCTTGAACGTCACCCAGCCTCCAGTCCCCTGCTTCCTCAGCATCACTGCTACCTCCGTCTCTCTTTACTCCAAGTCTTGCTGTCTCTTTGGCTCTCAGATCTCGATCTCACTTCCTTCCAGAGGTGAACCTTATCCTCTGGCCTTGCTGGTCACGCAAGCTGCTCTGGGGTCCTTTACCCTTTGGCTCTTTCTCTTGTTGGTCCCCTTGCTCCCACTGGCTATCTTTGCCTTGGCTTTGCCATCTCCCCCCTTAGCTCCTGCCCGCCTTCTTTCTATCCTTACCCTCTACCCCTGTCATAAAAGAAGATGCCCATTTAGTATCATAAATCGAAAAGCCCAAGAAGATGGGGGGGGCGGGGGGGAAACGCTAACCCCGGCTACCACTCAGCCACAGTGGTAGCAGAAGCCTCAGATCCAACTCACAATCAGTTCCACCATTGCCTTTCGTGTCTGTGTGAGCAAGGCAGGCGGCAGTGCTTTCAGGTGCTGTCCATGCAAGAGAGTAGGCTCCATCCTTAGAAGGCCACAGGAGTGTGGCTGTCCACTGAGCTTCTGTCTCCTGTTCTCTAGAGTGGCCGCTCCAAAACGTCTTGTCAGAATCCATTCTTGCTTCCTGTGAGTAATGCCTCACTCTTACTAAAGACTTTGATCTCCTGCTGTGTACCTGAAAACCCACTGCCGCCCTGTCCTTGTTCACGCCTGTTGCTAAGGTGTGTCTCTGCCCTGGTCACTAAGGCTGGCTGGCCTGCAGGCAGAGGGTCTCTGCTGCTTCTCCCTCTGGAGCCTCCAGCTGCCCTTCGTCATGTCTCCGTAGCCTCTGACCCATTCCATCTCCATCAGCATCCCCATTTCCTCTTGTTCTTCCCAGAAGTGTAACTATGGCCAGACTCATTCCATATCTAGACTATTGTAACCGCCATCCAATGGTGGTTACCTAAGAGTTATGACCTAACCCTTCCTCTGTTTCCTCTCTGTCTAGAAATGCTTTCTTTGAAAGTTCTCCGCTCCTGCCGTGGTGCCATCTTTCCTCCCACTGGGTGCTGGCTCTCATGATACTGTTCCTCAGAAAGTCAGCGACAAGCCATTCTCGTTTCCCATTGGGTGCTGGCTCTCATGACACTGTTTGCACAGCATCGGCAATGGGCCTTCCTCCCTTCCCATTGGGCACTGACTCTCACGATACTGTCCTTCATAGCATCAGCAGTGGCCTCCTTTTAGTCCTCTGCTTTCTGCCCCATCTTTAAGTTCTCTGTCTATTGATCTCCTCGGCTCATCCTCCTCCAAGCTCTGTGGACCACACTCACCTTTGGGCTGTAGTCTACTCCACTACAACTCCCCCCAAACCATGTCCATCGTGTCCCATTCTGGGGCGACATGTCTTCTCACCTGGCTTGGTTGGTCTCATACTTCTAGCTCCTGTATGAGTTACATCTTCAGATTTTATACTTCCCGACCTAAACTTGAGACTGAGCTAACTGTTTCTTGGTGGCTGTTTTAAAGCTCAGCATACCCCTGAGACTCTTCATGCAGTCTCCTGTCTCCTGCGCCCTCGTCTGAGTGGATCACACCCTCGTGGCCAGGCCAGACCTGGAGGTATGGTAGACCATGGCCCCTTCCTTACTTCTGCATCCTTGTCCATGGTTCAGCCCATGGCTTCTTCCTACTCTATGTCCTTCACCTCTTCCTGGTTCGCTCCATCCCCTTTGCCTGGACCCTGTGTAGGATACCCTCCTGCCAGGTAAAGTAGGATCTGTTATCAGCTCCCATTACTGACCACCTGAAGTCCAGCCTGGCACGTAGATCCTACACGCCCTTTCACGGGCTGGCCCTGCCCATCAGAACCGTTCCCAGCCTCATCTCTGTGACCTTGCAGAAAGTGCTTAAAGAACTTGCAAAGGGCAGGTGCTCAAGAAGTGAGGACCCTGGAGGCAGGCCACTGTCTCTGGGTCTCAGATCTGCCACTTCTGAGGCCTGTGGCTTTGTGCAGTCTTATATGCCTGTTTCTTCCCCCTTAAAATCAGAGAAAAGAGTATCTTCCATTAGAGACACTATGAGGGGGACATGAGTTAATTTATAAAACACTCTCTGTGGCCACTGGCTGGAGTCAGTGTGTAAGTCAGTACTTCCATAAGTGACAATAACGACTCTATAGTTTTGGTCACGGGTGTATTAGAGACCATACAATCCTGCATCTGGGGCCTAGCCTGGCTTCTTCCCTCCAGGGAGCCCTGCCTCTCCATCTCGCTGCCAGGCCTTTTACTGCTGCCTCCTCTGTGGTCTTAGGCCTCAGGACAGAAAGCGCCTTCTCCAAATAGCTTTCTCTGACCCAGGGCTGGGCTCACAGCTTGAGAGAGCGGGGCCCCAAACTCAAATTGTAGGATAAATGCCATTTAAGACGATATTTTTTTGAAAATCAAGATTAGCATTCAAAAGTCATGGCTTTTTTTTAAATGAGTGTTTCAATTGAAGAAGACAAGCTAAGATAACAGGACAAGGGTAAAAGGAGCAGGCAAGCCATCCAAGTGCAAGGTTGGCATCAGTATCGATTTTAAATGTTACATTTGATCATCACGATCTGCTTTTTTAAAAGAACACTATATTGCTTTATGATTGAGCCGCCATCAGAATAAATTACAATGAAAGAATCTGCCTTACTGAGCCCTTGAGGCACTTAACGCTTTGTGTGCCTGGTTCTCTGCACCCTATTTCCAGCCTGAGACCCCATGTCATGTCCCCTCCTCTGGATGCCCCAAGTGGACAGACACTGTTTACACCTCCAGTGTCTGGCCCAGGCCCCAGAACACAGCCGGTGCTTACTGTATGCCTGCCACCGCCTTGGCCGATAGGGAGAAACTAGGCAGGTGTGGTTATGTGCAGAGAGATTTGGCAACACAGTGGGGGCTGAGAAGAGCACCCCCCCACCCCCAAACATATGCTCTCTTGAGCCAGTCAAGCCTTGTATATCTTGTATGGCGAGACCTCTCTAGGGAGGTCTTAAATGTGGGCTCTGTCTTCAAAGACCGGGTCATGTTTACTGTCACTGCCCTGACAGTTCTTGCATCACAGAGAGCACATTGAGGGACATAGAGAGAAGGTGGGTTCTGCTGCTTATTTTCTCAGATCGCTTTGTCATGTGGGGTCCTTTTTCATGTTCTTTGTATTATTGGAGCTCTGGGGTCTGAAGCAAGCTCTCACTCCCTTGGACTGCTTCAGTGTGGCCTAAACACTGTCCCTTAGCATTCACAAAGCCAGATGCGGCAAAGGAGCCTGAATGTAAGTTCAGCCTGTGTGTGTGTGTGTGTGTGTGTGTGTGTGTGTGTGTGTGTGTGTGTGTAGGATGAGGCAGGAGACACACAAGGTGAGCTGACTTATACTGAAGATTCCTAGGTGCTTGCACATGGTCATACTGATCACATCTCTACATTCCAGAATCCCTGGAGTTTGACTTGGAACACACACACACACACACACACACACACACACGCACGCACGCACGCACGCACGCACGCACGCACGCGTGCACAAGTTCTGCCTGCTCTCCCCAGACAGCAAGAGGACCTGGCTTGGGGGATAATGTGACTGTGACACTCAGGAGCCTATGCAAATGCAATTGATCTGATCAGCTCAGAGAAACAGCTCTTAACAAGAAGGATTTTGCAGAATCACACAGTGACTTCTGGAAACCTTGGCTACTGACCACCCATCATGACATCCACTGAAAAGGCGGGGTCCCTTTAGCCTAGGAATCCTGGAAAGTTACCCACCACTTCCTCAGTGACTCCAGGCCCTGCTCCCCCAGCCCACAGGTCTCTCATCGGCTCCTTTCACCACCTGACACCTTCTCAATGACTTCCTGTCTCCTAGTAGGCCATCTTTCTCCCAAGATGGAGCTCCCCCCACCAACCCCCTCCCCCCCAGCACCACCACACAGAGCAGGGCAAAGGGCAACCCAAGGACCTCTAAAGATGCAGCCAGGACCTTACCTGAAACGCCTGGGTCCTGGCTGACTCCCATGATGCCATGCTGTGTCAGCCCCACTCCTGAGGATGACTCACCAATTGGCTCAAGCAAACTTTAAGTGTACTTAATACACCGTTTGTTTCTCTTTATTATCTGCTACTGTCTCAAATTGAATCGACAAGAAAAAAAAAAAAAATCTTGAAAGTGCTTCTGTGTCAGAAGGCAGCCAGTATTGATTCCCACTTACTCTGGTCTGCAAGGAGGACAGGCTGCACAGGGCCGCCACTTCTTGCCTGTGCTTGCTCGCTTGCTGTCCCTGCTCAGGCGGATGATTCTTAAAATCTCTCCAGCAGTGTTCACAGTCAGATGCAAAGCGCAACTCAGGCAGGATGTCTCCAAATGTTGGGACATAGTAGCTCCTTGAATAGGTCTGTGACAGAATACAATTAAAGGACAGAAGGCTTATCTTGTTGGATTACGTCATGAGGAGAGTGCCTAACCTTGATCGGGCTCCATCCATGGGCCCGGAGCTTGAGATACAGCTAGCTCATATCTTGACAGAGCAAGAGGCTAAGAGCTCGGGCCAAATAGAATCAGAAGCGATGTCCCTCAAGGCTCCCTCTCAGCAACCACTTCTGTTAACTTTAACTAGGTTACTGTCCCAGAAGTTCTTCAGCCCGCCCACCCCCCAAAACAGTACTACCAAATAGGGACTCCCAAGAATTCAAACACATGAGCCTGCAAGGGAAATTTCACATCTGAAAGTGGTAGGACCCACCTTTCATGAATGAAAATATCAAAGTAGCTGAGATACAGTAAGTGGACACGGAGTCGCAGGTATGTGATAACGGAAGGGCCTTTTGTCCTAGGTCACTGCTCCACAGCACTTATGAGCCCCCATGCCCTGATTCATTGTAGGAGGGCAACAGAGCGCATGAAATGCGGATCATGTGATCATGTACTGCTGGGACAGACGCAAAGTCACCTTTTTTGTCTCTTCTGTCTTCTTGTCTTTCAGAGATCGAACAGGGCAGTTGCGGAGACCCTGGCATCCCTGCCTATGGCCGGAGAGAAGGCTCTCGCTTTCGCCATGGTGACACGCTCAAGTTTGAATGCCAGCCTGCCTTTGAGCTGGTGGGGCAGAAATCAATCACGTGCCAAAAGAATAACCAGTGGTCAGCTAAGAAGCCAGGCTGTGTGTGTAAGTGAGCAGGGGTGGCCACTGATGGGCTCTCCAGAAAGGCAGGCTGGATCCCTAGCTAAGGCCCTGTCCTTGAAAACCTACAGTGGGTACCCACAGCTCCATCTGGGGTGATTTCTCTTGCTCCTAGAAAGGTGGCTGTCTGGGTTCCCAACATCTAATGTAGACTACAGCCCTTGCCCTTTGGAGACCTCCTTTGACACAGTATGACCATCAACAATGACCCTTAAATGCAAGGTAGAGCCTGCTGACCATGACCCACGAAGGTCAGACCAAGACATCTCTCCGTATTCTTGTCACCACTGCGACACCATGCTAATGTGGGGTAGGCAGGATGTCTCTGAGTTGGTAGACGCTGTACCAGCCTCGGAGTGCTATGGGGATCTGAGAGGGCTTGAGGGATATGTTTCCCAAGATCTCTGCCTCTCGTGTGGCGTTAGGGAGGGAGGAGGGCTCCAGCTCTTTGCAGGGCTGATCTTTTGGGGGGAGAAGAATGGACTTGTCTGTTTCATCTTTCTTCTTGTATGTGTTGGACATACCTCCCAGCATCCCAAGCATCAGAAAGCCATCAATCACAGTGAGATTCTAGGTGTGAGGGGCTGTTGGTGACAAAGGGAAGCCAGACACAGTTGGTAGCAGGAATTCTGAGGTTCTAGCTTCTCTGGGCTGTCACCTCTTCTCCTCCTAGCTCTCGACACTCAACTGTTCTGGCTCTCTCCTTCAGTTCTCTGGGAAGGGCGCTCTGCCTGACCTTCTGATCCTCTGCCCACCTTAGTGGACAACTCAGGGCCTCTGAATTCTGTATGCCGCAGACTGAGAGTCTTTGGGGAGGACGGGGGTGGGAGAACCTAGGAGACAGTCGACATCCCTGTGACGAGAGTGGCTGAGTGAGTTGGGTCATGCCACAGGGATTGTACTGCTCGAGCTAAAAATAAACACTTCGTCTGACAAAGCATCTTCTATGGCTGATAAGTTTATGTAAAAAGTCTTCAAAGGGTTAAAGATCAAATCACTCTTAGCTCCACATGGAATAACTCTTAGTGAGGGAAAAAAATCAAACTGCATGATATCTGCCCAGCTCTGTTGCCAGATATAGGTTGGAAACATTGTCTGCCAGTGTTGGCCCATGGAGTACTAAGAATTATGGGATGAGAGGATCAGGGGTAGCCAGTGCAGCTCAGAGTAAGCAACCAAAGGCTCGCCAGCACAACAGAGCCAAGCTGGGCAGAGGGAAACAGAACAGGCCATGTTGCTGCTAGCTGGAGGGCCTAACTAAGCTAAGAAGGCAAGGCCCAGACTGTAGGATTTTCCCTAGGCAGCATGGAGCTTAGTTTTTGAGGTCCATCTTGATAAAAATGAATCAGTGAACACTGGAGGAAGGTGAGATTTATGGGCAGAAACCTGGGATGATCAAAGTTGGAAGGAGGTGTACTTATGGGGAAACTGAGCTCCCAGGCCCCACAATCCAAAAAAAAAAAAAATATATGGCTAGCAAAGAGATTGCAACTTGAGCGAGGGTAGTGGTAACCACCAGAGGCCTCCAGGAAGATACGAGACCCTGCGCTTCTGAGGAATAAGTTCTGGAACATTTTTTCTAGAATCTTCTCTAAGAGCCTCAGAGAAGGCCTTAGAGCAGGCCTTCCTCTCCAGAAGCAGCGTGCTGAACTCTGTTCACAAGTAGCTAAGAGGAGGAAGACTGGGCTATACTGGCAACAGTAGGTCTAGCCTGTGCTCTCAGGTTTGGAGCAAGGATGAAGGACCAGGACTTGTTAATAAGAACTACCAGGTAGGCCCTCTGGCAGCTGACAGGAGATGCTACCTGGAAAGTTCTGGGATGCAAGAGGACAGTATGTATCTTCAGGTATCTCCAACAATGGGCAGTGTGTCTGCTTGAGTGTAGAAGTCCCTTGAGTCCTTGAGTCCCAGCAAGGTTGGCTTGACTGGAGGAAGGCAGGCAGAATCAGCTCACCCTACACTTGACACCATAGAGCAATCCCCTCTTTGTGCATCACGGGAGAAGGGGCTGCCATATGTCTGTTCTCTGCCAAATCCCCAGCCTCTCAGCTCATGCCTCCATAGGTCCTGGCTTTGCTCTCAGGGAGGTCATGGTCCTGGTACTGAAAGAATGGTGATGAGATTACTCAAGACTCCAAGTCTAGAGGCCCAATTCTTGCCCCTCGCTGAGCTTCCCTGCCACCGCCTGGGCATTTCCTCTCCAGGAAGTCACTGACTTCACAGAGTGGGCCCCCCCCCCCCCCCGCACTCTCACTCCCCAGTGGCTGCGTCTCTGGGATCATATTAATAGCCAAAGAAAACTGTAACAAGAGAGGCCCCCACACTTTCCGCGGTGAGTGCTTGCAAACTGGTCCCAAACCGGACCATCGCAGCACAGGTCACACTTTGACTGCGTAATGCTTCGGCTCCCAACTCTAGATCAAAGGCACACCATAGTTTCTGATCAATAGAAAGGGGACAGCGTCTGTAAATGTCCATAAAAATATAAAACGGTGGGGCTGCCTGTCTGCATCGTAGAGTGTTTCTTATACACACACGCACCAAAGCACTTCTGGCAAAAGGCGGCTCATCTGGAGAGTCACCCCCACATTAGACACAGTAAACATCAATACAGCACTTAGCCAGACAATGCTGCTCTCTCTTTCATAGGAGTTAGAAGAGGACCAGGGAAATCCTTGTGATGGCTAAAATGTCTTAGAATGGTTGTTCAAAGAAGTGTGAAGCGCTGCACTATACTGCTGTGGAAACATGTCCTTCAAAACAGCTCCTTCCTTGGAAGCTGTCCTGCCAAACCCGCACACATCCACTCCACCTTCGTGTTGCCCAGCTTTTTCTGTGGTGAGCAGAAGTTTTGGCATCACTCGCTGGTTTCTGAGCCACCACCAGCTTTCTGGGATGACCTCAGCAGGCAGCTTTCCTCATCAGGGTCGCGGCAGGATGATGCTTCTCACGTTGAAGTGCTCCAGCTAAGCACACGGAGCCAGTTCCTTCCCTCTCGCTCTCCTGTCCTCCTTAGCCAGTCCACCTCTCCAAGGACCACTGCTCCATATCAGCCCAGAGTAGAAGCACTCTCCATCCAGTCAGCATGTCGGTTGTTTGCCAAGTGCCTGTGTATAGGGCTTCAGAGCTGTTCTAGTGTAGATAGAGTTTGCTCAGAGTTTGCTCACCACAGCTGTCCTAAGGACAGAGCCCTGGAAAGGGAGCTCATCTGCCTTACCGTGCTCTGCTTGTTTTTAGCCTCATCTTTCAGGGAGATTGCAGAGCCTCTTCAACACATCTTCAGGAGGTATTCACTGCCTTTCCAGAGAGATAGTGGGAAGGAAGTGGGAGGGTGGTGTGCATAGTCCTTGATGCTTTGTTGACAGGCTCAGCAGAGCACTTCACACTTCATAAAGAAGGCAGGAAACCAATTATCAGTCCATTAGCAGCCGCTTTCCAAGAACTTGCCCAACAGCTCTCACCAGAGCCTGGCCAGGAGCACACAGAACTCAGCTCTCCTCTCCCTTCTCATGAAGCCCATAAGAAAGTATGAGCCCTTAATTGCTCTGGTCTTAATGTATAGGGTGCATGGCTGAAGTGAGGAGGTGGGGCCTCCTGGAATGTATGCAATTCAAAATATGCATCAACAGTAAAGTCTTGAACCCTTGGGTGCTTGGGGAAGATGCCCACAGAGGATGCTGGCATTGAGCTTGGCTTTGAAGACAGGGGAGAAAGGTGCCTCCCTATAGGGTTGCTATGAGAAATAATCCTCTCCTGGTATCTGCCTGTCCTTTTCTCCATGCTGGAGATAGGACTGGACTGCATCATAGGGCCATCAGGAAGCTGCCTTTCCATCTGTTCAAAGTTTTAGTTACTCCGGATTTTTTCAGTCTCTGTAATGTTGATAACTTTGTCCTGGAGACATGTCAGGTCTTGTAGATTGGTTTAGCCAACATCTTTGCCCTCTACCACCCTGAGCACCAACACCGTGCACTCCACGCACCAGCTGGGACAGCCAAAAACATCTGCAGACACTGGCAGACAATTCCTTGGTGGAAATCAAGACAAAGAGCCATGCCCTAGGGTAACTTAGTTTTGAATCGTCATGGTGGTGAGAGAATGCGTGGCAGGGAGGGAAGAGGCTGGTGGTCTCTACATGTCTCGTGTCACTGGGGAGATGTGAGTCTTCCCTACAATGTTCACAGAGCATTTCTTCCCTCTGACTATAGACCAAAAAACCAAGTTCAGGGACAAAGGCACTAGCTCAGAGGCTGTGCAGCCATCACATGGTGGGAGAGAACCCGAGGCATTCATTGACAGAGCAGCAGTCAGAAACCACATTTCCTCTCCCAAGTCCCGTTTGTTTTCCACCGCACCAGATCCCCAGAATCTGAGGACATGACTGAGAAGTAGGGGCAAAGAAAGAACATTTAAGATAAGGTACTAGGCTTGAATGTGGAAGCTGGTTTCCCCAGGACATAAACACAGTTCTTAGGGGTGCAGCACATCTGTGAAGGGAGGGTCCATGGCCTGAGGGGAACAGCACATACTCCTGTTAGGGACCTGATTCCTCACCTCCACTTCTTGTTCCCTCTGCCCATTACCTCTCTATCTATCTTCACTTCCTGAACCAGCTCTCTATGTACAAACTCAGTGGCACCAGGGACTGTCTTTTCCCAGTCACATTCTAAACAGGAGTACCCTTGGGGGGGTGACCCCTGTGGGAGTACCCTGCTCCGGCTCAAGGGTGACCTGTGCCCATGCCACATGCTACAGCTCTATATCCAGACCCACCCACAGCTCAGGGGACAATACCCAATACAAGATTTTGGTATATTCTAGAATTTTTAAAGCTTATGTAAATAGGATGGCTTAAATACAATTTTCAAAATTTACATAAAATGTTCTCCCTCTCCCTCTCCTAAGTGAAAAGCAGTTTCTCACATCGACCCATCCTTTTTGTCCACTGAAGGTTATCTGTCCTTGCCATCTGTTCACATCTTTCTCGTGGTCTCAATCGCATTGGGCATACCATTTTGTCTGGTATGTGTCAAAGTCCACACAGTGTTGCATACCTTACTAGGTGGCTACATGTCTTGCATGCTTGCATTTTCTAAAACCAGTAGAATATTCGGTCTAGCGAATGGGCCAATACTCATGCGACCACTTACATTCAATTATGTTAAATGAGAATATAATGAAAGTCTTCATGCATATGGCTTCCCTCTCCTTATTTTCCAAGGATAAATTTTCAGAAGTCAAGTGACCAGGCCAGTAGATGAGCATTTTTTTTCTAACTCTCTATAAATATATACGATTGAGTAACTTTCCTCATATGTTATACCTATTTGTAATGTCAGTAGTAACGTCTATTAGCCTAAGATTGCTAGGCATGTGGTCTTCCTGCCAAGAAGTGTGCCTCCTTCCATCTGCCTTCACTTTTCCAGAGAGAACAACTCTGTGACGTTCTTCCCATAGATGACATATGACATAGCTTGTCACCTTTGACAGCTTCATTAGATCTCTATATTTGTGTGGCCTTTCCAAATGTGAGAATTTAATGAGTATATATTGAATGTACCCCTAAAACATGCAACAGTTGATTGCTGGGAATTTCCCAAGGGTCTGGTAAGGGCTGTGAACCCAGGAGTGAGGGGCACATGGCTTGACCCTGGAAACTCTCTCCGTAGAAGACAGACACAATCATGTGAACTGATGTTGTCCCTATGGGCCAGATATTTTTTTCAACAAGATGCCTTGGTGTGGCAGGCATGTTTAGGTTTGCGTCTATCTGAGTCTCATTTACTGATTTATGTGTAGCAAATGGCATCACAGATGCTGAGCGGCCCGCAATGGTCAATTGACTGGACAGTGTCCCTGTTCAAAGACTTGACCTGAGAAAGCAGGGCAGAATTGGGGCTGTGATGGAAAAGGAGATACCTGTGTGGGAGTAGTGGGTTCTCAAAAGGCCCATAGGACATACATAGGCCTGTGCGAGAGGGAGGTGTTCCATGAGCATTTTCATACAAACACAAGCATTGTGTGAGTTCATGCACAAATAAGCACATACCTATGTGCACACAAGACACACATAAACATGCATCTGTACATATACACATGCACATACTAGCATGCATAAGCACATATCTGTACATATGCACATGCACACACATGTATATCTATGCACACATAAGCACACATTTGCTTTCCTGTATTGAACTTGAGTGCTTGGCTCTGCAGTGTTTCCTAGAGTGATTGTAGGCACATATGAGTGAGGGACAGTGGAGTACAGTGGTAATAAAGTCTGGCTAGAGCCTTGGACCCCCTTTTGGAGCAGGAGATCCAAAAGGGGTGTCAGGGGGTCCTAGAATGTCCATTTGCACGAGAGTATCAGTCATGGATCCAGCCCTGGGTCCTCACATGCAGGTCCATGGGGCTTGAATTTTCCTTTCCAGTAGGAAGGTGCTCATTCTGTTGTGTGGACAGAAGCCCCACGTGGCACATGCGTACACGCACGCACACACACACACACACATGCACACACACACACTTTACCAATCTTATATTCATTATTTTTGTGTTTTGCTATTTTGTGTTGTAAAGTTGTTTTTACATTTCCATGTAGACAGATCCCTCAATATTTGTGGTTTCTTTCTAAAGCTGACAAAGTTGTCATTCTGTCATGAATCCGAGAGACAGTTTGCTCTATTTTTAGTTATTTGTCAGTGATTTGATTTTTAAGCTGTAATTTGTTAATCCATCTGGAGTTTATTTGGATGAATATATAATAGTGTCCAAACTCTTAGGCAGTCTTCCAACATCATTTTAAAGTAATTCTCCTCCCTTGTGATCTGGGGGAAATAGATTGTCTTATCACACTCTGGATCCTCAAATGTAGCTAAGTCTCTTTTCCTGCGTCACCCTTTGTTCTCTTGCTCTGTGTCTGTCTCGGCCCTGGTACTGAATAATTTTAATTGTTGTTTTATAATACGTTGTAATATCTAGCACAGCTAAGAGCGACTCCCTCCTCCCTTAATTATTTTCTCTTTCAGAATAGTCATTGTTATTCTCATCTGTTTGTTGTTCAGGATTAATTTTAGAATCACTTTGTCAGAATAAAAATAAAAGCCTATTGGGATTTTGCATGTGCGCTCCTGTTAAACTATAAATTAACTCGAAGAAAATAGACGCTTCCCTAATGCGCGGCTTCACACCTAGACACTGGTGTGTCTTTTGCTTCCTCTACTTGCATCTGTCTAAATATAACATCTCTGTCGTGTGCTACATAGAGACCACAGCCCTGGCTCCTTAGCTGTCTTCTCACTGGCAGGTGTTTTTTTGTTTTTTTTTTTCACCCCCCTGCCCACCTCTGCACCATGCACCATGCCCAGGTGAAGTCTGTCCTCCTTCGTTCCTAACAAACTATAGCTGGCACCTGGCATTCCTTGTAACACCACGATCCCAAATTTTCCAATTTCAAACATCCTTTCCTTTGGCCCGGAGAATAGGATCGCGATAGCCAGAGCCCTCGGAAATCGACTGTTTCAAATGCTCAGAGCCAGGGTTGGGATGGGCCAAGATCTGACACTGTCAGGCTCTATGTGGAGAACAACACCCCTGAGAACCTCTGTGTTGGGCCAGGAGCCGCCTGAGACCTATGCCAGCTTCCTGAACTTGAAGAAATGTCCTCGGTGCTCCAGGCTTCCATCAAAGGTCCCACTGACCACAGGGGACCCAATGACATAAGCCAGGAACTTGGGAAGTTCCAGGGTACCTCTCCCTCTAGCCTCATCCTCAATAGCTTGACCACTGAGAACCTGTGGCCTGGCTTTGCGGTGATGCGCCGAGTGGAAATGGCCTGTTCTGCAGGTGGGCCCCCTGAGACCCTGTGGCGGTGACAGGAAGGGGCATGATGGTCATGGATGTGAAGCATCACGGTGCCTTGAGGTCAACCTGGATAAGGCAAGGCCCAGCTGAGAAAGTCCAGGGCTGAGAGAACTGACTCTGGGTAAAGAGCTGGCTCACATCAGCATTGACATTGTGTACAAGGAAGGAGTAAACATTCTCAGACCAGCCAGCCCAGGGTAGGTCCCATAATCACTTGTTATCTTGGTGTTGGAATAGGCATGGGGAGAGGAGGCCTCTGGGTAATACAGTTTTCCCCTACAACCTGTATCCATCTACCAGGCAGGGGCCACAGTGATAGAAAAGTGCATTTCTGAGAGCAAAAACTAGAGAAGAAGTCAAGAACCAGCTTAGAAGACCCGGCACTGGCTGGGACATAAGCATTAGGAAGAAGGACAGTGAATGGGCCTATGGGTAAGCTGTGCTCCCCACGAGTCCACCAGATGCTGACTCAGGGACCATACCATACCTCAGCCACTGGCTGGTAGTAATGGAATATTCTAGTCAATGTGTTGTCTGGCCTAACTAAGCTTGGCTTAGGATCTGGAGATAAAAATTAGATCTGTGGAATATTGGTATGAAGTGTTGGAGCTGGCCAGAGGCAGAGAGGCAAAAGCTCATGGTGGATGCTCCCTGCATGCATTCTATTACAGTGTCCCAGGAGGAAGCACCAGGCCAGTGTGGATCCTACTTAGCGCTCACTACACACACTACTGTTGTTGTTGTTGTTTAAACAAATACTTTGTGGGTTAAGGTGACGTCTTGGTTGACTCTGCTCTATCTAAAACAGACCCCGAACCCAGCTCATCATTAACATCACTCATGGACATTTCAAAAATGCAAAATGCCTGGCCTCATTTTCAGAAGTTTCCAGTTCGCTGGGCCTGGGAATTACAAATTCTAGAATGTCCCTAAGTGATTGAAATACTTCTGAACCAGAAACGTGGAACACATACTCGATGGCTGCAGCCTAGAGATTTTTCTGAATTTTCTGGGATGTTTGGTCCCACGACGAGATGACAGCACATGAAGTGTGGCCCCTTGTCACATGAAGTCATGTATTATGGTCAGACATTGGGTTGAGCCAGGCTCCAGCTGCCATACTGGTCATGATTTCCTAGGATGTATGGACGCAGCTTGGACCTCATATCTTCTAGTGATTTTTCAGCTTTCATTTTGTTTAAGTGTAGAATGGCTGTGGGAAGGTCTCTATGCACTGAGTGTTGTGTTTGCGGTGGGAGGATGGAGGGGATAGTTCCCCCACAGTCTTCCAGGTTGACAGAGTGATCTCCACATTACTACAATGATAAATGTGGTCACAAATTGCCACAGGAACTGTTCTAGTTAGCAGCTTCCCCAAAGTCTTCTTGGAAGATCGTGGCACAGTGAAAATTCTCAGGCCGTTCCAAACGCAGAATCTGTCCAGAACTAAACTGAGATTGTGGCTGAGTCCAAATATTGGTCTGGGCTTTTAAGAAGGAGCGTCTGAACGCAGCAGAGGCTGGGGAAAACTGACTAGGCTGTGGGCGTCTAGCCGCGCACAGTCACCTGCACTGGTGCGGCATTAGGACAGCACTGTCACTTCCGCCCTCTGACATCAAGGCAGCAGGCTGCCTTCTCTCTGTAAAGTGCCCAGAGATCTGGGTGTGCCTTCACCGCTTCCCTGAGCTCTCCCACATCTGACTCAGGAAGCGGTGGAGGCAGATGCCACGCTTCTCAGACTGGCATCTGTTATTCCCAGATGCCGTATTGGAACTGGAGTTTGAAGCTCGCTAGGACCCTCCCTGCGCCCTCTCCCCCATTCTTTGAGCTCCTTAGAGAATCTGTCATCAGCCTGGGACACCAGTGCAGCACTCTTGGTTGTGGGTTCCTTCAGGCTCTGTGGCGCTCAGGAAGGTTCCTTTCTCTAGGAGCCTTGGGTTTATGGTTGACTGACCCTCCAGCTCTTACGTACAATGGTCATCTTGTGGGGCAGTCAAGGAAGGGGGTTTCCAGAACAGGGCTGCTAGCCCTCACCTTCTTTATGAACTGACCCCTCAGGCTGTGTGTGCCTCTGTGTGACCTCTCGGGGGTGGGGAGGTCAGTACCCTTTCATACGATCATGCTAAATGGCCATTCATGTTCTCCCCAAGTCTTCAGTGGACGGCGGCCTGAGGCAGGACTGCATGTGGCTGTCTCTAGACCTCATGAGGGTGTCCTGCTCCAACTGCCTTAGGAAATACGTCAGACTCTGACAGAGCCAGCACTTAGGGCTGAGAACCGATGCAAAGGCCTCAAAGCCACAGGAGCCTGGGCTTACAGCACCATTCAAGCGCTTGGAGATGTAGCCACTCCCTTTCTGGAAGTCCTCTGAGTTCAGGGGATAACTGATAAATTGGTATGTTTTTTTCTCCTCAGCTGATCCTGGGGCTGACTTCCCAGGATTATAGAAACTAAAGCAAACTCTAGAAGGACCTGGCCCAAAAGGCCAGCTGGCACCTCTCCATGTGACAATGATAGGAGGCTCTGAGAGTCACTCAGCATTCTTGAAGGCTGGGCACAGGTGGCTGTGGACTCCGTCGGGATGAGATAAACTTATGAGCAGCCGTTGCTGAGGACACGGGAAGACTGAGTCATTCGGGCACTGTGTTTTATGCCGCCTTTCTCGGGTCCTCAGAACCCCACTAGAGGCTCCAGACTTGGAATGCACAACTCCTCCACTTCAGCTGACAGAACATCCATCTGCCCACATCATAGTTGCTGAGCAATGGACGCACCCTCCCTTTCAGTTAGTTCAGTTGAAATCTTCCAGATCTGGATTGGCCTGTCCATTCATGGAGGAGAGTGAAAATCCTGGGTTCTGAGGTCTGGCTTAGTGGAGGCCATGTCACGGGAAAGGTGGGAGGCGTGCAGTAGAGGCTGTGTCACGGGGAGGGTGGGAGGTGTGCAGTGGAGGCCATGTTCCAGGGAGGGTGGGAGGCGTGCAGTGGAGGCCATGTTCCAGGGAGGGTGGGAGGCATGCAGTGGAGGATGTGTCACGGGGAGGGTAGGAGCTGTGCAGTGGAGGCCATGTTCCAGGGAGGGTGGGAGGCGTGCAGTGGAAGCCATGTTCCAGGGAGGGAGGGAGGTGTATGTGTATCTTATTGCCTTACCTGGACAATCTGGGTTGAGACCAGCAGAAATGCTGAGAGGACATGTGAAGGAACACCCTGCCTCATGTCACAGACCTGGGCCACACTCCTTGTTTCAGTCAGCCTAAACTGAATTTACCCACCCTGCCCTCCCTCCCCCCACCCCCACCCCCACCCCCCACAAGCACCAGGCACAGTCTGCACTCTGCCATCGAAGCCCCACCACATGGGGTCTTTACAAGGAAGTGACAACTTCCTTTCTTTTTTGTTTTGTTTTATACGTGCGAAAAAAGACAGAGTCAGTATAAAATGCATGCCTCTCCTTGCAGTCCACCAACGGGAAAACTGACACCCAGACCCACATTGTACAGGACTCCCACCTGTCCCGCCTTGAGGTGACCGGGGTTAGCTCCAAGAATTCATGGTCTGCTTTTCAAGCTAAAATCTGAGCCCCAGAGTTCATACCTGGCTGCTTAGCCAGGCCAACTAACTGATCACGGGACCTTCTCCTTTCTTTGTCTCGTGGGCTGTCAGAATTTTGTCATATTAGCTGGCAGCATGAAGCCTCACCTAGTGTCCGAAAAGCTTGTGAATAGTGGAGTTCAGAGTCTGGTCACACTGGGGGGGGGGGGGGGGGGGGAGGGGGGAGGCTGGAGGCCCAGGGCTGGTGGGTGGGCTCAATTGTGGAGATGTGACAAGGATCTACCCCAGGTATAACCCCACGTGACTGGTCATACCCTAGACGTGGTAGAAGCATATTGTGGATACCAAGAACCTAGCCAATCTCAAAGGAACTCTCGGGGGACAAATTGACATTGTTAAAGGGGCGAGAAGCTAATTGCCAGGCCCAACTGGAAAGCATCGGTGCGGGACTGGACTGAGTAGTGAGTGAGGAACATGGGCCAGAACACCACTGCCACAGGATAACGGTTAGCTGGTGTAAAAGGGATCAAGGGTGGGGTGACTGCATATGCTTTTTTTTTTTTTTAAAGGACAAATCTCAGCATCTTTTGTTCTAGGTACCACCTTTCATATTTTCCCTAACCATGGCTCAACAGGCACCATGCCAAGCAGGCAATTCGGACACCAAGGGATATCCTGAGTGAAAAACGTCCGGCAACAATCAGTGTCTCTCCCAAGGTCCGTGAGAGCTGTCTGTGGACTGTGGCTCTGTTGGTCCCTGTGTGGCATCTCGTTCTGGGACCCACGCTAAGGGACCAGCCTATACATAGACAACACTGCTCCCGCAAATGCTGCAGGAGACAGAGCCCCGCCCCCAGCTCCGCCCCAGCTCCGCCCAGCCCCGCCCCAGCTCCGCCCCCAGCTCCGCCCCCAGCCCCACCCCATCTCCAAGCACTGACAGTTTGGAAAAGTCTGGGTTATGTCCACTTAGAAGTTCATGTTCTAAAATTCATTGCAAGCCCAAACCAAGGTCAGTAACTGTAAAACAAAAAGGGCATTGCCCACCAGAATGCAGAACAGAGACGGGGAGGAAGAAATGGCACCATTTGTTACAACCAGATATGCCTCAGTTACCATCGTCTCTCCAGTGATAATCAGATGGGTAGAGAATCTCAGCTCCCTGTTTATCGTACAGTGACTGTTAGCGAATGTTGCTATGGCTGCTATGATATAGATAGAACTGACATTGTGGGGGGTGGGAGCAGACTTGGTGTGGAAGATGCTTGGCCATCTGGGGTCTGTGAGCAGCAGGATTTTACTCTTTAGCCCTCAGCCTGCTGCTGGTGCTGCGGCCATGGGTGTTGTAGGCATGGGGTCAGTAAGCCTGATCTATGGACTCCCGTGACTACAGTTAGGAAAGGTAAAGCATGGAATGCGCGGGACCCACCTCCCTCTCTGGAAACAGTGCTTAATCGTTTTACAGGGGAACAAGGGGAAAATACATTCTAGAAAATGAAAATAGCCTAGAGAAAGAAAGCGCTGCACATTTCGTAGAGCAGCCAGTTCTGAGGTCTGTCTGGAACATGGGGCCCACTCGGGCAGGAGGATAAAGATCAAACGGTTTGCGAGGGCTTTTCATCGTTGTGAGTCTTGGGCCCTTTGAAGAGTCTAGACTACGTTCTCTATGCAGCAGGGAGGTTTTCTTTTATTGGTTTTTTTTTTTTTTTTTTTTTTTTTTTTAAAGAGTGCTCCAAACATATATGGAACAGAACAGAATGTGTGATATACAAAACTGACCATCCAGGTGGCGCCAACATGGAGGATAGGTTGCCGAAAAGTGAGATCTAAAGTGCAAGAACAGAGAAGTGCAGCACAGGGTGGAGGCTCAACCTCTGGGGCTGTGATGAAGACATGCCGGGCACAAGAGATGCTGAGAGAAGCAATAAGAAACGTTAGTTACCGGTGGGCTGTGGCAATGGTCCTCAACCTTCCTAATGCTGTCACCCTTTAATACAGTTCTTCATGTTGGGGTGACTCCCAACCATGAAGCTATTTTCATTGCTACTTCCTGTGTGTAATTTTGCTGCTGTTATAAACCATAATGTAAATTCCTGCTTGCAGGGTATCTGATATGTGACCCCCTGTGAAAGGGTCATTCGATCCCAAAGGGGGGGGTCACAACCCCTAGGTTGAGAACCACTGGACTATAGAGTAAGAGAGAAGGCAATGGTGTGCTTTGCTCAGGCCTCTGGTGTTGTCATTCACACAGGGAAAGCCCGAAGGAGGCTTTGGAAAATCATAAGGAATGTGGTTCCGGCGCACATTTTAATTGCCCGGTAGAGACATGTGACAGGCGGGTTAGGAGTGTGTCTGCAGCGTGGGTGTGGGCATTTCTTGATTCCTTGCATCTAGCAGAAGCAGGGGTCCACCTTGAGACTTTGTTCTGTTCCTGTAATATAGTTCAAACGCCTTCCTATGACCCTTCAGACTGTTGTCAACCTCTGCAGCTCACCCTGTGTCTCCTTTTCCATTAACTACCTTGCTCTGCTGTTCTAGAGTCCCATGTCCCTCACAAATGCCACACTCATTCCCCCATACCTTTAGGGCCTTGGTGCTTACAGTTCTTTCTGGTGGGAGAAATCATCCTGGCGGTGGCCGGCTTCTTAACATCAGGCCATAGTTCAAAGGTCACCACCTCTGACAGGCCACCTCAAACCCCCTTACTGAAAACTGCCCACCCCACACTGTTCACTCATTCCTCCCTCTGCCCACTCCTTTGTTCTTTGTCTCCTGTTAAGAAGGAAATGCCACTGGAGATAACAGTTTGCTTGTGCATCCTTTTAGCTGCTAAGCCAGTCCGTAGAACAATGAATGGCATTCAGCAGGCGCCACGTTCCATTGAAACACGGGCTCAGTAGAGGCATGAGGGGGGTCACCTTGCAGACAGGTGCAGAGCTTGAGAAGCCTCTCCTGGAGGGCTAGGTGAGGAGGCATGGGTGCAGCAGGCTGCCCCAGGAGAGCAGGAATGGAGAAAACTAACCCCTAACATTGCAAGGCACGGAGGTCAAGTTGACACGGAAACTTCCCCGTGAGTAGGAAGGAGCTGTCAGAGGGAGAGATCAGAGCTGTGTGTGAGTGTGTGAAGCAGTGAGTGTTTCAGAAACAAGAGAACAAACGGCTCCATGAGCCAGGACACCCCAGTGTCCAAACCCTGCCTACCCGAGCAATAAGGCTTGGCCTAATGGAAGCTCTTGGGTTCAATCTGTGGCGTTAGGGTTAGAGTCTGTTGAGTATGAATTGATGAGAAAACCTGTGTGCTCAGGAAATACATAGCCAATACAGTCCGTCCCGCTGGTTGGCTTCCTCTTGCAATGTGTACATTTCTAGAAGGCATCCCTGGTATTCTCAAAGGAAACCAAAGCTGAGGTTGGTCTTACTTATAACAAGGATGAATGCTGTTGTCACCGGAGACCCTCACACAGCTTCTTTGGAACTAACAAAGTTGGATGATAACTTTAAGCAAGCTCCAATGCCAGAGACAATAGCCAGAAATCTGGAGGAGGAAATGAGCATACACTGAGGACTGGGAGTGTTGCTCAGCTGGTAGAGTGCTTGCCCAGCATATGTGAGGTCCTGTGTTCGATCCCCAGCACTGCATAAACCAGGCATGGTGTGGTAATCTTGACACTTTGGAGGGGATCAGTTCAAGATCATCCATAGCTACATAATCAGGTCAAGGCCTAGGCTACATAAGACTTTCTCTTTTAAAATGGAATAAAATTATGTGTGTGTGTGTGTGTGTGTGTGCACTGCATATTCTGCAATATATGTGAATATATTTCTATATTATATATCATAATGTAATATATTATATCTATACACACACGTGTATAGATATATGTGTGTATACCAGAATAAGGCAAAAGAAACAGAAGGGAGCATTTGTGAGGCTTCTGCTTGCAGCTCAGCCATGCTATCAGTCAACACAGATGCCTCAGTTTGCTGATCCAGAGACATACAATGAAGCAAGAAGGCTCTGATTGGGCCACTCACGCTCTGGTGAGCATTGCTGCAGAAAACCACCCAAGCAGGCAAATTGGCACTGCTGTAAGTTCATGGTTCCCAATTTCAGTCTGGCCTACAACAGTGCCCAGCTATCCATCTGTGTTCCCCGGTCTGTTCTCCACTAAGTTGTGGAAACTGCTGCAAACATTCTCTGCTCCCTAAACCCACCCCAGCCCTCACATTGCCCTTGAGAATGACTTTGCCTTCTGCTCCCCACCCCCAGGACAATACACTTAACTTCTAGCACTAAAGACACAAGACACCAAGACTACAGGCCCATAGCATCCTCACTTCTCCATCCTTCCTTACTTTTGCAAGAAACGATCTAGCATTTTTGCTATCCAAACACCAGTATAGATTATACATCAAGAAAAATATGTGGGGGCTGGAGTGGTGGCTCAGCAGTTTAGATTGCACCTTCTCTTATGGAAGACCCAAGTTCAACTAGCAGCATCCACAACCACCTGTAACACCAGCTTCAGGGGGCCCAATGTCTCTGGACTCTAGGGATACCTATATGTGTACAAGCGTGCACACACACACACACACACACAAAACCTATAAATTAAAATAAAAAAGATTTGACATAGCTCAGAAGAGTGAAGCCTAAGATGAGTGATGTGCTGGGCTTATGCAATGTGTGATGATACATATTTGTAACTCGCGGACTGGGGGAATGGGAGCAGGAAGATCAGAAAGTCAAGACCATCCCTTGGTATATACTGAATTTAAGCCAGCCTGGTCTACATAAGACTATCTCAAAGAACTAAAATATTTCTCCTTCTGGAAGCCTTCTCATCCATATGACTCTACTCTCTTTCTCCTTCTCACTCTTTTTTTTTTAATAAAAAGTTTTCTGAGTTAGTGTTTAATATATATTCAGTAAAATAATGTTCAGGTATATAGAACACAATCCTAAGGGCAATGCTTCAATTGACAAAGAATAAGCAAGAAAATACATATTATACACATGTTTTGAATTAACAATGCATTTATTTTCCTAATCTTTACATAACAAACAAGAGGCAAAGCCCCTGAATTTGGGCAAAATTTACTTGATGTCGGTCCTGAGACATTACAAATGTGCACCAATTATTAGTCAGACAGGAGTCTCAGAGTTCTTTTTTTTTTTAATGCAGAAAGTTCATTTTTATTATGTTTCTTTTTTAACAGATACATTTATATTATTACACACAAGTAAAGTAAACTACACACAGCAAGAAGAACCATGAACCGATCAGGAATTATATAAATGTTACACACATAGTGATTTGGCTATTTATATTTGGCAAACGTGAAGTAAACATCTTTCCTATCTCGTTGAGTCTAGTAGCGATGAGGTCTGATAGATATTGAATCTCCTTCTCACCCTTAGATGCCTGCCTCAGTCCTTCTCGTTTTTAATGCATGTTTCCATGCTGTGTTCATGTATGTTGGTGCAACAACTGGGAGTTAGCATTTCTTTTTTGTTTTCTACAATAATGCCCATTTTTCTATGTCTTCGTTGACTGACTTTATTCTTTTATGAGTTGTCACCTAATCTCCTTGGCAAGTATTTCTACTTCGAATCTCTTCTATTGACTTGTGTGTGAAGTAGAGTGGGTGTTCGGCTGAGATAGCATGCTTGGAGTTCCCCATGCTTGGGGTTCCCCATGCTTGGGGTTCCCCATGCTTAGGATTCCCCCTATTTGTTCCTCGTCATTTACCTTCTGTTCATTGTTCATAGCCAGTTTTGAAATACAAAAGTTTTCCATTTCTTCAGTGTGAAGTAATCATTGCTTCTTGTGATTTCTGACTTCGGAATAAGGCTCAGAAATTACTCTCCCATCTCAGAACTTACACAAATCTTCTTTATGCTATTTGCCTCTAAGTGGACACAGCCATGTCTCCTCTGCCACCAATTTTCTCAGGACTCTCAGGATAACAAAATCATCTTCCTCAACACCCCCATCTGCTGGGTCTACTTATTTTTTTTTTCTAGTATTTCTGTGGCGCATAGAATAAGATAACGGACCTACTTCTTCAACAACTGGTTAACCCTTTTTCGTAGCATCCTTTCAACTTGAATACTTCACCCACCCACCCACCATCCCCCTCTGCGGTCCTGCCCTGGTTACATGCTACTGTGGACTTTCTTTAACCAGTTACACTGATTTCTCATTTGTAATCACTCATACAGATTTTTTTTTTTTTTTTTACTGTGGCTTTATAACAAATGTTAATACATTAAATTCAGCATCTGCCTTGGCAAGGCTTCCCATCACTGGGAGGAAGCAGGTGTCCTGAGAACCAGCCTCATCCCTGTGTGACTGTGAGCAGGCTGCTTGAGCTCTCAGCCTCGATTTATGTGTCTTTGGAATGGAATTATTCCTAAGGTTTCTCCCCTCAGCAATTGCTGCTAAGGACACTCTTAATGAGGTGATGGCGTTCTTGGAATGCCAACTAACACCTCATCTGCTACCAGTGCTGGTCTCAAAGAGAGCTTAGCTACTTTAATCTGTTTATCCTAATAGGTGAAGCATTTTTATAGGTTGTAGAATAAATAATTGGCGTAGAACTTACATGGAATTGGGTTCACTTTATATTATGTTTCTCTTTCTCTTTCTCTTTCTCTCTCTCTGTCTCTGTCTCTCTCTCTCTCTCTCTCTCTCTCTCTCTGTGTGTGTGTGTGTGTGTGTGTGTGTGTGTGTGTGGTGTGTGTGGTATATCTATGGTATGTGTGTGTATGGTATATGCGTGGGGTGTATATGTGTGTGTGAATGTATGTGCCTGTGTGTGTGATGATACGTGTGTGCGTGGTGTGTGTGAGTGTGTGTATGTGTGCATGTGTGTAAAACTTGCATTTTAATATCTAGAGCAGAGTTGTTTTGTTTTGGGGCTGAATTGGAGCAGCTGACTTTGCGCCTTGCTTGTGTGAGGAGTTGGGTATAAATAGGCACATCATCCCTACGTCGTCATGGAAATCTTTATCAGGGTGAATTTAAGCCGCTTGGATATTACTAATGTGTCTGACACTATGAAGCTCTGGCCTTGAACTTGCCCCACCCACTAAGCAGTTCCTCCCTCCTCCAGATTTTTCCTTCATATTCATTTCAGTAATTCAAACTTGCTGGGAGATTGTCCATCAGGTCACAGCTATGTATTTATTAATATGTCGCATACTATCTATTTTTCTTTTTCAAGACAGGGTTTCTCTGTGTAGCCTTGGCTGTCCTAGACTTGCTTTGTAGACCTGGCTGACCTAGAACTCACAGCAATCAGCCTGCCTCTGCCTCCCAAGTGCTGGGATTAAAGGCCTGCGCCGCCACCACCACCGGCTAAACTATCTTTTATGATTAGATTACCACCTTAATTTTATTGGTCTCCTCTTTCATTTTATATATATACTGTGTGTGTGTGTGTGTGTGTGTGTGTGTGTGTGTGTGTGTGTGTGTGTGTGTAGTGGGTTTGTGGATTCATACAAACATACAGAATATACTCTATATTTTTAAAGTAGATCAACCAGAAATTTTTCTAGTTATCTCTTCAGAATTTTTTTTCTGCTTTTACTACTGCTTCTGAGTTTATTCTGCCTTTTCTTTATAATCCTGTTTACTTAGTCTCTTTGTAACCCTTTTGGTGTAACCATTCACTTCATTTTTATTTCTTTGTCATTCTATCGTGGGGAAGACTAAGGAGCCCACCCCCTCCCTTCAGCTTTAGCGGCGTCAACCCAGAGGCACTGGCATTGACTGCTCAATTCTTGCCCCTTTGGACTCAGAAACTTGTTTGAAGGTTTCAAGAAAATAGGCGTTTTCTTTATTCTCTCATGGTTGATTTCATGTCTATATCAGAGGACAGAGGTAAATGTCACTGGGCCTCTCTTCAGAGAGCTGCATGTGACAGTGTGGGAGCCGTTGAGTTGCCTCCAATGAGCTCAAGTTTTGGGTTTGGATGGAGCGATGGAACACCTGCCGAACATCCCTCACTCACTACCCTAGAGATGTCTCAGCAGCCAAAAGGAAGCGCCAAGCCCTTAGCCCTGGCGACATCTGCATCCTTGCAACCAGAACAACAGGTTTTGTTCTGTGGCTGAGTTTGTTCAGCTAGCCTTGCCGCCTCATATCAAGGTCCATCCTCTCAATATTCTGTGAGCATCGAGGAAGATCCTACGTACACATTCCAAGCATTGGCAAACCGAGGCAGGAGGCTCACCTCGTGTTTCAGACAAACCTGGGCTGCATAGCAAGTACTGGACTAGGGAGAGCTGCAAAGCAAAGGCCTGTATCAGAGAAACAAATGAAACTAAGAAAGGTAGCACATGCCTCCCAGTACAGGCAGGAAGAGCAGGAGGGCCAAGGTTATCCCTGGCTGTGTCGGGAGTTCAAGGCCAGCCTGTCATATACGTGAGACCCTGTTTCAAACGAGCCAAAAAAGGTTGTGTTCCAAGTTTAAAGACCATAGAGAATCATTTAGCACACGCCTATCATTATATCTTCTGGGTGTTCCTTGTTGTCATTTATTGTTTGGTGCCCAGACTTAGATATTTTATTGTGTCTGTATCAGGGCCTTGGGGCACACAAAACTGCAACTGATGTCTCTTCATTCTGCGATCTTCCCATCCGGGTTGTAAATAATCATCTTTGGCCTTTGGGTCTTTGTCAGAGTTAGTGAGGGCAACCTTGGTTTTATCAGCCAGTCATTTTCATTGGCACTTGGAAAACAGCGAAGCTGGCATAAGGACCCCAAAAGGAAAAACGTGGTGGGTTTTCCAGCAAGCCTCTTGTTTTTCCCGCTCAGCATCAGTATTGCATTCCTATTATGAGCAGTAATTACACACGCACTTAATGAGTGGAGTTTTTCACCGTTATTATTTCTCCAGTCTGGGCCCCATGAGAGCCCCCCCCCCCCCCGCCCCCGCCTCTGACTTAAAGCTTTGTTCAAGGTCAAGATTCTTGAACCTGGTTAACCATGCCTGCAGCAGAGGCTCGCAGTATCTCCCTCTCTCCAGGCTGGAGGGCTCCATTACAGCCCTTTTCAGTGTTCTTCCTCATCTGGCACACTGAGAAACCAGCTCCTCCCATTAGCTGATAGAACCATGAAAACATGGCCTGTGTGTGGTATTCCCGAGCAAGAAAGAGTAGAGCTCTGTGGGACAGAGAGCACTTCCTGTGCCTGCCCTCCCTGGGGCAGGTCTGGGTCATCTCTGGAGCTGGAAGATAGAGTTTTGAAAGGCCACGTTCTTGCTCAAACAGTGTCACTTAATCAGCCCCCATCTCTTTCACGCCGCAAGAAGAAATGTCCTGAGAGCTCTCCAGAAAGCTCTTGGCCTTAAAGAAGGATCAAGAGTCAGGAGTAACAGAAGAGCTGAGACTTGAGTGTTAAATTTAAACTGTGTGTGTGTGTGTGTGTGTGTGTGTGTGTGTGTGTGTGTGTGTGTGTGTGTGTGTGTGTTACGTGGTGAGTATGTGTGTGTGTGGTGTGTGTTCATGTGTGTTTATGTGGTATGTGTGTGTGTGTGTGGTATGTACGTGTTGTGTACAGATAAACACACAAGAGGCCAGAGGTCAACTTCAGGTGCCCTCCTCAATCACTCTCCACCTTATTTTTGAGACAGCACCTCTCACTGAACCTGTGGCTGGCCTAGGCTGGCTGGCGGATGAACTTCAGGGATCTGCCCATCCCCAGCTATGTACCAGCTATGTCTACCCACTGAGCCATTGCTCCAGCCCCTAGGACTTCCTAAGCCCCAGCTGCTATTGAATGTCACCCCCAATGTCTGCACCCCTTTCACCATTCAAATAGGAATATTTGAGGACCCAAGCATTGGTGAACTCTTCCAGAGCAAAGTCTGAGTTGCCCTTCATGCCCGGCCAACTGTTCAGAGTCTCTTTGTCTTAGGAGTCCGTCTCATCCCCAGTTGAGGGATTTGTCTTACTAGCAGGTAAACCTGTGTGCATTTGTTGTTATAAATTACATATTATCTTCCTTTTAAAGCATCCTGCTTTGCATTTCCTCTCTTTAAACATCCACAGTTTTTCCTTTGAATTCCACTTCTTTTTTTTTTCTTTCTTCTTCTTTCTTTTTTTTTTTTTTTTTTTTTTTTTTTTTTTTTTTTTTTTTTTTTTTTTTTTTTTTTTTTTTTTTTTTTTTTTTTTTTTTTTTTTTTTTTTTTTTTTTTTTTTTTTTTTTTTTTTTTTTTTTTTTTTTTTTTTTTTGTTTTTTTTTTTTGTTTTTTTTTTTTTTTTTTTTTTTTTATTCTATTACTAATTACACTTAACATCTTTAAATACATGCTCTAACCTATATTTCTCTAATTAACCACAGAAACTATAAAACAGACTTTCTTGCAAGATGAGGAAATTAGCATATCTCCCCGCTCCACCTTTCCCCAGGATATCAGTAGAATCTGAAATATGGTACCCAAGGGCTCCGACTGGGATGATATCGTATGTGTTCTCTTCCAAGGAACATTTGTTACATTCACGTTCCTTTTTACAACCACCTTCATAGCCGTTATCCAGATTCATTACTGTATTTGTTCTTTGCTGACTTTTTGTTTTTTTATGAACCACAACTTTCTGTTACTCGAATTCTTCATTTTGATTCATCTTTGTTGCATAGAAAAATCCCTCCAAGTAACGTTTGTGACATTTACATGGCCATTGGATTCCCTGAAATCTTAATATCTGAGAGCAGACTTCTGTCATCCTGCCTCTGACAGTTCAGCTGGATCACACCCTATGTTACTTGAGTCCATGTCTGTGCCACGTCTCAGAGAAACACCTGGAGGGTCATGCCGCACTATTTTTCTCTAGGCTCCTGAATTGACTCAAGTGTCCATTCACTTCCGCAGAGTTTGGTCGATTCAGTTGCCTGAGTTTTAGAATGGGACGCCTCGTGATGGTGACATCCTCATGCCACCTTTTCAGGGCATATGATGCTCAGTAAGTCATTTCAGTGAGCATTAATTGAGCACTTACTGTGTGCCAGATGCTATGAGAGCCATTAGAAGTTCAAGTGGACAAGATTTCTGCTTTCAGGATGATCTTCTGGGGGGTATGTGTTGGAGTGGCAAGGGCCTGTCTGTAGTGCACTGACCAAGTGACAAGATGATTGGCACGATAAGCAACAGTGTCATATATAGCTGATGTCAGGGTCCCAAATGACACCCCTTTCTTAGGGCTGGGTATGTAGCTCAATGGTTGCATGATTGATTAGCATATAAGGGGTCCTCGGTTCATACCATGGGGGGAAACAAGGCAAAATGGTGCCTTTGCATAAAGATTCAGTGTCGACGTGGTAATGCTGGGCTCATGCACTAGGAGCTAAAGTCTTACGGCAAATCTGTTTATGCACGTGTTTCCTGTGCCTCAGCCCGTCTTTGGTCAGAAACCATGGTGGTTCTATCATCAGCCCATCTTAGACGTCTTTAGCAGGTCACGTGACTGTCTCCTGTCTGTCTTGAAGGCCTTTCTGTATCCTTTGTATGATACTCCATCTGGACCCAGCCAAATCTAGAGCCAGCATGGCTATGTGTGGACATCTCTGTCTAGCGTAATTTAGTGCTGACATGCCTGGGTAGTCAGGTAGCCCCTGCCAATGTGAGGGGCTTCCTCAAGGACTCCGCCGGCAGACTCAGACCCTCAGACGTTCTTTGTTTCCTACCGGAAGACGGTGTGAAGGAGTGGCTCTGAGCTTTCTTCCCGGAATCAGAATGCTTAGACAGAAATTTGGCACTGCCATTCCCAGGCTGTTGTGACGTTGGCAAGCCACTTACCCTCTCTGTGCCTCGGAGTCTTCATTTCTAAGTGAGATTAGTAATAGTGCCTACCCCTGTGGTGTTTCTGTGGTAGTTAAACTGAGTCTTTGATGGAAGCACAGAGAACAGTGTCTATACTTAGTAAATGCTCAAAAATTGATAAGAATCACTACCTTCAACTTTATCTGGTACTGCCTAAAAGTGTTTCTGTGTCCTTCTCTCCCCTTGGCTCAGATTCTTTCTAGACTTAAGCAATAATGTGATTGCAAGGATGAGCTGGCTGGGTCTTGGGGTCCTGGCCTCTTTTGCCACATTGAACAGGAGGCCTTCTAGCAGAGGCTGGAACGGAAGTACGGCTTTCAGAAAAGAACGTGAGTGGCACAAGCAGAACCAGTGTGAGACTCCACATCAGGAGCCTGCACTTCCTGTGTGTTTGTTTTCTTTTTAAGTTTAGCAAACATATCTTGCTGGGCGTGGTGGTGCACGCCTTTAATCCCAGCACTTGGAAGGCAGAGGCAGGTGGATCGCTGTGAGTTTGAGGCCAGCCTGGTATATAAAGCAAGTCCCAGACAGCCAAGGCTAACACAGAGAGACCCTGTCTCAAAAAAACAAAAAACAAAACAAAACAAAAAAAGCAAATATAACTTTATTTTAGTTACTTACTTACTAACTTAGTTACTTATTTACTATGGTTGTTTGAGACAGGGTCTCTCTGTGTAGCCCTGGCTGTCCTGGAACACTCTCTGTAGACCAGGGTGGCCTTGAACTCAGAGATCCGCCTGCCCCTGCCTCTGCATGTGCCAGTAACTCAAATATATCCATTCAGTATTATTTGTGTGTGTATGTGGGAGTGTGTATACATGTGTGTGTGTTTCTGTGTAGTGGTATATTCCTGTGTGGGTGTGCATACACATGCGCATACATATGCATATGTGTGTGTGTATATATATATATTTATACACACACACACATGTATATACACACGTGTGCATATATACCTGCCTTGCTGTTTGAGGCAGGATCTCTCCCTGGGAGCTGGAACTCTCTGATTAGGCTGGGTTGGCTGGACACTAAACTCCAAAAGCTATCCTCTCTTCACCTCCCCAGTGCTGGGGTTTCAAACACACACCACCACACCCTGGGTGCTAGGGATCACACCGGTGCCCTATGAGACCATGTTCACCAACTGAGACCCCCCCAGAACCTCTAAGTATCAACGTCATTAACACCATGTAACAATGCCAATGTTTAAAGGGAACTTGCACAGGGCCTTGTGTTCCTTGTTACCTCTTTGTAGTTCGGTTTGTTTATAATGAGCCTGCTCTGTTTCTGCAGCCACAAAAATTAAAGGTAATTTCATGTGGAAAGAAGTCACCCAGAAACCTACAACCCTAATACAGTTTTTATTTGGGGACCCTGTCCAACCTTTACCCATATATAAACAAGCATTTAATAGCTATCATCAAGAGTACACATATAATTTTATGACCTACTATTTTACTTAAAACGATAGTTAACACTCTTTCCGCAGGGTCATATTTATCACTTTAATGATTGCCTTCAAACCGTACCACATTAAAGGCTATAATTTACTTCCCTTTATTGGACTGACATATAGGTGGATGGCATTTTTTCCCCTGTGATAGAATTATGTCACTATCAACATCTTTGTCTCCGTGTCGCGTTTTCTTTTGAATCAATTCCTAGAGATTATGAGTCGGAGTGTTTGAGTGGCCTATGGCTCTTACTATGAAATCATAGATTGCCTCAACCTGAGTCGGCGGCGTGCAGTGCGTGTGTATGAGCAAGCTCCTATACAGCCCCAGCGGGGTTGAGCTGTATGATTGCTTTCTTTATGCTTTCTCTAGTGGTGTGCCCTACATTTTCACCGCGATTCTACTTTCTTATTTGAATCCTCCGAGTGCCCTCTCTTTGTTCAACTTGGGGGTAGTCCTAGAGTATCGGGAAAACTTCTACTCAATAATGATGTGTTTCCCATAGCATAGCTGTTGCTGTTCTTTTCCCTCTTCATCCTGCCATTTTTCTTTTAAACTTTGGTTTAGTACGTTGGTTTGCTTTCCCATGCATTGCAGTGCTCTTCCCCCCAACCTCCTGGTAGGGTCTGGTTAGGACTGGCATGAGGATAGCCGGAGGCTTCCAGAAGAATGGATGCTCGGTGTGTAATGGCGAGAGATGACAGGATGTGGGCAGAACATCTAAAACCCCATCACAGGTCCCTACCCTGTTCTTCAAAGCCTTTGGCCTCTAAAAGATGGCGCCCACTAGCATGGTATGGCTGTAGTTTGAAGGGGTTAGAGTCCCTGTGGATCTGACATAAATCATCTCCCATCAGAGACCTTTACAGGGAAGAGGTGGGCATGGCGCCTCTCTATTGGAAGATTGTCACCTCTGCATCACTAAGCCATGGCCTTTCCTGCTGCAAACAAAGCCCAGAAGGCTCAGGGCTGTGCCTCTTGGAGTCAGCTTGAATGACAATTTCTTTCCCACCACAAGGGACCAAGGGCAGGGAGAGCTGCCCAGGGTGGGCATGTTGAAGGGAGAGAGACTAATAGAAAACCAACCCCACCATATCTGCCATCTGCCAAAGGGACACTTCAATGCTATACCCAGCATGGAACCCAGCATGCCTCTGGCCTATAGCCTCGAGCCCAGCCAGTCCAGCCCAAGCCTGGTGTCATTCATTCTTTCTATTTCTCTGAAGACTAAGAAAATGTTCCCAATGTCAAACCTTGAGGTGGCGGGGAGGGGCTGCAAACCATGAGGGGATATTTCCTGACCTCCACTGCTCTGTCTTTCCTTTCAGTTTCCTGCTTCTTCAACTTCACCAGTCCCTCTGGGATCGTCCTGTCTCCCAACTACCCCGAGGACTACGGCAACCATCTCCACTGCGTCTGGCTTATCCTGGCCCGGCCTGAGAGCCGCATCCACCTGGCCTTCAATGACATTGACGTGGAGCCCCAGTTTGATTTCCTAGTTATTAAAGACGGCGCCACCGCTGAGGCCCCGGTCCTCGGCACCTTCTCAGGAAATCAGCTGCCCCCCTCCGTCACCAGCAGTGGCCACGTGGCCCGTCTAGAGTTCCAGACTGACCACTCCACGGGGAAGAGGGGGTTCAACATCACCTTTACCAGTAAGTGCTCCCTCTGTCACCAGCATCACCTCTTCCTGTGAGTCCTCCCTCTGCCACAGTTGAGATACAGACCACTTCTACTGAGAGAGTGACTGAAGATGGTCCCACGGAGGATCATCCATGCAGCAGACCAGCTCCAAAGCATGTCTTGCTGCTGCCTCAGGCAGAGCTCCCAGCTCCCAGCTCCCAGCTCCCAGCTCCCAGCTCCCAGCTCCCAGGAAGAAACATAGAGCTGTCTTCTGGGCCAACTGCTCATTTCTGAGGTGTCACAACCCATTGTTTCCATAAATATCTCAAAGGGCATAAAGAAGCCCAGATTTTTCCAGCTTCTCCTCTCGGTGAGAAGCAGAGAGCCTCTAGGGAAGAAAGTCCCTCAGGGCCTCTCATCAGCTCCCCACTCCTAAATCCCCAAACCCCCAATGCTGCTTCCTGTTGACCGCTGCTGTTCTACAGTGAGTCCCGTTCAGACAATCAAAACAAAAGCAAAGGCCTTTAGCTGTGTCTCCATGACTAGTCCCACAGGCTTATTGCAGCCACACTTAAGTCATCTCCCACAGTCCCACAGCCTGTCTCATGGCCAGCCTGGGAGTTGTCCCTTCAGTCTCCATCCCAAGCCTACTGAGCCCACTTTCCAGAAGCAGCCGGAAGCTCAGCGGTGGTTTTGTCACCGTTTCTGTGTCTCCTGGATTCAGTGGACTTGGGAGAGGCAGGACCCGGCACCAGCAAGCTTCCGGGGAGCAACAATCCATTACGAGGTCACAGGAAGCAAGAAACCCAGTGAACTTGGCTGTGAGTGAGAGTTGAGGGAGACTGAAGCTGAGGCTGGGGCTGCTGGCCTATCAGCCAGCTCCTTTCCATGAGACAAGAGAGTTAGGCTCCCGTACAAGCTCCTCCACCCAGCCCCTCTTCCACTCACCCCACCCCCAACACAGGAAGTGCTCTTGAGCTGCTCATCCATCTCACACTTTTTGACAGAACATCTCTCCTCCCAGCTCCAGCTTCCACCCTTGTCACAAAAGCCTTGTCCCTGTCTCATCTGCCCTCAGCAATGCGGATGCTGTGGGAGAGGCCATTGGTAACCAAAGCTGGAGAGGCACCATTCATCACTGGAAAAATCAACCCACCTGGGGTACCTCATCACCAGGATGCTCCTGTCCCAGAGACCTAGAGACAGACAGAAGTAGAAGGGGTTTTTGTCGCCCCACAGCGTGCTGGTGTGACCCTGAGGGCTCTGGCCTTTAGCTTCTCTAGTCTCCTACCCGTGTACCATGAGGCCAGGAGGAGTAGGGAGGAACACATATGTTACTTATCTTCCCAGGCCCTTGCATGCTCTCAGCTGTCGGAAGGAGCGCTGCGGAGGTGCGCACACAGGCATGCAGAGATGTATGCATGCATGTGTGTGCATGTGAAACATATATGTGACTGGTAGGGTTTTAACTCCCAAGCCCCAAGCTCCACTCAGCTCGCAGTGTCGACTCTATGGCCCTACTTCCTAATGAAGATGGCTGGGAGATGGGAGATAACGTGACCTAGACCTTGTGTTTCACAGGCAAGTGTGTGGAGTTGCAGCCCTGCCTGTGCTAAATCAACAGTCTTCATGCCAGAGGCCCAGAAAGTAGCCTTTCTTAAACGGCAAACTCGTGCAGCCAGGGAGCCTAGCATCTAGCATGCATGAGGCCTAGCTTCCCAGACAACATCTGGTGGAGGAAGACCAGGTAGAGACGATGGAGGAAGGAGTCTCCCTTCAAGCAGGGGCAGAGACGGGGAGCCCCTTGGGGGATGAGGACTCATGCTCAGGAAATACACAGCGACACTGAGCCCTCGCTCATCACGCTCTTCCCAACTGTCCTTTTATTTCCACCTCTGAATGACCCTGCAGGAGATGCGCAATACTCATTTCATAGGAAACTGAGGCTCAGGAATATGACAAAAATGGTCCAGGACCACATACTAAGAATAAGAGGCAAGGTCCCACATTGCTCACAGTGTCCTCTTCTTTTTCTTTTTCCCGGCTCACTCACCACGTTATTAATTGCCTGCCAGAATGAGAGGCAGCCCCGGCACGAGGCAAGGACAAAAAGGCAATGGCTTCAGACAGGGCTAATTCCAGGGCACCTACTTTGTGCTGCGTGGTGTCTATTAGTGCCACAGGACAGGGAGCCAGCTCCCCCCCAAGCCCACAGCACACGTGATCCCTTAACCATCTGAGATTTGGGGAGCATGGAATGGATTTGACACTGAAAAGACAAGCCTGCCCCTTAGCTGCAAGGAACCTCAGTTTCCCCTCTGGTAAAGGAGAGTAATCATATCTCCGTGATAGCATTTTGATGTGATGTTACTAGCTACTGTGAGAAACACAGCTCACTGCCCAATCTGTCAGCATACCTTAGGAAGTGTTCAAACAGGCTGAAGATCAAGTTTAATGTGTGTCTGTTTCGTGCCTGGTGGGTTCTCTCTGTCATAACCACAGGGTCCCAGGTTCTGGGACACCTAGCATCCTTCCCAGCATGCCAAGTTCTTGAGGAAGCATGGAGGCCTGAGGCTAACAAGCAGCAGCTCATTTTTCCTTGGTGTTTCATCTATGTACCATGTCAGTGTAATCACAGCCTGGACCTCCCTTCCTCAGCCTTCCGACACAACGAGTGCCCGGATCCTGGCGTTCCGGTTAACGGCAAGCGGTTTGGTGACAGCCTGCAGCTGGGCAGCTCCATCTCCTTCCTGTGTGACGAAGGCTTCCTTGGGACGCAGGGCTCTGAGACCATCACCTGTATTCTGAAGGAGGGCAGCGTGGTGTGGAACAGCGCCGTGCTGCGCTGTGAAGGTGAGTGAGTGCCCACGGCCTAGGACAAGGGGCTGTCAAGCCTGAGAGGCTGGGGAGAGGAAAGGAAGTGGCTCCAGCCACTGCGGTCCATCTCTGCATCCATCCACGTTCTCCTCCAATGACCCAGCACCTCTCCTTGCTTTCATGCTGGGATGAAAGGCCTGATGAGAATGCTTTGGCTGGGGATTTGAATCGTGACCACCAATTAAACTGAAAAAAAAAAAAAGCCTGCTTCTGGAATACCAGCCATCAAAATACAACTTCTTTCAGCTCAAAGCTATGGCAGGGAGAGAAGCTGGGTTTCTGGTTCCTGTCCAGATGAGTCTGCAGCCCCACACACAGGGATGCCAGCACTCTTGGGTTTGCCCTCTCAAGGCTGCCCGTCATCCTTCCTTCCACGTGCTCATCCCTCTCACTCCTGGGCTCTTCCTGCTCCCTCAGCTGTGGCCCCTGTTAAACGCTGCCTTCATGTCCTATGGTCACTCTCCAGGTGATGGAGAGCAGGCCAATTAGAAGACATGTGGCTCTTAGCAAGTGCTAGCCTCGTTACAGCATCTGCCCAAGCCCTGCCTTGTGTCTCAGGGCAGTTTCGAAACTTCCCAGACCAGCGTTTGGTCCAGCAGCAGACGGCAGAGATTTCAAACAGATTATGCCTCCTAGGGACAGGGTCATGTCATGTCTGTGTACTAAGCACGGTGCTTGGCACAGAATCAGCCCTCAGAAAGACTTAATAGACAGATAAGCGCCTGGCACGGAATCAGTGCTCAGTAAGACTCTCAAAGGGGCGGTAAGAGCAGTGGTGCTGTTTGGACAGGCAGGGGCTGTGGTTTTGAGAGCACAGGGTTGCTTCCTCTCATTTCCTGTGACAGACATAGGATGGAGACCTCAGAGGCCCACCTGCTTACCCAGACCCCATCCCACAAGTGACAGGCCCTGGGGGGATGAAGAGAAGAGGACCTTTGCTTCCTGGCTGACAGGTGCATGTGTGAGATAGGAGAGGCCACCTGGAGGCCGCTGGATGAGCCGCTCTTCTTGAGCCTCTAGTTTTCCAACTGAAAAGCAGAAGAGACGGGAGGAGGATGAAAGAGAGCCTTCTTTCAAGGGCTGCACAGCACTCCTCAGTATCTGCTGTGCTCCTATTGGTGTGTGGGCTCCGGGAAGGTAGGACACCGGCCTGGCCCACAGCCTCACACCTGCCAGGTGTCCGGCACTTGATCCGTGCTCAGTCAGTGCTTCTTGAAGAATGAATGGGTGGATAGATGAATGACGTCTTAGCTAGCCACATGCGCCCCACGAGAAATGTGCCATTGGCAGACCTAATCTCTCCACCTTACAGCCAACCAGTCAGGTCACCTTGGGAAAGCCACATAGCCCTTCTGTGCCTCAGTTGCCCCATCTGTAAAGAACAGGTGACTCAGGACCCTCTCAACTAAGCCGTCGTAAATATGGCTGGCAGACAGAGGACATTCTGTATGTGTGGTGGCTGCTGTTTCTTCAGACTTGGTTTTGACCATTTCTTCATCGGGCCAATCAGATCAGCATTGCCTTCCCTTTGGGGTACAGTTTTATGCTTTAGAACATCAGCATTAAAGCCTTAGAGTGAGAGAGAGAGAGCCGAGGCCCAGGAACCTGCCCTCACCCCTTTGTTCCTTCCTTCCATCTGTGCCTGGTGAGGCCCCAGCTTCTTGATCAACGTCTTTGTCTCTATTTTTTTTTCTGGGTATTTTTTTTTTTTTTTTTAAATTAAGCATCCCCACCTGGTGGACAATTAAATGCAGACACTAATAGTCTTTTAGACATTCCTTTAATACATTCTGAGAGCCACTCCAGTTTGGGGAAGGCTGTCATAGGATAAAGGTGGGAAGGAAATGGCCTCTAAATTTAGGAAGGAGGAAGAGGGTCACCCGCAGAGCCGAAGACAGGAGTGGACAAAGGTTTTCTTAAAGGACCAGAGAGGGGATCTCTTCAACCTTGTGGACCCTAAAGTCTCTCTCTACTCAACTCCATTGCTGCCACTCAAAAGCAGCCAGAGGCTGCACATGACTGGCCAGGCTGGATGTGGCCAGCAGCAGTTGCCTGTAGTTGTTTGTGCTGTTGAAAAGTCAGAACTATCCTAAGAAATGCTTTCAGGTACAGGAGGCTGCTTCCTATGGGTACCCAGATGTCCCTCACGTTCAGCTCTTCGGTGTATATGTTTCAAGGAAGAACCAAAAAGCCCCAGCCTTCTGTGACAGGTGTTAGGCAGGTGTCACCTAATTTCGGCCTGTCAGCAGCCCTGGGAAGCGGGTGGAGTCATTGTCCCCACTAATGCCCAGGAAGAGGAGTCACCCAACCAGCACCCGTCCCAGCTTGTAAGGGATGGTGCCAGAGTCCACATCCGATTCTGGGCTGTCCTTTTAGGATTGTATCCCTACAGAGACTATAATATCAAGCGTCTTCATGAAAGACTTCAAAGTATTCACATCGAGAACAAAAAGCAGGTTTCCTACCTTTCACATCCCAGTGGGAAATTAAAACAAAAGGAAGCATACTGCCTGTTGCCAAAGACAAGTCTCAGAACCTGGAAACATAAAGAAGTGACAGCCGTGAGACAAATGTATCAGTTACGACAATAAAAGCAATTAAACTCCCCATTAAAAACAAAGACTCTCAGACTGGACTCAGGAAAACATTCAGGCTCACAGAATTACACTGGAGAAAAAAAAAAAAAAAAGAGCTCAGTGCTGTCTGGTGAATACTTTCATATTTCCATTTTTAAAAGAGGCTATCGTAAAAGTTTCAAGCCACGTCTGAGTGCAATTTCCTTTCAAAGTTCAAAAAAGGTAAAGTGCATTTCCTATGGAAAAAATTTTGTTTAAAAGTTTGCCACAGCGGCTGGAGAGGTGTCTCAGGCGGCAAAGAGCTTGTCACGTAAGCAGGGCCTGAGTTGGGACCCGGAGTCAAAAACTGGGCCTTGACCCCAGGGTCCTGCTGCCCGGGTAGCTGAGCTTACAATTAGAATTTCGTTCCTTCCCAAATGCTTGTCAAGTATCTTCTTTGTGCCAGGCACTGGCTTAGGCCCGGGGTCTCTCCTCTGTCCTGTTGCAGAGCCCTTGCCCCCTAGTCAGGAGAGGATTCTTCCTTCCCTTTCAGGACCAAGTTTTAGCCTGCTGAGCTCGGGTTATGTGCGCACTTGTTTCCCAGCTGTCACTACACTCTAGGATGAAATTCCAGCATGATCATGTATCCTTAGGGAAAGTCTGATATATGTCTGCAATAAAAGAACACCTTTGTGAGAATGTTAAAATGGTCAAGCATTGGGATGGACCGACAGGTCCCAAGTCATTTATTAATCTCAGGGAGTTTATTCCTACCTCCTGTGGTTTCTTTTTATTTCAACTAAGTCATGCATAACAAGGCATCTCTTGTTCTCTGAATTTGTGTGTGAATGATGTGGGTGCGTGTGCAAGCCTGCGTGCGTGTCTACGAATGCATGTCATACGAATATGAGTGTGAGAGTGCGCATGTGTGTGCATGCGTGGGTGTGAGTTTTGTGTGTATATGTGCATGATCACACGCATACATGGGGACAAGAAGACTGCCTAAAGTGTTCCTCAGGAGCCACATACCTTGGTTTTTTTGTTTGTTTGCTTTTTAGACATTCCCTCACATACCAGAGGTCAGGTGCTGTTTCTCAAGAGCTGTTTTACTGGACAGAATCTCTCACCAGGGCTTACCAATTAGGCTGGGTTAGCTGGCCAATAGAGTCCCAGCTTTTGATGTGTATGCCAGGGCTTGAACTCAGGTCCTTGGGTTGACTGAGCTGTCTCTCAGCCTTTGGGATTCTGAGTTCTGCTGTTCGCTTCCCTGAGTGGCTGGTTAACATGATCCCCTCTCTCTTGTGTTTCGTGAGGTGGCACTGAGATCTAGATACTTAGGAAGACTTGGATTCCTTTGTTTGTTTGTTTTGTTTTGTTTTGTTTTGCTAACTACCAGACCATTTAATAGGCAGGGCGTTGAGTCTCCATAAAAAAAAAAAAAAAAAAAACCTCTAATGTCCCTACTGCCTGTCTTCTGGGACATTAGGAGCTGCCTGGGATCCCAGCCTGGAGACAGCAAACTGGCAGCGCCTTGCTGTTTCATCCCTCATAAGCTGGAATACTTGAAGAAGATATGTCTTATGTTAAGATAATAGTTTAAAAAGGAAATATCAAAGAATTATTTTCTTTTATGTATTTGTATTCTTCACATATTAGTAAGTGGACCCCCCCTCCAACATCTTCCAAAGTCGGATCTTTTTAAAATATCATCAGAGGCCAGTGGATGCACCGTTCTCATTCTAACTGATGTTCACTTGGCAACAGGAGCACTTTGACGATGGCCCAGCCTCTTCTTGGACATTTTCTGCCCCTGACCTAGAATCAATTGTTTTCTCTAAGGCACCTTTTAGTACAAATTGGTGTTTAGAATCTCGAGTGCTAAAGAGTGTTTATTCCTGTTGACTTGCCCCGTGTCTGTAAGCCTTTTCAGTGGGCGCAGCCGAGAAATGCTTTGTCAAAGAAAATGCGTGTGGGCTCATTTCACTCCAAATGATGAAGCTTTTATCTTTTGACCTTAGCTTCCTTGTTATCGTATTCGCCTGCCCTTTCACTCTTGCTCAAGTTTGGAAGTCCCACACCACACCATCATGACTTCCCATGTTGTGATGCACACCCAGGACTCTCGGAGTAGCAAAGACAGTGCTATGAGCATGCTTGCCTAAATTGCATCATCCATCATCATCATCGTCATCGTCATCGTCATCGTCATTGTCACCATCCCTCTCTTTAGATCCTTATGTCCTCAGAGGCATGGGCTATCAAATTACTATCTTTTAAAATCTCTTTACATCCTTACACATAAGTACACAATATAGTTCTGTATTCAGTTTAAGTTTTTAGAAATTGCACATCAGATTTAACCGTTTTTAATTACGCAAAGTGATTATGTAGCTCCAGAGTTAAATAAATCTGCCAAAAAAAAAAAAAAGTGTATATTCAGAGAGAGTGAATCCTGAGCGTATCCCTTCTACCGTGGAGAATGCTCCTCGGTCTCAATTTATCTGCTCATCGATTGCTCACCTGAGTGGGTCCTAACACTTTAATAGCAGTTTAACTTTTTAAAGTTTTACTTTTACTTCTCAATTGTGTGTATGCATATGCATGTCCATGTGTGGCTATGTGCACGTGCGTGTGCAGGTGCCTGTAGAGGCCAGTAGAAGGTGCTAGATCCACTGGAGGTGGAGTTAATGGGTGATCATGAGCTGTGCTCTCCTCCCCGCCCCTTCCCCCCACCCATGGGTGTTGGGACCTGAACCCGGGTCTTCTGCAAGAGCAGTACTCACTCTTAACCACCACCGAGCCATCTCTCTAGCTCCTAATTTAACTTTCATATTACCCCTCTTCTTTAGGTCAATAGAATCAAGGGCATCTGCGCTCACATGTACACAGATGTACTATATTCATTTAGCCGAAAAGCCCAAAATACTTTAAAAGTTAAATGAGGTTTAAAGTGCTAGTTCCCACTCAGATGAGTCGCAGAAGAAGTATGATGTTGTTTCTCTAAGTGATGCTCAGAAGCTGAGCTGCTAAAGAAGCATCGCATCCAGGACTCCTCCTCTCTAGATCCCGCCAGTCTTGGGCCACTCTGGAATAGACAAGTAACAGAATTCAGGATTGAAAAGAGAGGTCAGTTGGTCACCACATGTGCTCAAGACGAGATGAGCCGCTAAAGCAGTAATAGCAGAACAGAGAAAAACCAGGACGCGGGTGCCACCAAAGGAAGGAATTAAATCTGAGACAGAGCTACATTTATGTCTGTAGCCAGGGAGTGCAACTCAGTTCCCGGAAACTGAAGAGGAAGGTCAACATCAGCAGCCAGAGAGGCTAGGCCTGGAGTGATTGACAGCCTAGACTCAGACCCTGTGTTACCGTGGCTGGCACATCCCTCCCTATGTCTGAGGCTTCACGCATGCGCTGAAGGAGGTGACCCAAGTGAGATGATGGCTGGGTTCGGAAAGCCAGGGCTACGGAAGTGATCATACACGTGTGCGATTTAGTTCTCGGTGTTTTATATAGACGCCATATAATTACTTTGTTTCTCTAAGCTTTCCACTCACAGAAATCAGAGCAGTAATCCCCTTCTATAGAATGAACATAGTAACATATGTGCCTTGTTGCGTTGCTGTTTTTCACAAGGATAATCCATATTAAGCCCTGGCACCTGGCAAACGCTGGGTACCCTCCAGCTCAGTTCTGACTGTATGACGGTAGCGTGCTCTGTGCTGCAGGAGGATTTGGAGACAGAGGTCTTCAGGTTAAATCTCAGCTCTGGCTTTATTAGCTTAACGTCCTTTATCTGGGGCCTTAACCTACTTGGCCCTGGTTACTTCCTTTGTAAAATGGGGATAATAACTTTATTAACCATGCATTTGGATGACATAATAAAGCACGAATTAGGCATCAGGAGGCACTGGCACCTCTTCCTGCTGTCATTACTTTTGTTGTCTTCTTTGTTAATTAAATGTCCTAATACACTTTTCTATTAAGAGTGTCTCAGCTGGGGCTGGAGAGATGGCTCAGCAGTTAACAGCACTTGATGCTGATCCAGAGGACCTGGGTCAATTCCCAACTTCCACACAGCGCCTCACAGCCACCCGTGACTCCAGTTCTAGGAGATACAGAACTCTCTTCTGGCTTCTTCAGGCACTGGGTACACACATGATGCATAGGCATACATGCAAGGAAAACACTCAGACACATAAAACAGCATGATAAAATTCAATGTTTTTAGAAAAAGAATCTCTGGACTGAGACTGCGTCTTAAGTGGCATATTGCTTGCCTAGCATGTGCAGACCTGTGGGTTTGACCCCCAGCTGCATGCCTGTGACTCCAGCGTTCTGGAGGTGGAGGCAGGGTGAGAATTATCCTTGGCTAATAGTGAGTTTGAGGATATTCTGGGCTACACGAGACCCTGTGTCTAAAAAGGAGAGGAGGAAAGGAAAGGAGGGAGGGAGGGAAGGAAGGAAGTAAGAGGGGAGGGGAGGGGAAAGAAGGAAAGGGAGAAATCAGCTTGAGAGAAGAATGAGGAACATCTGACTGGATTTTACAAAGACAATGACCTGGAAGCATCTAGAATTTGCAAAGAAAGAGGTGCCTGGTGGCTCCTTTATTTCCACCTCAGTGCTGTTTAGGAGGGTTTTTTTGTTTTGGTTTTGGTTTTTGGTTTTGGTTTTTTGTTTTGTTTTGTTTTGTTTTGTTTTGCCTCTAGCAAGTCTGCAGTAAGAGGGTTTGGAGCAGCTGTTCTCAATATGTGGGTCTCAACCCCTTTGGGGGTTGAAAGACTCTTTTACAGGGGTCACCTAAGACCATTAAAAAGCACAGATACTTGCATTATGGTTCACAACAGTAGCAAAATTACAGCAGCGGTGAAGTAGCTATGAAAATGTTATGGTTGGGGGTGAGCACAGCCTGAGGAGCTGGATTAAAGGGTCACAGCCTCAGGAAGGTTGAGAACCACTGGGCTAGGGGAAGCAGGCATTTCCTTACAGCCTAGAGGCTGCGTCGCTGTGATTTGTGCTTGTGTGCTGTCTTGCGTGATTGCAAGCCTAACCTAATTACTCAGCCTCCGTGATCCTCAGCTTTATATGATGACCACAGCACCAGCATCATGGTGGGGCTTCTGGGGACTATGGTCACATATGTGTGGAAATGCTTGATGTGGCATGAGCACTCAGTGCTCAGCTAGGGACAGTGGCCATGACAATGGCAATAGACTTAGTGTGGTGGCAGTGGTGGCGGCAGTGGTGGTGGTGGTATGGTCACCTTCCTCATGAAGCTTACACAAGTCTTTTTTATTTATTTATTTATTTATTTAATACGTATATGAGTACTCTATTTGTATGTGTACCTACATGCCAGAAGAGGGGAACAGATCCCAGTATAGATGGTTGTGAGCCACCATGTGGTTGCTGGGAATTGAACTCAGGACCTCTGGAAGAGCATACAGTGCTCTTAACCACTAAGCCATCTCTCCAGCCCCCCTTACACAAGCCTTAAGTGACCTACGTTAGACTATTAAGCAACCTCCAGTCCAACAGCCCCCAGCCATTTAAGCTGAGTGTCTGGGTTACTTTTCTCATCACTGTGACAAAACATCTCACCAAAGGAGCTTAAGGAAGGAGAGGTTTGGTCCGATGCACAAGCGTGCAGTTCATCTTGGCAGCAAAGCCATGGTGCCGGGCGCTGGCGGCAGCTGGCCATGCTGCGCCCTCGGTCAGGAAACAGAGAGAAGAGTACTGCTACGCAGGTCTCTTTCTCTTTTCAGTCAGCCCAGGGAATGGCGTGTCCAACATTTAGAGTGATTCTTGCCTCCTCAGTTAACCTCTGGTACAAATCCCCTCTCTGAGAACCCTGGAGGTTTATCCCCTAGGCGACTTTGGATCCCACCAAGTTGACAATAAAACTTAACCATCACAGTGTTTAACACGGCCCCTCAGTGGGCTCCCTTCTCGGAGTCCTTGAATGGCCCAGGTGGGTGGGGTTTCCGTCTTGACACCTGTTTCCACGATCACTGAAACAGGAAGAGGACATTTCTGCAAGCCACTGGCTGACTTTTAACTTTTCCACACGGGCATGACAGGCATCGCCCATGTTCTCATCCTGTAGGCCAAAGCGGCCATGTGATTTGGCATGACTGCAGAAAGGGTAGACAGTGAAACCCACCCTGTGTGTCCTGAAGGAAACGTGGTGGAGTAGCACATAGGCTAGGAGGCGAGGACATGGCGCCTGGAAGAGCGAATCCTGGAGGCATGCTTAGGCACCTAAGTAGCGCCAATGATGAGCTTCATGAGACCAAAGCCAGCCAGAGGGTGGGATGAACCAGCCAGCGTCTTGCCGAATCACCTGCCCCAGAATGCACATCCATACTCATATCCACTCTTTTACCCGTCAGCCAACAAGCATAGAGGGACAGTTGTGTGTCACGTGCTGTGCTAAATACTGGGCATGCCTGTGGGAGAAGGCAAATAACACAGTCCTCATAGTGTGGCGAGACACAATACTGCCCTGAGCTGACCCCGAGTCTAGCCACTAGCTCCCCGGCGTTGATGGGAGGAGGTAGGATTGGGCTGATGCCTCTGCCTGAGGCTTGACAATTGGGTGTGGAACAAAGGAAGGAAAAAAAAAAGCAGCGTGACCCAAATATTAGCCCCGCTGGAATGACAAACAGACTCTGTTGAAAGAATATTCAGCTTTTTTCCTTTAGGCCTTTTATAAACCTGTAAATGACATAACCGGTCACGTCTATAAGGGTCCCAGTCTGCAAAGCTCACAGTTCAGACTTGATGTAATTTTCCATAAAAACAAAACCTGTAAATGACATAACCGGTCACGTCTATAAGGGTCCCAGTCTGCAAAGCTCACAGTTCAGACTTGATGTAATTTTCCATAAAAACAAAACAAGTCCTTGTTGGCTGACACATTTTATAGAGAGGGTTTTTGTTTATTTGTTCATTCAATTGCCTCCCAACAAATCCGCTTTTCTTCCTCTGTCCCCAGCTCCCTGCGGTGGTCACCTGACTTCGCCCAGCGGGACCATCCTCTCTCCAGGCTGGCCTGGTTTCTACAAGGATTCCTTGAGCTGTGCCTGGGTGATCGAAGCCCAACCTGGATACCCCATCAAAATTACATTTGACAGGTGCTGCTGACCACAGATTCAGGGAAAGGGTGATGTCTCCACTCTGACAGAGCTGGGGGGGGTGGGTGTGGCACCAAAGCTAAGACATCAGAAGTGCAGAGAGGCATTGGACTTATGGCCTCGCTGGCTCTACTCTTGAGTTCGGTTGATGTACTGGGAGTCAGTGGCTAGGGAAGGGAGGGAAAGTGAGTGCTCACCTTGGTCCCTAGAGCCCTTTGCTTTGCTATCCCCTTAAAGAGAGATGGCGAGCTGGCCTGTGGTATCGGCACATGGCTGTAATCCTAGCACTTGGGAGGCAAAGGCAGGTGGATCACTGTGAGTTTGAGGCCAGCCTGGTCTACAGAGTGAGTTCCAGGACAGCCAAGGCTACACGGAAAAACCCTGTCTCAAGAAACCAACGCGTGCGCATATGCACGCGCGCGTGAGAGAGAGAGAGAGAGAGAGAGAGAGAGAGAGAGAGGGGGAGGGAGGGAGGGAGGGAGGGAGGGAGGGAGAGAAGGCACCTCAAGTGTAAACACAACTCACACCTTCTCAACTTGACAGGGAGGGCTCCCCAACCTCTGTCCTAAATCCTGCTCAAGTGTTCCCTCCACTCCCAAGAAGTGCTCTACTTCAGCCCCTTTGTGGGAAAGTAGCCTCCAGACATGAGCTAGACTTCCTCCAGCTGGGGCATCAGTGGCATGAAACTCATGGTCTGCAAACTGTCCTGTGCAGGTTGGCACAGGAAGCCTGCTGTGTGGCGTGGGGCACTTGCCCACGTGTGCATATTCGTTATTGCCCTAGGCTTTAAAACATCACAGTGTAGGTGTGTACATCACAAGTGTAAACGCTGATCTTAGTTCTCTCTATGCTGAAGACCTGGTCTGATCCTGGGGCTTCTGTGGATGAACACCTGGCCTAGAACATGTTGAACCCCCATTAAAGCTTTGTCTCTGGGTCTCAAGATGGATCCTGGCCTGTGTTCTAGAAGGACTGCAAGTGTATTTCCTGGAATGGAAGGGAGAAGGGAGTTAAATCCAGGAGAGGAAGTCTTTCCACCTGGTTAATAAATATATGCAAATTGCATTAAAATATCCTGTCTGCTGAAGTCTGGTCATCTGGATCCCCGAGTGAGGCAGAGCAAACGAAACACTTTGGGTTTCATAAGACATCTTCTCCCTCCCTCCCTCCCCCCCTCCATTTGCCTTGCTTGGTAGGTTTAAAACTGAAGTCAACTATGACACCCTGGAAGTGCGAGATGGAAAGACATATTCAGCGCCTTTGATTGGAGTTTACCATGGGACCCAGGTGCCCCAGTTCCTCATCAGCACCAGCAACTACCTCTACCTCCTCTTCTCGACAGACAAGAGTCACTCAGACATCGGCTTCCAGCTCCGCTATGAGAGTGAGTCTCAGTGGGTGGTACAGAGAGGTAGACAACCAGACGGACCTGGGTGGGTGAAAGCCTCCGACTGTGTCCTACCCTGGGCCCAGCCCCCGCCGTGCCAGAACATTGTCTGATCAAAATGCTCTCATTGGAAGGTGCTGGCTCAGCCTCTCTCACAGGTCATGACCCTTGGTGCACACCTCGCAGTTCCCTCTGTCTACAGGTGACTGGGTGCAGCCGTACCTTGCATTGTGGGAGCAAGTGCTGCCTGGCTGGGAATTTGAAGTCAGCTGACACCTCCCTCGCACCTGCCTTTTCTCATCCTCTCCATTCACCCCCTTGACTTAGAGGGTTACCCACCCTCCCAGCCACGTCAATACTTTCCAGACCAAAGTAGGAAGTGTCACGGATGTGGGTTGAGATCATCGTAAGGACAGGGTCATTTGCTTACTCATGCTTTCTCACGAAGCCTTGATATAGTAGTGCCTAAGTTACGGTAAACAGTCACATGTGCGAACCTGCTTGGGAGCCGGGCCTTTCAAAGGCCTCCCCCCGCCCCATCCCTGTGAATACTTAGGGCCACATTTCATGAAGTCATTTACTTGGCGACATCACATGCTGTCTGTTACAGATGTGGCCTCTCTTTTCCAGCTATTACACTGCAATCAGACCACTGTCTGGATCCAGGCATCCCCGTCAATGGACAGCGTCATGGCAATGACTTCTATGTGGGTGCCCTGGTGACCTTCAGCTGTGATTCCGGCTACACGTTAAGCGATGGGGAGCCCCTGGAGTGTGAACCTAACTTTCAGTGGAGTAGAGCCCTTCCCAGCTGTGAAGGTGAGGCGCACCAGCAGGGGGCGATAAAGAGCACATTCTTTTCCTTCCCTGATAAACCAGAAGCCTGAGCCACTGAGTCACTTGGCGGTTTGGGGGGAAGTGCGTACATGAAGGATGGTTAGGGGAGCTCTCCGAGACACTCTGCCTTTCTCTGCCCACTTCACTCCTACAGCTCTCTGTGGTGGCTTCATTCAAGGCTCCAGTGGCACCATCTTGTCACCTGGGTTCCCTGACTTCTACCCCAACAACTTGAACTGCACCTGGGTTATCGAGACATCACACGGCAAAGGTGAGTGTTTAAGCCTGTGGCAGGTACTGACCTCGTGGCCAGGACTCCAGGGTCCCAGGTCAGAGCAACCTCCGTGAAGACGTCACTACATGGTGGCATGTGAGCTAAGGCTGGATTTTCCCACCATGAGGAAAACTTTCGGGAGCTGCACACCTGTCTGTGTGGCAGAAGCCTCTCGGTAACTACTGCTAAGCATCTCCTCTCTCTTGCTTTAAGAGACCTCACTAAGGACGAGCCATCAAACCCCATAAAATAGTGGCACACCCTTATTGGTACGGAGATGAGAGAAGTTGTCCCACAAACAAGTCTCTGCTATCATTTTTCTTTATCTTTTTCTTTTTTTTTTCTTTTTCAGAATGGCACAGAGATAGGTACTAAACATAGACCATATGCATGTGTGACAAGCCCCTACCATGGGGCTAGATTTGTCTGGCCCTCTTTTTACGTTTTATCTGGAGGCAGGGCTTTGCTAAAGTGTCCCGGCTGGTCTTGAACTTGTAATCCTATTGCATCCTAATATCAGAGATGGCAGGCCAGTGCTGCCAGTCCGGGCTACTGTCATTCTCGGTAAACCTGTTGTCTCGGCATCATGTCTTCGGTGTCTCTGAAACCTCTGTCCTTGTCTTGTATCCTAGAGGAACCCAGAATACTAACATCCCCTCATCTGTCCTCGTGGTCACCCTTCAGAGTGTGCACATGGCAGCCCCTTATCACATCCTTCTTTCTGGGGCTGACACACATTCATTTGCCTCCCCAGCCTGTGCTGCTTGCTTCCGCTGTCAAGGAGTCCAAGTTCCAAGCAAGGGTGCTAGTTACAAGTTAGTGGGTGCACACTGCTGACCAGGTCAAATTCCACCCACGTGGCAGACAGTGGGTTAGAGAGATCAGCGGAAATGAGGCTATTACAGCCTCTCCCCCCAGACGTTTATCCTAACATCCCTCTGGAGGTGGCTCCTCCAGCCTGCGGTTTACCAAGAATTCTAGCACCTAGGCTCACAGATTTAGGTTTCCTACACTGGGAATAGGAGACAGGCATCCGAGTTTGACAATCTGTCACCGATAACTGTGGTGTGTGCCTTTCATTTAAAAAACAAAACAAAACAAAAACTCCGATCTAGAAGAATTAGCATGCAGAAAAGTGGAGATTAGGAAGTAGAAATAGAAGGAAAACCCTCCCAGATACCCAAATGTCAGTATGGGCTGAAAGTGTGGGTCAGTAAGTTCATCTGGAAGTGGACATCCTTTACTCAGCAGGGGTACAGTAAGCGTCCAGGAATAGATGCCCCTCTGTGCACCAGCCTAGGTAAACAGCCAAACCAGACTGTAACTGAAGTATCGCTTTTAGATGCATTGAAGAGGTTACATAAATGGAATTTAGAAACAGTGGGATTGTGCTCCCACAGAAGAATCTCAGTTGGCGAAATCCTTGCTTTGCAAACATGAGGGCCTGAGTTTGATCCCCAGCACCCATGTGAAAAACAGGACACTGTGTCTGCTCACCCTTGTAATCTCAAAGCTGGGAAGGCAGAGAAAGGAGGATCTCTGGACTCCCTAGCTAGTCAAGCTAGCGCTAATCAGTGAGCCCCAGGTCCAAGTGAGAAGAACCCTTGGCCCCAAAAACAGTATGGACAGCTATTGAGGAACAGGACATGCACACCCACACGTGCACGTGCAGCCTCCCCATACACGTGTACACCACACACACACACACACACACACACACACACACACACAGAGACACACATGCAAGTGCAGCCTCCCCATACAATATGTACATCTACACACATACATACACACACACACAAAGACACGCATGTGCAACTTCTCCATACACATGTACACACACACACACACAGAGAGAGAGAGACATGTGCAGCCTCTCCATACATGTGTACACACACACACATACATACATACACATGCAGCTTCTCCATACCCGTGTACATCTACACACACACACACACAGACACACATGCATGTGCAGCCTCTCCATACACATGTACATCCATACCCCCCCCCACACACACACACATTTAGCCATTTGAAAAGGAAAGTTTAAAACCTTGCTGATACCTCATCATCAAAGCCACATGGATAGTAGCAACAGAATGTCGTGGATAGTTTTAGCATCTGGTAGGACGTGCCTTTAACAGATAATCCATAAGAGCAAAGGCTGCTAGATTCAATTAAAATTTAAAAATCGATAGGATTCATATTTAAAAAAAACTCAATGACAATGCAAAGTCAATAGTAAATACACACACACACACAAAATCTCTGATATATGTAATTGACTAAGGCCTGCCAGCCTAATGTGTAAAGAGCTCTTAAATTCTGTAAGAAAACCCTGCCCGGCCCATCAGGCTGAAAAATGAGCAGACCTATAAACTAACACTTCATAATTGAAATACAAATTGAAAGCATCAGCCCCACGAATAATTAAAGACAGGCAATTTCAGCCAGTAATGAAGCACAGTTTCCCTACCCGTGTCATGTCAGGACAGCATAAGGCACAGTGTGGTGTAGGCACGGTTGTGCCTCACTGCCTCACCGCCAGCCAGTGTGGACAAGCACCGCACATGTATCACCAATGCTGTGGACACAGAGATGGGAGGCTTCCTGGGCGTGCTCAGCTGCCAGCCAGATCAGCAAGCGCCACGTCCAGTGAGAGACCCTGCCTCAAACAGTGACTTGGAAGTAATAGAGGAGGGAGACACCAATAGCCGGCCTGGCCTTCTACACACATGAGCATGCGTACGTAGCACATGTGCTTGCACACACGAGCGCAAGTGGATTAGCTGATTTAAGTCCATGAGAGCTAGAGAAACTGGAAAGGTGACCCAAATTCAGTTCTCAGACCCACTTCAGGTGACCCATGGCTGCCTCTGACTCCAGCTCCAGGGAATCTGACTCCATGCAATGGCTTTCAGAGACACTGCGTGCATGTAGCATATAAACGCACACACACACACACACACACACACACACACACACACACACACCATGAAATAAACACAGAGAGCAGCTACAGAAAGGAATAATACAGGAAAGAATGCCTACAGACCATTAGAGCTGTGCCAAGAAGTCAAATAGCAAAGCAATGCCCCCCCAGAGTCTTTTACCTTTATAAGGCAGAAGCCGGGCTGTATGTCCAGGAAATGATCTGCAGAGACCTCCCGTGCATGCTCACCCTAGCTGTCCTTCCTTTATTCCCATCGTTTAACTTGTATTTCCATTAATGAGGAATATGTCTATGTAACCACACTATTTGCATAAAGGAAAAACTTGAAAGATTATTTCTACACACACCACATGTGTGGAAACATCTACCTTGGCCTTCAAGGCCAACTCTGCCCAGGGCTAGGATGGCCCAGAGCTTCTCCATCAAGGCAAGGTAGGAACCTTCTGGAAGGCAAGGCAAGCCTGAGGGTCCCTAGAAAGACAACCCCTGTATTCAAGGCCTCCTGTATCTGAGACCTGTGATCAGAGAGGAGCGTGCTTCTATGTCTGAGCATCTGTGAACGTGCAATTGCATATATCATTATATTTCTGTGCATGTCTACCCAGAAGTCACTTCGGCTCATTCAGCGACTATATTAACAAATGCTTGTCTGATGACGTAGACCCACATCTCAGTGTACCACGATGAAGCAGGCAGACAATAGAAACAGCAGGGTCTTAGGCAAGCATCCTGGAGTCCAAATGCAAGCTTGTGTTCAAGGATAATGTCCAGGAAGGGACTGGCCAGGATAAAAGGTCTGTGAAGCCACGAGAGGTTGTGGGGAGTGACCAGACCTCCTTAGACCCTCCCCAGAAGCAGGCAAAAGCTTCCCCTAACTAGCATCGAGCCCCAAGAATCCAGGCAGGGAAACCCTGGGATGAAGCAGACCTTCCGCAGGACACCTGCTGAGTCCTAGCTACCCAGACCTCAGTTTCTAGAACTCATCAGCATCAGGGGACAGAAGACAGTCCCAGTTTTGACCTTTCATCTTAACCCCCACCTCCATGCAAATTTAGAGTCTTATGATACAACGCAACTCAAAAACAGGTCAATGCAGATGACAAAAAAAAAAAAAAAAAAAAAAAAAAAAAAATTGTAATCAAGGCACCACTGACCAATCAGGGCCTCAGAACAGACTCAGGAGCTAAACTGTGACCCACCCACCCACCCACTTCCAAGCCAGAGTATTACAGAGCTTGTAATCTTGAAAACCACAAACCTCTATGCCAAGTTACAGTAACATTTTTTCACCAATCAGGATCTAGGGATAGGGGTCTTCCTTAGGAACATGTCTTTGTGGTACACAGGAACTTGTGCTTCTGTTAGTTTATTCAACTGTGGCAGGGCGACTTGCCTAGCATTCATGCCTCAACTTGCCAACCAGCATGTCAGTTACCCAAGTACTTGTCTCTCTCTGTCAAGCAGGATGTCAGTTACCCATGGAGGTCTTGGGAACTTAAACTTTATTTGACCCCTATTCAAAATGGAAGTTTATTCAAAATGGCTTCAGTTTGGTTCCTTCTTACAGGACTTCATTAAAAGACAGTTCTCAGGTTCCCAACACTTTCCCCTCCCCCTGATATCCGCCAGGCACAGCAGGAACTACAGATCTGTTTGGAGGTGTGAATTGAAAGGAACTGAGTCCACACCTCTCTCCGGATCTTCTGCTCCTAAGACTGTGTTGGTCTAACAAACCCCCGGGGGTTGCTTATTTGAGTTTCTCCCAAACAAGCAGAAACCCAGCTGGGCAAAGTTGAACTTTATTCAGAATTGTTCAGTCGCCATATGGTAGGGTTACCAGAGTCAGGGTCAGACCCGGAGCCTTGGCAGCCTGAGAGAACCAGTGTTGGCCATCAGTCCTCAATATGCCAATTAAGGGAGTAAAGTATTAGTGAAAAAGCATAAAAGAGAGACTTATTCAATGTGGACAAAGAGGTCCAATCACACATGAGAGAGGGGGAAATGGGGGGGGAGGGGTAGAAGGAGGAAGAAGGAGAGGGAGAGAGACAGAGTGTCAGAGAGAGGGAGGGAGAGGGAGAGAACACCATGTCTATCTTTAGAGTCCTAACATGAGATTTGGGTTTAAATAGATGGCAAGAGATATGTATAGCTAAGCAAACAGTCCTAGGCAAGGTTTGGTCTCACCCATCTTTATTCTCCGGTTCAGTCTTTCCTAAAAGATGACAAGTTCTCAGACCTGTGTGAGGTTTCTTTCTGGGAGACCAGCCCCCAGCTCATCCCTTCTCTGCACAGGAGATTCCCTCAGCGTGACATCAAAGTCCCCCAGGGCGCTGTGTTTCAATAGTGTGTGGTAGCAGGATGGCTTTAGGTTAAGTCCCTGATGTGGGATGGTGAAGGGAACTCGCACTGCAGGGTCCAGAGAATGTGACTTTGCAGACACCTCAGTGTTACTGGAAAAATGGAGGTTTCCCTCCTTTGGGTTCTTAATATCATTAATAAAGGAACTTAAAAGGAGACCCGAAAGCTTGAAGACAATTTATATCAAATTTCAAGGGGAAAAAAAAAAAACAGGATGGGCAATATGGAGATCCAGGCAGTTGCCAGGAGGAGGGGAGACAGAGAGAAAGATGTATCTTTTAGGCATGGGGAGTCAGAGCAGTAAAGTAGCCCAGAGTGTCAGAGAAAGCAGGCTTAAGACAACTGATCTGGGTCTTCATGTTCAAGTTCGTAGGCTCTTCTGCCCCAGGGCAAAACATTGCACCAGCAACACCTGGTTAGAAATAGAAGGACAGCTTGCCAAGAAGGAAGGAATACTTCACTTCCAAGAATGGAAGTGGGCTGAAGAAAACATCACAAAAGCATCAGGCTGTATTGTGCATAGCCCCTTCTAACTCCACACAGTCCCAGGTTCTACCATCTCTCTCTCTGCAAATGGGCTCCTTTGATGTGGTAATGTTGGCATTTTAGTCTCTCGAGGTCCCTATCCTCAGGCTGTACCAGGAATGGCCTCTCCTAACCTACCAGGTCACCTGCGGATCTGGAGCCCACATCGCCTGTTGGATCCCTGTTGGGTTCCTGCTGTGTGGCAGGGTGGCATCAGGAGCCTGGCAGTGTGGCTCTTTCAGCTGTGCCTCACCCTAAAGACTATTTGCCACCTGGGGGAGGGGAGTCTGCCATTCACCCACTGCCGCTGAGGGAAGGCACGGAGAGAATGACCCAGGCATCTCTGGCTACTGCCCTTCCACTTGCAGACAGTCGTGTGACCCCTGCAATTTCTGCCCTGTGCTCACACCACTGTGTGCATCTGTCACACCAAATAGGATTCAAACGCCAACTAGCACCTCTCTATTTCTATGACAGTGTCTTCATTTTTCTCACAATGGCCAACGAAGCCCCCAAGCACTCAGCGCAGCTGGGAAACCCAAGGGTGTCAGCTGGGTTTGCTCAGCCTTACACTCCCAGCCAAATGTTTACTCCCTGGGAGAGGCGGTATGCGCATGCACGCAGATTGTGCCCTAGTAGGTCGACAGGGAGGCATTTCTCATAAGCTCCCACGTGATGCCCTCTGCTGGTCTGTAGCCCACACACAGAGCAGCAACCGGGCCCTGTCCTCGTCACACTACACGACCCATGAATGTACCGGTCTGCAATACGCTTGCGCGTACACTTTCACGGAGACCCACACGAACACAGCTGAAGTCAGGACACATTCAAGAGCTGCTGTGTCTTTAATGTCCTTCTTTCCATCAGCTTCCTCCCCACCCTCTCTCTTCCTGTAGCCTGAGAGGCTGCATCCTGGAGTTGGAGGAGGACAGACTCACCTCTGCAGTCAGGTGGCCTGGGTTCAGCTCTGCCGCCTATGAAGGAGGACCATGGACAAATGACTTCATCTCGTTGTGCCTTGTTTTTCCCTGGTACAAGACTGAGATGGGACGGATAGCACCCACGTTTTAGGGTACCTGGCAGATCTGTTTCTACAACTTCCTTTCCAGCTGCTAAGTGCTGGCTGCAGAGCAACCAGGCCAGCAAGGAGAGTGGCACCAGGGACTTAGAACACAGTGAAGGGATATTATCGCGCTTACTTTGCTTTACGCTCTTAGTCTCCCGCCCCAACCCTGACACTCGGTAGGTGCCAAGGACCCTATGGAAATCAGCACGCAGATACATGCCTGCTGTGGTCCAAGGATGCTCGCATCCCACCTCCGTCCACTCTCCAGTTCTCTTTGCTGCCTCTGCCCCTCCTCCATCTCATGCCATTTCTCAGCTCCTACCTCCCCTTCTCTGACACCGCTAACTCTGCTGGGCTGGACCCAATGCCAGAGCCAGGTTCTGCTCTCTGCTACAGCTTCCTGTCTTCAGATTGAAGCATTCGCAGCCAACCCTTTCTCCCCTCCGCATCGCACCTGCCATTGCTGCCCACCCACCTGCCTGGGATTTCCTTATCCTCTGCCTGCTCTTGCCACTGATGTCAGGCCCACCCCTGGTCTAGGGCAAGCAGCCATCCTTGTAACTGACATCTCTGCCCTCTCTCCTGCCTGACCACCATTTTGCTATATAACCAAACATCTGACCTGTGCTGGGAGGGGACAGCCATCTTGCTGGCTCCAGCGAAGTGCCAGGTCTGTCCCCAGCTTCAGGTCCACACATTTCTCCTGAAGATGCCCAGATATGCGGCTGCTCATGAAGGCCTGAACATCACAGATGCCCTAGCCCCAGAGATAGGCTTGTCCCTTGCCAGGGACCATCTTCCTTGTCTTAACCTATTGAATGACTGTGAGTCCTTCCAAGATTCAAGTCAAAGCATTCTCTCCTTTGCAAAGCTGTCTCGCATGCCTCCCTTCCTGCTACATCTTTTACCAATTACTTAGTTCTGTGTGCATGTTTATTTGGATGCATGTGTGAACACTGGTTCACATGTGTGTGGATGCCAGAGGACAGCCTTGAATGTTGCTTTTCAGAGCCATCTTTTGATGACTCTTTGAGACAGGATGGCTCACTGGCTGGGAGTCACAGACTAGGCTAATCTGGCTTGCCAGTGAGCCACGAGGAGCAGCCTGTCTCTGCCTCCACAGCTATGGGATCACCAAGCATAAACAACCACACTTTGCCTGTGCACATGGATTCTGGAGATTGAACTCTGGTCCTCACAGCAAGCATTTTACCAACAGAGCCATCTTCCTGCCGTAGACGGCTGTCTAGGCACCCATGGTGGGCCTGATGTCCATTCAATGTCGTCTCCACCCCTCTGACTGCAGCCACTTGTTTAACACGTGGGCCTTGCTCTCCTCCTCACCCTGGATGCTCAGCCGTGGTACAGACTCCATAAAGACACAGCGAACGGCTGTGGAGCAGTGTCGTAGAGTATCCGCGAATGCCCCTCGCAAGTGCTGACCACCAGAACGCGGAGCTTGGAGTTCGCCTCCAGCCTCCTGCCCACCCCGGTCTGGCCCTCTGCTCTCTCCACAGGTGTCTTCTTTACCTTCCACACCTTCCACCTGGAGAGCGGCCATGACTACCTCCTCATTACTGAAAATGGTAGCTTCTCCCAGCCCCTGAGGCAGCTGACCGGCTCGAGGCTGCCAGCGCCTATCAGCGCAGGCCTCTACGGAAACTTCACCGCTCAGGTCCGCTTCGTCTCTGATTTCTCCATGTCCTATGAAGGGTTCAACATCACCTTCTCAGGTAATGAGTGCGACCGTCCCTGGCGTAGCTCTCCAGGCTTAGGGTGAATGACCTCAAAATCACAGCCAGAGATACTTAGCTTGAACACAAGGAAGAACTTCCTGGGAATGGCCTTGGCATGGGGTCTGTAGGTTCATTCTCCTACTCGGGGGATGCTTTGAACAGAAGGACCAATATGGCTGACTAGAAGATTGCACAAAAGTCTTTTCCTGATCTTCCCTCCTCACATTTTCCTCTTGATTCGCTCCTGTTTCACAACCCTAACAATTACAGCAAGAGTTGAGCATTCATGCATCAATGTTCCAGTTTCATTCGGCATCAACGCGAATCCCAGAGCAATACATATTTAGCTCTGTGTTTGGGGATCCTGAGAAGAAAGCTCTTTCTTGGCATTCAGGGAGAAGAGGGCTTTATTTCCATTACTACTGCCTCCACCACCCTCATGCTGAGGTACCCAAGGCCTCCTGCATCAACAGGACACAGAGAGATACTGATGAACACCTCCTTAGATGTGTCTCAGCTTAGTCTCCCACAGCCCTCTTCACGGAAGCCCCCAGACCACCTGCCTGGGCAGGCCTGGCCAGTGAGACCTCCATCCTTGTCATACATAGCACTGGGCATGGAGAGATAGTCGTTACCACACTGTCACTAAAGACATTACGCAGGTCCTTGGCCTGTTGTTACCACCCGCTGTGCGTGCCTTTGACCTCAAAGGCAGCCTTGCCCAGAGGAAACTTCCCAGAGAGGCATCTGATTCAGAATCCTAGTGTAGGTTGCTTGAAGCAAGGTCATAGCCCCTCCCCTCCTGAAAATGGCTGAGTGTGTTGAGATGGTTATACCTGGAGAGAAAGTGTCAGAGCATCTGCCAGCCCCAGGTCTCAGGTTCAAATGGCACCAAAGGGTGGGGGTGAGGCTCAGAAGTCCCCCCATGGAGCAGTTCTCCCAGACTCTGGTGACTCCCCCCCCACCCCTCCATAATGAGGATTCTGAACATTTCTCTCAGCCTCAGCCCCTCAGGGTAACTCTTCTTTTCTCCACACCTGTTGAGGGCTAGCAGTGCTGTAGTCTTTGTTTTTTATTTCTGGTTCTTTCCTCTGGGGCTAGGGCTGGGGCTGTGCCCATCTGTCTGTGCGCTTAACACCCCCACTGCCTCCTTTTACAGAGTACGACCTGGAGCCCTGTGAAGAGCCTGAGGTCCCAGCCTACAGCATCCGGAAGGGCTTACAGTTTGGTGTGGGTGACACCTTGACCTTCTCCTGCTTCCCCGGGTACCGTCTGGAGGGCACGGCCCGCATCACGTGCCTGGGGGGCAGACGGCGCCTGTGGAGCTCGCCTCTGCCAAGGTGTGTTGGTAGGTGGTCACGTGCTTTCATTCTGCTTCACTTAATGGGGTGGGCCAAATTTAGTGTGAGGCACGGGGTGGGGGGAGAGGGTGCAGGGGGGGCTGTACCCAAACGGAAGGCTAACAGGCCTGGGTTTGAGGATCAGTTTAGTGACACTTACCCGCAGGGGGCACTTGGACCTGTAGCCTAATTACCTCTCTGAGATGCAGAGGAATCCACTCTGTGGCATGACCTGGTCTTTGACAAGCGGTTCCGGTAGATTCTGGGGGTGCCTCTGACCTCAGTATGCTCACCTCCAGCCAGTAGTGCAGGTCTTGGCTTTTGGATGCCTCTTGCAAAATACTGTATATAGCAGGGGAGGGGTGGCTAGTGGAGGAGGTATAGTATAGCCTTTGCCCAACAGGAGTGCCACTCCAGCAGTGTGGGGCTGTCTTCTCTTGGCAAATCCCTAGGAGGACTCTCCACCCGTGGAAGGGGAAAAGTGGGATCAGTTATGATGCACCTAGTATGCCCTGGTCTGGCTTCTATTCTAGCCCCTGGGGATGCAGAGTGAACACCACAGAGAGAGACCCTCACTCAGTGGGGAGCACTCCAGGAACATGTAGGTATGTGTAGACTGTGTGAGCACTCAGAAGCATGGAGGGAAAAGTCAGCGGAGAACATGCCGGAGGAAGGCTGCTTCTTTGTGAAGGTGGGCAGGAAGGGCCCCTCTAATGAAGGGCGTTTTAGCCAAGGCAAGGAAGAACTGGACATGAGGAGACAGAGTGGTTAGGCCTCAGCCACGAGGCTCCTTGGTGTTGGAGGAACAGGTGGGAAGCCACCTGGGTGCAGGTGGCAGTGGAAGAGGACATGGTGAGGAGGACAGGGAGTGGGCAGGGCATTGGCACCAGGCTGGCCTACAGTCTTGCTAGAGTCCAGACTAAGGTTGGATCAGAGCTTTGGACCCAGAGGGAGTGGAAAGTAGGGTGACAACTTAGATGGGGACAATTGCTACTGTGGCTGGAGGCTCTGTTTGCTCAGTGGCCTCAGTGTGGGACCCAATAGAGCATGGGATGAATTGTGAAGCACTTACCGTGCTCTCGGGGAGCCAGGGAGCGCTCATAAGGAACAGATCAGAGTAGCAGTGCATGCGTTAAAAGAGAGCCTAGCATCTCAAAAGGTGCCAGGGATGTAGCTCAGAGGTGGAGAGCTTGCCTAGTGTGCAGGAGGTCCTTAGGTCAACCATGAAGCGGGGAGGAAGAGAGAGAGACAGAAACAGAGGATGGAGGAGGGGGAAATATGGAAGGAGAAGAGAGGAAGGAGAGGAATAGGGAAAGAGAAGAAGAAAGAAGAAGGCTGAGGTAATAACCCAGCCAGTAAAGTGTCAGTCTTGCAAGCATGAGGACCCGAGTCCAATCCCCAGCACCAACATATAAAAGCCAAGCGTAATGGCACACACTTGTAATCCCAACACTGAGAAGGCAGAGCCAAATGGATGCCCCAGGGGCTGGCTGACCACCCAGTTTAGTATCTCGGCAAGATCCAGGTTTATTGGACCCTGTCTCAAAAATAAAACAAGGTGGACAGTAGAGCCGGCATTCTCCTCTGCCTTCCACATGTATATGCACGCAAGTGCACAAACACAAAAACAGGAAGGAAGAGGAGAGGTTAAAAAGCAAACAAGCCCATGAGGCCAGCCCTGCCCTGGACAACTCCGAGGGGCTCAGGGCTCTGCAGAGGACAGCTAATCAGGACGGGATGGGCCCTGCTGAGCAGGCACACAGCTCAGGGTCAGGCCTCTGCTCTGCCAGCTACCAAACCATCAGCACCACCAGACCCTTCTGCCTGGCTTCCTCATTTATAAAATGGAGACAGCCACGTCTGACTCATTCTACATGAGGTGCCCCCGTTTCCATAAGCCACATGGAGCCGCATAATTGTCATTTTGCCGATAACATCTTTATCATTTTATTTATGGATTAATGGCTTGTCGTTAGTTTGTCAATACTCTTTTACAAATTCAGAGGGGGCGGGGAGAAGCATTCAGACATAAGAAGCTACACTGGAACTCACCCTGGGGAAGGTCAGTTCAGGCCTCCCCAACAGCAGCTGCCCTCGCAGCTGGAAAACCCCTTCCATGAGGGCCTTGGAGAGAGTTTGCTTCCAGAGGGGCTCCCTGGGCCCCAGATGCTCGCCCCACTGAGGCTCCCGCCTCGCCAGTCTCATTGTACCATCTCATCCTTTAACTCATTATTCCAATTACTGTTTGTGCACGACACCACACAATATTTTCCTCATTACATTTGTCTTTTGTTTCACATGGTATTAATAACACACGGCAATTATAATCACCTCTAATTACAACCAGCCCTGCAGTGGAGACTCCCACCAGACTTATGGCAGGCCTGCCCACCCGTGGGGCTGCTCCCACTTGCCACCTTCACTGTATGGCGTCACTTAGATGATTTAGCCCCACTCTGTGCCACCAGGGGCATTCCTAGCCGTGGAGCAAACAGCCCTGAGCTCTAATTCACAGTGTGGCAGGGTGATCCAGCCTCTGACCTCAGGGGCTCCTGCATTTGATGCGGAAGAGACAGCCTTGACCCTGGGAGCTGACCCCAGTCTGCAAAAAAGAGACGTGGGCCAGTCTTTGGAAACCCCAAAGCGATGGAGAAGACCTAACTCCCCGCCTCAGGAGCCCCAGACTGATGGATAAGACACAGCCCCTGCCCTTACCGAGACCTCGTCTGACAGGGATGGCAGAAGTCACAGATGTCTGAGTCAGCAGCGACACTTCCCTGGGCATGTGCCTGTTTGTCTCCCTGGAACACTGGTTTATTTCCATTTACGCCTGTGTTTGGCTTCCCGTGCCTTCTGCTCATCTCCCCTGCCTCCTCGGAATCTCTCCCAGAAGCAAGTGTCACATCCCTTCCCATTTTTGTCCCTTCTTTTGTACCTAGAACCAAGGCTTTGGCAGGGAGTCAGGACCCTGTCACTGGGTGAGCTACCTATAAGACAAGCCGTCTTGGTCCCCTTCCATGTGTGCTGGGTGTGTAGGAAAGACAGGAGGGTCTTGCTAGGCCAGAGATAGGACGCAAAGCTGGAATGCAGGAAGCCGGGGTCTGGGAAAGCAGCAGTCTTAAGGTCGGCCAGAGGAGGCCATGTTTGAGGAAGCCATCGCTCATGAGCTGGGCAAAGGGTAGGGGGCTTTAGGAACAGTAAGGGCACTGTGAGCCTGGGCAGCTAAGACTCTCCTATAAGATTCCTGAGAGTTCCAGAGCAGATAGGATGCCCAGCGGAGGCCGACAAGCTGGAACGGAGAGGAAGAACTGCACTAAATGAAGGCCTACTGTGTTGACCACCCCCTCTGTGTTCACCTGTTTCCTACATCACACCGTATACTTTATTTATTTATTTATTGTAAGTGAGTGCTTTATCTGCAGAAGAGGGCATCAGATCACATTGTAGATGGTTATGAGCCATCATGTGGTTGCTGGGAATTGAACTCGGGACCTCCAGAAGAGCAGGCCGAGCTCTTAACCACTGAGCCATCTCTCCAGCCCCACACCGTACACTTTTATTCTCTAGTCCCGGGAGGATATTTTTACAGCCCAGATAAAGAGTGCAGGGTAGGGAGAGCTGCTGGAACTTGCCTGCCTCCGCGGCCTGTCCACCCCATGGCACCTCGTGCCTCTGCCTAGATGGAAGGGAGGCGTGTGAAGTCCAGAGACACGGGCACAGCGCCAGATAGAGTGAGTTGTCATCATGTTAAACTGTGCACAGCCTTCAGCAGCCCCCCCCCCAAGCCTCACCCTTAGCTGAGGGTATCCAGGAAGTACGCAGTCTAGAAACGGGCTAGCTGAACTTGTCAGCAGCTGCTATCCCAGTGTGTCCACCCACCTTGTCCCTTCGGTTTTATATGCCAGTTTGGCCCGTTTATCTGATATTTGGTCACTGCGCTCATCAGCTGAGTTTCAAGCACCGAAGGCACCCCGTCGCCTTCAAGATAAACAAGCAAGGTCCTATGTAAAGTCTTAGGAAACTAAAGCAGGGAAGAGGCCAGGGGCTAGGGAGCAGGGCCCGTCGAAAATGAGAGACTTTGTGGTGGTGGCCGTGTCCACCTTCACAGAACTAACAGTAGCTTTGGGGACCAGAGAGCGTTCAAGAATATGACCAAGGCCGCAGTGACTGGGTTCTGAAGGTCTCCATGTGTCCTGTGGGTATCATCCAGCACACTCCCAGCTTTGGGTAACTAGGGAGGCCTAATGGCCACTTAGTGGACTTGAAGGTCCTTCCAGCCAAGAGTAAGGGCACAGAGCAGCTGCAGGGGAGAGCAGCCGGGCCAGCAACCACTACAGAGCCATGCTCCAAACCTCCCATCTGTCCAGACAAGTAATGAGCCTGCCATCTGGGCTCCCGTTTCCACCCTTCTGCAACCTGACTATTTTTAGCCCCATGCCTCTTCTGAGATCGGTGTATGGTCACGTTACCTCCATTCGTTCGTTTATTCGACCAATATTTATTTTTTATAGACATGGGCCTTGGAAATGTACAGCTTCTTCAAGCATGGCCCCAGGCCCCTGTGTAAGCTTATAGTTTGCATGAAGGGTCCCCCTAGCTGTGCCCTGCCACCGCCCCGCTCCCTCCCAGCCTCCACAAAGGATCATAAGACAGTGGAGGAGACGGAGATGCTAACAAATCAAGTAGAATGTGAGGCTTGCTATAGACACAGGCCTGAGAAGAGTGCTAAAGATGAGGGCTTCTGCAGGAGAGGAAACAGGTTCCCAGAAGCAGGATGGTTTTATTGGCCAGCAAATGTAGCAGTTTTGATAGGCCTGTGCTAAAGCCTTTTCAGAGCCTTGGGGACCTTAACACAGGCCCGGGGAGATGGTATTCCGAGGCCTTTCTCTTTCTGGATTGACAATAGGTGCAGGCAGCTAAGTACAGGCCCTGTGTCTAAACTAGGGAAGATGGTTCGCGCTTGCCTCGGTGGTCTGGTGTGTGTGACTCTTGGCTAAGGTGACACTGGTGAAGTGGCTGTGGTGTTTTGCCTGTTGAGAGTTGGAGGACTGGTCCTTAATGAACTAACACGCTGATTGAAAGGGGCATCTGATAGTGTGTTTTCTATTTCTACAGAAAAGGAACAAGCAGAGAAAGATGAAGGAAGCGGGCAGAATTGTGGGCAGGCTAGTGCTGTTAACAGTTTGGTAGGCAAGCCAGGCATGGTGGTGCATGCCTTTAATCCCAGCACTCAGGAGGTACAGGCAGGTGGATCTCTGAGAGTTCGAGGCCAGCCTGGTCTACAAAGTGAGTCCAGGATAGACAGGGCTACATAGAGAAACCCTATCTCGAAAAACAAAAGAAACAAGTAAACAAAAAGTTTGGTAGACTGTCCTGGAGTCAGACAGACAGGTGGGCAGGCAGACAACCTTGTCTCCCCTGTGAGGTGATGCAGAGTTGCACGTGGCTTTCTGTGTGAGTGAGTTAATCTGTGGATATTATGATTGTCGTTCCAGCGGAGTGTGGGAACTCGGTCACGGGCACTCAGGGCACTTTGCTGTCCCCCAACTTTCCTGTGAACTACAATAACAATCACGAATGTATCTACTCCATCCAGACCCAGCCGGGGAAGGGCATTCAACTTAGAGCCAAGGCTTTTGAACTCGCTGAAGGAGACCTCCTCAAGGTAATGACAAGCGACTTCATTCAGTGTGTAGGCCACCGTGTGCAAAGTGTGATCACTTCTCTCTGTCCCTGTGTGGATGGCCCAAACTTCCCTCATCTGAGTCCTGATGGCTTTATCGCGTGGGAGAAAGTGAGGACCAAAAGGGATGGGTGTGTGGCGTTAGCATTTGCTGAGGAACTGTCTGCCCTCACAAATGTGTAAATTGACTGCAGGATAAAACGGTGGGGAGACGGCTCAGTCAGTACCGTGCCTTCAGTGTAAGCATAAGGAGTTTGGATCTCCCACGCCCATGTGAAAGGCTAGTGTGGTGCAACACAGCTGTAACTCTGGCCGGCCGGTCTAGTCAACCAGCAACTTCCTTGTCCAGCAGCTTCCTTGCCCAGCAACTTCCTTGTCCAGCAACTTCCTACCATCAGCCCCACCCCACATACTCAAACACACAAGTCCATAAACACATGCACATAGGCAAAACATGTACTTGCACATATACTATACCACACACATGCGTGTACATAAAACATGTACTTGCATATACACGACAACACACACATGCACATGCGTCCACATAAAACATGTACTTGCATGCACACGACAACACACGTACACACATGCACACACATCAAAGGGTGCCTATACAATGTACTATACATACACACACTCTTCAAGAAATAGTGATGAATTCACTTGGAGCAGTTAATGGATCAGATTTTCCATTGTGGACCATGACCTTAAATCTGAAAAATTAAGAGCGCATAGAATCCATACACACAGACACACAGACACACACACACACACACACACACACACACACACACACGTGAAAATATATCTAAAAGATTGGCCCATAGGCAAGTCTGTGGGGAACTTTCTTAGTTACTAACTGATGTGGAAGGACCTAATCTACTGTGGGTAGTGCCTCTCTGAGTCATAGTCAGTCCAAGGGTGTATAAGAAAGCAGGCTGAGCAGACACGAAGAGCAAGCCTGTAAGCAGCACCCCTTCATGGTCTCTGCATCAGCTCCTGTCTCAGGTACCTGCCTTGCGTCCCTGTCCTGACTCTCCTCAGTGATGGACCATGATGAGGGTATAAAGAGAGGTACTTCCCTCCCCAAGTTGCTTTTGCTCATGGTATTTTATTACAGCAACAGAAATCCTAACTAAGACTCTATGTGTGTGTGTGTGTGTGTGTGTGTGTGTGTGTCTATGTGAGTGTGGATGCATGCATGTGTGTATTGTGGTGTGTGTGTGTTGTTTATATATAGTATATATGTATACATGTGTGTAGTGTCTATACATACATGTATATACACGTGTATATGTGTTGTGTGTGTAATATATTAAGATTTTGTGTATAGTATATGTGTGAGTCCATGTGTGTATGTTACATGTGTGCATGTTTGCATATGTGTGTGTGGTATACATGGTTGAGACGTGTAATATATATATATATGCGTGTGTGTACATCATGTGTGTGCACACACTTTCTTATGTATGTTTCCACATGTATGTGAATGCATATGTCTGGCCTGGCACATATGTTCACTTGCATCTGCACCATGTGTCAGTATGCTTTGTGTTCATGTGCTTACATATGCCCTGAGCGTGCAGAATCATCCCTGTACTGTGACAATGGCCTCTGAGCATCAATAGGCTGAAGGAAGTGAGCTCATTAGGGAAAGAATGGCAGGATTCAGATGCTAGAGGCAGTTATTAAGAGCCTGAGAGACGTGTCTTGGACTTCTTTGTGTGTGCTTAAGTGGCTCTTGCTGATAGTGTGTAGGGTATTCGTGTGTGGGTAATAAATAGTTGAACTTGGAGAGTGTGCTAAAGAACTGCAGTAATAAAATGGATTATACCGAAAACAATGCCCAGATTTAGTCATTTTCATCCTAAGCCAAGGAACTTTACTAGCTTATCCTAATACGATTTCATTCTCGGCAGCTGGAGAAATACTGACATGAGGAACATTCAGAACATCCAAAGGCCATTACTCTGGGAAGTATAAAGAGGAACCATTAAATGACTGTCATGTTTATGGACAGTTGGTACACTGACCCATCCCTAGAGCCTGTCTCTCCCCCCCCCCACACACACACACACACTTACCCACTCATTGTGTAGATGGAAGCATTTCTCATCCTTACCTCACTCCTCGTTAAATAACTGAGATGTGTATAAAATAGCCTAGTGAGCATTGAGGCATGTTGGTAGCTTTCACTTTTCAACACACACACATACACATGTACGAGCATTGCACACACACCACATGAAGTCCCTGAACCCTCTAGAGCAGCGGTCTCAGCCTGTGAGGCCACATATCAGATACTTACATTACAATTCATAACAGCAGCAAAATTACAGCTATGGAGTAGCAACAAATTTTATGGCTGTGGGTCAGCACAACATGACGGACTATATTAAAGGGTCAGAGCATTAGGAAGGTGGAGAAACGCTTGTCTAGAACAAGTTTCTGCATAAGGGAAGGCAAGCAGATTGGGATGGCACTGTTTGTCTGTTTCCTGTCCTAAATCTTCTCCCCAGGACTCTCTAACTTCTTAGAAAGAACTCAGGACATAAACATGTAACAAAACCATTTTGGGATTCAAAAAACTGGCAGTCATACCTTTCTAAATGGGATTCAGAGCTGCCCGGCGATCACAGTCGGGAGGAGTGCCGTACCTGCCATCTGGTCGACCTCAGCACAGCTATGCAAGGAGCCTAGAACATGAGAGTTACCCTCAACAACCTGTGCTCCTTGCCTTAGTACAATTGACTGATCTTTCACACGCTCGGATGTTCCTTACCTGTGCCTCCAAAGTAGACTGGCACACACCAAAACAGACAGACCTTGGAATCTGTCACCTTCTCCACACTTTACTTGTCTCCAAAGATAGTGCCAATGCTCTTGACTGATTCCCCCAAACCCAAGGCCTCGTATTTCAGACCTGGCATATGTAACTTCTGGCCTGATCATTACCCTAAAAGCAAAAAGTTCCCTGGAGTTTGACTTAGTCCACCACACATTCTAGCTTATATTCTGTTGCCGCCTCACTCTTTTTTGATATGGTCCCTACAGTAGATCTTGCTGCCAATCTGACGTGAGCGAGGCAGAAAGCACCTTAAAATACAATAGTGCAGAAAGACAACTCCCAGCTCAAAATGTCTAAGGAAACATGGGCACATAACTATAACCTGCCCAGGTTGCCATTAGGATAGCTAAAGGCAAGTGAAGAAAGGTGGTCTCAGCCCTGGAAATCAGGCAAGGATGGCTTTGATATACAATTTTAAAAACTAAAAAAAAAAATTTAATGGATTAAAAAATATAGATTTCTCCAGTTCTCAGTTCTAGAGGCTGGAAGCCCGGGAGCATGGTACTGCATCTTAAGAGGGTTTTCCTTGCTTCATTGTAACATGGCAAAGGGCATCCTATGGTGATTCCCAGCTTGTGAGTTAAGCAACATAGATCCCAGGGAAGGGCTGGGGAGATGGCTCAGTGAATAAAGTGCTCCCACACATCCACGAGGGCCTGAAATCAATTCCCCAATACCCATGTAAAAAGCCAGCCATGGGGCACACACAGGCTTGCAAAACCAGCACTGGTAAAGTGGAGGCAAGAGGGTCCTTGGGGCTCACTGGCTAGCGTTCTTAGTGCAATCAGTAAGCTACACGGCCCAAAGAGACTTATATTAGAAAGCAATGTTCGTGCCTCCTGAGGAACCATACCCAAAGTGGCCCTCTGCCCTACACACACATGCACACCCATATGCAGGCACACCCGCATACACCCCCCCACACCTGCATACATACACATCTTGATAAAGCCTAAAGGAACATCCATGCACAGCCGAGGGTAAGGCCACTATTGGGGACAAGATCTTAGTCATCCTCACTCTTCAGTGTGAGGACTGCGTTTGAGAGACAACAGAGCACAATTCTATTCTTAGGTGACATCCTGTCCCGTCCTTGGCTTTCATTGACTCTCTGGGGAAAGATGATCAAGAGTTGTCAGGCTCAGTAGAGAAAGGGCAGGCCACCATCACCAACACTGGAAATGCTTCTATGTGCTGGGGCGTCTTTGGCACTGCTTCCTTGCTCCTCCTTAAAATCTAGGGGAGGTATAGTCTCCCATTTCCATTTCCCCCTCTGCAATGATGTGCCAACAAGGAAATTAACCAAACCTGTGTGGATATTCATCAGATGAGAAGGGGACCTGTCTGAGGGATCAGAGCTAATCGCCCCCTCTGTTTGCCACAAAGAACAGAAACATAATTTTTAAAGCTCCTAATTGGTATTCTTCACAGGAGTCGAGAGAATATTGTATTTATGGCACAAAATAGGCAATAATGAAAACAGAGCTAGCTCAGATGAGGGAAGATTGGATGGAGATGAAAAACATGATCATCCAATTAAAACACCGAGTGGAGACAATGAAAAAGGGGGAGGGGGTTTGGTAACACAGAAAAATGAAGTCAGCTCATTACGGGACGCTCTGGAGGACATCTCCACGCCTCAAAAGGAAATGAAGAAGAGGGTTCTTTTGTATTAATGAAATGTTCGATCAATCCAGAACGAAACTTGATGTGCCAAATAACATGGCTAGTAGAAATGTTTTTTAAAAATTTAATAAAGTTACAGTCGCTGTGGGAGTTTCCATAGGAAAATCCTGATATACCTCTGTGAGCCTCTGACATGTCACCCACATGGAAAATAAACGAGGGCTTAGTGACTTGAATAACATGACAGAATAAACCCAAAGAGAGAAGGAAAAAGGTGCATAGCTGTTTGTCTATCCACTTGCTGTTTGTCTATCCACTTGCTGTTTGTCTATCCACTTGCTGGTTTTGGAGACTCTCCAGGTGTAGCCCCCAAACCTTTCACCCTCTTGCCTTAGCCTCCCACATGTTGTTATGGCAGGTAATGTACACTCAGACTGGAAAAAGATGGCTTCTAAAGAGGAACAGGAACTGGGCATGGTGGTTTAAGTTCGTAACCCCACTTCCTGGGAACTGAGCAGGAAGAATGTCGTGAGTCCAAGGACAGCCGAAGCTACTCAGTGAGTTCCAGGCTAACCTGAGCTACCCAATGAGATCTTCTCTCTCTCAGTCAATCAATCAAATGAGGAAGTTACAAACAAAACCAAACCAAAAAAACAAACTATTAGCAATAGCAGTATCAGCAAAATCAACTTTTCTTTTTTTAAAGTGACCAATAAAATAAACCTGGCAGGACTGAACCAAAAAAGAAGTGAAGACTATATAATATGAAAGTGAAAAGGGGTATAAATGTAGGTGTGATCCAGATTATGGTGACAGGAAAATAGGAATAGCTGTAAGCCAAGAAATCTGAAAGCTCAAAAGAAAAGGAAACAGCTGTTTTCTAGATTAGAAAATGCTAATGTTTGGGGCTGAAGAGATGGCTCAGCAGTTAAGAGTTCGCATTGATCTTCCAGAGGACTCAAGTTCAGCTCCCAGCACACATGGCTTACAGCTCATAACTACTTATACCTTCAGCTCCAGGAGATTCAACACCCTCTTCTTGGTATTGCTGACACTGAACTCATATGCACATATCCACACTGAGACACACTTAACCACACGACTAAAATATTTTTTAAAACACTGATCTTAGAGAACCACTGAGCGATGGTGGCACACTCCTTTAATCCCAGCACTTGGGAGGCAGAGGCATGCCGATCTCTGTGAGTTCGAGGCCAGCCTTGTCTACATACCTAATTTAAGCCAGCTATGGCTACAGAGAGAAATCTTGTCTCAGAAAAAAAAAAAAATAATGATGATGATGACGACGACGATGATGATGAAACAAAGAAAGCGAGAACCCAAATAAACCAAAAACCATTTTTTTATAAATTAAAACCCTCTATACCATCTCCCCCAAAGCTCCAGGCCAGGCCCACTTACAGGTAATCCCTGCAGTAATCAAGCTACTCTGGAAAAAAAAGAAAAAATAAAGATGGACATGCCAATTCACGTGTATAAATGGGACAAATGAAAGCACAGGTGTTAAAGCAAGGAATGGTGGTCCCCAGAGGCTGGAGGAGGGGGCAGTGGGGAGGGAGGTGATGGCCAAATAGTGCAGAGCCCTCCTGGGTTGAGGACTAGGCTTTGTCTTTGGGATCTATTGCACAAGGCGATGGGTAGAGTACATTAACAGATAGTATATTTCACAATCACATGATACAGAATAATCAGCAGGGCTGGAGAGGTGGCTCAGTCAGCAAAGTGCTTGCCACACAAGCATGAGGACCTGAGTTTAGATCCCCAGAACCCCGGGTGAAAGCCAGACTCATCACACTGGGGCATGACTATAGTCCAGTAGAAACAGGGAGACGCTGGTATCTGCTAGCCAGCCCACCTAGCCAAATCAGAGATCCCTGGTACAGTGAGGGTCGTGGTCTGAAAGAAAGAGAGAGGGAAGGAAAGAAAAGAAAAGAAGAAGAATGGAAGGAATGAAAGATAAATAAAAGAAAGAAACTAGGGGTAGAGCAGGTGTAGTGGCCTATACCTTTAATGCTAGTACTCAGGAGGTAGAGGCAGCACATCTCTGTAAGTTCAAGACCAGCCTGGTCTATGTAGTGAGACTATGTCTCATGGGAAGGAAGGAAGGAAAGAAAGAAAGAAAGAAAGAAAGAAAGAAAGAAAGAAAGAAAGAACAAACTTGAAGAAGATACCACACTTACAGAGAGAGAGAGTCGGGGGGAGGTGGGGGAGAAAGAAGGAGGGAGGGAGAGAGAGGTAGAAAGAGAAATAGTTGAGATGATGAATATGTTGATTTTAGCTTTATTTAATTTTTCACTTTTTATTTATAAATCCAAGCATTGCCCCATATTCCACACAGATATAGCTTGTCAATTTATAGCAGAAAACCTAAAAATTAAAGAGTAAACACAGAAAGATAGACCTATTAAGCTAGTCTTATATATGATCATTGGTCTGAAAACCCCCTAGACAATATCAGATTAAATCCATCCAGCATATCAATACAAAAATAACAAAGCAGGCAGGATCCAGATCTGTGAGGCTGTGTCAACCCAGTAGAAAACTCGCGATGCTATCGTTTAAATTGCCTGCATGAGATTGCCACTGTCTAGGTCTAAACTCTTTAAACATTGAGACTTTCTTCTGCTTCAGGCTAGTATCCTAGGAAAAGGTTAGAGCAGAAGGGAGGGAGGGAAGGGGGGAGGGAGGAAGGAAAGAAGGGAGGGAGGGAGGAAGGAGAGAAAGGAGAGATGGCTCTGTTAATTTATTACAAAACATCCTTAGATGAAAGCCAATCTCCAGTCCAGATCTTAAAAGATTTTTAAAAAACAAACTGGAAGTTGAATTTCCTCAACAGGACAACAGAAAGGCCCTTCTAAACACCACACTAAGCATTAGGTTTAATGGAAATTTTCCCTGCAGGACTCCAGGCAGCTGAAAGACAAGACCATGGCCATGACACGGCCAACAATTCTCAGCATTATGCCGCCGATCCAAGCCATTACAGTTAGACCCAGACACAACAAAGAAAGCTATAAAAATTAGAAAGGAGAGCAGAAAATTCTCTCATTTATTTAGAAGACACAAATGATTCAACTAATAAGCTATCAGAACCAATAAGACAATTCAACAAAGCAGCTGGTGTTTCTGTAACCAATTAAAACATGTAATCAGGAAAATAAAACCCTCATTTGTTATCGAGGCAAAAACTGGAAGCCATCTAGAGATTTGTCCCCTAGCATGTGGATAATCTTTAAAAGAAAATTATAGAACTTGATTGTAAAAGAAAACGGAACTGTAATAAATGCGGGGAAATGCCATGAACAGGGGTATGTGCTGGGAGTTCACAGGAGGGTGGTAGAATCGTCAGTGAACATACAGACACCCTTGCCCAGTCTGGGTGGTAATCCAGGAAAGTTAAATGAAAATGCGATGCTTTCTGCATCTATCAAACCAGAAAAGAGCCTAACGCCTGAGAACACCGAGTGCTGGCATGGATATAAAGCCGGGGAAAGTACTGGACCAAACTAGTGTGAGTTGGCAGCAATCTTCTTTGGAGAACCGTCTGGCGAGATCTGATGTGATGGAAGGTGGGGACTGCCCTGAAGCCAGCTTCCTTGTTCTGGAGGAACTAAATAGCCCACATTTGCAAGCAGATATGCAGGAATGTCCACAGAGATGCCGCCCACGTGTGTTATCCTGTGTGGAAAGTTCTGCACTTAGAGAGTTGAGCCGGATGTGCAGGGACTGTCTTGGGTTACTCAGGAAGGTGTTCCCATCTCCTCTATGTACTGAAGAACTGGCCTATCAAATGATAGCCTGTTGGAGACATGTTTTTAAAGATCTATTTCCCAATACCAGAGAAAACTATAAAGTCACCCAGGAATAAATAGAGAATAGAGTCGTGCTGTGATGCGTTGGCAGTTTGGCAAGATGGAGCCGCGTGTCGGAAGATGCGGTGTTACATCCGTGCTTGGTTTTCTCAGATCATCCCACTTCACATACCTCAGTCCGAATAACGTAGGACTTTTCTTTGAATGGGGTGTTATTTTCTTTTCTAATTTGGGGAAACTCTTAAAGTTTACCTAGGAGAATAAATATGAGAGAATGCTTTTTTTTAAAGAAGACAATTGAGACGCTCTGCTGCATACATAGCAGTATTATAAAGCTACAACGCCTGAAGCAGTGCAGAGCACCGCAAGGACAGACAGCCGCAACAGAAGAGAAACGTCAGAAACAAATCCTAACTCACGGAATCGTACTGGAATTATATATGCCACAGAGATGGGTTTAAAATTGGCGGTGGGTAGGATATTTGCTAACAGGGTTTTGAAGCCTGGAATTGGGGGGTGCACACCTTTCACCCCAATACTTGGAAGGTGGCAGCAGGTAGATCTCTGTGAGCGTAAGGCCAGCCTGCTCTACATAGCAAGTTCTAGGCTAGCCCAAACTACATTATGAGACTATGACTTAAAAACAAAAGTAAACAATCCCTCTGCCCCCACCCCCCACCCCGGGGTTTTGTTGAATGACTAATGGACCAGGGGTGAAGTAGAATCTTGCATGGTATGCAAAAATAAATTCCAAATGGATTTATGACAAAAAAATAATTGTAGGAAAACACTGGCTTTCTTATTTGTGATGATTGCCGAAAGTCTCCTACCTGCCTCAGCACATACTCTGAAAGCTGCTAAGTAAATAATCATGTTGTAGATTGTGTTAATTTTGTGCTGGAAATCCCTACAGCTATTTAAATGCTGCTGTGGAAAACTATTTAAAGACTTGAAAATTATATGCACTGTACTGAGAGCATTTATAGTTTGGTCTTGTTTGTGTGTATGTACATGTTCATACGTGTGTGCATGTGTATGGAGACCAGAGGTCAATGGCAGATTGTTCCTCAATCATGTCCTCCCTCACTGATCCTGGAGCTCACCAGTTTACATTGGTTAGCCAGGGAGACCAGGGGATCCGGTCTGCCTCCCCGGTGCTGGGGTTACGGGCACACACCAGCTCTGCCACATTTCTAAGTTAGTGTGGACAGAGCACAGGACAGAAGGACTAAAAGCAGTAGAAGAGAAAGTTCACAAACAATCTGAGTTTACAGACCAATGCATAATTACATATGCAGGAGAGGGGGCCTTAACATTGGTGGTGGGAGGAGTCTCTACAAGCAGGCTTTGGTTCTTTAGCATTGCTGCTGGGGATCCGAACTCAAGACCTCATACTTGACCAACAAGCATTTTACCAACAGAGCCATCATTCCAGCCCCTCAATTTTGCACACACACACACACACACACACACACACACACACACACACACATGCACACACACACACACACACACACACATACACACTCGTGCCTAGGATGATCTCCACCAGAACAAAAACTGTTTTCTTCCCCTTGTGCTTTTCTGTTTTATAAATTTTTCTGCAACGATTTTATGATAATGATACAAATAACCTTTTGGTCCTTAATGGATTAGAACAAATTATGCCTTGAGAATAAGGAGAAAAAAAATTCCACACTCGTTATCCTTATTAATTAACAATAATTTCTTAATATCACCATACATCCAGGCAATGTTGAGATCTCCAAATTATCTCATAAATGTCATCGTGTATTTTTGGATTTACAGTTTATTTGAGTGAGGCTGCACATAAAATCTGCGTGCTGGATTTTCTGTCCTTACAGGTTGGTTAACCTGTAGCTTTCCCCAACCCCTTTCACTTTTCTCGTCTAGTGTATTTGTTGAGACATGCGTCCGCTCGTTCGGTAGCATTTTCTACATTCCATTTTTGATTTCGACCTGCCCAGTGTATCATGTCATCTGAGCTTCTGGCCTTGGCTTTCCGTGTTAGGTAGAAACTGGATACAAAGGCTCAATTTGAACAGGTTTGATATTTCCAGTACAACAACCCAATATTCAGTCCGCTAAGAACCACTGGTGTCTGGTGTCTTAACATACATACTGTATCGAGTGTTGACTATTGATATCTTGATCCATTCATTCCAACAGATGTTTTCATGGCTTTAAAAAAAAAAAAAAAAAACATGTTTTTATGGCTTTGGAAATAGTTCAGAGGGTAAAGACTTTGTTGTCCAAGCATGAAGGACCTGAGTTTGAATCCCCAGAACCAGTATAAAAGCTGTATATGGTAGTATATATCTGTAATCCCAAGGGCCTTATTGCAAGATGAGAGAATTCTGGAAGCTCCCAGGCCAGCTAGCCCGGCATACGCAGTGGCAAACAAGGATGAGGCTGAGCAAACAAGAAATCCTGCCTCTAATAAGGTGGAAGGCGGAACTAACACCCAAGACTGGGCTCTGGCCTCTGTACCCACACCATGACGTGCACTTCCTGCGCGTGCATGGGCATGCACAAAAGTGGTGTCATCTCAGGGTGGACGTCCAGGACTCTTAGTACACTAGGGCAAGGGATTGGGCTCTAGCAGCCTCAGAAAGAATTCTGCGCCACACAGCGCCGTTGTTAGCTGGAAGGATTGCTCGGCTTCCGAAATGGAAGGGTGGAAATATTGCTCCAATTTGCTGGCAGCTGGCACCACATTGTGTGCCGTGCACAAACATTCATCCTCCCACCCATAGATCCCATCTTTGATATTTACCAAAGCGCCAGGGGGCCTCTCACTCAATCACAACTTCTGTTGTTATTTGTACAACTATCTAGAAAGGAGCAGCCACCTCGAGACCTGGGGAGCCAGTTCATTACTCTGATGACTGTTGCTTTTGCTGGTACTTGGAAGTTCAGGGGACAGATGGGAATGAGAGAAGCCAGATGCCAGCGCTATTCCCCCATTGGCAAACCCAGCAGGCCCTGGCTGGAGCCCTCATTATGCCAGGAAGGGGAGGGGCAGGGCCCGGGGAAAGGCAGGTCACCATAACACGGTGGCCATTTTTAAGTACATCCAGCTTGCACCCCAGGGATCATGCCCGAAGAATGGTCAAGGCAGGCTACTGCCACAGGCAGGCAGGACAATAGCTGTGTCACCTGGTGGAAGGACAAGAGTGAGCGTTGAGTGATGCACACGCTCAGTGTGCTTTCAGCCTATCTGTCTACAGAAACAGATGGCTTGGGGACTCAAGGCCCCAGCCTGGCTTCCCAAGGCTGCTGAAGAGTGGGCCGGTAGCAGATGAGCGCCCAGGAAACAAGCGGATTGCCACAGGACGGTAGAGGAGCAACCAGTTCCCAAAGACTAGAGACACAGGGGGCACCGCGTTAACAATGGGGGGTGAGGGGGCGGGGACACTACTGACTCAGTTGCTGGCTTCACTTTGCCACCTTTCAAGCATCTGATGGCTAGCTGCCTCTCTGCCTGGCAGCTGTTACTGATGCTGCACACTGGGAATGTGGGCTGCAGGGTGAGAAGACCTTGTCTGAACTAGGCAACTCTGATGTCATTGGATTGGGGTCTCTGGTATCCAGGTCTATGATGGCAGTAACAACACCGCCCGTTTGCTGGGGGTCTTCAGCCGCTCTGAGATGTTGGGGGTGACTTTGAACAGCACATCCAGCAGCCTGTGGCTTGACTTCATCACAGATGCAGAAAACACCAGCAAAGGCTTTGAACTTCAATTCTCTAGTAAGTCTTTATTGGATCTGAATAGACTGTGAAGCCAGACTTTTCCATGTTATTCATGTGAACTCACTTGCCTGGCAGGGCTAAAGAATGCATGCTTATCCGTGTCTTTAAAATCCGGTGGGTGATTCGTAACTAACGAGTGGATATAGAAAATGTGCTGTGTCCATACAGTGGAGTATTGTTTGGCAACAAAAAGGAAGAAATAATTAGTGCTTTAACTTACATAGATCATTAAAACAGTGATTCTCAACCTCTGGGCTGCGCGACCCGTTTGGGTGTCAGATGACGCTTTTGCAAGGGTTTGCATATCAAACACCTTGCTTATCAGATATTTAGATTATGATTCATAACAGTAGCAAAATTACAGATATGAAGTAGCAATGAGAATAATTTTATGGCTGGGTGCGCGGGGGAGGGGTGGGGTGGGGGTGGGGTCAACACAGTGTGAAGAACTGCATTAAAAGATCCGCAGCCTTAGGAAGATTGAGAACCATTGTGTTAAAACATTAACCGAAGCAAAGAAAACCAGACACAAAGGCCGCCCGTTTTAAGGACTTCATAGAGAAGGTACATAGAAACAGAGGGAGGTTGGCTGAGGAAGTGAGAGGAGAGGCAGCTAAAACTTTTTGAGATGACAGAGAAATTCTACACCTGTGGTGGTAATTTCCCAGTTATGTGACAGCGGGCTGCTCATTACCTGAGATGGACAAATTGTGTGAGAGTGACTCCAGTGGCCCAGCAAGGTCTCCTCAGGAATTTCCCTTGCCTGGGTGCCGGCATGTCTCACACGGGGATCTTTACCTCTTTCAGAAGTGGCTCCCATGTACCGGGATTAAGTAGAGTCGCATTTGAATTCCATTTCTATTAACTGAAAATGGTGTGAATTTCAGACAATTTAGTTAACCTCCCCAAGTCAATGCCCTCAATGGTAGAGTGCCAATAATTACACCCACCTGCCAGACCTCTATGAATAAGGAATGAGAGGCAAGGTCTCTGGAGTCCCACAGAGTGGAGTGGGGACTCGCGGGAGACTCTCTTCCTCCAGCCCTTTCCATGCAGCTGTTTGTGTGGTGATATGTGCCCCCCCAACTCTACCCCCCACCCCCATGCTGCTCTGCCTTCTCACAGCGTCCAGTGAGCAAAACAGAAACCACAGATCCCCACTCACTGAATGCTACCCGGTCAACCAAAAAAAAAGGAAATCCAGCCCCAAGCATGCACTCTGTTAAAATCTGAATTCATTTGCACGAAGCAATGGGGAAATACACCCACCACAGAGGATAAAAATAGGGCTGGGTCATGAGTCTGAGGCTGGCACACTCAGGGTGGTGGCGAGGAAACCTCTGGACACAAGGTAGAGGGAAAGAGGAGCCATGTGTCTGTCCCCAGGGTCTCAGCCTACTGTTTCTCTTCCGTCTTCCCCAGGTTTTGAGCTCATCCGATGTGAGGACCCAGGGACCCCCCAGTTTGGCTACAAGGTCCACGATGGAGGTCATTTTGCAGGCAGCTCAGTGACCTTCAGCTGTGACCCTGGCTACAGTCTTCGGGGCAGTGAGGAGCTGGTGTGTCTCAGTGGAGAACGTAGGACATGGGACCGACCACTGCCCACCTGTGTTGGTAAGACGGCCTCTTCATTTGCAAAGGACTCCTTGGTCCTTCCGTAGTCATCTGAACTCCATCCCGGGCCTCAGAAAGGGTATCCAGGACCTGGGGCCATCAACCAGGATTGGATCTACCTGTTAGCATTGTGGCTTCATGGGCACCCTTCTTCATTTTCTGGAACTCCCGACTCATCACACGGGCAGTAACAGTCACACATTTAGTCAAGCCATGCCCTCAGTGTTGTAGCACAGGCCATGGAGAAGTGGTAGGTGGGTCTCTGCCCGAGGGAGAAGTGACTCCAGGGCTTCCTGCCACACTGAGACTCAAATGGCCCCCCAGTTCGCTCTAGGCCTCAGTTTCCCTGCAAGTGAAATGGATTTGTGCTCTCTTTTCTATTATAAATCCTGGGGGAAGGGCTGAGGTAACAAACTAGATCTGATCTCATCCTTGCAGAAGACTGTGGTGTGCAGCATGCGTCTTCCCATCCTAAGCCTGTGGTTCTTGCCAGTTGTCAACAGTTGTTCCCCTGGAGGCTGTATGCGTTCGTCACAGAGACAGTGGTCCAAGGCCAAACTGAAAAATATGCAGACTGCTACCATTCTGTTTGTCTGACCACTTGTTCACTTCTGGGCTGCTCAGACTTCTATCACCCAACTCATCCTGTTTCCTCCAAACCAGATCTTGTCAGCCTGGTCTCCTGTGCCCAGTACCCAAAGTGTACCAATGCAGTGCAGGTAGATTGGGTGAGAATGAAATAGCCACAGGAGAGGGCGGGAAAACATGAGTGTCTACCAAACCACGCATGCTCGAAAGAGGCAGGCGGGTGTCTGGGGATATGGAAGCCGAGAAGGGAGAAAGTCTGTCCCAGCCACTGGAAATCTCCTGATCTACCAAAGAGAGCAGGTATACATATGGACCATTGCCATGACGATGAGCTCTGTCCACAGAGCTTCCTGTCTACACATCTCTGTTCAGAGTCCTGGGGCTATGTGAGAGGGTTCTGCACAGGGAGTGACAGTTCAATTGAGACCTGGAAGGGTAGATATGATCTCACCAGTGGGAGGGTAAGATGGGTAGGTGGCTGGTCTAGCCTGAATGGTCTAGCCTGAGCACACACAGTGCCACCTGGATAAACAGCACTGGGAGAAACCTTAGTGACTATGGTTGGTCCCATTACCCTGGATAGCTACATTGTAATGGGGTCTCCACATGACACACAGAGGGTCAAGAGCAAGAATTTCAACCCAGAAAGTATGTCTGTGTGTGTGTGTGTGTGTGTGTGTGTGTGTGTGTGTGTGTGTGTGTGTGTGTAGACTCATGATGACACCAGAGATCAACCTCAGGAGTCATCCACTTTGTTTGTTTGTTTGTTTGTTTATTGAAACAGAGTCTCGCACTGGGAGAGGCCCAGGGCTGCTCAATTCAGCTAGGCTTGCTGGCCCCAAGGATACTCCCATCTTCCTTGCTTCGGCACTGGGATTTTACAATCTGTGACCATTCCTCTTGTTATCCCCGGGTTCTTTTATTCCTGTTCCAGGCCCAACGCAGGTGCTTAGAATTCAGATATGAGCACTCTCAGGTCAGGCAGGGATATGCGTGCATCAACAAACAGCAGCGCGTAGCACAAGGCAAGCAGATCAAAGCAAGCAAGAGGAGAGACAGTGTTTCCCGTGAGATAACTGTTTGCTTTGCAGAAAGGATTCCTTTCCCGGACCCTCTACTAGCCAATGTGTCAGTTACACTCAAACAGGGATGGGAAGATTATTTATACCTCAGGCTTTGGGCCTTGGAAGCCTTCCTCAGTGAAGCATCTTCAGGCTCCATGAGAGAGAGAGAGAGAGAGAGAGAGAGAGAGAGAGAGAGAGAGAGAGAGAGAGAGAGAGAGGAGAGGAGAGAGGAGAGAGAGACGAGAGAGAGCGAGGAAGAGGAGGAAGAGAGAAGAGAGAAAAAAGGAAGAAGAGAGAGAGAGAAGAAGAGAGAGAGAGAGAGAGAAGAGAGAAGAAGAAGAAGAAGAGAAGAAAAAAGAAGAAGAAGAAGAAGAAGAAGAAGAAGAAGAAGAAGAAGAAGAAGAAAAGAAAAGAGAAGAGAAGAGAGAAGAAAAGAGAGAGAGAGGAGAGAAGAGAGAGCACATGCCATGTTGAGGGTTGAGTTTGGCATCGGCTACTGAAGTGACTGATGCAGCTTTACATATTCAAGTGTTTGCTTCATTGATGAGGAGAATCCATAGCCCAAGCCCGGCAGCCAAAGCTCTAGGATGGGAAGAAAGGGGGCAGGCCAGGAAGAGTAGAACCTCAAGGAGTTGCTTCTAGTGAATGCTACAGGCTGGAATACCCAGGCCCTCCTGCCCTCCTGCTAGCCCTTGAATAGCATGACCCCATGGGGAAGGACGGAGAGGCTGGGTCCCTGTGAAGCTCTTCCCAGGGCTCCTGTCTCCAAATACCCACCCTCTGAGGTGGAAGCCAAGGTCGTGGATGACACTCTCCCACTGTCCCAGCTTCCTGCTCCCCATCAGATTGTTACTCTCCCTCTCGCTCGCTCCCGGCCACAGGCTCATTTACCTCATGCCTGTCAATCAAGTTGGAGCTACCCCATCCCAATGGCACCACAGAATGGAGGCCCACAGGGAGGATAGCACAAAGAAAGGGCCTAGTCTCCTAAACACTTACTGGGAAGTAGGTCCCTCTCTCATCCCTTTCTTAGGGGCCTCGGTTGAGCCTCAAGGTCAGAGTGATGCCTCATGGGCCTTTATTAGTCTCCCCGCTGTGAGTTTGAACCCATCTTCTCTAGCATTTCGCCCCTTGCTTAACCAATCACTCCCTTTCCTAAACAGCTCGGCCTCAAACCTCTTCGTTTTCCCCTCATGCTTCTTTGCTTCAGACACAGTAATTTTCCTGGGAAGCAATAATCTTCTACTCACTGGGCCGTGCATCCATTCACTCAGTAAATACTTATTAAACTTCTGTTGTGTGCCCAACACTCTGCCACACACTCGATGTGCAGTCTCCGACAAGGTGTCAGTAGCCAAGAGCCTGGTCTGACAGAGGAGATGACAGACACTAGTCTAACGTACTTGCAATATAGCCATTTCATTCACACTGCGCTGGAGATACGAAGGAAGGCAGTATCAGCTCTACTTGGGCAGGGGAGGGTGTCTCAAAGGTGCCATAGGGAGGACACTCACCATGTTGGTCCAAGCAAAGGATGCCTGGCCTGTGGAGTTAGCTCATCAGACTTGGCAGGACCAGGGATCCTCCTAAAGGCAAGGGGCCCAAAGGAAGGACAACCAGAAGATGTGGACCTTGCTCCAGAGGCAGGGCACATCCTCCTCTTGGGAAGTGCCTCGGATAGCACTGAGCCAGCTAAGAGGTGGAGAGGGCCTAGGCTGAGACTCTGGAATTGGAGGCCAAGTAGAGACAATGTGGGAAATGTCTCAGAGGTTTAGGGACAGAGTCTTAGAAGTAGACCTGGCTAAGGGAGGCTGCAGCTGGGCGGGGGGGGCACCAGCTCATGGGTTAAGTGACTCAGAATGATGGAGAACACAGATCCCTCCACCAGTTTCCTTGCCTTGAGGCTCAATCCTCTGTGCTCTTCCGAGCTGCTACTGCCGTCCACTCCCTCACCGTTGCAACGAGAGTTCATTCACATGTTTGCACCCTGCTCTTCTTCCCTGCACCAGAATCCACTCACAGCAGCCTGGTACACATTGCCTTCCAACACCTCACGCTTCCCTAGGTCCCTAGCCCTGCTGTCTACCACTGCACATCCCCACCCTGACCTACCAGGTCCCTCCTCTTCTCTCTGACTGCTTGGTCTCTTCCTCCTGCCCTTCCCAGCCTCCCCTGCCAGCACCCAACCTGGGCAGCTCTGGCTCCTCCTTTAAGGTGCATCTGAATCCAAACCCTCCCAGCTCTCTGTCCTGTACCAGTGAGGAACTGGCTTCCTCCTCCTGGGCACCAGCACTTGTTAGAATTGTGCATGTGCCAGGATAGGCAGATGCACAGTGGTATCTCCTCCACTGGCCCTGATGTAGAAAATAACTGAGTCAAAGTCAGCAGTGCACCCCCTGGCAGCTAGCGCCAGGGGTCCCTTTGTGTCACGACCAGGTACAAACTCCTTCCTTGTTCTGCTTTAGGAAGCTCCAACGAGTTTGGTCATGGAGTAGGCAGCTAGTTGTAACCCTTGGGGGCTGTTTCAAGTACCAGTTTATTCACAATCCGGTTGTTTTTGCTCATCCCACGTGCTTGCAGCACCATTGCCCCTAAGCGCTGAACAGTTTCTCCTTCCAAAGGGAAGTCTACACCCATTGGCAGTCACTCACTACTCACTCCCCAAGCCCTGGTAAACATTATGCACCCTCCATACCGCTAGCCTTGCTATTCTGGATACTTTGCATAAGTGGGACTATACAATAGAGTCTTTTGCATCTGGTTTCTTTGACCTAGCATCACGTTTTCCAGTTCTACACCGTAGCATGTGTGTGAGCTGCATTCCTTTTTATGGATTTGTCTGTCAGAAAGATAAACCACATGTTGTTTTCCCTTTCTTCAGTTAATGGACACTGGGCCATCTCCGCTTGTTGGCTACTATGAATAACACCGCTAAAAACATTCAGGTCTAAGCTTTTAGGTGAACATATGTTTTCGCTTCTTCTGAGAGAGGTGCTACCACATCGTATGGTGACTTACATTTAACAATCTTAAGAAACTACCTACCAGCTTGTTTCCCAAAGTAGCTGCACCATCATACATTTCCACCAGGATTATGAAGGCTCTAGTCTGACCACCACCACCCCTCCCCCAGCCTCACCTACACTTGACGTTCTATTACCAACACTTGCCTTTTGGTCATGGTAAGAATGGAGTGGCTGTGATTTTGATTGGCAGTTCCATACCAAAACCAAATTAGGGTAAGCAACTCCTTACACTCATCTTGGCCATTCACGTATCTTCTTTGGACACATGGCTATTAAAATCCTTTGTCTTGTTCTTAATTGGGTTGTGTGTGTTGTGTCTTTTATTATCGAGTATTAAGAATGTGTTTCTGGTTCTGAGTACTAGCCTCACCTAGCAAGGCTTTTGCATGCTCTGCCTAACCACCTGGAATTGAGTAGAAGGACTTGGGGGGCACTCAGCGACTGCCGGATGCTCAGGCTACCCCATGATTCTGGTTCTGTTGCAATTTCTTTCAGCTGAGTGTGGAGGGACAGTGAGAGGAGAGGTGTCAGGGCAGGTGCTGTCGCCTGGGTACCCAGCCCCCTATGAGCACAATCTCAACTGCATCTGGACCATCGAGGCAGACGCCGGTTGCACCATTGGGTAAGTGTCCAGAGCCAACAAAGAAACACTTGCCACTTATTGTCAAGGGGAACTGTCACCAGCATCATTGACCGACCCCTAGCTGTTGTCAGGACCCTCCGATCACTGCTGGGAATTAAATAGTAGTGGCCATAGTGACCCTAGGTTTGGATTGGGCATGTGGGACTCAGTCTCAGCCTCATAGGGCTGCATCTAAAGCCACACAGGACATTTCTATCACAGAGCAGTGGGGGCCCAGATTTGAAGCTATGCAGCCCAGGTTTGGAGCCCAGCCCCTCCATTGACTGCAGGTGAGACATAATCATTAAGAGTCTCTCTCTCTTTCTTCCCTCCTCTGTGAAAGTGAGGGATGAGGTAAAGCTCTGGGACGACATGCTGCATACTAGGCTCGATGTGGCACTTCAATCACAGTGACGGTCCCAGTCCTCAAGGCCAGTACACGTCTGCTTGAGCTGTGTAACCCAGGCGGTTTGTTCTCTGCTTCCTTGTCCGTAAAATGAGGGCCAAAAGTGCTCATATTAAAGAACTAAGTGACAAAAGCCAGCAGTGTCTGGCTTTGGTACACTCTCCTCCCAGGAAAGCTAACTTCCCAAATGAGCACCCGACTCGGGAACTCCTTAGAGTTCCAGGCCGTCGGAGAAGAAAGGAGTGTCTCCGACTGACAGGCGCACAGTCTTTCTCATGACCTCTTTTCTACAGCCCTATTGAATAGGATCCATTTGTACATGAGAAAGCTAAGAGCTGAAGAGAAAGCTTCATGTGTCTAGGGAGAATACCCCAGTCCTTCACATTATATCACATGGCTGGCCAGGGTGAGCCTCGAGCGGTACGACTCTGAGGAGTTCGGAGGCAAAGAGCAAGTTGGAATGGCAAGATGCTGAGAGGTGTGCAAGGAGGACCGACTGAGAAAACAGGCTGGCTGGAGCAGGGACACGTGGCTAATGGGATTAGAGTGTCCTGGTTATGGAGAACCTTAAGTGACAAGTAGAATTGGTCCACCAATTGGCAGCACAGAGAGCTCATAGGATGTCAGCATTAAGGATTAGGGCTAGAGGGAGCCCCAAAAGAGCTAGAGTGGTGACCAGCAGGGCTTTCAGTGGGAGATGTGAGTGTGTTCATGAAAGAGATAGAAAATTTATGCTCCCTGGTATGCCGTACCAGTTAGAATTAAGGAGATGCAGTGTTCACCCCGCCCACATTTTTTTAAACCATACCCCATGCATTATGAGGTCAGTGGCACACATGGGAACTTAGGATTTCTTAAAGTGACAGTGCTGCTGGAATGACCTTCTGGACACCCACCAGCCTATCTGACCCCAGATGAAATCCACTGGCGTGTAGTTGAGCACCTCATTCCAGCTTTCAGGGTCACCATGGCTTCAGCCAATGCCTCCCTGTTCCTTCTTACCACTTGTCCACAGTGACAGCCTGGGAAAGCTAAGTTGCTGGTGACCGCCCCCCCCCCCCCCATGTACACTGACAGCCAAGCAAGCCCAATGAATGAATGAGCGGGAAGGATCAGGGTGTAAAGGTAGTTGTGCGGTTAATGATGCTATAGGGGACCCTTGGTAAATAATGACCAAGCAGTGGATGCTGTTTCACTTTCTGGCATGCATATGCAAATCAGGAGGAGGTCTCCTGACCCACTTGACTCAGCATCATTCATTCATCCATCCATCTATCCATCCGTTCATTCACTCTCTAGTGTGACAACTCTGTTACTATGTAGAGGCTCTGTACTTCCTGTTCAAACGGGACTGTTGAGGGGGAAGGGAATGTAAAGGCAGATCAGGAGGCTCAGGAAGTCATCCTGAAAAAGTTGACTCCAGAGCTGAGACCTCAAAGATGGTGAGAAGGTTACCAGGTAGCCAAAGAGGAGGGCCAGAGGCAGAGGAGGGGCTTTCCAGAAAGGCAAGGAATTTCCCCTGCATACATACCCCCCACCCCCCACCCCATGAAGGAGCTGGGAGTGATTTCCAGGCTACATGAGGTCCTGTGGTTTGGAGGCTAGCAGCCGTAGGGGCCAGCACAGCAGAGGGCCTTGGGCTGTGTGCTATGTTTGGGCATCTAGCTCTTTTATGGAGAGTGAGCTGAAGGGACAGGCTGTGTTGGGGAGTCCCTGGGGGAGGCTGTCTCCAGGGTTTGCTGGGTGAGGAGACCTGTACCTGGTGGCTGCACCTGAGATGAGGAAGAAGGAACAAATTCAGAAGACAAGTAAGCGCTCCTGCGAACTCACTTCATTCTTAGTAAATGCACAATGATGGTGTCTCGTTTCCTGTTTTGTTGTTGTTGTTGTTTGTTTGTTGCTTGTTTGTTTGTTTGTTTTTGGCTCTGCAAGGAGCAATACCTAAGATACAGAGAGAGGCTGGAACAGCGATAGCCAGAGCCTGCCACAAAGTGAGGGCACTTGGGTTTTATCTCTTTTGTCTTCTTGCTCTTTCCTCTGAGTTTCACTTTTTGCCTGGAACATTCCAAAGTCCACTGGAGATACCCTGACGCTTGGGCTCTAAGTATTTTGACCAGCCCTGTCCAAAGGGAAGTAAGACCAGGGCAACAGGGAAAGCATGAGAAATAAGGGTGGGGACAAGTTCACTGCTAAGAAAAGCGGGCCAGGAAGTAAAGGGCAGGGGGCTCATAACAGGAGGCCATGGGACTTATTGCATATGCATGCCATGCTGCGCACACGCGTGTGCATGCGTGCATGCGTGCGTGCATGCGTGTGTGTGTGTGTGTGTGTGTGTGTGTGTGTGTGTGTGTGTGTGTACACAAAGGGAGATAGAATTTAGACCTGCAAGATAGCTCAATGGGTAAGGACACTTACTGCCTGGCCTGACACTTCAGGTTCAACCTCCAGGCCTCTCATGGTAGAAGGAGAGAGCTCTTTCTCTTTCCCAGTTACCTCCTGCGCTCCACAAGCATGCCACGGTGCATGCATATACACCGTGGGGTCATATACACAGTAAGTAAATGAAAAATTAAAAAGAATATTAAGGTAGCACCAGCCCTCACTCAAACAAGCGTCTCCCAGCCACAGTTACTCCCGCAAGGGCTAACACTACGTAGGCAGATGTTCTTCTGGAACCCAATCCTCCTCCTTCCCTTCGGGGTGTGCAGACACCAATGTGGGTGCGTTAGCAGGATCTCAGTCCGGTGGCGAATACGGTTCGAGGAGAGGGGCTCTCCAAATGATACAACTCTCTTTATTTGGGGGGGGGATAAGGGCTATATAAATCTTAGGGAAGTGAGTAGGACTTTTTGGGGTGAGTGTGCCTCATTGGCTGGGGCTGAGCTGCTGGGAATGCTTCATTTCCATGGAGAAGAATTCCAGGTGCTAGCTGGACACGTCCTTGTGAGGAAACCTGAAGCCTGGTCGCCAAGCTACGTGACTACCTCAAGGGTGGCAGAGGTGGGGGTTTCAAGACTACGTGCACTACGTGCAGGCCAGGCTCAAGATGAGACTTTCAGTGTTGGGACTTCACTCTTGCTGCAGGCCACTTCCCTGGTCACACACACGGTTCATGTGCCCTACAAGCAGAGATCTTCCAGACACTGAGAGATGCCAAAAGTGAAAGTGCAGAGCAAGGCACCACCCCCTCACACACCTTGAGTTCCCACCCCGCTCTGTCGTCGACATTTGCCCACAGCTCACAGATGTATACAGATCCTTGTGTTGTAGGGGGGACGTTAGACTGTAGACAGCCTCTCTACCCCCGGCTAGTTCCCAAATGATTGAGACAGAGACCTCAGATTTATAAGAGCTTTAAAGCACGGTAGCTGGGCAGGTGTCAACCCTCTAAGCTATTCTGCTATTTCCCAGCTATGCACCCCGAGTTTCTTGCCTTAATCGTTCCTGCCTGGGCTGCTTCTGTTCCATTAGGACAGCCCTCATAGCCACGCGCTCACGGCTCTTTGGGGTCAGTAAATAGCATTAGAATACATAGCACCAGACCAGCCCCCCAGCTTCTGTGAGTACATCTCTTCGTTCTCTCTCCCTTCCTCCCTTTGTCCCTTTTCCTTCCCTCTTTTCTTCTCCATCTCCCTCCACCTTCCTTGCCTCCTCCCTCCTCTCTCTGCCTCTCTCCCCTTGAATAACCAGCAGCTAAGCAAAAGGAACTAATAACTACACAGATCTGGAGGGACCCCTTAGTGTGTGAGTCCCTTCTTAGCTTCTTTTTCTACTGTGAATAGTGTTACAGAATTTATCTATTAAAAAAAAAAAAAATGATGACCTGGATTTGATTTCTTGGATCCACATGGTGCAATGAGAGAACCAAAGACAATCCCCTGATTTCCCCCCCCTCACTCACACACACACACACACACACACACACACACACACTATGGCACCTGTGAGCCCATATTTTTTTTTTTAACAAAAATACAAAGTCATTTAAAAAATTCAAAATGCCACAGTAGCAAAAGTCACAAAGTATAAACGCAGGGCCCTCGCATCTCACTGTGACATGTCACTCCTCCTCACACTCCACTTAAGATAGCCTCTGGTCCCTTTCCTGTTTGATTCTTTAGGCATGCAACCACAAATGCCTAAAAATTTACACTAAATTTACACAAAGCAAATCCAGCGAGTACAGTTTCTTCAACAAGTCCGTCTCCTTGCCTGCCCTAGCAACTTGCCTCTTGCTTTAGCACTTAACCACAGCCATGATCTTATGTCAATATTAAGAGCCCGCCTCCCCTGGCTGTCGAAAGGCTGCAGAGAAGGCCATTGTGTGCCTAGCCATAATTGATAGAACCATTCCCCCATGGATAAAGCGCAGAGTTTCAGATTTTCGCTTCAATGAGCATCTTTGTATAGGAATCTTTGAACACATATCTAATTACTTCCTTTAGATATATTCTTTGAAGGCAAATGTTGACACGTGACCTCGAATTTCCCTCTAGATGCCACAGCAGCTTCCCACACCCTCAGTGGCCTGTGGGAAGGCTAGTGTTCCACACAGCATCTCTACCTGTGCCCATCCTATACTGCTCTACCAGCTTACTGCTTCAGGCTCTTTGTGAGTAAAGGGATTTCTCTTTTGTACACAGACACTGCCTGAGATCATTTCTAAACACTTTCTCATTTCAACTTAAAATTCAGGAAAATCTAAAAATTTTTATGAAAGTACTTACATAATTTGCATGGTTTGGTCATGTGTGTGTGTGTGTGAGTGTATGTGTATGTGTGCGCGTGTGTGCACTGCATGTAGAGGCCAGATAACATCAACACTTGCTATCTTCCTTGGTTGTTCTCCACTGAATTCTCTGAGATGAGATCTCCCAATAAATCTGGAGCTGAGCCCACTTACTCAGCTCGACTGGCTGACCAGCAAAGCCTGGGCACCTTATGCCTCTGCCCTCTACCCCCCAGTACAGCGTTACAGGACTGCACTGCAGTGCTAGGCTTTTTAGTGGGTCCCGGGGACCTGAACTTGGGTCCCCATGTTCCTGATGCAAACACTTTAACCTACTGAGCGATCCCCCGGGCCTCGTGCATTTTTATTTCTACTGCATTTGTGCCCTTTTGACTTTTTTCATACTCTCTGTTTTACTCATCTTCCCCAGATGCTTAAGCTGTGAAAAGACCCGAGGCTCTATATTTCTCTCACATCCCATACAGCCTGCTTTCCTTCAAACAAAAGATGCTATGCTTCTCTGCGGGAGTTCTTCCGGTTTTGACTCCCCCCCCCACCCCCATCCTTGGCTGATCTGATAATTGACTTTGTTTTTCTTCTACCATTGAAAGCCTCCCAGCTCTGTTTTCAGCATTGACCATCCCCTCTCTCCCAGATCACAGCCCCCTCTCTCTGTTCATCCCGGATACCTTCTTATTGTTTTCACTTCAAGCCTTTTGTTTCCCAACTGCTCTTGACAGCCCGCGTTTGTTTTTTACCAAGGTACCATCAGCAGCAGCCCTCTGAGGACTCGGCTTGTGCTTTGTTTTTACGATGTCGCTTGTTTTCCAGCATCCCCAGCGTGTTGTGGTTGGACCATTCCACCTGATTGTTCAACTGGATTCTTGATGTCCCACTAGCTTGATTGTTCGTGCCACTTTGAGTCCTAGCTGGGAGCTGGACTTGGGCACAGGGCTACCTGTGCGCTTATTAGCTGCTAGGCTTGGGGCCCTCTTTCAGCACCGCCAGCCTCTGGTCTCCTGTGAAGTGGTGATTAAGGATGCTGTCTCCCTGGGAGGGGTTAAATGGGTTAATGTTTATAAACCACTGAGGATGGTAACTGCTGTAGAAATGGGATGGGGCTCTGTCCATTTTATCCAAGCAGCGCATTCCCTAAGCACTGCAGGCTGTAGGTCACCTCTTAAAGATCATGGGTGGTGGGTCCTGAGTGGGATGGTGGTGCCAGGTGGTGGGCACTGTGAAATGGCTGCAGCTCCTGGGAGCAGACAGAAGACTCCAAAGGGCCTTTCCAGGGACATCTGGCTGCACCCTGCTGAAGTACTGGGGCCATAGGGACCCATTGCCAGGTGCAGCCCAAAAGCTGAGCAAGAGTCATCTCTTCAGGAAAGAGAGGCAGTGGGCACCTGAATGAACCTAGCCAAGCCCCACCCCGACCCCGGTGTAGCCAGGCTGGAGAGTAGGTACTTTCTGGCATGTTTAGCAAGAGTAGGATGGCCACTTAACCTTTCCTTAGAATGCAGAGACCTCCGTAGCCTTTAGTGGGTGCTCTTTCCTGGGACCCAAGAGCTCCCCCGAACCTGGGAGTTCATACATAGTAAGGTGTAGGACTCGGTTCCCTCTATGCAGTTCCACCTGGTAACAATGCAGGGAGCATGAGGCTCACCCCATAGAATCATGGCCTCCTCTCCGTCTCCAGGGTAGGGCCAGAATTTTCCTTCTTATGATTTGTGGGACAATTCAAATTATTAGAGAAAGAAAGGCTGGCAAAGGCTTAGGCTCTTGGCTCTACCCCTCCATTCACTGTCTAACAAGCACCTGCAGCATGCTGGCTCTAGGGCAGCGTCCATCTCACAGGGGGTCTGGTCTCTCAGAGGAGCACCTGGAGGCCCCAACACCTCCCCAGTGTGAGGACATGGAGTACAATTGTCTGTCCAGCCATCACTTTCCCACCTGACCTTCTGACCCTAGCCTAGCAGCACTTAAAACAGCAGGCACTTGAAGACCCCCCCCCCCACACACACACCATAGTCTTTGTGCGGGGACGACACAAAGAGCAGACTGAAGTCCAGCTCTGGCTTCAGGGGTCACCGTCAAACAGGTGACATAAAGAATGCAGTGACGAGATAGATAGATAGATAGATACAGAGACAGAGAGAGTGAGAGAGAGACAGACACAGACAGACAGACAGACAGACACAGAGAGAGATGGTGGGTGGGGGGAAAGAGAGGGGGAGGGAGGGAAGGAGAGAGAGAGAGAGAGAGATCCTTTCTGGAGGGCAGAAGGAGATCTTTCCCATTGGGGGAGGGCAGCAAAGGCCCAATCTAGGAGCAATGTCCACCATACTGGAGTTGCATGGTGGGCAGGTATAGGAGGAGGAAGTGGCTCAGCGGAAGTTGCATGGTGGGTGTAGGAGGAGGAAGGGTTTCAGCGGGATCCTGAGGCCAAGAGAACACTGAATCTGTCCTTAGTATAACAGGAACTGTTGGAACAGTTGAAGAAAGTAACAATATTCAGTTCGACTGAAAAATGTGGGGCATTTCCCCCAGTGCCAGGCACCAAGAGTGCAAGTAGAAATAAGACAGTCCTTTCTGTTCAGGGCCTCAGAGAGAAATTACATCTATTAGGAATGGAAATTTTTTTTAAAGGGTACTAGAGCTGGCTTCGCAGATGGGGAATTCTCTTTCCTCCAAAGCAAGAATCTTGGGTCCCATCCAAACCTGGCCCAGCAGTCCATGGTACCCTGACCTCTCCCACTGCTGGGCCGTCCTGAGGCTTTGGACTTCATGGCTATTTGGTCTGCTGCCCCAGCTCTAGCATTGTATCCATGTTCCATTCTAGAAGAAAGGAGAGGGAAGGGCCTGGAAGCCTCTGCTGGTGAGTTCACCTGGTGTGGGTCTACCTGGGAAGAGCCAATACCCTTAGAGACACTTTTCTACAGGTCATGAGACAGAACTAGCTGGAGAAAAACTGAGAAACCAATGTTGCTTTGTCTTTACAGCCTCGACAGCAGAGACAGAGGAGAGGTTTGGAAACAGTACAGATCAGCCAAGATCACAGTGTAGTGTGATAATCTAGGCTGTGCACCTGTCTAGGTCAGGCTTCTAGATGGCACTTGCAAGCAAAGAGTTAGAAAGAAACCGCTATTCTCGCTGTACTTAAAGGAGTGGAAGGCGGGGCCTGGGGAGACAGGTCAGAGGGTAAGGTGCCTGCTGCACAGGTGTGACGACCTGAGTTGGGACCCCCATGTGAAAAGCAGGTTCAACAGTGAAGGTCGGTCACGGTAATTCCAGTGCTGGGGAACCATGGAGAACCGGAGCCCACCGGGGAAGCAGATCTAGTGAGTTGTTAAGTTCCAGGTTCAGCGAGAGGCCCTCTCTCTCTCTACCAAGTACAGGGCAGAACAATGGAGGAAGATAGCTGTCGCCAACCCCTGGCCTCTAGACCTGCCCATCCATGCTCATGTGTCCACTTACACACTCACCCATACAAATATGTGCCTAGATCTTACAGATAACAACAACAACAACAGCAGTAGGTGTTCGCTGTGAAGGCTGGCAGGCAAGGTCTCCCAGGCTTACAAAATAAAGGAAAGCACGGATGTACAGAGCCATGCTTAAGGATCTCATGATCTGAAGTGACAAGGTGACATCGCCGCTTCAGGAAGATCAGTGGTAGAAGCTCAGGGTAGGAATTGGTCGGGAAGCCAGAGAAGGGCCTAGTGTGACCATTTGGCAACCCTGATTACATTAAGAACAGAGTTTCTTGCATACAAGTACAGTTGGGACAGGTAGCTGTAATGTATGCAGGAGAACACAGAGTGGCATCAGGGAGGTAGAAGTGATGGTCCTTTATAGGTGTGCCTTCCCTGCAGGGGTCTGGGACCAGTGGTATGTGGGGACCTTCTTGCTGTTGGACATTGACTCTTTGCCTAACAGCCATATAGCTGTAATGCACCTATTTTATTGTGGTGAATTTATCAGTAATGCCTACTAATGTTTATTATCAGGCCTATAATTATTACGGCGGTATTTTCTAACCTGCTAGCAACCAGTCAAGACACAGACACCTATTATGCTTTAAAATAGCCTTAGTTAACCTGGGGCAGGGCAGATATTAATCCCCTAAACTACCTTCCATATTAGGGCAGGTATCCCATACACAGCTCCAGTCTCACGCCATATGGCTCTAATAATTTCTATTGAGCTACTGCTCATCCATAATCCCAAATCCTTGCTAATTATCACTGTCTGGGCCAAATCTCCATCCACACTGGCCATGTGCTTCTCCTCCACCTAACCCATGGCGCAATCTCCTTCTTTCCTCCTCCTCTCCTTCAATCTCTCCTTCTCTAGCTTCTCTCTGGCTCCCCAAGCCCAGGAACCTTAGCCGTGCCTATCCTATTTGTCCTGCCCAGGTGTGATGGTATTTTATTGTTCAAACTGGAATAAGCTCTTTGGCAAGGTGCAATCTTCATCAGAGTATGTCAGACCATCCTCCGACACTATTTGGCCAGTAAGAAGCTCTGTTAGTTTTAACCCGTAGGGCTTCTTTGTGACGAAAGAGTGAAGGCAAGTGTCAAGCCTCATTCTTAGCTGCTGGACACCCAGCAGCAGGGCTGCCAAGAGGAGGTTCTGAGGAACCAGCTTCCCTGCTTAGTGGAGCTTGTCTTCCTGGAAGGATGCCGGACTTAGACTAAATACCTGGCTGTGCCTGCAGCCCAGTGCCCCAGCAGCACTCTCAGATCTACCATAGTGCAGAGTTGTTCTTCACAGCGGTCAGCCAGCCGGCAGGCAGGCAGCTGGCCTGGAGGAGGCAGAAGGCACGGGAAGCAAAGCTTGTGTTCACAGATCTTGCCAGGAATACTGGCCTCGGGTTCAGCAGCTTTCAGAGGGTGTCTTTTAAAAGAGCAGCGGTGAGTTAAACCTTAAACAGAGAAGCTCCGCGTAGCTGCGCCGTGAGAGGGACCTCCTGAAGGACACACACAGATTGGCACACCCAGCAGGCATCGCTTTTTCAGCCTTAAGTTTGCCATGAGTCAGGAGATGGCCAAAAAGAGGCAGAAAGATGTTCTGAAGGTAAAGAGGAATGAAGAGGCTTTCAGAACAGCAGTCCACTCTGGTGATTTCGTTTCCACAGACTGCCTCGAGAGAAAGAAACACAAACTACTTCAAATTCTCCACCTATGATAATCCAGCCAGGCTACGACAAGTAGTTGAATTAGCCAGAACGCACCGTCTGGCTGCCAGCCTATGATCCCAGGCATGAATCTGCCTTCTTGGCTGGCATATGGGACAGTAGTGATCTCTCCGATCTCTCCGTTCAAAATGACAGATTAAAAATGATAATGCACAAATAGAATAAATTCACAGGGTGTTTCATAAAGAACAGCGCTCATGAGAAAAAAAGCAACTGTTCTCTAAGGAAACAGAACCATTTTCTTAAAGAAATATTTTTTCTTTTCTTTTCTTTTCTTGTCTTTTCTTTTGCTTATACTTTAGGAGACAGAAGGAACTAGAAAAGACCAAGGCTGAGGTTGTAGCTCAGTGGCAAGCACTTGCCTGGTATTCTAGTCTCATACTGTTGCTGTGAGGAAACACTCTGATCAAGTACACGTTGGGAAGGAAAGGGTTTATTTGGATTACACTTCCAGGTCACAGTTCATCGCTGAAGGAAATTAGGGCAGGAATTCAAGGCAAGAGTCACAGTGGGAAGCTATTTTCTGGATCGTTCTCTGGCTCACTCAAAAGCTTCTGTTTAATTAGCTTTGTTATATAGCCCAGGACTCCCTGCCTAGGGATGGTGCCAGCCTCAGTGGGCTGAGCCCTCCTACATCAGTTAAATCACCAAGGCAACAGCCTAGAGACATGCCTGCGGGCCAGTCTGATCTAGGCAAGTCTTCAGTCTAGGCTTTCCTCTCAAATGATCTAGGCTGTGTGAAAGAAATAATGCTAACTAGGGCACCTGGCCCTGGATCCCACCCCATGAATGTCAAAAAATAAAAACAGAATAGGTGTCAGGTATTCAAATGGACTATATACATACTTCTGTCATTATTAGATGTATAGGTGGATGGGTTAGTGGAGGAGGGGGGCTTCTAAGAGAAAAAGGAAGTGTTGGTGACAAATCAGAAACGTGAAGAAAATAATTACATCATTAAAATTAAAATCTACAGTGGCTGTAGGCATGGTGATGCACATGCCTTTAATCCCAGCACTCAGGAGGCAGAGGCAGGTGATTTCTGTGAGTTCGAGGTCAGCCTGGTCTACAAAGTCCAACACAGCCACGGTTCTGTTACACAGAGAACAAGAGTTCTGAAAGAAATATAGCCAAGCATGACACAGAGTGACAGCCACAGGCTGCATAATGGAAGGACAACAGGCAACCAATATATACGGCTCAGGGTTCCAGAAGCTGAGCAGTCCACTGGTAAGTCCCTCATAGATGACAATGCGAAGAGGCCTCCTGGACCAAAGTCACTTGGCACATAAGAGGGAAGCCCAAAGCAACAGCCTACATCCAAAACACAGCAGTCACCAGCCTGGAGGGTCCTGCCACTTCTTCAGTGTCCTGAAGCCCACACAGTTCCGTTCCCCTGCTTTTGAAGAGAATTGAATTCCAACTGGCCCTAGGAACCAAAGGACAAAGCTAGCACCCAACAGCCTGCTGCCTTGGAGCCCCCACTTGTCTGCCCAGCGTCTGCCCTTTAGATAGCATGATGCTTTAATTCTCAAGCCAACTATCACTATCACAGCTCAATAGCAAGTGTGCTCTTGGATGGCTGAGACGTGGGACCTTCCCTAGAACAAGTACGATTTCCTCCTTGTCACTTGCTGTGCCACTGAGGATCCCTTAAACTACATTCTCATCCATAGACTGATTTCTGAGCCCCGCCCCCCTCCCCCAGCAGCTGTTCACTCACATTCCACTTTCCCCTGAAGTAAAGCTCCTCTCTCACCATGCTGATTCCCACAGGGCCCATGGGGAGCTGGGGCGGGGGGGGGGGGGTCGTCACACTGTGGTGACAGGTGCTTGACAGTGCCCCAAAGTGCTTTCATTTTTCTGCCTCTCACTCCCCCACAACCAGAGGGCGTGTGAAATCAACTGCTCAAGTCACTACGGGTTTTGCTTTCTCTCTCTTCCTCGTGTTTGCCATGTCTTTCTAATGCTCTGTGGATACAGATGAACAGCGGAGCGGAGTGAGCGGCGGTCCCAGCAGCCTCAGAGCACTGAGAAGTTCCAGCAGGGTTTGCCTGGGAACTTCCCTAAGAGGAAGGGAGGGCTATCCTGTGATGATACCAGTCCAGAGCCCTCCTGGCTATTTAGATGTAGGCTGTAGTAGGCGGAGAGATCAGCAGCGGATGGAGTCAGACGTGGGGCCTGGAAATCTCCCAGCCCTAGGGGAGAGGGCGCCGGGGTGGCAGGGAGCCTGGGTCCACTGGCTTTTCTTCCTCGCTCATGCATTTGTATAAGCCTTGATTTCTTTCTTGCCTGCTTCTCTGTCTGTTCCCTTTCTTCCTCCAACACTGCTTCAAAGAACCTCCTCTTTGAAGTCCTCTTTGTACCTTTGAGCTAGACGATGAGGTCAAGGAGAGGACTTAGCAGGCCTGGCCTAAGAAGACATGGCTTCAACGCGGGTTCTGACTCCTTCTTGCTGACTGGCTAGTCACCTACATGGGTCCTTTGGACCTTCATGTCCACCTTTGCAAGATGGCAGAAGTGGGGCTCCAACCCACCAGCTTTCCACGAGGATGTTGGAAGCACATGCAAAGCGATCACAGCGTAGGATCTGCAACGGCTTAGTCCTTTTTCTCCTTTTGTTATTTCTTTTTTTTTTTTTTTTTTTTTTTTTGTTTTTTTTTTTTCGAGACAGGGTTTCTCTGTGTAGCCTTGGCCATCCTGGACTCATTTTGTAGACCAGGCTGGCCTCGAACTCACAGTGATCCGCCTGCCTCTGCCTCCCGAGTGCTGGGATTAAAGGCGTGCGCCACCACGCCCGGCCTCCTTTTGTTATTTCAATGAATAGCTCCTGCATATACCACCCTTTCGGCACCAGCCACACACATTACCGTGCTTGCAGTGTCTCCTTTGGTGAGCATCAGGCTCCAGGGCAGAGACAGCTCTGTTTGCCCTGGAATCTCTTAATAAGGTTTATGCACACAGCGCCACACCCCTCTTCCCCCCCCCCCCCACAAATGGCCTGTTCTGTGTCTGTGGCCCAAACAAGCCAGCATGTGCATGTATGCGAGAGCTTCCAACCCACCTCTGTACCTCCTCACCTGGAGTGCACAGATGTGGTCTTCAAGCCAATGTTGCTCCTCTAAAAGCCAACCAAAGGTGGGCCTCACCTCTCATCTGCAGGAGGCAGCCCAGATAAGCCAGGTTTGGGAGCCTGAGTGACTTGGCAAAACCACTCTTTCCTGGCCCTCACCAAGTCTCATCATAAGAGGGACCACTGCTGTCCCCTAGCCAAGTTCCCTGCATCCCCTGTGTCTACCTGTTCTCACCAGTAGAGCAAGAACAATCCTAAAATACAAGCCAGACCCTGTCAGGCCACAGCTTAGAATCCTTCAGCAACTTCCATTAGCCTGTAGAAGAAAATCCAAACTTCTTCCCCAACCTGCAGCATCCCAGCAGGCCTGGCCTCTGCCTGCCACCCCTCAGACAGCCCTTAGACCTTTCTGTTGCCCAGAGGCCCTGGGGCAGGTTCCCACGTGGGACCTTTGTACACGCTGCCCTTTATCTGGGGGACGCTGCCTGCCACCTCTTAAACCAGCCTGCTCTGCGGTGGCCGGCTCCCTCTGAGCCTGGCACCTTGCTTAAATGTCACCCTTCTGAGAGGTCCCACCCGTGATCTCTTCTAAAGTTGGTTACTCTATCTCAGCAGCACGCCATCAATTTTCTCACCAGCATTTGTGCAGGCAGGAGCATTGCTATCCGCAGCAACTCTGGAAAAATGGCATCCTGGGTTTGGAACTTGGCATTCCATCCGCTAAGTTGTTGACGTGTTCTTTGCGAATGCAAAGGATGCCGCACTCCCTCCTCTCTGCTCCTCCTCCCCCTGGTCCCTCCTCTCCTCTCAGCCTCATCTCTGTGAAGTTTTTGCCTTTGTGTGGTTATCAGCTCAGCGAGGCTGAACAAAAGGAACCGCCTTGCCTCTTTGTGGTCGCATGTACGCTACTGATTGTGGCCAGACCCTCTCTGGCCATGCCGTGCTCTCCCCGTAGCTTCGTCCTCCAGGAGGTGGGGACAGTGTCAAAGGGTATAAGTGCCAACATCTGGCCTGAAAGATAATACAGTGGTAAGTATGGTTCGTGCTCTACTCATCCTTTGACTAGACTATGACATTAAAAAAAAGTAATCTCATGTATTATGAAGTCAGAAGTCATAAACATCTAGATCGTTGAGGGATGGATTCAACAAGTGTGTAAACAAGACAGCTAGTGAAGAAGCAACGCACATCAAGTTAGTCACGTGTCCCTGCCTGCAACCATTAGTAACAAAGACCACTAGTAACAAAGACGTCTGTTCTCCATAACTGACAGCAAGTGTGGCCAATTCCAATTGGAATCTCACTGGGATTGTTTTTGGAACTTGGTGCCGTAGAGGTGGTCTGATAGAGTAAATTGGAGACAGTACTTGGCTAGGTTAGGAAGAAGAAGATGGAGCTGACCTTTTCATGTTAGAATATCAAAGGCCAGGGCTGTGGGAAACTGCAGGGAGCTCTGAATCTGGCTCCCAAGGAGCAGCAGCCAGCTCAGACATGGAGGGCTCACCGAAACGGCAGTCTCCACAGGGACAGGTCCAATGGCCAGGGGACCTAGAGTGCTCCCTTATGACCCTGTCTTTATGAGCCCCAGCTCAACAGGCCAGCACATCCTGGGCACAGAGCCACAGTTAGGAGAGAAAGTCAGCTCCACCCTCTCGGATACAGTACACAGGCTGGAGGGAGGAAATAAATAGGGGCTCTTGATGCTCAGGAGGGAATAAACAGGGACTTCAGTGCCCACAGTAGAGAGGACGCCCTTCAGACAGGCATTGGGATATGTAAATAACATCATGATAAATATTAATGCTTTTTAAGTCTCAAAGTATGAAACTGAAAGGTCTAGGAAAGTATTACAATTAGTTTGTTTAGTATTTTCTTTCTTTCGTTCTTCCTTCCTTTCTTTTTCTAATTCTTTTTTATTATTTTAGGGTGCCATACATGCATGCATGTAACGTATTTTGATCAAATTCTCCCCATTCCCTCCCTTCCAATTCCTATCCCCCTACCACTATTTTCCCTTCCCAACTCCATGTGCTGTGTTGTTGTTGCTGTTGCTGTTGCTGTTGCTGTTTTTAACTCACTTAGCAATGCCTGTGTATGAATGGCTGTAGGACCATCTACTGGGGTCATAGCCTCTCAGGACCACAAGCCTAAAGAAATGGACTTTCTCTCCCCCCCATAGCCATCAGTTGCTAGTGGCCCCTTAGCTAGGAGTAGGACTTCATGAGAGCCCCATCCATGGCCTAACCCTGTACAAGTTTTGGACATGGGATCACGGCTTCTATGAGCTCGTGCGTGCAATGGCACTCTCAAGTTCAGCAAATAGCTTCCCTGCTACTCCTAGCTCATACCATCTTTCCATCCCAAATGGTTTCCATAAAACGCCTCACATTTATTTATTTTTGTTTGCATATCTGCACATGTGCTGCGGCGGCGGGCATGTGGAGGACTTGTGGAAATCAGCATTCTCCGCCATGAATCCCAGGGACTGAGCTCAGGTCACCAGGCTTGGCTGCAAGCACCCTCACCCGCTGAGCATCTTGCCAGCCCTGTAATTTGGATTTTTAATCACGGTAGAGAAGTTTGCCCTGGCATAATATGCTACCCTGTGTACTTAATAGAAAAGATAAACATATTTGAGTTACTTCTTACTGAAGTAGATAACCATAAACAAAATTTAAAGTGAAAAAAGGTACCATACACTAGGATATAATACTAGCATTAAAAAATAGATCCCACAACAGAAACCAATTTAGGTAAAAGTAACAAATAAAGAGCTTGGTATGCAAACAGAATTTTTAAAGATAAGTAGCCCAATTAAGATGGATAAAAGAATATGAAGGGATAAAAATGTCCCAAAACTGTATGCAGAGATTTTCAACGTTATGTAAAATACTAAATTATCTAAATTCAAAATGCCAGTGAGGTTCCATTTTGGTCTAGCAGATGGGCGAGTATTCTAGTGTAGAATATATTTGCAACACTATAATATCTGTTGTTGAAGAGGTGGAGTTTACATAGAATAGTAAAGTTTAATGATGTTTGGAAGGGTCTGAGATTGATGGAGTCACAGGAGGGAATAATTTAACAACCTTTACCGGGGAAAACCTTAGGTGCTCCTCTCCTCCCCCACCCCCACCCCACCCCACCCAAACTGTTATTTCTACAAGTCTACAGAAACACTAACAGAATGGGGAAAGCGCCACCAATATAGGTGTGTTTCTTGCAATTTAATGAGAAATGGTGGATCAGATTGCCCATTCTTATAGAAAAAAATTAAGTATATATGCCTATAATATATTATTGAAGAAAGAAAGTGACCTAAAGCCAGGGCTGGGGGTCTGATCCCATGTTCTCCTAGCATGAATGTAGCAGTGGACTGGATCCCAGCACTACACAAAGGTGGGTGTGGGGTGCACAACCTGTCATCCCAGCACTGCAGAGGTGAAGGCAGGAAGGACAAAAGTTCAAAGCCAGCTCGTGTCTGTCTCTGACTCTTTCTCTCTGACTCTCTTTCTCTCTGTCTCTGTCTCTCTGTCTCGGTGTGTGTGTGTGTGTGTGTGTGTGTAAAAAAAAAAAGGAATAAGAAAAAGGGGACAGAAGACACAAACCCATGTTGGGGAAAACAACATGTGAATTTGCACACTGAGAAAAGTCTAGAAGGAGGTGTACTAATAGTAAGTGCAAAACTCTGGAGAGCCGGCTGATTGTGTGAGAGAGACTTCCAAATTTCAAACCATCTGTATACTGTTTGCTTTTCTGACTCGCATACATCTCATTTTTATCATTTAAAAGGATGTACATTTGCAGGAATGGCAGTAAATGAAGAGAAAGGGCATCAGTAGGAAGAAGTGCCATCCACGTGAAGTCTGGGGTTTGCTCATAATAATAGTGAACCAGAGTTTGGTTTTGTAGTTGGGACAAGTGTGCCACAGGTGTAGATGGTGGAACCCGGGGAGGTGCAGGTATCTCTGGTACTTCTCCAAAGTCTCAATGTAGCCCCAAAGTGAAAGGAAATGGACTCAGAGGGAGTCGTGTCACCCAGCCCCCAGGTTTGTAGCCATAGTAACCTCAGCTACTAAACACCTTTTTGTCTGGGGTAAATTGGCGTTCCTGCCCGGCCTGATGTGGCATATACCCCCATATAGACAGAGGCCCCTGTGTGACTTGCACCACTTTACAGGGACCCCCTAAGCCAAGTCTGTCTGTAGCTAACAGCTTCAGCACTCTGCTCTGAGGCAGCCAGATATAGGCTTATCCCGGCTCCCCTGCAGCTGCTAGTCAGCCTCTGAGAGGCCCATAGTTCTCCTTGCCTCTGTCTTTTAAAAAATGTGTGTGTGTGTGTGTGTGTGTGAGAGAGAGAGAGAGAGAGAGAGAGAGAGAGAGAGAGAGAGAGAGAGAGAGAGAGAGAGAGAGAGAGAGAGTGTGTATGTCATGGCGCATTCTGCAGAGGCCAGAGGAGACTCTACATCCACTATATGGATTCCATATGGGTCTTCAGGCATGGTGGCAAGCTCCTTTATCTGCTAAGCCTGTCTCACCAGCCTCCTTGACTTTTTAAAAGAGTCCATACCCTTTCTTGCCCCGCTTCCCTCTCAGTCTGGAATTATAAGGGTTTATGCTCAGGAGCTTGATCTGGTAGCTGTGCAGAGTCCAGAGGAGGGATGAAATGTGGCCATGCTGACGTACACAAAGTCCTCACCCTGTCACCCTTGTCTCCACTGCTAGGGGCCCCAGGGGATAAGCCAGCCAGTGGGAAACATGACAGTGCTTCTGGATGTCACTTCTCCTTCTCCCTGTAAATCTTCCTGGGCTGTGACACCTCCTGATCAGAAGTCCCTGGGGAGAAAGCCGTGGGACCTGGAGTGACCACCTGTCTCTTCCCTCTGTCCAGGCTCCACTTCCTCGTGTTTGACACGGAAGAGGTCCACGATGTGCTACGCATCTGGGACGGACCAGTAGAAAGTGGGGTTCTCCTCAAGGAGCTGAGTGGCCCGATGCTGCCCAAGGACCTGCACAGCACCTTCAACTCAGTCGTCCTGCAGTTCAGCACGGATTTCTTCACCAGCAAGCAGGGCTTTGCCATTCAGTTCTCAGGTGGGTGCTTGCCCACTGCCAGCGCCTTGAGCCGCTCCTTCCTTCCATCTCCCCATCCTTGGAAAGATATTGGCATCTGCTATGTGCCTGGTTCGTGCTTTATCCAAATATCTGTGCTGAGGAGGAGGCAAGGAAATAGCTTAGGCGGTAACATGCTTGCCACACAGGCATCAGGACATGACTTGGAGGCCCAGAATCTTGTTTTTTTGTTTTGTTTTGTTTTGTTTGTTTGTTTTATTTTTTTGTTTTTTTTTTGTTTTGTTTTGTTTTTTTTTTTTAAGAGCCAGATAACATAGCGTACACTTGTAATCCCAGCTGGGTACCTGGAACACACTGGCCAGCTGGCCTAGACTAGTTGGTGTGTTTCAAGTCAGTGAGAGACTCTGTCTCAAAGAAAGTGGCAGTGGTTATGCAAGAACGATGCATAATGCCAGAGGTTAGCTCCTGCCCTCCACACATACATGTACACACACACACACACAGAGAGAGAGACAGAGACAGAGACAGAGACAGAGACAGAGAGAGACAGAGACAGAGAGAGAGACAGAGACACAGAGAGAGAAAGAGAGACAGACACAAAGACAGAGAGATGGAGACAGACAGATAGACAGACAGAGAATGCATGCACTCCTGAGTGTACACAGAAATATCTCCATGCATGCTGAGCTTACTTGGGTGGGGGAAACAGGCAGCTTGAGAGATCCCCAGGTTCTCAGAAGTGCATGAATGGAGAAATCCATGCTGCTGCTGAGGTCACTGAGAGCATCGAGGACAGTGTTCTAGAAAAGGCCTTATCCACATTCATGCCTGAAGGATGAGTAGAAGTAACTGAGGAAAAGAACGAGTCTGAAGGATGAAACGGTCAAAGCCACAGAAAAGATACTACCAGGCTGGACTTGAGAGGCTCTGTAGACCCTAGGGAACAGGAGGAGAGAAAACAGGATGCCCTAGACACAAAACAAACAGACAGACAGAGCAAGAGAACAGTGAGCTCTGGAAGGGTAAAGTGGTCCCTGGGTGTGAATGGAGGGATGCGGGGAAAACGAAATGTGCAGCAGTATAGGGCACTGCTCTGAAAGCATCGATGTCACCTGCTGCATCCTGTAGTCCGTCCTTGAGTGCAGGTGTTAGGAAGGAGCGGAGGCCAGGCATGCGAGTGAGCCTAGTAATCTCAATTTAACTAAGTGTGCACAGCCAGTGGCCAGCTATGGAGGTGCATGACAAAGAGCTCCCCCAGAACGGACAACACTCAAACTCCCTGGTCCCGAGTTGGCTGTCCGCCCCAGAACTCAGCATCTTGGATGTTGTTTCTGTCTCTCGAAACTTCTTTTTCTACCTCTCAAACCTCCTGACCCACTGAGTCTGGCGTGGTGTGTGCCGAGGCTTATTATACAGCAGCTGTCACCATTGCCATCCACGGCAGTCCACCGTGCAGGGCGGAGTGTGTGTGTGTGGTGGTGGTGGTTCTGGGTGACTCTGGGGCAGGCAGTTTTGTCTCCACACACCCTCGTAGCTGCTAGGTCGGCCCCAGGTACCCATGAGACTGCAACAACATATCAAATCCCACTTCCAGCTCATTCCCTTACCTTTCTCCTCTGTGGAGGAGGGTCTCCGGCATCTGGGGGTTCCCACTTTCTGTCCTGGATGACCCTCTGTATCTGGAGTTCTGCATCCATGAATCCAACCAATCCCAGACCAAAAATTCTGGGCAGGGGGGTGGGGGGGATCACATCTGCACTAGACATATACTGACTTTTTTTCTCATAATTATTCCCAATAAATATAGTATAATCACTACCTGCATATCATGTATTAGGTATTAGAAATAATCTACAGATTTAGAATATGCATAGGTTATATGCGAGAACTGCACCAATTTTACATAAGAGATTTAATGGCTGGGAGGATGCCGGGAACAAGTCCCTCCAGGATACTGAGGGACACCTGGACTTGGTATCTTGTCCACATAACATATGTGCAGTCTTCTGGCGTGGCATTTCCAATCTATTCTTAAAGCTCCCTGGACTATTAATTGATACTAAAAGAAACAAGTGTGCATGATTAAGCCATGTTGGAAGGTGCTTGGTTGCGGCAACCCTAAGCAGATTACCTGCAACACTAACACGGCTTCCGAGAGCATTTGGCATGCTCACAGTCATAAATTCAAAACATGTCTGGTAGGTCACACTTTCCAAATGTGTTTGACCATGAATGACTCTTTTTGAGGCCACCTCGGGAGCCTGGCATTTCGTGGTGCAAACGCTAGCAATTGCTGGGATGCACATTTGAATCAGTAGAAGGTCCCCAGCACACAGAGTGGAGAACACAGAAGAGGCTCCCGGGCACTCTCTTGGGGAAGGAGCAACATGAATAATTAAAAGCACACATGCCTTTTCTCTGACTGTGCCCATGCTGACAGAGATGGCGTAGAAGAAAACGACAAAAAAAAAACCCACATGAGTATCCCACAGATTTGCATCATCCGACCTCCTCTGTGTCCTCATTGTAGCCACACAGGATGGTCCCCAGACTCTCTCCGCCAGCTAAGCCTCACTCCCACAGCTTTATCATGCATTGCCCAGCTCCCAGGAGTCGGAGCCATCCTTCAGGGTTTGTCTCCAAAGCCACTGCTTGTTAATCTCACTGTTTTTGATTAAATTAAAGCAGCCTCCAACACCCCACTTCTGTTTTTCTAGTACCAGACAATGCCAGCCCTCCTGCTGGTCTTGCTGTGGTACCTCCTTGCCATTACAAATCTCTCTTAAAGTATGATGGCTTTGCCAGACCTCTCAGGCTCCTTGGAGTCTGTGAATGCAGCAGGTGTTCCAACGCATGAAGTCAGGAACACATGGGGGGGGGTGAGTTTCCAACACCAAGGTTTCCTTAGGCAATCTTATGCCCATCAAAGTAGTCACAACTACCTAGCCTGGGCTCTAGAAAGGCCCTGACAACCTGCCCCCCCCCACCCGCCCCTGCCATGTTCTGGGTATACCCAAGGTTCAGGAAAGGTCACCTTTCCTGTTGCTGTCATCAGTTAGCAAATACCAGGGCTCCTCTTGGGAGAGGGAATGGCTTAACACAGGTGAACTTGGGAGTGCATGTTTGATGAGGGATTGGGTGGAAATGCCAGCATGATTAGCAGAAGCTTGGCTTTATTAAGTAAACACGACTGTGTAACATCTAACATCCTGCCAGTACCCGGAGGATCTAGCCTCTCCCTGGAGGCTTTGGCAAGCCGTCAGATCCAGGAGCACTCAACAGAGAAAATGAGAACCGCAAGAGGTGAGCGGGCAGCGTGATCTCGGCCATCTACAGAGCAGGCAGCCGCTAAGCTCCCCACTAGATCATCCCTTAAGAGATATTACGGAAACGCAATGCCACAGACACCGTTATTAATCCACGTTGCAGATACAGGCTGTGTGGTTTCTCGTACAAGGTCACGTGGTTAATAAGTCGCGGAGCCTGGATCAAAACCCACGTGTCCGATTCCCAAGCCTAGTGCTTAATCAATGCATTGCTGTGGCCTACCATATAAACAACCTCCCTGAAAGTGGCCAGAACGGCAAGCCAGTTTTTCTTCCAGGGAATCATTTACATGTGTACAGCACCCCGTGACACTGGGGATGAAAGCGAAGTCTGTTTTTAATTGGAAAGGCAGAAGACGATTCCTACTTGACTTTCTAAATAAGTTCAGTGAGTGTCAAACGGGTGATGATCTGTTCATCCATTCATTCATCTATCCAGCAAATATTTACTAAGCACTGCCGTGTGCTGAGTACCGAGTACCCTGGGGATACAGGGATGAGCAGAACTGTCTCTTGGCGGACGATGCCAACAAGTAAATTAGCAAGATTGATACAGATTGTGCCGGGGCAAGGACCGAACAGGGTAGCTTGATGAAAATGACGGGGAGGGTGATGGGTGAGCCCGGAAAAGGGGATGAAGGGGGCCCTGTCTAAAAAGTGGTATGGAAATGAAAACTGAGTGTCAAAGTAGAGCTGGCACGGGAGACTTGCTTCAGGGCCATTCCAGACAGAAGGACCAGCAAGTGTGCAAGGTCCTGTGCGGAGGAAGGGGAAGGAGTATGAGTGGAGATGTTTAGGAATATGGTGGGAACGTAGTGACAGAGCATCACGAAGGAGCAGTTTTAGAATGCATCCTCAAAAAAGTGCAGCTTCAGAAGGGGAAGGCTTGAGATGATAGGACATCAACCGGCCATGGCGGCACAGGGCTGTGATCCTAGCCACCCAAGAGGCTGAGGCATTCGGAGGACAAGTTCAAGGATGGTCTGTACAACTTAGTGGGACCCTTTCTAAAAAAAAAAAAAATTTTTAAATGTTCAATACAGAACAGTGGTAAAGTATTTTCTTAGCACAAAGAAGCCTGAGATTCAACTCTCAGATCCTTTCCTCAAGGGGGGGGGGGGGGCGTGGTAGGTAAGAAAAAGGGAGGAAAGAACAAATGAATGAAGCGACATAAAAAAAAAAAAAAAAAAGGAAAAGATGTGGAGATAAAACACCGTACAGCAGGTGTTGCCAGTGTTTTTTGTCGAAGGCTACGTCCTCCAGCCTTTGCGGTCCCGGTTGTTGCAATTCATGTTGTTGGATACTATGTAAACAAACGGCCATTGCTTGTATTTCAATAAAACTTTAAAGCACAGAGGCAGATTCACTTGTGGGCTGTAGTTTGTCAAATGTTGCCCTTGGTGTTATGAAACCAAAGGTAACACGCCGTGGAATCATAGATCTTGTATTGAGTGACATTGGCGGCAGGTTTCCTGGGCTGCCACGCCTTGGCTGTTTCCACTGAAGTGCTTCTGGTGGCATCTCCCCAGGAGGTCAGAAGGCACAGACAGTCCAAGCATCTATTTGAGGCTTCGTATGCTTTTGTGTAAAAGTCAATGTGCATTGTACGCTCTGGGCCAAAACAAATTCTTTGGTTTGAGTGTAAGGTAAAAAAATCTCACAACTGTGGGGTAGAAAGCTGTAAGTTAGTCGCAGGGCCTCTAGAAAATTCCTTGCCCCCTGGCATCTACAGAACGCATTCTGCAGCGTCCTGCCATCTGTTTTGGCCTAGGGAGGCAGGTGGATATGGTGGCTGCCCCTGTTATGCCGCCACCTTGGGTGAATTTTCTTGGGTCCCATTCGCCCCTTTGGTCACCCATTCCTTCATTCCTTCCTTCTACTCTTCATTTCGCTGCTCGCTTTATAAACACTTGCTTCCTATTAGACTTGGTTAACAGATCACAAACATCTCTTAAGTTGTCAAGCCTCCCCTCCCCCGACCCGCCCGCCACCTTTTTTTTTTTTTTTTTTTTTTTTTTTTTTTGCACGTATGTACATCTGTGTGGCATGCATGCGAAACTGCATGGTCTCATGTACGGATGCGCGCTCGCCTATCTGCCTTGGTATGGAGGATGGAGTTTGATGTTGCGTGTCTTCCCCGGATTGTGCTGTATACTGTTTGCTGAGACTCTCTCTCTTGCACCCAGCCTTCCTAATCCAGTCACTGTAGCTAGTCAGCTTGTCTCGGAGATCCCTTGAGTCGGCTTCTTCCCAAGTGCTGGGACTTTAGGCCAGCTGCCATGGCCACAAGCTTTTCCCAGGGTTCTCTGGTCCTTGTGCTCTCACCAAGTCATCTGCCCCTGATGCGTGGTTAATAGAGACCAGCCACTGCGCTTGATTTTGAGCTCCGCTCTGCCACTGGCTACAAATAGCCGATGTTCTCCCTGAAGGTAATGCAGGCCTGAAAGGTCCGTGGCTGTTTTTACACAGGGAGAGGCCTGACCTCAGCAGACTCTCTAGTCCCTCGTGGGCAACTACCCAGCACCCTTAAGCAGGTCAACTACAAACCCTTTTGCTTAGCTCCGTGGTGTTTAAACTTTACTCCCCCCGTTCACACTGATCACACTATGAGACGGCAGAGCTTTGCCTGTGTAGCAATGTGTGTATTTGCAAACAGAATTCATTTCTGCAATCATAAGGCTACAACCAGGCTTTTTAAAAAAAGGCACTTCCTTCTAAATCAGTGCTTCTCAACCTTCCTCATGTTGTGGGGACCCCCACCACCACCCCAACCACCAAATTGTTTTGTTGCTAACTTCATAACTGTCATTTTGCTACTGATCTGAGTTGTAATGTTCAGACCTGATATGCAGGATGTCTGAGATGTGGCCCCCAAAGGGGTCGAGACCCACAGGTTGAGAACCACTGTGCTAGATGAATGATGGTCGCAGTGAGGTATTGGTCCAGTGGTGACCGTGATGACAATAGGACAGGCTTGTGGATGCGATGACAGCACACGGTGGTGGACGCAGTGAGTAACTGACCAAGGAGGATGGCGGTGTTGCTACAGCTGATGACAAAGGTAGGGAGGTGACAGTGGTCACAGGCAAGGACAGTGGTAATCAACACCGCTGATGAGCTGTGAGCCAGGCTGGCAGGCAGACACTGAATCTGCGCCTCTCCTTCTTCTGTTTTCTTGCCTCAGTGTCCACAGCAACCTCCTGCAATGACCCCGGAGTGCCGCAGAATGGGAGTCGGAGCGGTGACAGCTGGGAAGCTGGCGATTCCACTGTGTTCCAGTGCGACCCAGGCTACGCGCTGCAAGGCAGCGCGGAGATCAGCTGCGTGAAGATCCAGAACAGATTCTTCTGGCAGCCCAGCCCGCCCACATGCATCGGTACAGAGCAGCTGCTGGCTGCTGGCTTCTGCTCCTCCCTCCAGGCCTGGGGTTGTCTTCACGTTCCTCTACACAGCAGGCAGCTGCCTCTAGAGCCTGGGGCCATGAGAATGGGACAGAAAACCCAGTTTTCCTACACACACTCAGGCACACATGCATACACAGTCACAGGCATACACAGACAAACAGACACACACACACACACACACACACACCCTATAGACTTTTAAAAATGATCTGAAAGAGTTCTGAGCAAGGCAGAGCTGTCCCCTTGTCTCTGGCCCACTGTCTAGTTTGGATGGGTCACCTCAGGCCAGAAGATCAGCAGGTTCCAGGGGCAAAGGAGAAGCTCTTGTTCTCCCTCTTCTGGGAAATTGCTGACTGCCTGGACTGGGATCTACCTGGGATCTACCCTTTGTCTTAAAAATCTTCCCATTTGACATGTGAAAGCTCTTGATGATTTTTTTTAAAAAAGGCTCAAGGTCACATTGCTTATAAAAGGAGGGGACTACATAATCCTGCCCTACCTCCCTTCTACTTGAGACTGGTAGGTGGGGGACAGGGGGACTTGAAGGCAGAGGCAGCAAGTAAAAGCAGAAAGAGAGAAGCCAATCCCCAGGTGCTCACATACTCCAGGTGCTCACATGCCCAGGTGCTCACATGCCCCAGGTGCTCACATGCCCCAGGTGTTCACATACTCCAGGTGCTCACATACCCCAGGTGTTCACATGCCCCAGGTCCTCACATGCTCCAGATCTTCACATGCCCCAGGTCCTCATATGTCCCAGGTGCTCACATGCCCCAGGTGTTCACATGCCTCAGGTGCTCACATGCCTCAGGTCCTCACATGCCCCAGGTGCTCACATGTCCCAGGTGCTCACATGCCCCAGGTGCTCACATGTCCCAGGTGCTCACATGTCCCAGGTGCTCACATGTCCCAGGTGCTCACATGCCCAGGTGCTCACATGCCCAGGTGCTCACATACCCCAGGTGCTCACATACCCCAGGTGTTCACATGCCCCAGGTCCTCACATGCTCCAGATCTTCACATGCCCCAGGTCCTCATATGTCCTAGGTGCTCACATGCCCCAGGTGTTCACATGCCTCAGGTGCTCACATGCCTCAGGTCCTCACATGCCCCAGGTGCTCACATGTCCCAGGTGCTCACATGCCCCAGGTGCTCACATGTCCCAGGTGCTCACATACTCCAGGTGCTCACATGTCCCAGGTGCTCACATGCCCAGGTGCTCACATGCCCAGGTGCTCACATACTCCAGGTGCTCACATGCCCGTGCTCACATACTCCAGATGCTCACATGTCCCAGGTGCTCACATGCCCCAGGTGCTCACATGCCCAGGTGCTCACATACTCCAGATGCTCACATGTCCCAGGTGTTCACATGCCCTAGGTACTCACATGCCCCAAGTGCTCATATGCCCCAGGTGTTTACATGTCCCAGGTGCTCACATGCCCCAGGTGCTCACATACTCCAGATGCTCACATGTCCCAGGTGCTCACATGCCCTAGATACTCACATGCCCCTAGTGCTCACATGCCCCAGGTGTTCACATGCCCCAGGTGCTCACATGCCCCAGGTGCTCACATGCCCCAGGTGCTCACATGCCCCAGGTGCTCACATGTCCCAGGTGCTCACATGCCCCAGGTGCTCACATACCCCAGGTGCTCACATACTCCAGGTGCTCACATGCCCCAGGTGCTCACATACTCCAGGTGCTCACATACTCCAGGTGCTCACATGCCCCAGGTCCTCACATGCCCAGGTGCTCACATACTCCAGATGCTCACATACTCCAGGTGTTCACATTCCTGGTTGCTCACATGCCCTGGGCACTCACATGCTTGCAGCTTTTTTTCTCCCTGAGTGAAATGATGAACTCAGTTGTTGTCTGTGCCTATGAGTGTGGACACAGACGAGTAACCAGCCAGGCAGTAGTGGTACACGCCTTTAATTCTAGCACTCAGGAGACTGAGGCAAGCAAATCCCTGAGTTTGAGGCCAATCTGGTCTACAAAATGAGTCCAGCTGCCTACAGGACAAGTTTATCCTGGTATATAGGATGGCCAGGGCTATGCACACAGAGAAACCCTATCTCAAAATGGGGAAAGGAGTAGAGAAACAATGGCCGCTGAGTCCATACATGTGCTGGGCCCACACTAGACAGTTGATTAGATAACCCCATTTAGCTTTTCCCTGAAGCTCTCCGAATTTAGTACCATTCCCTCATTATAGCTACAGAAGCTGAAATAGACAAATTTGGATATCTTGTCCCAAATTGCAAGGCTAAGAAGCAAGAGCCAAGATTCCCTCCCACGCCAGGCTGAATGCTAAGCCTCTTGGTTTCCTGCCACTCATGCTGCATCCCTGGAGCTCCATCCCATGGGGTTAGGGGACATCCTGAGACCTCCCCCAGCTCTGCTGCATCCATGGAGCTCCATCTCATGGAGTTAAGGGGTGTCCTGAGACCTCTCCCACCATGTTGCATCCCTGGAGCTCCATCCCATGGGGTTAGGGGACATCCTGAGACCTCCCCCAGCTCTGCTGCATCCATGGAGCTCCATCTCATGGAGTTAAGGGGTGTCCTGAGACCTCTCCCACCATGCTGCATCCCTGGAGCTCCATCCCATGGGGTTAGGGGACATCCTGAGACCTCCCCCAGCTCTGCTGCATCCATGGAGCTCCATCTCATGGAGTTAAGGGGTGTCCTGAGACCTCTCCCACCATGCTGCATCCCTGGAGCTCCATCCCATGGGGTTAGGGGACATCCTGAGACCTCCCCCAGCTCTGCTGCATCCATGGAGCTCCATCTCATGGAGTTAAGGGGTGTCCTGAGACCTCTCCCACCATGCTGCATCCCTGGAGCTCCATCCCATGGGGTTAGGGGACATCCTGAGACCTCCCCCAGCTCTGCTGCATCCATGGAGCTCCATCTCATGGAGTTAAGGGGTGTCCTGAGACCTCTCCCACCATGTTGCATCCCTGGAGCTTCATCCCATGGGGTTAGGGGACATTCTGAGACCTTTCCCACCCATGCTGCATCCCTGGAGCTCCATCCCATGAAGTTAGGGATGTCCTGAGACCTCCCCTAGCTGTGCTGCATCCATGGAGTTCCATACCATGGAGTTAGGAGATGTCCTGAGACCTCTCCCAGCTGTGCCCACCCTGGAGGGTTCTGTGCTAGGGCCACCCTGATACCTGAGGCATTGCCTTGACTGCTCCCGGTCTTGGGGCCTGGTGCTGAAAGCAAGGCACTGAATCTAGTTCCTTAGTGGAAATGGGGCTGGCTCACCAACCAAAGAGGTCCTTGAAGCCCTCAGTGTTGTAAAGCAGGCTTTGCAGGCACAATCAGACCCAAGTTCAAGGTGAGGATCTGCCATTCACTGGCTTAGTGGCCTCAGGGAAACTATTCAGGTCTCATCCCTGGGTCCTCACCTGTGAGAGAAAATACATGTTTCCCTTGTGGCATTGTAGAGTGATGGCACATGTAGCCCTCATTTTATCAAATGCCGTCTCCCTTCTCCTCTGCCCCCAATTCCCTTCTTTTTTCCTTATTTTCAATCCTTGGGCTCCCTTGCTCTCCTTGAGCCAGAATCTCATTGGTGGGGGAGAGTGGGGAGTTCTGCTGAGGAGCACCCATAGCCCCTTTCAGAGTCTCCTGTCCCACAAGGCTGTGACCCTCTTAGCATCCTTTCCAAGTCCTGCACCAGCATACCCAGGAGACCCTGGAGATGTCTGTGCTGGGCTGAGCCAATAGGCTACCGCTGGGCACCGAGCAGGGAAGTGAAGTTAATCCAGCTTGCACTGTGCGCTCTTCCACACATGGCCTCAGGGAGTGTTCCTCGGGCCACAGGATATATGTCTTTGCCTCCTTCTCACAAACAGATTGGAAATCCCATTGATGAGCCTTTCATTTCCAGCTCCTTGGCAGTCTGCCATGAATAGAGCTCGCTGGCCTTGATGGCCCCGCATTACAGGAGAGAAACAAAGAAAGAAAGCAAATATTTGCCAAGCGTCATCTGTGATAGATGCCAGGCTAGCAGTGATCACAGGGAAGTCATTGCATGAGCTTAGAGCTCTGGTTCCTGAGTTCAAGTCTTGTCTTCCCTATAACAAGCTGTGCGACCTCACATAATTGACCTGACCTTTCTGTGCCTTAGTTCCTTTACCTGAAAAGCAGGAAATGGGTAATGCCTATCCTACACTTAAAAGTATGCCCAGTCAACACTGTACAGTAGAAAACATCATCACCATCACCATCATCACCATCACCACCACCACCACCACCACTGCCACCATCATCACCATCAACATCATCAGAAACAAGGAATGGGAGACTCAGAGAAGGAGAGAAAACACCCAAATTCATACAGCTAGAAAACAACAGTGTCATAGTTTTGTCCCCAGGACTGTGTGCCACCAGACTGATGCCCTTTTCATGTCTCTTACTCCTCAGCACACTCCGTCTTCCTTCTTACCATCCAGAGTGGTCAGCAGCTGGTTCCTACCCCAACCCAGCATCTTATCTTACTGAGTTCATCTCTGCCCCTCATCTGTCCCTATGCAACTGCTGGTGACACAGCCCAGAGGTCCCTTCTAAGATCTTAGGGCCTAGCTGGCAGAGTGCAGAGATACCCACACAGCTTACTGAGTGTGAAAGAGATGCTTAGATGTCTGATGCTAGGGGCCATCTGGACAATAGCCATGTCAAAGCTGGGGCCTGGAATCCTGACACCCTAGGGGTGCTTTAGGGCCCAGCTAAAGAGCAAATGGAGGATTTTAGAAGCAACCACACTCAGCCTGAGGGAGACCCCTGACCTGAGCTGGCAGAGAGCAGTTGAAGCCATAATCCTGACCCGGAGTAATGGCATCATGGAGAGTCGCAGAGAATAGCCCACACACACACTCAGGCCGGAGACACAGGCTTGCTACATTGTAGAATGACTTTGGCAAAGCCATTCTTTGTTGTGGGACATCTTAGTCCAGCTGCCCCCTGACCAACCCTGTGCTCAGCTGAAAGTTTAGTAAAGGAGAGCAAACAAGGTGAGGGCCAGCTAGGGGAAACAATGTATCTGTGCTTCTCCTATGGACCTGGAGTGGGGGACACTGTTCTCTCCCAGGACCACCAGCAGCTTGGAGGCCATCTCATACTCCTCCAGAGAAGGAGGTGGACTATGGAGCCAGGAAGTTCAGGCTTGAGTCTTAGAATGACAAGGGGAATTGCTTCATCTCTCTGAGCCTCAGTTTCCTCTTTCTGTATAATCCAGGAGGGCACACTACATCCTCACCCCCAGCTCACTGAACTCTCAGTGAGATTGAGTGAGTGAACGCGTCCTCTGAGCTGACATGCCCTGCCCAAGTGCTTGTAGACTCAACATGGTAGATAGGATGTCTTTCCGTGGAAAAGACGCCCTGCTCCTGAGTCCTCCTGGCTAGCATTCAGCTATGTTAGGGCCCCTGTGGCCTGACTGGGGACTTCCTCTTTTTTAGTCTTCCTTGTGGGAGCTGACCAAATCAACAGTGGTTCTGCAAGCAATGCAAGAGCTTAGCTCCAAGCCAGGAGCCACTTTCTTGGCTGACACTTTTGGCCTCTGTGACACCCTTTTGCACCCCCTGCTGGTCACTTCTTCCAGCCCTTGCACTCTTAGGGGCCCACTATTGACTTTGGTAGTGCCCCGCCCCCGGTTTCCATTTGAAGGCATCATCCAGTGTCCACCAGCTTTCTTCTATTGACTCCTTATGCCCACAGCATCTGCTCTGTTCGGCACCCTGTACCACAACCCTGTCCAGGAAGCAGCAAGCTGCTTGGGACCTGTGGAGGCTGAACAAGGCTGCTTGGGACAGTACTTTGGTGGATCCCTGGCCATCCTCTTCTCCCTATCTGTTAAGAAGCCCATCAGTCCAGGAGAGGATGGTCACTGTGGGCTCATAAGGGATCATAACAGATCGGTTCTGATGTGGTGCATATTTCTTAGGCAAAGAGTTAGAGAAGCTGGAAGGCATCTGGGCTCTAAGCAGATGCCAACAGAACTGGCAGCTGAGGAGACCAGCAGTGCTTGGCAGGCAAACACGACGATGTTTTCCACTCCCTGTGATAGTCTGTACAAGGAAGAGGCAGTGAATGCCCACGAGATGCTCCTGAACTGGGGACGCAAGACAGTGGGAAGATGCCAAGCATTGCATATGCCTGAAAGACAATGATGACACCGTTTTGACCATGAGACCTTCCGCTAAGCGTCACAGACAACACCCTGAGGGAAAACATCACCTCCAGTTACCACAAAAGAAAAATATGCAAGTCCCAGAGGTTAGATCACAGCCAGGAAGAACTCGGTGTTTTTAAAAAATAATTTATTGAGAGCTGAAGTTGCAGCTCACTCAGTAGAGCGACTGCCTATTTATTACTCACAAAACCCTAGTTTCAGTGCCCAGCATCATGTCTAATCAGGTGTGGTGGCAAGCCACCTGTAATTCCAGCACTCAGGAGGTAGAGGCAGGAAGATGAAGGATTCAAAATCGTTCTTCACTATGTGACAAATTAGAGACCAGCCTGGGCTACACAACGACCCGTCTCAACAACAACAATAACAATGTTGTTGTTTTTAACTGAGGTGAAGTGTACATAGTATAAAACGGCCTTTGTAAGTGACCAAGTAAAAAAAGGACAAACTTACTCTTGTCTTCCTCTCTCCTCAGCTCCTTGCGGGGGAGACCTAACTGGACCATCGGGAGTCATTCTGTCACCGAACTACCCAGAACCCTACCCACCAGGCAAGGAGTGTGACTGGAAAGTGACTGTGTCTCCAGACTACGTCATCGCCCTGGTATTTAACATGTATGTACCTTTCCCGGGGTGGGAGACCAAGGGGGTTTTGAGGGCCTGGGTGCCCAGGTGAGTACTTAGAGGTGTGTGGCAGAGTTCTCAAGTCCAAGGGTAAGAGAGATACAGAGATGGGGGGTGTGGGAGGGGCAGCGTCCAGCATCCCCTGGCTCTCTTCTCTGCACCGGGCCCGGTGTCTACAGTATCCTTGCAATAGTTTCTGAAGCAGCTAACATTCCTCCTCTTATGCTTCTGCGGCCACTAAAATCACAAAGGAGCCCCACCTGTGTCCCCTTGTCCTACCAGACTGTGTGGCCCTCTCCCCAATGTCTCCCTCCATCCCGACACCTTGCAGATCTCCTTGACCATTCCACCTGACCCCTGCACTCCCATCTTCATTCCATTCATAAGCCGGTCTCCACAGATCTGCCCTATCTCCTCCACACCCCCTCCTCCTCCCAGTAACATTCCAGGCCACATAAGCCTGGCTGCTGCCCCAACAGTCCCTCCCATGGGGAATGTTTCTGATAAAAAGACTCCAGCATGGGCTGGGAAGATGGCTCTCTCAGTATTTGCCACACAAGCCCAAGGCTCTGAATTTTAAAAGCCAGGCATGGTAGCACATGCTTGTAATCCCAGCACTGGGGAGGCAGAGATAAGCGGCTCCCTGGAGCTCCCAGCCTAGCCTCCTTGGCAAGCTGGTGAGAAAGTCTGTCTCAACAAACAAGGTGAACAACTCTGCAGAACAATACCAAAGGTGACTGCTATGTGTGTACACATGTCAGCAAGCTCCCACATGTCTCCCTGTTCACCTGGCTCTTGCCTGGCTTCACTTGGGCCATTCTGTTTCATCTAACCTGCCAGGGTACTCTCTCTTATGGGCAACTTAAAGCAAAGATACAAGCAGGATATATATATATATATATATCCTGCTTATAATGCAGCCTGAATTTCTGAGTTTGGCTCCTACAGTCTGGCACACATCCACCTCTCCAAGCAGGTCACCATCTATCCTGAGCTCTAGCCAGATTGAATGCCTGGTGGTTCCCAGGGTCTCAGTGACTCTCCCATGCCCTGTAGCCTCATGTCGGCTTCTGCCTCCCAGGGACTTTCTTTTTCCTTTCCCTGTCTCACTGCTGAGGGCCATCTCATTCCCAGAGATAAACTCAGACTGTCCCACCACGAAAGCCTGAGTGACTCCCTCCCTGGAGACTACAGATTTTATAGACCTTATTTATAGTATACGTTATGAACCATTCTGTACAGCCAAGAAAGCGGCCTACGATAGCCATGCTTCTGGTTTTGAGTGAGTAAATTTACTAAGTGTGCAGCAAGCCAAGGCGATAGAATAAATAATGAGCAAGAGAGCAAATTGTCATCAAATCAAAAAAATCAGCTGGGAAGCCCACTTACAGGCAGCCAGCTGGAGCTCCGAATAGAGCCTGTCCCGGGCAGAACAGAGTGTCCCTTCTGGTGAATTCTAAGTGAAAGAAGAACCAGCAACATTGTCAAGATAGCATCATCAAATCAGACAGCCACAGCATCGAACAGGAACCAACCGAGGAAATCGAGGCAGCTGGAGTTACAAAGGAAGCTTTTTGCTCCATGGATGAGCATCCCGTGGCTGAGCTTGGTGTGAATAGACTTCTGACTTCTCTTTGCTACTGTAGGCACTTTTGTATTGTTGGGATAAACAATAGTAACTCCTGCTCAAAACGGTCCACCTTCTAGTTGTTCTCAAGGACACGGTGTTTTTACTCCCAGGGATTTTACCCTCAGACTGTTTTACCCTCCCAGTCTCAGAGTTAGGGGAAGCCTGTTCATGCCTGGAAGTGCTTTGGAAGGACACTCTGAGACATACCTGCTTTGAGAGTGAGTTTCTCACTCAGAGCTCAAACAGCTCGTGACAATCCACCACTGTAGTGTACATCACACCGGCAGAGCATCCGCTGCTTCCTCCAGTACCAGATACTTCTGGAAGGCAAGGCACTACAGCATGCCCCCCTGTCCTTGGTGCCAGACACAGCGTTGGGCATCTTGAGAGGGCTCAGATAAAAATTCAGTGATGTGAAGAGGGTAGGACAGATATAGGGAGGAAAATGCTGGTTCCACCAGGGTGTGGTGGTTCATGCCTGTATTCCCAGCACTGCTGTTCTAATAGCAATTAGTTCAAGAGTTCAAGGCCAGCCTAGGTAGCCATGTGGAACTGTCTCAAAAATACAGAAAAATAAATAGATTAGTTAGTTAGTTAGTTTTAGTTAAATAGGCCATTCCCCAATTTATGACCAACATAGACTCAGCCAGAGCCTTTCCCGGAAGACTTTTGAAAGAATGGATAGTTTCCAGGATAAAGAGTCCATGTTGCTCAGAAATAGGAGACACCCCTTCAGTCAGCACCAGTGTGGGAAGACTCCATGTGCATATGACACACTTCTGTTTCCTAGACTCCCACTCCGTTCCCCCGCTCACCTTACCCTCTTTGTTTGAGCCAGGTTGTGATCCCCCCTCTCCACCACATGTCTTAGCTAAAGGGAGGAAAGGCCATGTTCATTCTCAGTCCTACCAAATGGTACCCCACAGTGTTTCCACCCACTCTGGAGCATGCATGCCTTAGCACCGGAAATCCGTCTTCTGAAGACACATTTGCTTGTCTGTTATTTTCATCTTTTTGTGATTAATTTAGTATAAATTGCCTTTACTAGACACATGCTTAGGAGCAGAGTCACGCACCAGAGAGCCGGGTCCCATTAAGCATTATCAGATATACCACACAGAGTTCCAAAAGGGGGTGAGCCAGCTAACACCCGTGCGAGCAGGCCTTGAGGGCTGCTGAGATTCCACTTCTCTATGTCTGTTCCTTTCCATCATGGTCACTCCAGGCAGGTGTGTCCAGCCTGCAGCCTGTGGGCCTCATGTGTCCCTTGATCACTATGAATGTGGCCTGTCAGATTTGTACTTGGCAACATCGTGTCACAATACCAAAAGCTTAGATGCCCCTGCTAGCCACCCTAGGGGGATAAATTGCATCCATGAACTTCAGTTCTCAATTTGCTTAACTAAGAGATTTTTTTTTTTAGGATGAGTTTTCATCCCACACTAGGGTCAAGATAGCTCAGAGACAGGGAGACATTTGAAAATGACACTAGGACCCACCCAGGTGGGGACAGATACTGGAAAGCTCCATGGTTAGCACATATGGAGGGAGGAAACTAGGCTTTTTGTGATGGTAGGGCCCTTCCTGCTGGAGATAGCTCCCTGGGAGGCTCTGTGCTCTTAGCAGAGTCAGTGCAAACTAGCATGACAGCTGAGCACCGGAGTCAGGTAAGAGCCCTGGGCTCAGACCTGCCAGCCCGCAACTTGCTTTCCCTCCGCTGTGAGCAAAACCTGAGGTCTTCGGCTATAGACTTGAGAACACTCACGACTAGAATCTGCCACCTGTGCCCCAAGCCACACTTAGTATTCTCTCTCCTGACTGGGGAGTCGCCCGGGCCTCATCCTCTTCAGTCTTCGAGAGTGGGTACCATAGGATGATGGGCTTGCTTTCTGGGAGGCCCCAGCGCGGTCCCCTGTTTGATCTTAGTCGAGGTGGGGACGGGCTGTTTTTGTTCTGCAGATTTAACTTGGAGCCTGGCTATGATTTTCTTCACATCTACGATGGACGAGACTCTCTCAGCCCTCTCATAGGGAGCTTCTACGGCTCACAGCTCCCGGGCCGCATCGAGAGCAGCAGCAACAGCCTCTTTCTCGCCTTCCGCAGCGATGCATCTGTGAGCAACGCTGGTTTCGTTATTGACTACGCAGGTAAGGGCTTGGTGCTGGAGAGTGCCAAGGGTAGGGTCAGCGGACCTACCCAAGGAGCGGCAGTGTGGTACAGAAGGGAGGGTGACAGGCTAGACTACAGGGAGCCTGTAGATGATTTATCTTCCCTGTACCCCCTTTGCCCAGCTGGCTTAGTCTTATATAGTCACACACCCCGAGGCTAAGAGAGCATGGTGGTAGCATTCTTTTGGCATCCTACTTCTGTTTTCAACCCATTAACCCTCTCCTCCCCTTCTCTCTAAGGCTCGTTTCTAGTTCTACTTCAGTCTCACAGCCTCCCTCAATACGTGACAGCTAACACGTTCCTGGTCATGCCCTGACCTTGTAAGGGTTCATGTCAAATCTCAGTCACGTGACAGCTAACACATTCCTGGTTATGCCCCTGCCTTGTAAAGGTTCATGTTGAATCTCAGTCTTCCTGTAGACCCCATCCAGAACCTCCATCATCTTAGGAAACTTACCGCATGTTACGTCATCTTCTGTTGCTATAACAAGTACCAGAGACTTGGTACTTTTCAAAGAAAAGAGAGTTATCTAGCTTACGGTTTTAGGTTGGACGTCCATGATTGGGTCTGGCCTCCCGGTTGACCTCTTCTGAGGCCCTCATGGGTAGAAGAAGCAGCGGCACAGCAGAGGGAACCCATACACCAGAGACTACATGGCTGGAAAGACCCGGGAGCCAGGCTTCCTGGGTCTGTAACTGTCTACTATAACTGAGGGACCCTTAGAATTGATTACCTTAATCCTTTTCCAAGGTAGCATCCCCATGACCTGACCAACCTCCCAGAGGCCACCTCTTAAAAGTCTCACCAGGACCTCAAAGCATTGATACCCAGTGTCAACCTTGGGGGCATGCATGCAAAGCCAAGCTGTCTCCGCTCATATAGACAAGGTATCCTGTGCAAATCTAGGGTGTTGGTGCTCGGATACTGGCACTCCATCATAGGCTGTTTACCACCTGACGGCGTCTTGTTCTCCTTCTGGCTCTCCCGTTCATGCACTGCCACCACATTTTGGAATTAGTCCAGTGGATAATAGAGAGGTCAGAAGGAGCTGATGGTTTTTTTTCCCCTAACGATAATAAATATCTTAGATAATATCTCCCCGTCATAGCTTCTCGGCTCTGTCCTCGAAGGCCTCAAATAGCCATAGACAAAACAGACAGGAATGGGTGTGAGCATGTGTTGAAAAGCCACTTGGGGCGTGGTGGGGGTGGGGCTTGCAATGTGGAATTGGCTTAGTCAGTAAAGCATTTGCATATACGAGGACCTGGGCTTGAACACCAAGCATCCATATAAAAGCCAGGGAGCCGGAGAGATGGTCCGGTGGGTAAGGACACGTGCAGGGCAAGCCTGAGGATCTGAGTTAAAACCCCAGCATCCACATTAAAAAAAAAACCACGCATGGCTACGAACCCACCTATGACCCACGTGCAGCGGGGGACAGAGAGAGGAAGAGCACTAAGGCTCGCCTAGATGCCAGCCTAGCTTCAGGAGCAACAGGAGACTCTGCATCAAGAGAAAAAGGTGGAAAATGGTTGGGCAGGATGCTAGACAGCACACACAAGTGTGTGCACATACATATGCTGCACACAAACGTGCATATACCACACACATGTAAAACAGAGAGAGAGGGAGGAGTGGGGAGAGGAGGGAATTTTAAGTCTGTTTGTCATAGGCACTCAGCTCTGCCCTTGGATGCTAAAGCAGAAGGGGCAAAGCATAAGGAACTGAGCACAACTATGTGTCAATAAAACCTCACAAAAAATGGCCGAGGTCCTAGACTAGCCAAGAGCATAGCCTGCCAGTTAACTGGATTGAATGTTCACGTTTCCTCCTTAGCAACTGGGTGACCTTAGGCAGGCTATTTAACCGCTGAAACCCACCCACCCCCACTTCTTCACCCATAAAATAATGTCAGGAAAATCCCTGCACAGCAAAGCTACGAAGCTCAATGATCCTGTGCATTAAAGTGGTTGGTACAGTGCCTGGCGTGTATCAAATACCCTGTGCTCTTCAGAGGTTATTAATAGTCAGAACAGTCTGGGATTCCGGGCGCTCCACATTTTTCTACTCCATTTATTCCCCTTTTGACTTTCTCTTCATCCTTAATTATCCCAGATGGTGTTGGCCAAATCCTAGCTCCACTTCTTCTTTGATTTGTGAACTTGGCAAGTTATTATCTCCTAGAACACCATCTACAGCATAGGCAGTAAGAATTATGTTACAGACGGTTAATACTCAAAGACTATATATATATATATGTGTGTGTATATATATACATACATACATATATACATATATAAAAGAGAGAACGATGTATTAGCCTAGTACCCAGAATGTACTCTAGAGTTGGCCCATTCCCTTACTCTTGCCATCATCTAGGTTCTGCCAGACCTCATCAGCCTGCGTGCACAAACGGGCCCATGTCACCAGTTAAAATTAAGGCTTTTCTGACTCACATTTCCCACTTGTGTAACGTAGGGCCTCAGCCACCTTGGGAATACCACATATGTATTCACAGATAATGCTAACTGCGACTGTCACCCAGTCCATGTTTGTCAAGTGCCAGAGCTCTCTGTGTATTTCTTATCCACCAGCTGGTGTGAGTCCTTTTGCTGTCTGCCATTTGTCATGTGCTGTTCTGGAAGACACACGGAGCATGTAATGCAGGGCTGTGTTCTCAGTAGTACTCTTGCTGCAGGAGCGGGCCTGGGGGATGGGTATCTTCCTGTTCTATTGTCTTAGTTTCTTTTTCTGTTGCTGTGATAAAATACGCTAATGAAAGTGACAGAAGGAGCTGGGCTGTGGTGGCGCACACCAGGAGGCCGAGGTAGGCGGGATCGCTGTGAGTTCGAGGCCAGCTTGGTCTACAAAGGGAGTGCAGGACAGCCAAGGCTACACAGAGAAACCCTGTCTTGAAAAACAAAAACACAAAACAAAGAAAAAAGAAAGGAAGGAAGGAAGGAAGAAAGGAAGGAAGGAAGGAAGGAAAAAGAGAGAAAAGAAAAGAAAGTGACAGAAGGCTCTTGCCCACAATTCAAGTACACAGGCCATCATGGTGGGGAAGTCAAGACTTGAAGCAGCTAGTCAGGAAGCAGAGGGCTGGCGGGGTGCATGATCGTGCACGATGCCATCTTCCACTCCTGCAGTCTGGGATTCCACAGCGGGCGGGTCTTTCTCCCTCATTTAACAGCGTCACAGTAATCCCCGCAGGCACACCTAGAGGCCCATCTCCCAGGTGACTCTAAATTCTGTCGAGCTGACATGAATACTAGCCTGACACCTCTCTTCTTTGAGGACCACTTAGCGTGCCTGTCCCCCACCATTCTCCACAGTCACATCTCAGGACAAACAGTCATACATTCTGGTGCGTGTGCACGTGTGTGTGTGTGTGTGTGTGTGTGTGTGTGTGTGCGCGCGCGCGCATGCAGCATGCATGCATGTGTAAATACAGGTAAGGAGACTGAAGGTCACCCTCGCATTTCACCCTCAAGAGTGCTTTCTACTTCCTTTGAGAAATTCTCTTCTTGGTCTGTATTTCACCAAGTATGCAAGGTTGACTGGCCAGAGAGCCCACTTCTCTTAGCCCAGCGCTAAGAGGCACACAATCCCACACCCAGAATTAATTTGCACATGGGTTCCGAGCATTGAACTTGAGTCCCGTGTTTGCAGGGCAAGCACCTTGTTGACCGAACCATCTCCTTAGTTATCATCCAGCCTTGTTAACCAGTCCCCTACTGGCTGAACATTTTGGCTACTGTTCCAGGATTTTGCCCTTAGAAAGATCAGGAATGGATCTCGTCTATGAAGACCAGAAGGAAGCTGTTTCTGTTTTGCTGCTTTGGGCCACTTGGGTTTTATTTATTACCGTGATGGTGATGGTTTGGTCGTCCCACCTTATTTACAGCCAAGCGCAGGCCAGCTGCAGATCTGTTTCTGGTCCTCATCCCATCTCTCACTAGCTGAATGGTTTGGGGGACACATTCTGCTTCTCTGAGCACCGCATTCTTCATGTGGCTCCTGTGTGTGAACATACCTGGCTCTGCCTGCTGAGGACACGGCGAGATGACAGATTCAGAAGGGCTCTGAGAATGACACAGTGATATTCCTATGTGTAATCTGTCATCATCGTTATTAGTGTGATGGCACAAGCCCGTCCTCTTCTGAAATGTGAGAGGATGTGAAGACACAATGAATCCCAGAGCTTATTGGTTGCCCATGCCTCTCAGTGTTCAGCCAGACAATCTAGCAATTATTTACTGTATTTTTCGGACCATAAGATGCATTTTTCCACAAAAAAAGAGTGTTGGGAGGGGGGTGTGCCTTATATCTGATTGCTGTTTTTCTTGTTTTACTGTTCTAAAAACTGGGTGCATCTTATGGTCAGGTGCGTCTTATGGTCCGAAAAATATGGTATCAGGCCTGTGCTTTGATCCATAGCCATCCCTAGAGCTAAGTTCTGTGGAGGTTGCTGGGAATACAAGAAGACTAGGTCATTGTTCCCATCCTCCAGGAATTTGGGAGCCCCTGGAAGTAAGTGTCCTTGCCCTCCCTGCCAAGAGAATGTAATGCATCTTGAATTCAGGGGGAGAAAAGCAGATCTTCCAAAGAGAAAGCCGAGTTCAAGAAATCCACCCAAAATGAGTAACATTGAAAAGAGCAGGAGAACCAGTCATCATTCTAGCATGAGGTGGGAAGAGGTTCATGAGCCCCCACCCCAAGTGGGGGGCTCACAAACAATTAGTGACTTCTGGATGAGGAAGAGTCAGTTTCCTTTAAGGGTATGCCTCCTAGTAGGTCAACCGGGCTCTAGTGGACCACCCCCACACTGGGAGTATATGTACTGCATAGCTGGGACCAATGGGTTATTCATTTTAAAAAAGATTAGAGAGGGACCTATCCAGATGTGGGGACAAATTGTGCACAGAGACTTGTGTGTCTGGAGAAAGTCATCAAAGGAACATCAAAGGGGCGACATCACAGATGGAATGACGGGGCAGCACCTACAGGGCCATGTAGGCCTGGGAGGTTTTTGTCTCTTCGGAGGGAATAGAAGGTTTTCCTCATGTTTTCTGTCTCCTAGGCCAGACCTGGCTACCCAGGAGCCTGGGATACGTAGGTCTTATCTGCCGCCAAGCATTGGCTCCGGCTCCATCACTGAAATAGGAAGGGGAAAGAAAAAGCAGGTGCCACAGCTGGCTCAGACTCTGCGTGAGCTTGGTTTCACTTTCTTAATTTTAAACATGATTTAAGTCATTATGAATTTATGGTGACAGGTCATCATATCTCTGAGATTTGAATGTGGGTCACCCAGTGGCCATTTAGAGTCTAGTCAGTGCCTCAGGCATAAGGAAAGACCAGATTTGATGCAGGGGTCAGGGTGATGTACCGTGGGGCACACTAGGAAGCTGAGGAGGGGCCCTTTGCCAGGCAAGTGAAGGTACCCAGGGTCCAGTGAGTCCCATCAGTACAGCCAGGACTGCTGCATGCTCAGCTGCGTGGGGGAAACTTGAAGAGCTGGAACATTAGACGGGACTCGAATGTAAGAGCTGACGGACATGACAGGATTATAGACCCTTGGGGCCCTGCCCCATCAGTCAGCAGGCTGATTGGCAGCTAAGTGGCAGCCTCAAGCAACGGCTGCCATGTATACATGCCTTCTAAAAGGTACTCAGGTGACAGGGACTGCCCTCAGCAGAATTCCTCCTGAGCCATCTATCTCTGAACTCCCATATCCTCTCTTCCAGCTCTTCCCTGATCTTCTGCTCAGACAGAGCCCCTCCGCCACAGCACCTAGCATGCTAAGAGTCACACAGCACTCTCGCCCTACCTCCACACTCTAACCAAAACCCAAGGGCCAGGGAAGGTTCCTGGTGCCATCTGGCCTTAGCTGTATGCTGCCACTGCCTAGCTGACAGCTCTGATGACAGGAGGGGGGAAGGGCTGTCACAGGTGGGATAAGGGCTGCCTTCCAGGACTATCTGGGATCTGGATGGGAAGAAAGACCTTAGTGATGGGTCTCCTTCACATACCCAGACCCAAGCTGCTACTCCTAGCCCTTAGGAAACACTAAGTATGGTGCAACGAGGTGTTAAAAGAATAAGTGACTCAGGTACATCCACAGTTGCCTGTCTGGGAAGACACCTAAGAGTCTGTGGCTGGACAGAAAACACTATTATGTCGGTAAATCAGTGAGCACTTGGTATCCAGTGAAGACCTAGAAGCTTTTGACATCACAGAGGTTTGGGGCATCCAACCAGAGGTGGGGGTGAGGTTTACCACTTCCTCCCTGAATCTGGGTTTAAGTGCCCTATTTATGAGCCTTGTAGAGCAGATATCTGCTCCACCCTTATACCAGCACAGTGGAGGAAAAGACGAAGACAAGAAAGAGATGGTTTCAAGCCCTGGCTGTTGCCAGATTTGTGGCTGGAGATCAGAAACCAAGGAAACCTATCCTATGCCGGCTAGGGTGAGAGAGAAGGCAGGGGCCGGCCCTGAGCACCCACCTTTTATTGTAGTGCTCCCTGCCTTCCCCCAGGATGCGGGCAAGGGTGTAGGCTCATGGCAAGCAGATCAGTACTTGCTCCCCTGGGGAAGCCAGCAAAGAGATGAAAAAGAGCATCCAAAGTGAAGACGTCACTTCCTCCTCTGGGGGTCACACCAGGAAGGGCCCAGGAGAAGAGCTTCAGTCCTGAAGACCACCCCCAGCCTCAGATCGCTAACAAAATGTAGAGGCATTTCTAGACATGAAGGGAAATGGACTGGGCATCCTTAGCCCTCACCCCCGCCGCTCCCCAAACCACTCATACGTCACTAATGAATTCTCCCAACTCCATCTCTCATTTTCTCTGTCTGTCCATCTGTCCGGTTTCCCAGAAAACCCAAGGGAGTCGTGTTTTGACCCTGGCTCCATCAAGAACGGCTCTCGAGTCGGCTCCGACCTGAAGCTCGGCTCCTCCATCACCTACTACTGTCACGCGGGCTACGAGGTTGAGGGTGCCTCCACCCTGAGCTGCGTCCTGGGGCCTGATGGAAAGCCACTGTGGAACAACCCGAGGCCAGTCTGCACAGGTGAGAACAGCCAGGATCTGAGGGCCAAGGGATGCCTGAGATGGATGCTGGGGCAGAAGAGTCTGTGGTGGGAGAGGAGGAGAAGTAGGACAAGGCCCCAAGGGGACTTGTGAAGCACTCATGGTCTGACAGGTGGGTTTGCAATAAAGGGGAGTGGCTTCCTCATCCACCCGGTGTCTCAGTCCTTCTGGGTGGTCATCTCTCTTGAGTGTGCCTGCCTCCACTCAGATAGATGCTAAAATAGCACTTGTAGCCTGCCATCAATGAGGTGCACACTAGGACAGGGAGGATAAAGGTGACCCTGGGCTTACTCCTGGGGCTGAGGCCATTCTAAGAGGCGTCTGTGTTAAAGGCCACAAGGTGATCTGCACTGCCACCTGTGTGTGCCAGAACCCCGAGAGCCTAGGGGACCACCCAAACTGAAAATTAATGAGGCCTCTTTGCCTGGGTAAGTGGGAGAGGCCAGCACCAAGGCCACTTTGTGCAAGTTGGCTCCGACAATGGGAACAGAAAGTACCATGGGTGAGTGGCTCCCAGAAGGGAAGTTTAGGGAAGGAAGCTCAGTGAACACCAGTGCCTGTGTGCATCAGCCGTGGAGTCAAAGACCATGTCTAAGTCCTACATATAACCGTGAAAGTCTCATGATGTGAGCCCTAAGGGTGTGCCGTCAAAGACCCGTGCCAGCGTTAACATTAGAGGGCAAAGGCTGATGTGTGTCCTTGGGTAGGTTTCAGCCTAGGGACACATGGGCTTCCTTGGCCAGGCCAGGGCCAGAGGCTCAGGCTGGGTGAGAGGAAGATAAGAGGCCACCATGTCACCAGGTCCCTCTCTGGCTTCTTTTTCAGCTCCCTGTGGTGGACAGTACGTGGGCTCAGATGGAGTGGTCCTGTCCCCAAATTACCCCCAGAACTACACCAGTGGACAGACCTGCTTGTATTTTGTCACTGTACCTAAGGACTACGGTAGGGTTTCCATGGCTCGCTTTTCCGTTTTCTGATTCCACCCCCACCCCCACCCCCCACCTCTCCATTTCTTCCAAAATGACAAGCCCTCAGGCTGCCACTGTGAGAGCTGACAGGACAACATAGTATCCTGGAATACAACAGAGGAGCCTTCCTGACCAGAGGAAAAAGAGGGATACAGGCAGGCATGGTGTGTGGGGAGTGGGGGAGATGGGGGAGGTGAACAGGTGAAGAGGGCCGACGAAGGCCAGATGCTCCCGAGTCTCCTATGCACAGCACAGATTGAAGGGACTAGAATCCCTGCAGACCCGGCCTGCTGAGGCCCTAGCAGTGTGTGGCCTGGGCTGGCATGCAGGTGGCTTTGAAGGTGAGGGAGAGAGAATGGAAGCCTCATCACTCCAAGCTGCCCATCTGAGAAAAATCCAGCAGCTGTAAGGAGGAGGAAGGAGCAAGAAACCCCACGAGGCAAATACCTGCCCCAAGAAGTCAGAGAAACTTCCAGATCCCTAGGCTGAAGAAATCAGCATTGTCACCCTGACCTTCTAGGAAAAACATACTACTTCTTCTCAAACATAGGATGAGAAGAGCAGAGGCTAGGGCCCAGATGCTTGAGTCATTCAGCGAGCATTTAGTGCCAGCCACCAAGGCTTGTCTGCTCTGCTGAGGCCTGGAACCACCCAGGTGGGAGACACACTCCCATCTCTGTAACTCCCCGGCTCAGTCCCAGCTCAGTCCCATCCTCACCTGTAGCGCTGCCCCAGCACCTGGACCCTTAGTTATGTATGCACACACTGCCCACCTCCCACCAAGACAGGAGCTTTAGCCCTGCAGGATCCGGCTGGGGAAAGTCAGGAAACACTGTCCAGAAAGTCAGGAAGCCTTAATGGCAGGCATGCAGTACTGTGCTCAGTTGTTTTCATGGCAAGGAGTTAAGTCCTTAGCCAGTAACCTACCCCACCCTGGCCAGCATAGCACAGCTGAAAGCTTCCGGCGAGCACTGGTTGCTAAGGGGCTGTGTTCCAGAGAGCTCCTCTTTGCCCGTGAGGCCAAACCCAGAGCCCAGGGGGACGAGAGGTAGACTGGAGTGATTTGTCCCCAACTCAGGTGTCAGTTCTGACATCATGCTGCCGGGACGTTTTCTGTGATTCCCCTCTCAGAAGTAGCCTGCCTCACACTACCATGCTGCCCCATTCCCCCTAGGAGATAAATAACACTCCCTGAGACTGTTGTTGTTGCTGTTGTTGTTGTTTAGTTGCTAAGTGTGTGCATGGGTGGGAAGAGGCACTAAAATGCACACGCAATGAAGACGGGAACTCCTCGTGTCCCTCTCACTATCAGACTGCAGACCCCTGTCACCAGGGCTGTGCCCATTTTCAGGGTATAGAAATATGTCTTTCCCCGCGTTCTTTCTCTCCTCCTCGGCCCATGGTCAAGAACTAGGATCAGGCTGCTTCATTCTGCACCGCAGATTATTTTGTATCAAGCAGTTAACTCCATGGCCTGAGTCCCTCCCCCTCTGCCCCAGCATACAATATATACAAAACATACACATCACCTAAAGAAAATGCATACGGCATACGTGCACAGCACACACAAGCACAGTCCATACAAACTCACACATATGTCCTACTTTCTACGAGCGGAAGATTCTGACCCAAAGCAAGAATGGGACCTACCTGGCTATTGCTGGCCTGGCCGTATACCAGGTCAACTAGGAGACAGGTGTGCTCAGGTGGATAAGAGCTATCCCCACGGTGACCAACTCTGCCCTCGCCCCAGCACTGACTGACAGAGAGAAGAGAGCTGAGGACACCCCTGATGTTTTCAGATGGAGACCCGAGCTCATGAGGGTCCCTTCTCAAATTAACAGAATGGTCTAAGGAATTCTTTTAACTTCTGAACCTCTGCTTCTTGGTCTGCAAAAATATAAATAATTTCTGTAGAAGCCAAAGTCAAAGAAGACAATGCACACAGCTAGTATGGTCGCTGGCAGCCAATGGGTGCAGGGTGAATGTCACATCCCCTTTTGGATGAGTAAGGTGGAGATATTGCCCACTGTGTAGACTGCTGTTCCTGCCTTGGGGCCAGGATGCTGCTCCCTGCTCTCATGCCACTTACTGTACAAGAGCTGATATCCAGGGGCTCATCTGGTTGGCTGGAAATTTGAAAGGAAGGAAAAAAAAAAAAAAAGCCAAGGGGATCACAGGCTCCTGGAATCAGGGAGGAAATGGAAGATTTCACCAGAAGCTGCTTTGAGTCCTCAAGTGGCTGCTGCAGCTATGTAGAAAAGAGTAAGGTTGACTCCAGTTTACCGCCACTGACCTGACCTTGGGTGCAGGTGTGAGGGTCGCCTTGACCCCTGTGGAGAAGGGGACTCTCCAGCTGTGTCCCTACACCCGTTGTTGTCATGTGCTAACTTTGCAGTAAAGACGCCCACTGACCTAGCCCCTGTACCAGCAATTCGCTCTAGCTGCTCTCTTCCTGGCCTAAAGCCATCAGATGCCCCATCTCCTCCCCGTACGCCTCGGTACCCTGCCCATCCTCTGCACTGAGATTTCCATGCCATGTCTCCTCCACAGTGGTGTTTGGCCAGTTTGCCTTCTTCCACACAGCCCTCAACGACATAGTGGAGGTCCACGATGGCTACAGCCAGCACTCCCGGCTCCTCAGCTCACTCTCGGGCTCTCACACAGGTACTCGGGGCCAGCAAGGCATTGGGGTGGGACAGGGCAGTGGATAAGGGCGGGGCAGAGGGGGTGGTCAGTGGGCTACCCTAGAACTACAGCCAGGAATGAGGCCCTATAATCATCATGGCCAAAAATGTGCTGGTTTATAATCTGCTACCATGTCTCCACATCAGAGGAGCCACACACAACAGAGGACCCAGGCACCCTGCAGACTCACACCCAGACCTCATCTTTTTTCACTATGAAAATGTTGTGTTTTCCTTGAAGGAGATGTAGGGCCAACCCAAAATCATCATAAGGGGGAATTTTAAGTAACCCTCAGAAGGAATGATTACCAAGATCTAAAAGTGTCCTTCTGCTCTTCAGATCTGCTTAGACGGACTCTTACGTACTTTATTGAATGAAACAGTATATATGGTTCATTGCTGTTATTCAACATGAGCTTTCCTCCGTCATTAGGCATCTCTCTCACAGCAGGGTGTTTAATGCTTCTTGGTAGGTCTTCTATAGTTACTTAAGATTTATGTAACAAATCCCCTAATGCTGTGTATTTAGCTTGCTTCTGCGTTATGAACAGTAACTCGCTGCATTATATGTACATCGCTAAACATGTCCCCGACTGCACCTCAGCAAATCTTAAGAACAGATGAGTTAAAGAATGCAGTGAGGAGGCCGGGCGGTGGTGGTGCACGCCTTTAATCCCAGCACTCGGGAGGCAGAGGCAGGCAGATCGCTATGAGTTCGAGGCCAGCCTGGTCTACAAAGCGAGACCTGGACAGCCAAGGCTACACAGAGAAACTCTGTCTTGAAAAAAAAAAAAAAAAAGCAAAAAAAAAAAAAAAAAAAAAAAAAAAAAAAAAAAAAAAAAAAAAAAAACCCAAGAGTGCAGTGAGGTTATCAAAGCTTTTCTGTTATGCAGATTGTCAAATAACAGTGATGAAAAGATCTTGCAGCTTTGTTCTCTAAAAGTGAAGTGATTAAAAGAAGTTATCCATTTGAAATGTGTAAATAGTATATCATTTTCCAATTTGCCATTTTTATTGCTACTGAGGTGCTAACCTTTTTTTTATGATGTGTTTATTGGCCCATGCATTCTTCTTGCAAATTTGTGTCGATTTTTCTATTAGCCCTCATCTTCTTATTCATGAAGTAGAGCCCCACATGGCTACAGGCAAAATACATTCTATAGCACAGGAATTTTCACACACTATAAAAAACTTTCCTTCCAGTTTGCCATTTGCTGTGAAATTTTCTTCAGGGTATGTTTTGATATTAGAAAATTAAAATGCCCCTTGAAAGATCAAATTGCTCTTTCTTTCATCTTTACTCTTTTGCTTGTATACAGAACAGATGACTATCCCTTGTTTTTTTTCTTCTCCTTGGCTCCATCTCTTTGCCTTAATGCCTCTGGGTTTTATTTTGACGTTTTATTTGATACAGAGACTCAAGCCAATTAATCAGTTGTCCTGATATGATTTTGAAAATACCAAATTTACATATTCTAATTTTTATGGTATTTGGATCTTTTCCAATACTTTTAATCTATTTCTTCCAAGTATATATCTCTCCCTGTTTTGGTTATTATAAAACTATAATCGTACTTGGTGCTATAATAACTGTTTAAAGAATTTATTTTTATTTTATGTGTATGGGAGCTTTAACTGCATGTATACAGTTCCCAAAGAGGCCAGAAGAGGGCACTGGACCCCCTAGAACTGGAGTCAGATATGGCTGTGAATAGTCATGTAAGTGCTGGGAAGTGAACTCAGGTCCCCTGAAAGAGCAACAAATGTTCTTAACTACTGAGTCACCGCTCCAGACCTGTCATAATAACTTTAAAGGGTATGGGTCTATCCATCTCTTTAGTCATTCTTTGACTGATTTTGTTTTGTTTTGTTTTTGAGACAAGTCTTTCTACTTAACCCAGGATGACCTCAAACTTCTCACCCTCCTGACTCCCAGGCATGCAATCCTACAACCAGTTATTATGACTTTTTAAAATTGGCCACTCTTGTTTTTAACCTCCAAATATTATCTAGAAATATTTTGTCAGTTTAAAAAAAAAATGCATAGGGCTGGCACTATAGCTCAGCTGGCAGAGCGCTGACCGGGCATTACACAAAGGCCGGCATGTTCAGTGCCCAGCGCCACATAAACCCGGTGCAACGTGCAGGTCTGTGATGCCAACCCTTGCAGGGTGGAAGCACCAGAGTCAGAAGTTCAAGGTCATCATCCTCAGCTACCTAGCAGGTTCAAGGTCAGCCTGGGCTACATGAGACAGTGATGCAAAACAAGAAAAAGGCACATAAGAACTATCTCTAGAATTTCACGCAATGTATAGATTGTTTTGGAGAGAGTGTACATCCTAATCCTAACGCTTGTTCCCATTTGGAAATAGGGCGCATGTCTCTATTTATCTCTTAGAAACTTCGCTAGTGAAGCTGCCACTTTCATTAAGCAGTGTGGTTTGTTTCTGTTGTTCTTAACTTTATTTCCAGCTATTTTATGGAGGTTTTTTTTTTTTTTAAAGCAGTCCTTATTGCTCTCTTATTATAAATGGGCCCCTTTCCCTCCCTTTGTGTTTTCTAGCCAGTCTTTGCTGGTCAATTCTAAGACTGACATTCAGAGTATACCCCTTTTATAAACCTGCTGGGCCATCCTCCATAGGACCGATATCACAGACTAATTCTTGGCTGCTGCGTGAAAAGCACCGTCACTTGCAAATAAGTTTGCCTCATTGTTTTATTTCCTCCTCTTCAGTGGCTTTTCTTTAATTTCCTACCATGGCTCCTGGTCTATGCGGGCAAATTGTTTGAATTTCAATGCTAGTATTTTATCTTTCAGTAAAATTCGTTTCATAATTTCTCTTTACTTTAGTGATGTTATTTATGTAACACACAGGGACTTTTTTTTTTTTAATGCCTCTTGCTCCAGTGTTTATGTTCCCTGCCTCTGGAGCCCTGTGTGCCGTGTTCCTGGTCCTCTTCTCTGCTTCGCTATTCCAGGGGTTTACGAGGTTCTGTTGCTCTGGGAAATTCTTATTGTTCCAATTGATCAGCACTTCTGTGGAGTTTGCTACTTTCTAATTAGCCACTGCTTTTATTGCACCAAGTCTCTCCTCTGTTTGCTTCTTCGAGTTGCTGTGTTTTTCTCATCCTGACATCCTGTGCACAGAGCGTTGTCTGTGCTTCTCCTTGTGCAAGAAGGCACATGTTTACACTAGTGTGCTCAGTTTGCACATGCTTACAGCACGGTCCTCATCTTTTTGCTATTCATTTTGATATACACTATTCGACACATGCTACTTTAACACGTGATACTCTTTTTGTTGGCCAAGAGTTAAGAATATCTCTTCTGCGGTTAATGAGACGGGCTCAGTGGTCTAGATCTCTTGTTGCTCTTGACAAGGACCCAGGTTCTAGTCCCAGCCCCTACTGTTTGCTCACAGCCACCTGGAACGCTAGTTCCAGGAGACTTTATGCTATCTTCTACTGCTTTACTTTACACCAAAGTATATAACGTAAAGGAAGTCACTATCTTCTGACCTCCATGGGCACGAAGCACATACATAGTGCACATATACATGCAGGCAGAAAAAAAAATCAAACATATAAAATAAATCTAGAAATCCTTTTTAATTAAAATAAGAAAAAAAAAGAATATCACTTCTGGCCTGACAGATGGCTCTGTTGGTAAGACCACCTGCTGCTCAAGCACAAGGACCTGAGTTCAAATCCCCAAAGCCCACATAAAAAGCCACGTACGGCAGTGTGCACACCTGTAGCCCCAGTGCTGTGGGAGTGAAGAGAAAAGGATAGCTGGCTGCCGAGCTGCGGGCTCCGTGAAAGACCTTGTTTCAAGAAAATAAGGCAAGCAGGCCATGGTCGTGCATTCCTTTAATCCCAGCATTCAGGATCTCTGTAAGGTCAAGGCTAGCCTTGTCTACATAATGACTTCCAGGTTGAGGCACATTATAAGGCCTGTCTCAAAAATAAACAAACAGACAAAAAACCCTCCTGACAGACAGACAGATGATTACTGTGTTCTTCTTAGTCTTTCTGAGCCGAGAGTGCTGTTTAGTTTATGACAGTCTATATCTGAAAGTGTAGAAGTAGAGGGACGTGGCCAATAGGTAAGTGTAAAGGGGCATATTTCTAGGACCTCTGTATGGGTATAGATGTAGGTGTGCAAATTTGATAGAAGGAAGAAAGGAAGGAAGGGATAGAGGGAGGGACAGGAAGAGGGAGAGATGACAACAAGGAAGAGGAGGAAGGAAAGGGAAAGAGGAATAGAAATAGAAGGAAAGGAAAGAAAGAAGGAGGAACAAATGAAGGAAAATAAGTAGGAAACAGATAAGAGGAAGGGAGGGAGGGAGACGGAGAGAGTGATAGAGGGATGGAGTGAGGGACAGACGGACGGACGGACAGAAGGACGGACAGACGGAGGGTGGGCAGTATTCGTGTCTGATTCCTCACTCAGAGAAACACTTGGACTGAAGGTACAAGCTGCCCCTCCTCCAGCCCAGCGCCCCGTGGCCAAGGTGTGCTGGCTTCGAGAGAAGCTTAAAGGCTGTGTTCAGCATCTCTGTGTGGCTTTGTGTTTGATAGAGCAGTGGTTGAAAGTAGTGCATCGCGTCTTCCGTGACAACTGTGACATTTGGGCCAGGGGAGGGCTTCCTGCTTTCTTAACAGTTTCTGTTTCTGCTGCCTGCCTTTCCTCGGTTTCCCTGAGAGTCCTGTTAGGACCGCCCTACTTTTTATGGGGCGAGGTGTTTGGGCTGGTGTCTGCGGTCCCCTGGAGATAGGCTTCCTGGTTTGGAAGATTCGCCCTGGCTTTTCCATTCATACCGGGCCTGTCTCCAGTTTTTTAATTTTTCATTTGTCCACTTGGGCTTCTGTGCTAATGGTCTTGGTGATTATTTTTAAATCATGAATTTCTCACCCAAGGATAAGCTTAGACACTGGCCTTTAGTCTTTACCTCATTGGCAAGAACATCTGGGGTTAATGTGCCTTCCCTAGCAGAGTTGAGCCCTGCTGGCTCCTGGCTTCTCTCTTGAAGTTCTTTCCCTCAGCGTGGGGGCTCAGAACCACAGTCCTCCCTCTGTCAGCTTGCAGATACACAAATGACTCCCCCACCTCCCCGCCTCCGGCATACCACAAAAATGCCAACTAGCCTGCAAATCGAGTTACAGGCCAAATGCTCTCTTTTGTAAAAAAAAACAAAAAAAACAAAAAACAAAAAAAAAACAAACGCACAGATTGTTCCATCTTATTCCAACACTTCATATTACAGGCAAATTAGGGTCCAAGCGGAGCCTCATCCTTGTGACTCGCCAACACTTTGCTGTCCGTGGGGCTTTCCTGTTTTCTTATTTAGAAAATTAAACAGCCCTCTCAGCTGAGCTCTGTTTTCCTTATCAAATCTGGTACTTGGCAAGCCATGCAGCCGAGTTCCAACTCAGCAAGCTGTCTTTCTTCTTCTTCTTCTTCTTCTTCTTCTTCTTCTTCTTCTTCTTCTTCTTCTTCTTCTTCTTCTTCTTCTTTTTGTTTTGTTTTTTGAGACAAGGTATCTCCATGTTAGCCTTGGCTGTCCTGGACTCGCTTTGTGGATGGAGCAGGCTGACCTCGAACTCGCAGCGATCTGCCTGCCTCTGCCTCCGAGTGCTGGGATGAAAGGCATGAGCTGCCACCGCCTGCTTGTATTTCTTTGTAAACTCTTTTTCTTGGTCTTGTCTTCCTTCTCTCTCTGGAATTCCCCATATCTGCTTGTTGGATTTTCCTGCCTGTCCTCTGTGTGGCTCATTATTTCTTTCATGGCTTTGATCTTTTCGTGTTGTTTTTCCTATAGATTCTGGAAGAATAGCCCAGTTTCACATCCATACCACTTCTGGATGTCTGACCCACAAGCCACGTGTCAGGATGCCCCACCCCACGTGTTAGAGCAATCGTCTCCTCCCTTCCCATGTAGCCTTCACTGGCCTCAGCGCTTCCCTGTGCCATGTCTTCCTCTGGCATTGCAGGTGCCATGTTCCCTTTATCCCTGTGCAACCAGGACCAAAAACCTTCGCTCTGTGCTGCATTGTAATTCCCATGAAAGGTTTGCTTTGACGTCTCGCAGCGGCCCCTTCCTTAGAAGTTTTCTTATAGCCGGTCATTTCTGCGCCCTCCCAGGAGCAGGAAGTCTGTGTGTAGCCAGGACTGAAGGCCCCTGGGCCCTGCCAGCCATCACTGGGGCTCTCAGTTACAGATGTCAGATAGGAGGAAAGGAGAATGGTGGTGTTAATGGACAAAGAGACTGTCTTCTCCAGGTTCCCTCTGCTCTGGCAGCCGGAAGTGATCTGAAGCAATGCCTCTTAGCTAGGATAAATGACTTTGGGCCACTTGTATATCTCAATGTGCCAAGCAGAAGGTTCTCTCTGGTCATTCTGGCTGGTGGCGTCACGGGTCTCTCTAGAGGCATCAGTGAGTTCTCTCAGTGACTCCCACTGATCTTAACCTCAACCTCTCCCCAGTGGACACAGCCTAGCCCTATGTAACTCCCACTTCCTTTTGCAAGATGGAGTCTGGGGTCCCTAAGGTAACGGAGAGGCAGAATGCAGAGGGTTCATGCCACTGCCCCATCACCACATCGTGCCTGGGCTCCCACAGGAAGAGGAGGATGGGCAGGGCTCTGCTTCGCTGCGCTGGGTCCAGCTGCTGCTGTCCTGCCCTCCCCAATCTGTACTACACCAAGCTGGCTTCAGCCGGCTCTTCTGCCCCCGACACGAGCACTCCCCACTGCCCTGTATCCTTACAGGCTTTCCCCATCTTCTGCAGGTTGTGCTTTAAGGATAACACACCCTAGGCAGTCCCAGCCTTCACCAAGCTGTCCCTTCCAGGGTCCTGACAAGTATCTGCTTTGCTCTCAGAGATGTCCTCGTCTGAGTCCTGCATCTCTAACTTGGGGCATCTGAGAAAGGCCAGAGCTCTCAGATGATCTTATCTCCTTCCTCCCGACAAACCAGTATCTGATTCTCCTGTATTTATCCTTAATGAGCCTGATTTCACTTTCCCACGTAAACTTCCAGCCAGCAGGGTAACGGTCACACTCTCCGTACCCATAAATCAACATGTTTTTAGCAGCGTCCTCCTTTCTGAACAGATCATGTGATTTTTCCAAACCTTTTCATCTTGCTTTGTAAATGAAGGTGCTGAGCTCTTCTGCCATGCTGGCCTCACAGTGGCCAGAGTCTGGATGTAAAACCGTCTCTACTGGGGATGGAATGGGGGAGTGGGTGAGCGGGGCATGGGGGTTGGGAATAGGATCTCATGTAGCCAAGGATGGCCTCAGGCATACTAGATAACTAGGGGTGGAGGATGACCTTTAGCTTCCAATCCTCCTGCCTCTGCCTCTCAAGTGCTGGGATCAGAGGTGTGTACCACTCTGCCCCATTCGTGCCGTGCCGGGCCATCAAAACCACGGCGTTGTGCACGCTAGGCGTGCACTCTACCAACTGAGCCACATCTGCACCACCACCACCCCCCCCCCCCAGCTATGCACTTCCCGCTGGAAGGTGCAGGCTGTGCAGTAGGCTGCAGCGGAGTCCTGGTACATGGGAGAAGTCACTGTGTGCAGCAAGGCTGCGCCCTCCTTCTCCTCAGCCCGGATGCTGGCTGCTGAATGTTACAGCCACACTCACTGGCTTCCTTCCCCTCACTCCTCTCGGCAGGAGAGTCGCTGCCCTTGGCCACCTCCAATCAAGTTCTCATTAAGTTCAGCGCCAAAGGTCAAGTATCGGCCAGGGGTTTCCACTTCGTCTACCAAGGTATGTAGGATGTGGGCCTTGGAGGGTCAGACGTCATCTCAGTGAATCTGTGTCCCAAGGAACAGACCTTTCTCCTCCTGTCTGTCTGTACATCTCTATGGGGATTTGGGGAGGAGGGTCAGTTACTAATCTGGGGTACAATCTCCTGATGTTCATTCAACTGTATGCCCATGTTACCCAAGCACCAATTTCTGGGCTAAAGTCTATGCTGAATTTGGAAGGAAACCACACACGGGAAGTTAATTCCTTTCCTGCCCTCCCTGTGTCCCACCACCACCGCCCCAATGTCTAGTACATTCTGATGGGGCTGGGGACATCAGCCCAGTCCTCTTACTTCATGGGACTTGGTTATGACTGCAGTGAATACTAAAGGAATGGCACTGGCACAAGCTCTGATCAGCGGACCCCAGCCATTCCTCTTCTTCAAACCACCAATCGCGCGTGTATGAAATGAGGGGCAATACTGATGGCTGGCTGGCTGGCTGGCTGGCCGGATTAAAAGGCAGACAGGCAGGCAGGCAGGCAGGCAGGCAACTAGTGTTCATTCTGGGTCACTAGGACCCAGCAGGATCTTGGGGCATCCTTGCTTTTACCTGTTGAATCCAGTCTACCCTTGCCCTGCAACAGCCACATTGTTAAGGCCATCAGTCTCTAAGCACAGCCCTCCCCATTTGTTCTACACTGTCCAGGAGGCCATGTGTACCCCTGTGCAGGGGTGATCCCACTACGAGTGCCACTCCTGATTTCCGTAAGCCACCATTATGATCATGTCAGCTGCAGACTGTGGGCAGAGGCTTAAGAGAAGCCAATAAGCCGGGCAATGGCTTGGAGGGTGGAGGGGAAGGGCTGTTGTTGTTTTTAGGGAGCACAAGGCCCTGGTTAGAAAGAAGAATGGCTCTGAGCCTAAAGTCTGGGCCCCGAGACTCTCACACCGCTCCATGATGCCCAGAAACTGCCCAGCATTGAGTCCCGCAGTGCGCCTCAAAATCTGCCCTGCCCTGGAAAATGTCCATGCCAGCCTGAAAATGTACTTTGAGCTCCCAGGGCCCCCTCCAGGCTTGTCCTGCATGCATCCCAGGGCCAGTTTCTACAGGAGTGAGGTCTGCCCCCATGAAAGTCCCTTTCCCCACAGCGGTGCCCAGGACCAGCGCCACACAGTGCAGTTCTGTGCCGGAACCCCGTTATGGCAAGAGACTTGGCAGTGATTTCTCCGTGGGGGCCATCGTACGCTTCGAATGCAACTCGGGCTATGCCCTGCAGGGGTCCCCAGAAATCGAGTGCCTCCCTGTACCTGGGGCATTGGCCCAGTGGAACGTCTCCGCACCAACCTGTGTGGGTAAGTGACTTGACAACCAAGACTGAGAAAGAGGAATAAGTGGAGAGCGGAAAGGACTGAGGGCAGAGCCTCTTGTCCCTGAGGGACGCAGTCAGTCATCAGAGATATTCTCAAGGCACAACGTAGCCCTTCTCAGCACCTAAGGAGCAGTGTGGATACAGAGAGGGGCTGGAACATGGAACAGGAGAGAAATATGAAGAGAGGAACAGGTAGAAGCTACTGGAGGACCATTGTTTTCAGTCAAGCCATCAAGGGGGCTGAGAACAGGAGGTCCCAAAGAGAGAAATCCTCATGAAATGGAGGCCCGGCAGAAGCTAGGGACCCTACAGGTGGTGAGATTTGGGGTGTGGGTGGAGAATTTGAGAGCTAGAGGAGAAACCAACTCAAGATGAGTTATAGCATACTGGAGATCCTGAGAGAGGTGGGCCGGGGGAGGGGGGGTCAAGGGAGAGGCCAGCACATGAGGGTGGCTCAGTATAGGCCAGGGATCCTCAGGGAAGTGGGAGTGAGAGAAGCAGCTAGGTCAGGAGGAGGCCAAGTAAGGACCCAACGGACAAGTCCCTGAGGGAGGCTCCCGTGGAAGCACCCCAAAGATGAGCCGAGGAGCCTCTGACCGGCCCCTGTCTCTTTCCAGTGCCATGTGGTGGCAACCTCACAGAGCGCAGGGGCACCATCCTGTCACCCGGCTTCCCGGAGCCATACCTCAACAGCCTCAACTGCGTGTGGAAGATCATGGTCCCCGAAGGCGCAGGCATCCAGGTAGGAACAAGGAGGCACCTCAGTTAACTGGCTGCCCACAGATCCTGGCTGATGCTGGACCTTGAGCCAGGCTGAGATAGAAGGAGAAATAACAGCTCCGTCCCTGTCCCCTGTGGCTTTGGGGGCACCGTGTGGATATAGAAATACAGCTCCCAAAAAGGAGATCACAGAAACTCTGGGAGAAGGTGGGAGGGAAGACAGCTAACTCGGGGATGATGAGAGGTGGAAGTTAGCTCCAGCCAGCCAGCAGGGCCCAGAGAAGAAAATAGGCTTACAACTGGACTATAACTTTGGAAGCTTCTTAGGAGACTTTCAGATGGCTTGAGGTGTTTGTTTATCTAAGATCATTAAGGAGAGAAAGGGGGCATGGCTGATAAATGGGGAAAGAGTGGATCACCAAGCACAGGTGAGGCATGGAGGACAGTCAAGCACATATCGAGGACATCTGGGGCTACTGGGATGTGTAACATATGCCCGGGGTAAGAACAGCACAGAGGGGGCCACAGGAGAGGATCCAGAGCCTGCCAGGCCAATGGGGTAATCAGGGGCTGAGCTAGACACACCCAATGGGAGGAGCAAACCTAAAGAATATTCCAAATGTGTGAAAGGACCAGAGAGGTGGCTCTGGCAATAGATGTCTTGCCTGACATACACACTCTGAGTTCAGTCCCCAGCACCACATAAACCAGGTGTGCTTGTGAATGCCTGTTATCACAACTCCCAGGAACGCAGAGGCAGGAGGATTAAAAGTTCAAAGTCATCCTCAGCCACATAATGATTTAGGGTTAGCCTGAGCTACATGGGGAGAAATCCAGCTCAACTGAAACATTCCCACTTTCTGAAATGTCATTACGTGTCCTTCTGTCCTATGATCACATATCTCATGTCTGTCTTCCCCACCAGACAGTGAGCTCCAGAGATAACTATGGACCACATGGTACCTTTATGGGAAAGAGCCAGCACAGTGTCAGGCCCAGAGCAGGTGTTTGAGAAATTGAACTACCCATGGGAAGAGAAGGGAGGGAGGCACTTGAGTTGTGTGACTGACAACTCGATCCTTGTGTCTTTCCAGATTCAAGTCATCAGTTTTGTCACAGAGCAGAACTGGGACTCTCTAGAAGTGTTTGATGGAGCAGATAACACCGTAACCATGCTGGGGAGTTTCTCAGGTAAGATGGGACATCCAGCACTTCTATTCAGAGGCTTATGGTAGACATCATCATCATCATCATCATCATCCTCATCCTCACCACCACCATCATCATCACCATTGCCATCATCATCACCATCATCACTACCACCCACACCATCATCATCATCACTACCACCCCACCATCATCATCATCACCACTACCACTACCATCATCACCACCACCACCACCACTACCATCATCATCACCCCACCACCACCATCATCATTACCACCATCATCATCATCACCATGACCACCATCATCATCATCACCATGACCACCATCATCATCATCACCATGACCACCATCATCATCATTGAATGAGGTTCGGTATATTAACAATGATCTGCAGCCATCAATCCTAACAAATCCCAGAGCATTTATATCGCCCTGAAAAGAAACCAGGCACCAATTGTAACCGTTCTCCATTCCCCTACTTGCTCCCAGCCTCTGGCAACCACTGATCCTTCAATCCCCATGGACTTGTCCTAGTCCAAGCAGTTCATACATAGGAAATCTTACACCATATGGCTTTCTGATTGGCTTCAACACGTTTTCAGGGTTCTCCCAGTGTCTATTTGAGTCAGCACTGTGCTGTGTGAGTAGGCTGTGTACACCCACCCATCACTCAGTGGATGTCTGTGTCACTTTCATTATGAAGCTGCAGTGACTAGGATGAGCACAGCTGGGATGTGCTAGGGTGGACATTCGCATGTGCAAATTCTGACGTCACCTGTGTTGCCCATCATCAAGAGCATATATCCAGAAATAGAATCACTATAATCTCATTTTTTTAAAGGAACAACCCAACTTTTTCCCCAAAGTGGATCTCCCCACCCCCACCCCGCCCACCAAGCACCACAGCCCATCCAATGGCAGGCATGAGGCAGAGCATGGTGTGTGGGTTTGCACAATGGCCCAGGAAATTACCTGATTCTTTATGGCCCAGAGATCCATGACAGGAAAATGATTCACAAACTGTCTTCCCTGCCGAGTTGACCAGATGATTGTAGATGTTGGAATTGTTTTGAAGATGGCTGAGTAGGGACCAGACTCACAGCCCTCTAACTGCCTGAGGAGCATCCGCTCCTGGCAGCACAGGTCTGTGGCACTGCTCATCCATGGCTTCCCTTCCCTGGTCCATTGACTACCTGCCGTTAGTCATTTAGTTAAGTTTGATAACTGGGAACATTGTGGGGGCTCTGGGAGCAGTATGTCAGCAGGCGGCAGAAACGGAGAAGTTAGGTGTGCCTGAATGACCCTTGGTGTTCTTGCCCAGGAACTACGGTGCCTGCCCTCCTGAACAGCACCTCCAACCAGCTCTACCTCCATTTCTACTCAGACATCAGTGTATCTGCTGCTGGCTTCCACTTGGAATACAAAAGTGAGAATCCAGGGTCATGGCTCTGGGTGGGTTTCTGGGTGGGAACAAATGGTGGCTGGATCCCTACTCTCACTGGAGGCTTTACCCTTCCTTCCCACTTAAGTCTACCACTGACCAGAGGAAGATGCCAAGGGTTAGAGATGGTCCGAAGCCCTCTCAAGTTTGCATACTCGGCAGTGGGATGAAGCCAGGACCCCTGAAGTGTCTGTCCTCTACACCCTAGGACTTGAGTGAACAGTGCTTAGCATCCATCTTGGCCCCAGTAGATAACCTGGGATATAAGAAAATGGAGCTGCTCTCTCCTGTGATTCTACAAACTGGCCCCTGGTGCCTCTGATGATGTAGTTGTTTCCAAAGCTCCCTCTCTCATTCAAAGTCTCACTTGTCATCTGCAAGATTCACTCTGGTCACCTCTAAAATCCCTGAACAGCAAGAACTGTGACTGTGACCCTGGGAAAATAAAGGAGTTTTGGGGGAGTTGGCTTTTCTCCTAGAATTGCTGGCCTTGCTCCCATCTCACACTAGGTACAGGGAGGAACTGGTGGGTACCAGTGTTTGCTGCACAGGCACTCAACAAATAACCTCTTAGTGTTCCCAATATTTCAGGAGCTCTGACACAGTTTGCTAGGATCTCTGATAGATTTTGGTAGGGTCAGAGATAATGAAAATGAATCCCAGAATCCAGCCAAAGAGATACATGAAACCAAGGGAGCGTGGCATGGCTCTCACAGGTCTGTATTTCTAGATGGCTGTACGTTGGTTCGAAGACCGGCATGGGTGACTTCCACCTGGACAGTACCTCAAATAATTTTCTGTTGCTGTGAAGAGACACCATGACCAAAGTAACTTACAGACGAAAGTATTTAATGGGCGATTACAGTTTCAAAAGGTGTCTTAGTTAGAATTTTATTACTGTGAAGAGACACCCTGACCACAGCAACTCTTATTAAGAAAAATGTTTAATTGGGCTTACAGTTTCAGAGGTTTAGTCCATTATTAGCATGATGGGAAACATGGCAGCATGTAGGCAGACTTGGTGTTAGACAAGAAGCTGAGAGTTCTACGTCTTGCTCCTCAGGCAGCAGAAGGAGACTGTGTGTCACACTGGGGGTGGCTTGAGCACTGGAGACCTGAAAGCCCGCCTCCAGAGTGACACACTTCCTCCAACAAGACCACACCTCCTAATAGTGCCACTCCCTGTGGCCAAGCATTCAAACACATGAATCTATGGGGGCCATACTTATCCAATCTACCACAGAGGGCAAGTCAATAATCATCATGGCAGGAAGCATGCCAGCAGACAGGCAGGATGGTGCAGGAACAGCAGCTGAGAGCTTACATCTGATCCACAAGCAGGAGGTGGGGGGAGGGGAGGAGAGAGAGAAAGAGAGACAGAGACAGAGAGAGGAGACAAGAGACAGAGACAGAGAGAAAGACAGAGAGAGAGAGGCAGAGAGAGAGAGAGAGAGAGAGAGAGAGAGAGAGAGAGAGAGAGAGAGAGAGAGAACTTGCAACAGCATGGGCTTTTGAAACCTCAAAGGCCACACACAGTGACACGCCTCCTCCAACAAGGCCACACCTCCTAATCCTTTCAAAACAGTTCCACCAACTAGGGAGCAGGTATTGAAACATATGGGCCAACAGTGGGTGTTCTCATCCAAACCACTACAGGCAAGGAGAGAGGTGAGCACCATGAAGAAGCAGGAAGTGCCTACCATGTGCCAGGTCTTGTTTAAAGCCCACACAGCAAAAACAAGTCAGGCACGGCCCCTGCCTCTAAAAGCACAAAGCCTAGGGAGACAGAGAGATGCAGAAGCAAGAGGTGAGTCAATGCAACTCAGTACGCTACAAAGCATGGAGGAATGGGGCCCACAATAGCCAGGCAAGCCTTAGCCCAAGGCCATGCCTGAATTAGGTTTAGAATGAAAAGCAAGTGAGGCTGAGAGGCCTCGTTGGTTCAGCCACCTGTGACAATATGGACACATGAAAGGATCTGATGGGGTCAGAATGGGACCAGCACCAACTGTTAGGCAGACAGCCACCTGGGTCTCCAAGAATGAACTTCATCCAAGTAGTTGAGGGAGGACCAGCTGGATGCCAGGATGCTTGCCGCCTGAAGGCACTGACGTGCTCCTGTAGGTGAGGCCTGTAACAACTTGTAGACCTGTTCAGTCTCCTTTTGTCCTCAACATCTCTCCAATAGAGGGCTTTATGTTACTGAGCTGTGAGCACTCCAACCGAATGGTAAGGGCATTCCTGCAAAGGCAAGCAGCAGTCAGGCATGATGGAGAGCCTCGCGTTCAGTTTCCCACTTGCTTTACCCATCATCCTTAGGGCCTCTGTCCCACTGCGAAGGGGCTGGGACATAGCCACCAACAGGCTTAGTTTCCAAACATCTGTCACATCTCAGAAGCATGTACAGGGCGACAGCAGCCTGGCAAGGGGGAAGAAGGGACAGCGGTATATTATGGGATGACAACAGCACATTTGGTATTATTTTTGGTTATGTTAGGGGTTTGTGGTATCAGCAGTGAAACCCAGAGCCTGGCGCATGTTAGGTGACCACTCTACCACTGAGCTATGTCCCCAGCCTCATGACCCCTAGTTTTGATTAGGGTCACATAAATGTAAACATTTGTTAAAACATGACACATGTCCTCAAATGACAATGACAACTACACTGGATAAACAGCACCTTCACACATTATTTGTATGCTTTATAGAATGTCGATTTCCCTCAGAAGCAAAATTGTGTTAGCAGGGTTTTACCTGTAAAGTGAACTGAGGACTCAGGAGACAGGCCAGTGGCAGGTTCCCTGGGCTGCCAGGTAATTCCTCATTCTTCCCCCCCCCCCCCCCCCCCCCCGGGCATTTAGCTACCTAAAGGCTTCCCAGGGAGCCACTAGGAAGAAAAAGGCTCCCCTCTCTTAAACCTCCATGACCCAGCTCATATAGCCACATACAGTGCTGGCCCCCCTACAGCCCTGTTTTGAAGGAGAGGAAAACTCTATATAGCAGGCCCTGCGCTTCTTATGAGCCTCCCAGCACATGGAGGGGGGGGGGAGAGCCTTCATACATCTTACAGCTGGAATGTGCTCCTGTGGCCTGAGCTTGACTGCTCTTGCACAGACCTGGATCAGACTGACTTGGGTCTGAATGCCAATCTTATGGCTTTAGACCACATGCCTTAGCCACCGTCACCCTGTGTCCTCTCTGTGAGGTGGCTGTTAAAGCCTGTAGCAAGGGGGTGGGATGAGGCGACAGACTCAGAGACCCTGCCTCACTCAGGGGACAGGCTCAGAAAGAACAGCTCCTCCCGAGATGGCCATGCATATGATGTCACGGCTGCCCAGGGAAGGGACAATTAGGATGCCTGCACTGAAGGGACACGGATCAAGCTTTAAGTCAAAGAAAGAGAACAAGGGAGAATTTGAGACGCCACAGAGTTAACCATGGCAGGGACGTTGGCCAATTCTTGAAGGTCCTTGAGTTACCCATGATGGCCGTAAAGATGCTCCTCAGAGCGGGCAATGAGGGCAGGGATTCAAGGACAGGTTGTAAGAGTCATCAGTGGCTGTGAGTTTGGGTGACTGGAAAGCAGCTGGAAGTGCTGACAGGATCCTACAGTGCACGAGGGCCAGTGCTGGGCATGCAGGACTCCACGTAAGGAGCTCCCCTTATAGAATAGGACCGGTCTGACCTGGGGAGAGGCTTGCTTGGGGGCCAACTTCTCTCAGGCCAGCCTGTGCTGGAGAGGGGGGCTTTGACTGATCCCTAGCATCACAGAAGTGCCCCGTCCTTAACTCTTTGTTGTTCTTCTATCCTTCCTGTGGCCTCTCTTCCTGCTATAGACACTGTCTTCTGAGGACAGAGAAAGGGGAGGGAAGTTGAAAGCGGGTATAAGAGCAACAAGGGAGAAGCTCAGGTAGAGAAGCCAGGGTTTCCTGACGCAGAGCTCAGTAGGGGCCCAAACCACCCAAAGTCCGCAAAGTGGCACCCCATGACCCAGCTTTGACCTGATGGGCCTCCGTCCTACACATTTTAACTTCCTCTGTGTGTTGGATGAAGAGGTTGGCAAGCACTCAGAAAGGCACAAGCCTTGGATCCCACCCCCAGCCTCTGTCGTCTTAACCTTCCAATCTTGTCCATCTTCCTCTCTCCCTACCTCCGTCTCATTCAGCGGTGGGCCTGAGCAGTTGTCCCGAACCAGCTGTACCCAGTAATGGGGTGAAGGCAGGCGAGCGCTACTTGGTGAATGATGTGGTCTCTTTCCAGTGTGAGCCGGGATACGCCCTCCAGGTACCTACCTCCCCTGGACCAAACCTCAAGGGCAGGGAGCAGGCATCCCCTGAGTTGATTGCCCAGCCCTGTACCAGCAGAGCTATATCCATCGAGGTGGAATGTAGCCTCTGTACCCCCTGGGGACAGCTACCCACTCCTGGAACTGTTCTCTTGAAAACAAAACTTTGTTGATGGTAAGGACTCTGAACAATCCAGCCTGGAATGGTTTCCTGCGAAGTCAGGTTTGATTGGACTTTGGGAAAATTTAATTTCCCTTTGAGGGCCATGAGGGAATTTAGTAATTAGAGGAACCTCACAAGGAATCCTCCTGTAATGAGAATTCTTTAGTGATGGTTCTTAATAAGTGCCACCCCCCAAATCTCCCTCCTTCTGTCTTACCTCAAATCCCAAAGTGATCCTATGTGTCTGAATGCCTTGTCCCTTAACATGAGGCCTAGAGCAAGCCCCTGTTCTGGGTTATGTGTATAATTGTGCCCCTGGGGGCCTCTAGCCCACTCCTGTTCTGATCCCTCCAGGGCCACGCCCACATCTCCTGCATGCCTGGGACTGTGCGCCGATGGAACTACCCGCCTCCACTCTGCATTGGTAAGAGAACCCCACTTGGAAACCGCTGAGGTCCAGATCCCTGGGGATCAGAGCTCAGGAGAGCTCTGCTGCTGAGCTCAAGTTCAAGGCAAAGCAAAGTCTTGATGTTCTGGATCTGTTCCAAGTCAGCAGCTTCTGAGAGACATTTTTTTAAAGCTGCCCTGACTTCTAAAAGGCTCTGGCCACCAACTGAAAAATCACAAAAAAGGTTGCCCACTTGAGATTCCATGTAACCAGCCAGTCCCTAGACCGAGATCCCACATAACCAGCCAGTCCCCAGAGGGCGTTATCCGACATATTGGCCTTATCCCATGACTTTGTCAAAGGGCAGGTTAATAAACCCCCTTGCAATGCCATGGGTTGCGCATAAAATAAGGACTTGGCTTGGCTTCACTGCTTAGCCCATGGTAGGCACAGTTGTGGAAACTGACAGACACAAGGGTGTTTCGGAGCATTTTGGTCAGGTCACGCAAGAAACAAACAGTAACAGGATGTCTACTAAGTGCCGGACTCCAAAGCACCCCCTTGTCCCCCAGAAAGTAAGTGGCTCAATGAAATGTGCATTGGCATGACAGCGTTTCATGCCTGTGCTTTCACTCACATGTAGAGCAGGTCACATATGTGGCTGAAGCCCTATGCACTCACCCAGTATGTACTGGAGGTTTGGCCAAGGAAACCACAAGAGGATCAGCCGTCACTCCTGGAGTTTGCAGCATGCGCCAGCCCTCCTACACCAAGAGAAACACGTCATTCCCTGGGTCCCATCACAGCAGCTCCCTGAGTGCCATTTTGCTGCTTCAGAAGCTGGGCTTGCGGGAGCGAGGGGGAGAACTCTCCCCGAGTCCCTCAGGAAGTGAAGTGGGAACTGTGACGTACTGGTAGTACCGTCCTATCCTGGTCTGCCCCTTTCTAGTCTGCCCAGGAAGTCTGGACTCTGGCATTTCCTTCCTTGAACACCTTTCCCTGAGCCTCCATGGCTGATTAGCCCCTTTCTGCCCACACAATCTTTCCTCATAGGACATGAAATAAATCATTTTCAACTGAGCAGCTGCTGAGGCACCCCACACACCTTGAAAATTAGAGGTCTCCAGACCCTCCCTCTCAGCGGAATGGTCATGGCGAGCGAGCCTTGATGGCACGCCACCCAACCCCATAGAAGACAGATTTGCAAAGAGCCTGGCACAGTTGCAAGTTGACAATGAACGCACGATGTCTGACAGTCCCTTCTCTTTCCTTTCTCCTTTGTCTGCTGTCCTGGAGACTGGATTGGGGAAGAGTGGGGGGAGGGGAGGATGACTATCATATAAGGAGTGGAAGCATCAGACTTCTCTTGGAGCAGAGCTTTGTCACTTCCTGGATGTCCTCGATAAGGTCACCGGCCTGTGAAGGGCATGGTCAGGGCTGGCACTCCTGGCACCGTAGGCTGCGCTTTAGCCCTGAGTTGGTGTGCTTAGTTTTACGTGTGTGGACAGATGCTCAGGGAGACCTTTTGGGTTATCAGGGGGTTTTACGGCTCAGGCCATGTTTAAAACTGTGGCTCTGGACTCTTGCAAAGCCCTGCACTCTCCCGGATGACCTGTAACCCGACTACTCTCATTGTCACAGCGCAATGTGGAGGGGCAGTGGAAGAGATGGAGGGGGTGATCCTGAGCCCCGGTTTCCCAGGCAACTACCCCAGCAACATGGACTGCTCCTGGAAGATCGCGCTGCCCGTGGGCTTTGGTGAGTCTGCAGGGCCCAGGGAGACAGGGGCTCTGGGCCCAGGCCTGGATTAAACTAGCTGTCTGCCCATCCCAGCAGAAGCTGAGCCTCAGCACTGTCCCTTTCCTGGGCTTCATCTGTTGCTGACTTGTGTAGTCTTGGGGGATGGGGGACTCTGATGTGTAAAGGGAAGGAAGGTTAGGGGTCACCATAGTTTAAGTCCTGAACTAAGCCTAGGGGTACAGAATAGGAAACTTGGCAAGAGGTGGCTCTGAAGGAACAGCTCAAGGTGAGAGAGCATGCCCTGTGCAAAGTTCTGTCCCCAGGATCATTTTTTTTTTTTTTTTTAAGAAAAGAAGAAGAAATTACTTGAGATAAAAGAAAAGGAAATTCGTTTTTACTGAGACTAGACCTCAAGTTGTGCTTTTAACTCCCCTGTCCCATTTATCATCCTAATTAAATTGGGCCCAGGTCAATATGAAATCGAGTTGGCATTCTTCATGGGCACATTCTAGCTGGCCTGGAGATTGAAAGAGAGGGGGATGGACTACTCCAGGCGTGGGGGTTGTTGGCTGTGAAGGACACTAGTCTAGGGACAAATTTTAATTGCTGGCAATTCATGTAGGATGTAGTGGCAATATATTTAACCCTGGTTATCAGTCCCAACGAGATTAAGGCTTTGTGCCAACTGATGGCTTGTCCCTGGGGGTCCTCTTGCCCAGTCTTACTCCGTCCCTAGGAACAGAACTGTCCTGAGGACTCCTCTTTCTTACACATTTGTATTTGCGTAACTAACTCTGCAAAGTAATGGGTTTCATCGTGACACACAGCAAATACTGATAACTACCACGCCCCATTGGGTGTTACCCTTCCATCTCCTTCCTCTTGCCATGGAGGGTCGTTGCCGCACAGGCCGGGAACCCCTCAGTCCACTAGCCTCAACCTGAAGGCTGCTCATTTGATCATCCGTTAATCAACCCAAAGTATGTCCTCTGATGAGAGAAAGCAGTGGTCCCGCTGGCCTTCTTTAAATCTAGATGGAGGGGAGGGGGGTAGTGGGGTGACCCTCAAAGGTTAGAATCCAGAGTCTAGTAGCATCCCTGAAGGAAACTGGGACCAAAAAGACAACTTTGGATGCCTTGGCCAAGTCTGGGTTTGAGACACGGAGCAAAGAGGACCAGAGTCCCTTTTGCTGTGTCTTCAAGCTTGGGACCGAAGGACGTCTAAAGGCAAAGGACAGGAGAAGGTAGCACACGGGCAGACAGGAGTTGAAGCAGGAGGCTGCCCTCTATGAGTCCTTGTGGTCAGCCACCAGATCACACTCTCTCTAAGTCCTACATCTGTGGTCCAGCTCTGGGAACTGGGCCTGCTGCAGGTCCAGTGGTGTCGCAGGCTGTCTCGCTTTCCAGTGGGCTTTCCAATGGGCTCCCACACTCTGGTTCTCACCAGAACGTGGTTGTTCTTGCATACAGGGCCTCTGCAGTAGCACGCCTCTGCCGTGAGGTGGCGAACACAGCCCTGTCCTTTTCATGGGACTCAAGGAACCCAAGGTTGGGTGGGCACAAGGGCTGTAGAGGTCTCCAGCATGGGAGAATGCAAGGCAAGGACTAGAGGGCCCAGCTCTACAGACAGTGGTTCAGACTAAAGCGGTGTGATGGATCAGCAGTCTGTGCTCATAGGAGAAGAGTGAGCTGGGGGGTAGGGGGGAGGGGCGGTGCATAAAACAGAATTACATAACACACAGCTAAGGTGAATGAACAGGACAGGAAATGAAAGATCCTTAGCATCATATCTGTCTAATCTTTCCTTTTAACATACTAAGACACACAAACAGTTGGGGGTGGGTGTGTGTGCATTCTACCAAATTAGCGAATACAGACAAACACATTAAAATCAAAATATGTGACCACGAAGAGATCTTTAGTAACAGCTGGGACTCGTGAGCACAAGGACCGTCCCACCTTGTTCATCCTGGGCTATGCCTAGCGTGACACTAGCCCATGGCACATGCTCATCCGGTATTATTAGCTAATGAATGTGTATTCCTCCAGGCTCTTAAATATACAAATCACAATTGACATGCACATCTTTCTATTTCCAGTGTCTGATTTTTTTTTCTTCTTCTTCTCGTTTGACACTGTAACATGTGGGCATTTCTTACTCTCAGTAAATAGGTTTTCACTGAGGAACATTTTCCCATAGTAATCCAATTTTGAAAACCCGTGTCTGTAAACAAATACCAACGTTTCTGTTCCAACCTCGTTTCTCCATGGCTTATGTAAATATGTACCCCCAGGGGCTTAATTAAATCCATGTAACCCGACAGGTGGCTAAGAGACCTTGATGATCCCACCAAGGTCGCATAGTGTAAACGTCATTTGACTTCTCAGTGGACCAGGTGAGACAATACATACCGCACAGCCACGTCCTAAAGATTCTAGAAGATACCAGCAAGGAAGGCCACATGTGCCCTTTGATTCGATGGGGGCTTGTTATTTTTAACTAAACACCTCTTTTAGAGAAACTGCCTTTATATTGATGTCAGACAGGATTCAAATGGAATCAAATGTTGACTCTGAAGTTGGCTTCCCATGAAATCAAATAGGCTCTGGGTGGAACTCAGAAATTACCGGAGCTTTTATTCCTGAGGAAAAAGTCTATTGACTTCCCATCCTCCCTGATGGCTGGAGGAGGGACTCTTCGGGCAGAGCTCAGACTGTGCCCTGGAAGAACCTGCCTGGGTTGGGGACTTTGGCAGTGGGGACTATGGACCCTGAAGGAGACACTGTAGTGGGGCAGCCTTCCAGAAGCAAGGCTGTGTGGCTCTGGGCACTATCTGCCTCTGTTCCCCTCCCAGGTGCTCACATCCAGTTTTTGAACTTCTCCACGGAACCTAACCATGACTTCTTGGAGATCCGGAGTGGCCCCTCCGAGACCAGCCGCATGATGGGCAGGTTCAGCGGGGGCGAACTGCCAGGCTCGCTGCTCTCCACGTCCCACGATACCATTGTGTACTTCCACAGCGACCACTCCCAGAATCGGCCAGGATTCAAGCTGGAGTACCAGGGTAAGGTCGAGGGGTTGCTCCACTGTCCACCCCGTGTCTGGCCCACAGCCACGCATCTCCCTGCCTGGCTGCGTGGGAGGAGATGCCAGAAGGGCTGAGGGGCAGCAGGCCTCTCTGAGGAGGCTTCTGGTTGGCAGCTACCTTTCTGAACCTCACCTCACTAGCTACCTAACCCAGTTTGGAGCTGATAGTTAAAATCATCCTAGACAAAAAAGCCTATCAGTTTCCTCTGAAGCACCCTTGACATCCACTGACCGCCATTTCCCCTTGGCTTTGGGAAGCTCAGTCTCAGCAAAGCTCCCCCATGACAGAATGGAGAATTCCAGCATTGGCAGCACTCACCTCAGGCGGCGTCTCCTCGGGAAGACTCACCTGTATGCTTGCAGAGGTTCTATTTCCTCACACGAAACCCAGTTGCAGGCCCAGGGTTCCTAGTGTGCATTCCCAGAAAAGATCCCCATCACAAGCTTTGCCGTGCAAGGGGTCCCTCATTCATCATGACTGTTCGTGGCAGCCCCACACCAGCCTAACTTCTGCCCGGAATGCTCTCCTAAGTGTCACTGAGTGAAACACTTGCTCAGGTCCCAGCTTAGCTCCTTTCACTCACTTCCTGGTACACACACACACACACACACACACACACACAGGCACACACACACAGGCACACATGCACACACGTACATGCGCGCACACACACACACACACACACACGTGTGTGTGTGTGTTGCTAATACTAGTGCATGCTTATTTTAAAAACCCTACAACTGTAAACATGTTTCAGTGATCAGGGGACACCAGCCAGCTCAGGCTGCTGTAGCAAGTGCTGCAAGCTCAGGGACAGCAGAAACTCATCCTTCCCTCTTCTGGAGGCTGGCAAGTCTAAGATCAAGGTGCTGGCAAATCCCGCATCTGGGAGAGCCTGCTCTTTGGTACACGGTGGCACCCTCTTACTGCATCCTCACTTGGCAGATGGAGGAAAGGACCTTAGGCCTCTTTGATAGGGACCCCAGACTTGTTCTCCAGTGAAGACCTACAGAGGTCCAGCCTCTGAATGCTGCCCCCCCCCCATTAGAGGATGAGGCTTCAGTGTGTGGTATTGGCTAGGAGGACACACACAGGCTACGTCACATGTCAGGGAAGTCACATTACTCTCACAGTCCTGCTCCTTCCCCTGTGCAGAGGGAGGGACTATCTTTGGTCCAGACAGCCCTGCATCCCACTGTAAGTACTTCCTTGTAGTTTCCCATACTCTGTTAAGTTTCAGCTATACAGAAAACCCACTAACATATTTAGCTTGTTAAAGAGCAAAAACGAGGGGGGAAAAACAGCATCAGGATGTGATTATTTCCCAGAGACAACCCCCGTGTGTGTGTGTGTGTGTGTGTGTGTGTGTGTGTGTGTGTGTGTGTGTGTGTGTGTGTGTGTTTGTGTGTGTGTGTTTGTGAACCTAGGAAGAAGATGTAAGTGTAAAAGTTTTGACCAAATATATTTTGAGTATGGAAAGAGTACCATACAATACGTGTTTTCCTGAAACGTGGCTTTTATTCATCCCTGTAGCTGGGAGCCCCTCCCTTCTAAGACAGGAACACTTAGCAAGGACCGGGCTTCTGATTCCGGGGCAGCCTTAAAGGGTAACCCCTGACGTAGGCACACTTGGGCCAGTTGCACAGGGACGGCCTTCACGCATGTTGTCTGTCTTGGGAGCACAAGGGCTTGGCCACCCCAAACCATGCCAACCTTTGTTGGTACTGACCAGGCAGTCACACCCAGACAGGGAGGGTGGGGGAGATGTCACAGAAGCTATTCCTATGCAGGAGTTTCTGAGACTGACAAGTTGGCAAGTAGGGGCAGGGGAGCAGTGGTGTGAGACTGACAGTGAGTCAAGACACACCAATAATCGTCCTCTGTCCCAGTCATGGAAGACTCTTGCTCTGCCTGGAACAGATACCACGCCCTATCACACACACCACGGCCACCATCACTTCCTGCATCTTGGTTTTTTTTTGGGGGGGGGGGTGGCGGGGGGGAGTGGAAATCCCAAAATACCAACAACCCTGTAGCTTGAACAACAGAACTTAAGTCTGGGGACGGCAGTACGAGCAAGATTAAGGCGTCAGCAGGACGGGTTCCTTCTGAGACTTGTCAGGATCTACTCCAGGTGTTGGACCGGATTTGGGTGATTTCAGCCGCGGTTGGCATTGCGTCAGCTTGCAGATTCATCACCGCAGTCTCTGACTTCATCTTTGTTTAGTATCCATCTCCAAACCTCTAGCCGCCCCCCCCCCCCGCCCTGCTCCCTGATTGACACATAATTATTGTACATAAGTATAAAATACCATGTGGTGTTTCAAGACGGGAAACGTTGTGTTTGATCAAAGCAAGGTGGCCTGCAGTCCCATCAGCCTAGACGTTTACAGTTTACTTGACGTGATGAGCATTCAAAATGTCCTCGATTGTGTGCTGGCAAGGCAAGGACATGGGAGAAAAGGGATCTCCCATGCTATTGGCGGGAACGTAAATGAATCGCAGCCTTATGGGATGTAGTGCAGAGGTCGCTCATGCTCCCCCTCTCCTTATGAAGATAGCAGCCACATCAGACCGCGAGTCTGTGCCCTACGGCCATTCTAGTTCATGTGGAATGGGCAGAGGTCATCTCTTCAAATCGGGTCACTTTCTGATGATCTGGCCATTTAAACGTCAACATGTGACTATGCAGAGACACAGTGCCACCTGTGCTTTCTCTCTGACACCTCTCCTAAATATGAGTGTTGACCACACAATTGTTGGGCCAAGGTCTCACACCCCTTACAGGCCCAGGCCACACACTAAGCCCATGCCATAGGACAGTAGCTCCTGCGCACTCCCAGTGTGGCAAGCCCGCTTGTCTTTGTAAAGGTGTCTTTTTCAGACTCCTGGATCCCCAGAAGAGACCTGAGCACTCCCGCCTACACAGCTGTCACCCCTGTATCAGAGAACATCCTCTCGGCTCTCCCGGCCTTTTCCTTTCTTTGAGAAGGGCTCCTGTTGAGCTGCCCTACCTGAGGTCCCCAGCTGTCCTTCTGAGGAGCCAAGGACAACATAACTGGTCAGGCCGTTCCTTCTGTGATGAGGATCTGCCTGCTGCTCCTGTGAGTCACAAGCCTCCCTGTGTGCTCCTCAGCACCAGGCCACCTGCTCCCTCTCGGACTGGAGCTCAGCCTTCATTAAGATTTCCAAGTTGTGATGGCCCCAGCCTCTCAGTCTAGCGTCTCTAGTGCCAGAGGCCCAGCTGCATCCGCTGGTGCCTCTAATTTGTGATGGACGGCAAATGATTCTCTCTGACCAATGGATCCACATTCTCCACAGTGTTTAGTACAAACAGGCTCTGAGCTCTGAACTCGAACCCCATGCTTTCCCTCCAAAGAAAATGGGTTCTTTGGGTCCCCAATTTTGGGAAAGAGCCATCTGTCCCCACTGAAGCTATTTCTGTGAGCCGCAGTTCTCTCTGTGCCCTCAACTTTCCTTAGAACAACATAGCTCTTTCTTCCTCAAAATTCCCCTAACTGGACAGTCCAGCATCCCTAAATGCTGCTTTCCTTGTCTTTCCTCAAGCAGATATTTCCATAAAATGTTTAGTGGTAGCTAAGTTTGCTTACCCTTAACTTATTCCATGGCTCAGTGTGTAAAATTCCTGAGGCCTGCATCTGTAACCCTGGCACTGGGGGTGGGGACAGGAGCATCTTGGGAGCTTATTAGCTGACCAGTCTACTCACCTGCTGAGCTCCAGGTTCATTAAGAGATCTTGCCTCAAAATATGGTTGGAGAGTATTCAAGGAAGACACCAGAACTGACCTCTGGCCTGCACACACACACACACACACACACACACACACACACACACACACACACACACACACATGAAAACCTCAGAAGAACCGTATTCATGGCATGATAACTAAAGTGTACAACTGCTCCAAAGTGTTGGAAGCTGTCAAACTCAGGTTTCAAATGATAATAGTTTGCACTCACAAGTGTCCCCACAGTAAGCCCTCCCTTTAGGAAGCCCAGCCCCTCTCCCTGGGGAGGCCTGCTTAAAGAAATGGAATAGTCTCTCTCCTCAGGATCTCTCTCTCCCTCTGAGGCATCTTCCAGGGCTCTGAGGTCTGTCTTGGAATGAAAGGAACCGAGGCAACCCTCCTGGAAGTTTCTCCTTTTTGGAAAAGCTACTTATTCAAGTGACACTCTCATCTAAGCCACTCTGCTTTTGATTCGTGGGTGCTCTCTTCACTCTCCTTGCCGTCTGTCCAATTGGGGCAGCAGGCCCTGCCTCCTCCAAGACACTATGGGCAAATCACCCAAAATGGCTCCACTGTCAGGGCCACCTCTCTTAGCCCACCTATACACATGGCGTCTGCTTAGTTCTTTGACAAATATATTAATTTCAGACATTTCTACTTCCGTGTGTGTGTGTGTGTGTGTGTGTGTGTGTGCATGTATGTGTTTATGCAGGTGCATGTACATATGCAGGGGGGCACACGTGTAAAAGCCAGACGCCTACCTCCTATGCCATCCCTCATGCATCAGGTGCTGTGTACTCCTTTTTGAGACCAGGTCTCTCTCTCTCTCAGCTTAGCTCTCACCAAGTAGACTTGGTGGCTAACAAGCTCCGGGCATCTGCCTGTCTCTACCTTCTCAGTACCAGCATCCCAAATGCATACTGCTACTACTACTCCTGGCAAAAAGGGAGGAAGGAAGGAAGCCCAGCCACCACTGCAGAGAGGGCATGGAGGAGCCGTTAGCCTCGAGGTCAGGGTTGTTCTTATTACATGTGATAAATCATCCACTTCTGCAGAGCATCACTCAGCCCAGCTGTTCCTACTGAGTTGTTTCTGCTGTGCACCTAGTCCGTCCCCCTCTTCTGCCAGTTTCCTGTGTGGAGAATACCCAATTACTGCCACAAAGGATACTCTTCAGCCAGTGTGCCCAATTAGTTGGAGCCTTTGCTCTGTGGTACACGCTCAGCCAGTGCCTCAGCTGACTCTGCCTGTCGGACAGGCCTCAGCCATTGCCATGAGGGCAGCATTCCTACTCCTCCAAAGAATGTTTTTGTATGGCAGTCACACATTCCTTATGGCCCACCTCATCCCCCAAAAGCTCCCATTTTGCCTGTAGATTTGGTTTACCCCCCCCCCAAATGTTTTCATGGGTTCTAACTATAGCAGGGCTGGAAAGGCCCCACTTATATCCTCTCCTCACTGTGTTTGTGGCCTCTGGATAAGCAACATAAAGGCACCTAGGCCAATGCCCGACCCTGAGAAGATGTCCTGTGAATAGCAGTTTTGCCGTCAATGTGTTCTGTGAGCCTTTCTCCAGTGGAAATATGCGCCATCAATAGCATCTATGGGGCTCCTCCCACGTGTCAGTACTGTGCGAAGGGCAACACAGATGCCATTGCACCAGCCCTCGCAACAATTATGAATAAGGAAAAGGGGGTGCATAGAGAAATTAAGGAACTCATCCAAAGCCGACAACCAGTCTGGTCCATCTGGATCCTGTCCTGGAGCTCTGCTGCAATGGTAACCCTCGACACTACAATCTTCCATTTGGAAAGAATTTCCACAGAAAGACTAAAGTGACCTTTTCTCCTAATCTTTTCTAGCCTATGAACTCCAAGAGTGCCCAGACCCAGAGCCTTTTGCCAATGGCATAGTGAGGGGAGCTGGCTATAATGTCGGACAATCGGTGACCTTTGAGTGCCTTCCAGGATACCAACTGACTGGCCAACCCGTCCTCACATGTCAACATGGCACCAATCGGAACTGGGACCATCCCCTACCCAGGTGTGAAGGTATGTCCCTCTTTTGCCCCGATGGTCTTTCCTGGGGTTAGTCATAGACACAAAGCATCCTACTTCACCTGCTACTCCATCCTACTCCACCAGCTACTCCACCCCACTTGCTACTCCATCCTATTCCACCTGCTGCTCCATCCCTACTCCACCTGCTACTCCATCCTACTCCACCAGCTACTCCATTCTACTCCACCAGCTACTCCATTCTACTCCACCAGCTACTCCATCCTACTCCACCAGCTACTCCATCCTATTCCATCAGCTACTCCATTCTACTCCACCAGCTACTCCATCCTACTCCACCAGCTACTCCATCCTACTCCACCAGCTACTCCATCCTACTCCACCAGCTACTCCATCCTACTCCACCAGCTACTCCATCCTACTCCACCAGCTACTCCATCCTATTCCATCAGCTACTCCATTCTACTCCACCAGCTACTCCATCCTACTCCACCAGCTACTCCATCCTACTCCACCAGCTACTCCATCCTACTCCACCAGCTACTCCATCCTACTCCACCAGCTACTCCATCCTACTCCACCTGCTACTCCATCCTACTCCACCTGCTACTCTATGGGATCATCAAAGGCAGAGGTCCAGGAAAGCCTTGTTCATCCTGTTTCCATGTAGGTAGAAGCCACTCCAGCCCATGTGACAGAGCTCTGGGCAAGTACTAGGAAGGACCTGGAGGTGTGTGCTATAGCCGACGCATTGACATACCCAGCCCAATGGGCTATTTTTCCTTAGGTAGACGGGAAAGTGCTGCAATGAGACTGTAGGAGCTGAATGGTGGAGAGAAAGCATCAATTCTGGAACCTTCCCAAAGGGAAGAGAATAATGCCTTTTCCTGATAACTCTGGCTCCCCTTTACCTGTCCCATTCATCCCCTTCTCCCTACATGTATTTGGTGAGAGCCAAGCTGGCAATCTCAGGTCACTGGAGATGGATTCTTCTTGGGCCATCTTCCTTAAGCAGAACCAGGGTGAGGATGACCAATAGGCTGTGCAGCCCCCTTCCCCTGTAGAGACACCCCACTTCCACTTCCTTTCCTATCTTACTCTGACAGCCCAGAATTTCTGTGGAGGAGATGCTAGAATCCGTCTTGAAATGGGAAGGCTTGGCAGGGACAGTAACCCCTGATAGAGTGCCCCAGCTCTGGGGTCAGCTGTCAGTCCCATCCATCTCTGCACCCTGTCATTGACTTTTGCTTTCTTTCCTGAGAACCAAGAGGTACCACCGATGGCTCACCCAGCAGTGGTGGATGCAAAGAAGTAGCATTCTATTGAGAAAGAGACCTAAAGCAAGGGCTGCGTCTCTAGGCAAGAAGCCGAGACACACATCTTGATGATTGATTGATTGGTTGGTTGATTGGTTGATGGCATGCTAGTCAAGCTCTCTATCACTCAGCTTCATTCCAGCCCTGACAAACCATTTCTCATAAATTGTTTTACCTAATTGTTCCCACAGTCCCGTGAAGGGACTGTTTAACTCCTGAGGAAACAGACTCAGAGAGAGTGAACTACTTGTCTATGGTCATGGGACTGATACGTGGCATAGCCATGATTTGAGCCCAACCTTAGCCTTACTGCCAAAAAATAAATAAATCAATAAATCCCAAAACCATACCAAACATTTGTTTATGCAGGTATGAAGTCTTGCATTCAGATTCCCAGGACCCATGTAAATGGTGGGTGTGGAGACCCAACTGTAATTCCAGCACTCGGAAGGTGGAGACAGGAGATCCCCTGGAACAAGCTATCTAGCTTGACTGGCCATATTGTCAAGCTCTGGTTTCCACTGAGAGACCCTGCCTCAAAGAATAAGATGGAAAGTGATCAAGGAAGAGTCCAACATCAGCCACAGTTCTCAGTGCCCCCCATGCATGAGCATATGCACAAGCACACACACACACACACACACACACACACACACACACACACACGAAGACAAACATGCATATCCTAGATGCACATGCCCACAAAAATAAGTAAATACTAAATTTAGTGTTTTATACTGTTATATATTTAATGCTATACATATTAAAATACTAATTTTAATATTTAAAAAATTAGACCAGAAGAGCACTCTAGGAAAAACAAGTCAGAGAAGAAAGAGATGGTTCTAATCCCTTAGCTCCTCCCAGCAAAGGTATTACAGCCCAGATCCTAACACCTGCTCCTCCCCATTCCTAGGACAGGGTCAGAGGAGCTCTCCAGGGTGATACCTTCTCTACAGGCCGTTCTCTGAGAAATAGAACAAGGAGACCGAGGTGGATGAACACAGAGGCACCAGACGTGTGAGGATAGACAGCCTGGGAGCAGTGTCAGCGACATCCAGGCACAACCACACAGCCCTGTGTCTTCTCCCCCTCCACCAACCTCCTAGCAGAACAACCCTGAGAGCTGGGGTTTTGCCAGGAAGGAATCTGGGTTCTCATCAGGGTGGGTAGGAATGTCACATACTCATCTCTTTGTGCTTCCTCCCTGGCAGTCCCCTGCGGTGGGAACATCACCTCTTTCAATGGCACCGTGTACTCGCCTGGCTACCCCAGTCCCTACTCCAGCTCCCAGGACTGTGTCTGGCTGATCACTGTGCCCATTGGCCATGGCGTCCATCTCAACCTCAGCCTGCTCCAGATAGAGCCCTTTGGAGACTACATCACTGTCTGGTAAGACCAGACCCTGGGTTGACAGCGGAGCAAAAGGAAGCTCAGTTTCAGGTCACTGACTCTGTGACAAGGGAGGAGTGAAAGGTCAGTGGTCCCCAGCCTGGGCCCTTTCTACATCCAGGGAAGCTCCCAGTGCGTGCGTGCATGATTGGGGATGGCATGAACATGCAGGCTTTCCTCCATGTTTCCAGAACTTACTCCGCATTCTACATATACTTAACCAAGCTGTCCAGGCTAACAAAAAGGCTTGACGTGACATTTTGTAAAGTTACTCTGGTCATCATGTGCTAAGCCATGTGCTGCCCAACAGAACATTCTAAACTGATGGTGGCATTTGATGTCCATGCCATCCAACATGGCAGCCACCAGGCTCGGTTTTTAAGTCTTGTTTAATTGCAATGAATTTAAATGTAAGTAACCATGTACAGTTAGCGGTTACTGAATTGAGCAACTCAACACTTAGCTACAGAGTTCTATAGCCAGCAGCCTGAATGGATTTTAAAATGGAAATGCATATTCTTAGTTGGTTAAGGGCAATTTCCTACACACTTTTCCCTAAACAATTGAATCTATGGACGAAGTATACATCATTTTAAAAACTTCCTTTGTTTGGAGATTAATGCCATTCTAGAAATTACCACAGGGGGGTGGAATAATTTTTCTCAAAACTCTGAGTAATTTCCAAGCAATGGATATGAACAGAAAAGGGGGCACTAGATAAGATTCCAGGTGATAAATCATCTGTCCCCTCCCCCAAAGATACCGTGGCTTGCTTGCCTGGCAAGAGGCTAGGAGAGAGAACAGCAAGAGAGTTGCACCTAGTTCCTCGGCCCCTAACAGGCTGGGTGGTTGCACCAGTAGCCCTGCAGGGGTAGGGCTAGTGAAGATTTGAGTGACTAAGGATGCCATCAACTCTGCTGAAAGACCTCACAGAGAGGGGCCGGAGAGGGTCTCCTAGAATCTCGGCCACCCACTCCAGGCCTCTCTCAGAGCCACTCACTGATGGCTCCAGGAGCAGCAGACACTCAAGGCCACTGATGACATGCAAGACTTTCTTCCCTTTGCGCAGGGACGGGCCACAGCAGACTTCTCTACAGCTTGGTGTCTTTACCCGGAGTTTGTCCAAGAAAATAGCGCACAGCTCCTCCAACCAGGTCCTGCTCAAGTTCCACCGGGACACGGCCACGGGTGGGATCTTTGCCATTGCCTTCTCAGGTCAGTAGGAGAGCTTGGTCAGGTGGGCAAACAGGCTTTCCAACCAAAGGCTGTGTTTGCCATTTGTGTGGCTTTGCGTGAGTCATGGGGCCTCTGTGAGCTACAATGTTCCCAGCTTTGGGAGTGCTCCGAGGCCAGGACTCCACTCGCACATTGCTTTCCTTGTGATACCGAGGTACAGAGGCATGTGAGGCCAGCCCTGGGTGCCAAGACACCCATTCACACTCACTCACAGCTGACCTGTCCATTTCCCCATTTCCTGACTTGTCCCTTCACTTCTGTGAGGCAGTCTTTCCACAGAGATCTTGGGGCTCCGTTGACCTCACGGGCCGTGCTTTGCTTGGTGGCACAAGGGCAGGCAGAGGGGAGGAGCACCATGCTGGATGAGCTTACACACTCCAGGTGGGATTGCCCCACCAGCTGCCTATTCTCCTGTAAGGGCCTGAAGTTTTGGGGGACCTGAGTGTTTCTCAAGCTTATAATTAGCAGACATAGCATAGCGGGGTTTTAGAACCATTTCTGGGGGCACGTGCTCCTCTATGGAGTGATGGCCGTGTTCTGTGCCTACAGAACAGTGTATGTTTGAAATTTATTCTTAGCTCTACCTCGGGCCAGGCTGTGTGGCCTTCTGTGACTCTCCCTGATGGTGAGCTCCATCTCTTCCCCTCGGGGCCAGTGACGTGTGAGACTCCTGTGAGGTGACTCTCATCATCACCCCCATATTACAAATGAGGAAGAGGTACTGAAAAAGGTTTCAGGACGTTCCCAGGCATTCAGGTGGAACAGCACTCAGGCAGCTGAGACCCGCGGTGTGATCTGGTGTGACTTCACAGTGTGGCGCGGCATGTGTACATTGATGGAAACCCAAACATACTCAGCCCGGAGCCTGGAGACATAGACTAGGATCGTGTAATAAGCACAGGTGATCTGGGTCTGGTGTCAGCCTGTAATTCCAATTATTCGGGAGACTGAGGCAGGAGGCTCAAGTTCAAGGCCTGGATAGGCTAGAGTGAGCTTAAGGCCAGCACTAATGTCTCTATAGAATGAGACCATGTCTCAAAGTAAAAGGTGAGCAAAGGCTTGGGCTAGCTCAGTGGTGGTGCGCACAAAGCCCTGTGTTTGAGCTCCACAAAAGCAGGGGGTGGAGGTGGGGAGCAAGGAAATGGCTCCAAAGTCAAAGTGCTCACCACCACAAGCCAGAATACTGGAGTTGGATTTCCCAAAGCTAGGTAAAAAGCCAGGTGTCATGGTACACATCTGTGATCCCAGCATTCCTAGGGGAAATGGAAGCTCACAAATAGGCCAGCTTGTTCTGCACAGTGGCAAACACAAGAGAGACCCTGTCTCAAGCACAAGGTGGAAAGGTGAGGAGCAATTCCTGAAAGTTGTCCTCAGACCTCCTCATGTGCACCATGGCATGCCCAGGTGCTGTGCATACACAGACAGACAGGTACACGCACGCACACACGCATGCATGCACACACACGGAGAAAGGGAGAGAGAGAGAGAGAGAAACAGAGAGACAGAGACAGACAGACAGAGAGAGAGAGAGACAGAGACACAGAGACAGAGACAACTCTGTCACTCCCATGTGCTAGGGTGACTGGGACCCAGAGGTGAGACTCTCTTCTCTCTTCCCTCCTGGGGATGCCTCTCCCCCAAGCAGGGAGACCCAGGCCTTGAATTTCTTTTCAACCCCGTGTATCCATCCCCTAGAGCATTAGAAGTGCAGCCCAGGGTTCACGCCTTGGCTCTGCCCCATATGAACCATGGGGCCTTGGGCACTTTTATTCTTTCTGAGATTTCCTGATGTCTGCTTTCAGTACTCAAAAGGGGGATAGCAGTAGGTCCAGTCACACAGGACTGCCTACAACCTTGTCTGTGGAAACGCCTGGTCCCAGCAGAGGACCAGGTAATGATCATAAACGGTAGCTTCACCGTCACCATTATCATTCCATATGGTAATGACAGCCTTGTGTGACAGCACCAGGGTGCTGGGCAAACCCTGTGGTGCCTGTTTGTTTTTTATAAGTCACATTGATGCATTTGGCTATGATTAGTTCACTTTCTCATGTTGTACAATATCACACCGCGTAAAGGTGGAGTGGTTTACCTCCTGTTGTATGAGTGTGTGACTGACAGTCAGTCAATATGAACATGGTTGTCTATTCCTCGTTACAAATGCATGCCCCCACCCCATCCCCGAACTGTAAGGTTGCTAAGGAATGGAAATGTATCTTACAAAGAGACTATAAGGGTGGTGTATGCCTCTCAGCGACAAAGGACGCACCTTCTTCTCCAGCGCCCCCACAACACTGAGTTTTCGCCAGTCTGGTGGGTTCATCGAGTGACGTCCCACATTTTGTGCTTCTGGTGAGCCTCCTTTCAAGCTGCCATTGACCGTTCGTGCTCCCTGTCCTGAAAAATGCCAACTGCCCCCAGAGATACTGCTCCCTCCAAGGAGAGAAGACAGCAGCAGACACGTGGATCAGTAAATGCTCTATGGTTACTAGCATGGGCTGGGAAAGAGCTGGGGTGTGGCCTCATGGCAGGCGGGATGGAGGAGAACCCGCTTCCTCTGGAGTCATTGTGGAGAGCAGGCGCTTTGGGATGGAAACTGACGAGTGAGGAGAGAAGGGTCTGGAGAAACAGTGCGCACCTTTCCCATCACATAGCAGCGATTTGGTAGCTTTGTTTTCATGTAAGCATCAATAGGCAGGAAGGAGAGATACCTCAGGGAGGCTTATGAAATGGCTCTGTGACATGTTTTCAAAAAGGAGAAAATGGATTTGAATAGCAGAGAAAATGTCCTTGAAGCGGGCATAAGAATAAGAGGAATTGGGGAAGCATCTCCCGCCAGCACAGAGCCTCGATAACACGGGCTCCAGATAAAAGGTGAGACACCAAGACGAGACAGGAAGAGGGACAACGGAGACCAGGCAACTACACCTGCCAGGGTGACAGGGACAGAGAGCTACTGTGACTTCAGCCAGGGTGATGAAGGCCGGGGGGGGGGGGGGGGAGGCCACACCGAGGGACTGCCTGACAGAGGTAGTTGGCATCCTTGGTGATGGATGAGTGGGTGCCTGAAGGGGAGGGAACGAACACATGGTGTCAGACCCTGGGCCAGATGACGAGACACCTCGGTCAGGTGCTAAGCCCAAGCAAAGTGAGGAGGGTATCCAGGCAGAGGATGAGTCCAGATGGCACAGTCAGAGGCCACGTGGGTGTGGGGGAAGAGTGGCAATGAAATAGGAATGTGCGTCTACACAGTGACTCATCAGCTAGGGAAAGGACACTAGAAGACTGGCTTCTCTGACTAGAAGAAGGCTGCCACAAAAACACAGAAAAAGCAAAGCTCAGAATGTAACCATCAGTTTTGGGGCCAAGCTGGCACAGCCACTCTGAGATCATGCTTTGCAATGTGAGAGGGTATGTGTCCGTAAGGAGAGGTGTGTGTGTGTGTGTGTGTGTGTGTGTGTACCTGCCTGTGTGTGTGTGTGTACCTGCCTGTGTGTGTGTGTGTGTGTGTGTGTGTGTACCTGCCTGTGTGTGTGTGTGTGCGTGCGTGCGCGTGCATGCATGCTTAGATTCCTCAGCTCTGCCACCAAGAGGCTATGAACAGCATCTCAGGAGCAGTAAGCTCATCTAGCTCCAGGCCTTAGTTTCTGAATAGCATTTTCCACTGGATGAATGGGAGCTCCATGAAGAAGCAGCTGATCCCACGGCTGGGGCATAGGGTGCAAGACAAGGCAGAAGCATTATAGAGCTGAAAATAAGGCAATGTTTGGGGGATGATGGAGATGGGTCAGAAAGATATAAAAATTGGCTTGAGGGGACACCTGCTGGCCATGTAGGAGATAATTTGAAAATGAAAGTCATTAATAATCGCAACAAATAGTAAGTAACCTGTCAAACGAAACAGGTAGAACTAAATTGAAAGTAGTTTAAGGATGAGATGTTTACACAGTTGCAAATCATTTCCTGGGCTGTAATTACGAAGGGGAATGGAGAAGCCTGGAGCGTGCAACTTTAACCAAGGGGTTGCAGGAGGCGTCAGAGGTGATGAGACAGCAGGGTGATGGCAGTGTCAGAAGATACTGGTCCAAGGATGCACCACCGGGATGTACTTCAGCAGGAGGTCTCTCAAGCCTTAGTTCACCACACGTGACCATCCAAAGTGTCAAAAGCCACGAAGGTCAGCGGAAGGCTTTGAAATTGCTCCGCATTAAAAGAGACGCCAGATCTCCTGTACTGGTATTTCTGAGGCCACAGCCTTCTGCGCAGGACTCTGCTGCTACTCACAGTGGACAACCCTAAGGGCGTGCCTGTGAGGGAGTTTCTAGGGTGATGTTAATTGAGCTGGGAAGAAGCGCCCTTAATGTGGGAGATACCATTCTGTGAGCTGGGAACCTGGACTCTCTCTGTCACACACACACACTCTCTCTCTCTGCTTCCTGACTGAGGATACAACGTGACCAGCTACCTCAGTCTCCCACTGTCATGCCTTCCCCCCACCCCCGCCATGAAGGAATGTGCACCCTCAAACTGCACTCTCTCTGCTTCCTGACTGAGGATACAACGTGACCAGCCACCTCAGTCTCCCACTGTCATGCCTTCCACCCCCACCCACCCCAACCCCTCCATGAAGGAATGTGCACCCTCAAACTGTGAGCCTAAATAAAACCCTCTGCCCTTAAGTCGCTGTGTCAACAACCATTTTGTCACAGCAGCAAGACAAGTAACTTATACAACCAGGGAAGCTTTCTCTCTCTGTGGTGCTGAGTGTGGGACCCACCTACTGCGTGTGCTGGGAAAGCTCTCCACCCCAGCCCCAGACCCGAGGAACCCGCATATGAGGACTGGAAGGCAGTTGTGTATCTATGTGCATTTCCAGGCACTTGTACCCGCCGTGGTTACACAGGAGGTCTGCTCATCTAAGTAGACTCTGAGGCCTCCTGGTTAGAGCCTCTTCATGGGTATTTTAAAAATCAAAAGGAATAGAGCTTGTGCTGTGTGCTCCCAACTTTAACCATAGCTTCGTTTTGGGTTTAGTTTGGTTTTAAACTCACCATGTAGCCAAGGATGACCTTGAACCTATGTGAACCTATAGCCCTCCTGCCTCCAATTCCCAAGTAGTGGAATTACAGGCCAGTGTCGTCACCACACAGCTTTACCCCATGCTGGGATGGACCTCGGGCCTTCACGCATGAGAGGTGAGCATTCTACCAACCAAGTCGTGTCCCCGGCTCTCTCACACATCGGTGACTGCTCCAGAGTAAAGCTTTTATTTACAAGGGGAGCTAAATAATAAGAATTACGATTGAAGAAACGCAGCTTAACTGGGCAGGAGGATTGGAACAGGGCAGAGCCACACTGTGGAGAAGGGGCTGGGGCCAGGCGGGGGGGTGGGGAAGGAGGGCAGAACTGAAAATGACTACATGACAGAGGAGGGTGCAGGCTCCGCTGTGATGGAGCTGAGCCACAGGAGACCCAGTGAACAGTGAACCAGCATGCAAAACGAAAAATGGGTGGAACAGAAGTAAATGAACTCCTCTAAGATGAGGCAAAGGAGACTGGATACCTGGGGGCGGTGGGGGGGGGGGGGGGGGGGGGGGAAGCCTAACAGTGTTTTTAAGTGATAAGGTGCTAGAAGCCGGGGTGAGAATGTTACCTTCAAAGGAACCAAAACCAGGCAGCTCTCAGAAGAGTTTTTGGCATTAAATGGAAGAAAATAAAAGGAGAGAGAGAGTGTGAGTATGGTGTGTGTGTGTGTGTGTGTGTGTGTGTGTGTGTGTGTGTGTTAGGGGTGCATGGACACATGTCTGCGGGCAAGTGTGCACACAGATTAGAAGGACGTACCAGGTGTCCTCATCTATCAGTCCCCACATATTTGTTTGAGACAGGGGCTTCCCTTGACCCCGGAGCTCGTGTTTTTGTGGCTAGGCTAGTAGCCAACAGGTCCCAGCAATCTTCCTGCCTGTCCCGCTCCGTGCTTACCCGGCATGCACAAGACCAGACCCATGTGGCTAGGCTGGTGCTGGGATCCAAACTCTGATCCTCAAGCCTGCTCAGCAAGCCCTCTTCACCACTGAGCCATCTCTCCCGCCCCAAAGAGTACAGACTGTAGGTCAGTGGTTCTCAACCTGTGGGTCACAACCCCCTTTCACAGGGGTCGCCTATCCTGTATACCAGCTATGTTTGCATTATGGTTCACAACAGTAGCAAAATTAGTTATGAAGTAACAATAAAGCAATTTCATGTTTGGGGGTCACCACAACATGAGGAACTGTAGTAGCAGGTCACAGCATTAGGAACGTTGAGAACCACTGCTGTAGGCGAGACAGAGGGGGAAAGCTTTCCTCACGGGTCAGTGGACGTGGATGGAGTTGTTCTTTGCAGGGACTCAGAATCTTATTGTCTCGGTCTAAATTGTCACCCAAGGAGACATGAACCAGGAATCGAAAGATAAATAAAAGAATAGAGCAAGTGGGAAGCACCAGGCAAAGGGCTTTGCCCAGGTAACGATGGGGATGCAGGCAGGCCAGTGATGCTTCAGTGCCAGCAGCCGTCTTTCTGTTAGTGAGCATCCCCATAGCTGGAAGAAGTTACCGTCTGTGGGGGATGGAATCGGTAGGAAACCTTCACCTGCTGACTTGGGTGGTTAGAGAAGTGAAGGCCTTTTTTTTAATTGTTGTTTTATTTTGTTTTGTTTGTTGTTGTTGTTGTTGTTGTTGTTGTGTTTGCAGCTACCAATTTTTAAACCCAGCATAGCACTTCCAACTCACTGCAAGCCTTGGAGACAAGAACAAGCCCAACTAGAAAGTCAAAAGCAAAGCAGACCATTTAGGAGCAAAGACACAGAACACACAGAATAAGAGGAAGCGGTAGATAAAAACCAGTCATTCTTCAATATGCAAGTTTATTCAAGGCCAGTTCTCTGACTATAAAAATACCCTGAGATATGACTAAATAAATAGCCAACGTCTTAACCATTTGAAAACAAAAGGATGTTGCTGCTTGGGAGGCTGAAATGGGAAAACTGTAAACCCAAGGCCAGTCTGGGCCACATAGTATAACCTTGTGTCAAAAATAAATAAGCAATCAGTGACATATTGAGCAAACACAAGAACAACAATAGCAATACAAAAATAGAATTCAAAGCAAAAAGAAAAAGAAAAAAAGAAAAAAAAAGAAAAGAAACGGAAAAAGATGAATTACCTTATATTAGGGAATGTGTATACTTTCCCCCTGTGACAGTCGGGCAATTCAGAGGCACTGAATGTACACTTCTCTTTGTGGACCTGTCACTCACGACCGTCTGCCTCCAAAACGGTTCCATCATTTGTCAAGTCTCCCCTCCCCCACCCTTCTGTTTGCTGTCTCCGAGTCTGACTATTCTTTGGACTTCAGACACGGGACCATACAAGACACGTCCTTTTGTGACTGGCATGTTTCACACGGACGGCTGCACAGGGCCGTCGAGGTCTGTGGATGCTGTTCTGTGTCAGGATCTCCATGATGTACATGTAATGCACGTCCCGTTATCTATTAATCTGATGATGAACATGAAGAGCCTGGGAACTGAGAAATAGAAATATCCTGTGCAGAGAGGGGAAAGCACTGATGCACAGAGGAGCTCCTCCTCGGATCCTAACGGCCCTCTGGCTCCTTGCCCTCCACCTTTGTGCAAAAGATATGCATTTAAGGACGGTCTTTGAAATGTACTTCAAACAGATGAATTAGGAATAATCTAAGTGTCAAGTCATAGACGAGGTACGCTAATTGTGTGTATACACACATTTTATTTGTACCCATGATGCAGACACTACATATCATTCATGCAGGATACAATCCACTGGTTTAAAGCCAGATTTATTTTGCATTGTTCAGTGGAATAAAAGGCAGAGCACTGCCAGGTCTCAAATGCTGGCAGGAGGCAGTAAGTCCAGGCGCCTCCCTACACTAGGCCACTATCCTTGTAAGATTCTTGAGAAAGCTATATGATCGTAAGGAACAGTGGCAAAAGGGGCCATCTGAGTCATACCTGAGACTGCACCCCAAACTCACCATCAGAGCCACAGCAGCTGGCCTGATATGTGCAAATGAACCCAGTGATCCATGTTTTTGCTTTGAAATACCTTAAGTCAAAGACCAATCCCTGAGGATGAACTTACCTGGAAAGACACACGGACGAGCAGGACAGACAGCTGGTGCATGAGTGGCAACAGGCCTGAAGCAATGGCCCCCTCCACCCACCAGCTACCACCCCAATGACCCGAGCAATGGACCCCACACCAACCCGCCGCCATGATGATGTGTGCTAGGCCTGACAAACCATAGCAGTGCGTCCCCCCAAAGAGAAAGGGGCAAGGCAAAAACAAAATGAAAAAGTCTGTCTTGAGTGTCCTCCCCTTGGCAGCCATGGTGAGGCAGCTTCAGTTGGGGGTAAAAAAAACCTTGTTAACCTGAATCTGTACTCAAAATGGCTGAGGCTCCATATGCCTAGAGAAGGGGATTTCAGGAACGTTTTGTTTTGCTGGTTGGTTTGGTTTTTTTTTAGACAGGATCTCACTCTGTAGCCCTGGCTGGCCTGTGGCTTTTTATATGTGGCCCGCCTGCCTCTGCTTCTCAAGTTCTGGGATCAAATGTGTGCGCCATAACCACCATGTGTGACAGCTTTGTTTATTTGTTTGTCTGTCAGCTGATTGTTTTGGGTTAGTGATTTGTTTGTGTGTTTTTATTTCGGGCACTTTTGTCTGTTGCTTGCCAGTTTTCCACAAACTTTCTATGTGGAATAAAAATATGTAATTTTTAAAAAGGCAACACGATGAGAAGTCTCCCTGACAACCACAAAACGCGAACTTCGAAAGCTGTGTTCAGAGGGCAGATCTCTGCGTATTGATTTTATTTTTCTAGAAAACTTGGTCACGCCTTAGAAGTTTCAAAGGCAAGCATGAAGCCCAGAAGAGATCGATATTTTCTTAACTGTTACAGAAAATGACAGCTGACTAAATAAGATTTTCATATCTCTAGAAATTGAAAAATGACATGAATAAAATGAAACAAATGGCAAACTACGTGCATAGAATTAACAAGCCAAGGTCAACCTTGAATATTCAGAGAGTCCTTCAATTTCCTAAGAAAAGGAGGGACAAATGACATGACTGGACAGTTGAAGAGAGAAATGCAAATTACTCACATGCAAAAAATGTATTACAATATGAAAAACTGAAAGCAATCAAGGACCTAACCCAGTGAGTAAAATGCTCTCTGCACAAGACTGAGGATCTGACTTCGGGTCCCCCCTGCCCCGGTAAAAGCTGAAGGTGGTGATATTTGCTTGTATCCCTGGCACTGGTGGGTGGGGACATAGAGACGGGCAGATTCCTAGAGCTGCCAATCAGTGAGCTTCCAGGTACACACACACACACACACGCACACACACACACACACACACACACACACATGTACATGCACACACCTATGCACACACACACAGTCACTTGCATGGACCAGTACACACACACACACACTGCCACAAAATAAAAGGAAAGGAACTATTATTTGTCAAGCCAACCGATGGCTCTGCCCGCAGTGGGTTGTACATTCCAGAGGAGCAAGAACTTTGCTGGTTCTTGCACCTTTAGCAGCCACACAGGTCTGAGCTGGGTCAACCCCAGCAGGTAATCTCGGTGGACTGCCTGAAAGGAGAAATATGTCACCCTGCATCATGGCAGTTGTCATCTGCTCACAGTGAGTCACACCACTCCTAAACAGAAAAATAGAAGCATGCCTCAAGGATAGACACGGTTCTGGCTTTTATCAAATCACACTTGGATACCTCAAGAGGGCCTCTTGAGTGCTGGGACACTCAAAGTGTCTCTTTCCTTGTGGCACTCGTGAGCCAACACCTCTGTCTAAAACCGTAAGGTTAGATTCCCCCAATGTAATACAACATTTTATGTAAAACTAGACACAGACCGAGTTTCCAATTACCTTCTGTCCTCTGGTAAAATGTCAGATCCCAAGGGAGCATTTGGAAGGCAGATCCGATTGCATAATGGAGACTGTATCTGGGATGCTGTGGTCTCAGGAAGGTGTCGCCCTGTCCCAAAACATACGCCCCTTGTGACTTCCACATAGATCCCCAACGCTGGAAAGTCTTACACCGCACACTGAATGTCTGAGACACCAGGACTGTCAGTGCGCCAAGTCATTCCGACAGCCGTGTTAATTATAGGTGATCATGAACTGATGTTTTATAGTACCCAGCTTCTATCATAATGGCTCGCTGCACACACCTGCATATTTTCCTTGTGTTTTAACTTCCTTTTGGACTTTGATGCCCAACTCAGTAGAATCGTTTCCCTCTTTATTTTTTTAAATTTATAATTTATTCACATTACATCCCGATTGTTGCCCCCTTGCTAGTACCCTCCCATACCCCCCCGCCCTCCCTCTTCTGCCCTCTTCCCCTCCCCTGGTCCTGTGACGGGGCAGGGAAGGGAGGGGCTCCTCCCCTACCATCTTTACCATAGCCTATCAAGTCTCACCAAGATAACCCGCATCCCCTCCCTCCGAGGGCTGGCAAGGCTGCCAGGCCAAGAGGAAGTGATCCCATTGCAGGTACCAGAGTTCAGGCCAGAGGCCGTCCCCGCCCCCACACCTCCTTGTGGAGTGGAGCTGTCCAGCACTGCATCTGAACAGGGGGTCTCGGTTCTCTGCGTGCACTGTCCTTGGTTGGTGCTGCAGTTGGTGCAGATGTGCCGGCGTGCCTGGTCTCCTTGTGGCGCTCCTCTCCCTCCTCAAGTACTGAGGAAAAGGTCCGAATCAGTGCTAATATCCGGGAAAGGTTACTGACATTTGACAAGGATTGCCTGCACGCTTTTTAAAGGTTACGTACTTTAATTATTTCTAGTTTAAGAGAATCAGCAAAAGGAAAAGAAGGAAGTTTGTTGTTGTTGTTGTTGTTGTTTTGTTTTGTTTTTTTTTTTAATTCACTGTAAAAGATACAACGAAGCAGGCCGGGCAGTGGTGGCGCACACCTTTGATCCCAGCACTTGGGAGGCAGAGGCAGGCAGGTTGCTGTGAGTTCAAGGCCAGCCTGGTCTACAAAGTGAGTCTAGGACAGCCAAGGAAACCTTGTCTTGAAAAACCAAAAAGAAAAAAGAAAAAGAAAAAGAGAAAAGATACAGTGAAGCCAGGCGTGGTGGCACACACCTGGAATCCCAGCACTAGAGAGGTGGAGACAGGAGGGAGGGTCAGGAGTTCAAGGTTATTCCTCGCCGCTGTCTGAGGTCATTGTGGGACACATGGGACATTGCCTAAATAGAGAAATCCAGACACATGTGATGTACGTGGATAAATAATCTCGTCACAACTTTGAATGGCAAAAGCTAAGAAACTCAATGATTAACACCAGGGCATCTGGAATAAAATTTTAGTAAATGCATGTGATTAGATTTCATGAAGTCATTTCAATCTCATTCTTGAAGAAATTTAATGGGAAATCACTTCTGATGTAATAGCGGCTGGCAAGGCGCAACACAAGGAGCATACCAGACGATGCAGGTCTGGTCAGACAAAACCCTTAACTATGCAGAGAACAAATACACAGAGAACTCACGGCGCATGGGTAACAGCAGCTTCGTCTGAAAAGACAGTGGATACATTTAATTTTCTTCCTACTGTTTCCATAGAAAACCCCTGGGTTTTTTTTTTTTTTTTTTAATGACATTATACATTTAAAAAAAAAAAAAACATAGCTGGGGATGTGGAGGTTTGGGAAACAATCGTCGCTGTGGCAGCAGTAACAGGATCGATAGTACTCAGCCGCCAGCCAGGTAATAAATACCGTTAGAATTCCACACTGACCATTCCACATCCATGCACCAACCAGCCTCCGCCTGAAGGGCTAGACACCAGTTTAGAGGGTCCACTAAGATCAGCTGTGTTTGGACAAAGGTCAGAAGACACAACAGCATGGGGGAAGCTGGGCTGTGGCCAGTGGGAAGACCTGGGCTTGGGAGCAACTGGACCTGGCTTTAAGTCTTCCAAGTACCATGTATTTCCTGCATGACACCCGCTCACTCACAGGCGAAACATACTGCAGGGTCTAGCCACTGGGACACTTAGGACGCTATTCTGCAGAAGTGCCTCTGCATGGAGGATGTCCTCAGCCGTGCTCCTCCTCCCCCACCCCACCCCCAGGCCAGTGACATCACTGAACGCCTCTTAGCTCCTGGTAGATGCGAATACTGTTGCTTTGAGATGACAGGTATTGCGATAGTTTCAGGTAAACGGGCCCTTTGATAACTCCAGCCCGAGGGAACGGCTAATCTAAAATAATACAAGGCTTTGCTATGAGGAGAAAATGACTTGGGGGCACTAGATAAGAAACAAGGACACAACCCGAAGCCATAGCCTGTTTGAGCTGGGCAGCTGAGCAGGCAGCAGACACAAAGGTACCCTTGTTCTGATACTTGTGGAAGTCTGAGGACCCAAGCAGTAGCTAGGTTCCGCCCTGGTTCCTACGTCTCTCAAAGCAAGTGCACGTTAGAGTGACTACATCTTCAAGTGGCAGGTCTGCCGTGTAATACGTCATGGCTGGTGTTGAAGCATGCTTCTTGGGTTTCATACCAAGACCCGATGACTGAAGATAAGCCAAATAGTATGTGGCTGAACGGGCCCTGTGTAGCAATAAACACTCAACAATACACATCCCTTGTGTGAATGGCCGAGGGGTACAGCTCAGTTGGTACATTCCTCGCCTACTGTATTCAGAGCCCTAGATCGGTCATCAGCACCAAGTCAACTAGGCGTGGTGGTGGTGGTGGTGGTGAGCACCGATAATCTTGGCACTTGGGAGGCTGAGGCAGGAGGATCAAGTGTTCAAGATCGTCCTTGGCCACATGGTCAGCTCAAGGCAGCCTGCGATACATCATAAGACCTTGTGTCAGTTCAACGAAAATAAAGACATGTCTGCTGTGGGAGTGCGTGAGGCCGGAGTTTGTCAGGACCTGGCCCAAGACCCAGGAGTGACCCTTTGCACCTGACCTGTGTCTTTTCTGTCTTTTTAGCTTATCCGCTCACCAAGTGCCCTCCCCCGACCATCCTCCCCAATGCTGAAGTGGTCACAGAGAATGAGGAATTCAACATAGGTACCACTGCCAAATGGCGGGGATCACAAGCCAGGGTGGCAAAGAGGGCCCAGGAAGCCATGGGGATTAGGCGATGGCTCCATCCACGCAGAGGGGAACAGAGGCCCAGACCACAGGGGTGACAGCTGTGTTTCTCTCAGCTGAATTTGCTCTGAAAATGCAAACCCTTTTTCCTTACCTCGGCCCCAGAAGGAAGAGCTGGAGTGCTGTGGCTTCCTACCACTATACAAAAGCTCGAAGACAGCCCAGAATTTCTTAGATATGAACTACCCAGAAGGCTTAGCTGGGGAAAGGAAGCAGTTGTCTGCATCACGGGGCCAGCATGGAGCTGGTTCCTGAAGCATGACCCAGCGCTGGCTACCTTCCCCTGGGAAGTGGGTTTGAGGGCCTTAGGATGCCAGCCCTTCAGGACCAGACTGCTCCAGGGGACACTCACTCATGCTCATCTTTCTTGACAGGTGACATCGTCCGCTACAGGTGCCTCCCAGGCTTTACCTTAGTGGGGAGTGAAATACTGACCTGCAAGCTGGGAACCTACCTGCAGTTTGAAGGCCCACCCCCAATATGTGAAGGTAATCACACTAGACAGCGCCGCCCCCTCCAACAGAACCCTGCTTCTGCTCTTTTTCCTGTCCCCACCTCTCAGCTCACTTCCTGCCTGCTGAGAAGAGGTCACTAGGTCAGTGGTGTCTGATGAACAAGTGAGTGAAGGCAGTGAGTGAGAGCCCTTGGCAGGGGCCCCTCCCGGTCTGAGCTGTAGGCTATGAAAGGGCACGGCCCTCCCTTGTTCCTTAACTGGGCGTTCTCGAGTTGTGTACTGAGTGTGAGCATGAGAAAGTTCTAGAATGTCACCCTGCTACTGGGGAGACAAGTCTACCCAGCATTGTATGTGTGTGTGTCCCTATAACCCCAGACCTCAGCTGCCCTGCATCCCAATGCAGTGCTTTAGCTGGTTACCCCAACTCAGACCACAACCGGTCCTTTCCCATCCCTAAGCACCCAAGGCAGCACAGAGCTCCTAACTGCCCTGCCATCTGAAGACAGTGGTTGAACTTGGGCTGTGGCTATTGTGAGGTGTGGGATGGCGGATGGCATCTGACCCACTCTGACTGCTGTGAGGTTGGAAAACTTGCACAGCTACCAAGGGCCCTAAAGAAGCCGATGCAGTCCTCGACGCCTTGCCTTGGCTTGGTCCCCAGCCCAAGCAAATGGAAGCAAATTATCCAGAAATGTGTTCAGTACAGAGTATTATGGCACGTCCATGTGCTCCAGGACAGAGCACATCCCCAGTGCTGGGGTGTGCAGAACTCCCCTGTACCAGCCTCTAACCCTGTCCCCCTTTGTGGTGAGTTCTAATTCTCCTCCTGCTGCTCCTCTTGTTCTTCCTCCTCCTCTTCCTGCTCCTGCTCCTCCTCCTCCTGCTCCTCCTGCTCCTCCTGCTCCTCCTGCTCCTTCTTTTTAGAGGTCCACTCTGACTTCCTTAGGGCAACATTCTTCTCTTTTAGTCACCCTAGTGCTGCAGCCAAATCCTGCTGGTCTTCCTGCTTCCCATGTGGTTGCCATGGTACCATCACCATCTCTGTGGTGTATTGAGACACTATGTTGCACTCTGCATATGTGGCTTGATATAATGAAGTATAATGTTTTCTGTGATAGGCCATCCTGGGAGGTAGGGAAAAGTCATCACACTGAAAGGGAATAATTTATTTGGGGTCGGGGGGGCACACAGGTAAGTTAGTGGTATAGTTGGGGTCTAAATCCAGGTGTGATTGGCCCACCATCTGTTACTTTATTCTGTGCTCTTGTATCTTTGTATGAACTAAACCCATTTTGTAGAGTGTCTCTTGGGGTGTGGCTGTCCTTACCATTGTCTATATGTGTGTTTCACCCCCATCTACCTCAAATCAAGATAAAAGCACTTATAATCAAGCTAGGAAATGACTTCAACCAACTGGTCTGCTGTGAGTCCCAGCAACCTTGTCTTGTTGATATGCGACCTGAAGTTACTTCCTGCCATGGGGCAGTAGGGTGGTGGATGTAAGAGCTTCTTTAAATACCCCAATACTAGCTTTGCAGGGATAGTTCTAGTCCACAGACAAGCTAATACCCTAGCCTGTTCTCTCTCCACACCGTGTACACAATATCTCTTTCTTTCTCCCAGTGCACTGCCCAACCAACGAGCTTCTGACGGACTCCACTGGTGTGATCCTTAGCCAGAGCTACCCCGGAAGCTACCCACAGTTCCAGACCTGCTCCTGGCTGGTGAGGGTGGAGCCAGAGTACAATATCTCCATCACTGTGGAGTACTTCCTCAGCGAGAAGCAATACGATGAGTTTGAGATCTTTGACGGTGAGTCCCTCAAAGGCCATGTGGTTCTCCGCTACACAAGGCACCAACTTTCCCCCAGGCCCCGTGGGGGATCTGATCTGTGTTTTCTTATCACAACTTGCTGGAGGTGCCACCATAGTGTCTACCTCTACCATAGAAACCCAAGGCCAGAGAACTGATGAGCTGTGTGGCTATTACCTGCATGGTAGTCTAGGTCCGAATACCAGCCTAAACCCCTGAATACCAGCCAATAAATGGACCCCAGTAGCAGCCCCTTGTGATGAATAGCCTTCCTCCCAAACCCAAGAAGATCTATCAAACTTAAGCATGGTCCTACCATGATTGCTTAATGGTAGGACAAGAGGTTCTATCATTGGCTGTTGTGTCTAGAGAAAACATCTCAGCATGTCCCAAAATGTTGAACCTTCAAAATATTCTCTTAAGCTTTGTAGGATTTACCTCCTACCCTTTGGAGTACATGAAAATGTCTATAATATTTACACTATTTGTCCCCAGGGGCTCAGAAAATCCAATGTAGAGGACTAAAATGCTACATTCTACAGGGGACCCCCCGCCCCCATCCCCTGTCAATGTATCATGGTAAAAATCAGGCTTATTAACAGAGCTCTGGGACACAGTCGTGAATGTACACTGTTGTCTACCTCATGCCAGCACCAAGCCACTTCTGCTCCTCCTTCCTGGCAACTGGGAGAGGAGCACATTGCAGACCCACAGCTGCACTGTTGAGGAGCCACGACTGTGCCCATCTGCTCTGGCAAAGATGCCACAGCTGGTGCATCTACCTGCGGGTGCTTGATTAAGTTTCCACTGTGGGGTACAAACAGCTTCTCTCCCCATGTACTGCTGCCCAACAGAACAGCCACGCTAGGATTGGGATTCCCCAGGTGTCAGCATCACTCCATATTCTGTATCCAAAGTCTTCAATAAGTTCAGCTGGTCTCATGTCTGCAGTTTTTATCTATACAAGTAAACAGTGGTGGGCCTGCAAAGAACCAGAGGAATGGCTACTGTATACACTGGTGTCAGTTTCTAGGCTCCCCATTTTTTTGTAGGGACTCAAGCTCTCTTTTTAGCCAAACTATTCTGGAATGAAGGGGAAATGAAGGCTGGCTGGAGTCTATAAGCTGAAGAGAGTGTTGAGCCTTTTCACTGGAGGCGCTCTCCTCCCCGCTGGTCCTGTCTTGCTCATAAATTCACGCTATATTAATTGCTGTCTTTAGCTACCCACCTAGCTTGCCTTTAGGAGTAAACACAGTCTGTGGGCCATCCCCATGAGTCCTGTAGCCCAGTCCTTCCAACTACCACCCCAGCCTTACTACCCATTTCCAACTGGGTGGTGGTCTTGCTTCAGTCCATAAAGTGTTTCCCCATGACCTATGACCTCTGTGACCTCGGTGTCCCAGAGCCTTGTCATCCCCCTTACTCCTAAGGAGCCTGGTTTCATCAGCCCTATGGAGTCTCTGCCAGGCTCTCAAGGAACACAGTTCTCAGGTGGGAGTTCTTTTCTTGTGACAGAATGTTCAAGTGTGTTGCTTCTCCTCACTTCTGGGCCCCTTCCTTCCCAGTTTGCCACAGCAGCTCGAAGAACCCTACTTTGTTTAATGTGGCCCCATTATTCTTCCAAAGCTTCCAAGAGCTGTCTCAACAATGTATTGGAACCTTCACTCACAGCCCTCTCTGGGACCATAAATCCTGGGTTAGGAGTTTCCCAGGTTTATATTATGCTCCGAGATGCTACCCAGGCAGTTAAGGTAGGAACTAGGAAGAAGGTGCTTTCCTGAGGAGCCTTGGGAAGGCATGGTGGGAAGTGTTATCACTTATGACCCTGAGACCTATCACTTTCCTTTGGCTCTATGGCTCTTTCTTTATATCTGTTCAATAAACAAAATCTCTGTGTGGTGGACACGGTGCTATTTTTGGCATGCTCAAGAGACATCCGAAGAGGGTCCCGGTTTGAAAACCAGCTCTCCCATAAACTGGCTGCTTGACCCTGGCAACCAGGAATTACGTTTCCTCTCACTTGCTGGCTGCAGAGCACTGCTTCAGGTAAGGGTGGGCAAAAGAGAGTCCGTCAGCAAAGCCACCAGATGCAATGCCACCAAGCCATCCCAGCTGTGTCTATGCCTATAGCCCTGTGTCTTTCTCTCCCTAGGTCCCTCAGGACAAAGTCCTCTACTGAAAGCCCTTAGTGGGAATTACTCAGCTCCCCTGATTGTCACCAGCTCAAGCAACTCTGTGTATCTGCGCTGGTCATCTGACCACGCCTATAACCGGAAGGGTTTTAAGATTCGGTATTCAGGTAAGCCACGAGAACGCCTAAGGAGGGCTTCTCCTCTTCCTACTCTGAACCCTTTATTTAAATGCCTCACCTGAAACATCCAAAGAAGCCATGGTCCATCTCCTCACCAAGGCGGCAACCTCCCTTGTGTGGGCAGTGCGGGGTAGCCTCCTGCTCTCAGTTTCCCTCATCTGACACTACACAAGCGAGACTACAAGTGGTCTCCTACCTCTTCAGATCCACGTTGCTTCCCACTGCTAACCTCTCCTTTTTCTTCTCATGCTCCCATCTTAAGTCTCCAAGACTGTGTCTATTCAATATGAGATCTGAGGAAACCCTGGGGATCCTAGCCCCTCAGACTGTTAGGAGATATAACCAGAGGGCCTTCGGCTGAGCGACTCTAAGATAGGCACGTAGGGCACGCTGCAGAGGAAACCCTCTCCAGAAGTCCAAGCCCTATCTCTTTCATTACCTATTTGTGCGGCGTGCGATATGCCATTCTGACTCGTGCACACAATCGTAATGATCAGATGGGAGCAATGAGCTTACTCATCTCCTCCACGCTTAATTCTTTGTCTTGGAGACTATTGAAATCCATTCTTCTGCCAGTGCTGGAATCTCTAGTCAGCACGTTGTGAACTCTGGCTGCCCACCTGTGCTGCCGAACATGAGGACTTAGCCCTTTCTGCTTTTGCGGCCAATGACCAACCTCCTTCCACCCTCTCTGCCTCCTACTGGCGCCAAGCTCTGTTGACCCCTGTCATACTCTCCACTTGTGTAAAATCACTTTTCCCCTAGCTCTTACACACAAATGAGGGCACACGGCTTTGTCTCCCTGTGCCTTGCTCAGTCAACATTATGTTCTCCACTTCCATCTACATTGCTGCAATTGACAGGATTTTACTCTTTTTTTTTTTTTTTTTTTTTAAGCTATATTGTATGGGTAGGGTTAGATCAAAGGCCAGGCCTTGATTAAAAAAAAAAAAAAAAAAAAAAAAATCCCTGGGATACAATTATATGGAGAAAATAGACTTTCTCTGAACTCTCATTGTGGGTACCAGTCGTCTGCTTTGATAAGCCGAAACCTTGGTACCAGCTCTGAAGGGCAGTCCAGTGAACCGCTGGCAGGCTGTGAGGAATGCCTGCGGATCATGGGGATTCCACTACATGCCTGCTCGCCAAGCAAGCATTAGACAATGTTTTAAAGAATAGTGGTTGCAGGGAGCCAGGAGGCTAGCTGTCAGTAAAGTACTTGTCACATAAACACAAGGACCCAAATCCAACCCCCCAGCACCCAGGTAGGAAGCTGGGTATGGTGGCATGTGGTGGCATGGTAGCAATCCCACCCCTTGGGGAGGCAGAGGTGGAGGGTCCATGGAGCTCTCTGGCCAGCCAAACTAGCCTAATCAGTGAGACCCAGGTCCCAGAGAGAGACCCTGCCTCAAAAACTGAAGGTGGACAGTATCTCAAATGACATCTGACTTGACCTCAACCTCCTACACACACATGTATGCACACATACCTGCACCTGCAGACACTAAAGCAAGCGCGCGCGCGCGCACACACACACACACACACACACACACACACACACGGAGGGATGTCACATCCTTGAGTTCTGCCTGAAGATCTATTTGTTCATATCTTCTCATGGGTCTCCTCAATGCAAGACCAGCCCACACTGTGAGGGCTGATGGGAGTGCTGATGAGAGTGATGAAGTGCTGGGTGTGAGAAGAGCTAGCCAGATGGATCTGAGAAGAGACCCTGCCTTAACTCTCTCAAGGCCCATTTCCTCTGTCGGTCTCACCCCCACTCTTCTCTCCCTCAAAGATGCCCATGGTTGGGGAAAAGATGGCCTCAGGCCCCACGATCAGTGATCTGTCCTGTTACTAGCAGGCAACAGGGTCATTTGACAAAGCCTTTAACTGTTTGGGCCTCGGTTTCCTCAAAACGAAAAAGAAACCTCAAAATAGTCATCAGGGGAATTCAGGCCAGAGTTCCCAGTGGAAGCTCCTGTGAAGGGAAAATGGCATTTTCCTACCCCCATTGCTAAACTTAGAGCTAAGGGCTCCCAGGGAGTTCCCTTGGCCTTTCTGCTCAGAGACTAATGTGTTTAGAAGTAATGAGTCAGTTGTAATTACAGTACAAATACCACATAGAAAAGAAAGCCGTTGCACGGCACAGCAACTAGTACTTAATAATTAAGATACAGCAGGGGTGTGCAACTTAACACCTGTGTCTGTCGCAGTGACTACGTGTGTATTTTATATCTTGGATCCTCATTGCCGGGTGAAGGAGGTACATAGATTGAAGATGCGCATGACAGAGGAGGCATAGCAGGAGAACACACATCTTTAAAACACCATTTCTACCCACACAGAGGCATAGTCTTCAAGACAGGAAGTCCGAGGGCCTCTTTGTGAGGCTGTGTGAGGAGAGGGCCTTCCCCAATCTGCTCACCCCTATCCGGGAAGCCCAGCCAGAGACCCTCAGGCAAGGCTTAGATGTGAGGCCCCTGGGTCATTACCTCTCACAGCCCCACAGAACTAACCAGTATTAGTTCTTTTTTCTCGTCCCTATGACATAATGCCCGACAGAAACCAACCTAAGGAGGAAGTGGTTCATCTTGGCGTGTGGCGTTGAGGATGCAACCTGTCACAATGATGGGACAGTGATGGCAGCAGGAGCTTGAGGGACCTGGTCACACTGCCTCTGAAATCAGGAAGCAGAGGAGAGATGGGCGCTGGTGGTCAGTCTAGGAGCAGCCCCTGGGACAGTGCTGCCCTGCATTTAGGGTGGACGTCCCACCTCAACTAACACAGTGTAGAAACTCCCTCACGGCTGTGCCCCCAGTCGGTGGTAACTGTCACGTGGCCTAAGGATCCCTGGCAGGATCTGTGGTGTGAACTCCCTCCATCTGGGACTTTTGTCTGCTTCCCTCACTGTCGTGTGCCCAGCACAGCAGAGGGCACTTAATAAACTCTGGAGAACTCTTTACTGGTAAATGAATGAAATATGTTAAGCCATACATTTGAGGGGGACAAAGAATGGGCCCCGTAAGGAAATGTGTATCCTAGATCCCTAGACGTCTACAACACAATACAACAACAGAGAACACCACTAAGAGCACTAAGTGTCCCGCACTGCACTGGGATGCTTAGCAAATGTTCTCTCTCTCTCTCTCTCTCTCTCTCTCTCTCTCTCTCTCTCTCTCTCTCTCTCTGTCTCTCTGTCTCTCTCTCTGTGTCTCTGTCTCTGTCTCTCTCTCTCTCTCTGTCTCTCTCTGTGCCTCTCTCTGTCTCTCTGTCTCTCTCTGTCTCTCTGTCTCTCTCTCTGTGTCTCTGTGTCTCTGTCTCTCTGTCTCTCTCTCTGTCTCTCTGTCTCTCTCTCTGTCTCTCTCTCTCTCTCTCTCAAATCATTCGAGCACCTATGAGGGAGGTCTTACAGGGAAGAAACTGGAAGTGAGCCTGGACATCATATGTTAGAAAACCAGTCCCAGGGGCCCCTGCTTTGCAAGGTTGCCTGCAGTTACAAGGCCTTTGAAAGCAACCATCCCCCCCCCACCCCCGGGCTGCACTGGGGCAGCCAAGGGGACCCCATGACTCACAGAGCAGGCTGTTGTTGTAGTTTTCAATTATCCTTTGTTTTGATTTGTTTCATTTGATCTTGTTCTGGCTTTACTTAACTGTTGTTCAGCGTCGACCACTCGGGCCTTCCTAAATAGCAAAGAGCTTGGCAGTGTGTAGAGGGAGCGTGATGTGAGAGAAACGGGTCTGGTGCGGGGGCAGCCTGGCTGCTTCAGCAGTGGCCCTCGGACACTGCTCCACTAACCTCTCTCTCTTCAGCTCCCTACTGCAGCCTGCCTAAGGCTCCCCTCCACGGCTTCATTCTGGGCCAGACAACCACTCAGCCGGGCGGCTCCATCCACTTTGGCTGCAACACAGGCTATCGTTTAGTGGGACACAGCATGGCCATCTGTACCCGGCACCCCCAAGGCTACCACCTGTGGAGTGAAGCCATTCCTCTCTGTCAAGGTGAGCAGCAGCCGCGACTGAAGTAGTAACAGGGTAGCTCAGCTCCATGTCACCTTGGACTGGTCTCAGGAGCAGTCCAGGCCACACATGAGTCTCCCAAGGTCTGGTGACAGTTCATTCCTCGGGCAAACATTTACTGAAGGTCTATGCATCTCCATCTGGGGGTGACAGGTGCATGGTAGGCTCTGTGTCCAGCGCCACAGGAGAGGTGGTGATATGAGACAAGCGACAGGAAGAGGAAGGACTGTATCAGGAGGGTGTTGGGAACCCCACGCTACGAAGGGACCTGCCTCTTCCTAGCAGCTAAGAAGGCACCCCCAAGGCCAGGAGGCATCGGTTCTGGCTCCTAAAGCAAATGGGCCAAGCAAACCCCTGAAATGTGCCCTTCGGTTTGCATGCACTATCTTTTAGAATTTATGAGTGTTTTTCCCCTTACAAGAACATATGTTCTTGTCATGATGAAATATCTTGCTTTGTATAATCAATAAGCACTAATAAAAAATAAAGTCAGAGAGGCCCTAGTAATGGCCTAGTCAGTAAAGTGCTTGCCTTGTGAGCATGAGACCTGAGTTTGATCTTGCAGAACCCATATGAATAAGCCATTGGTAGCGGCATGTGCTTACTATCTCGCTGCCTGAGAGGCAGAGATGGGAGGACCTCTGAGGCTCCAGCCTGGCCTGCTTGGTGAGCCCTGGGCAGAAGAAGGGTGCTGCCTCAACAGCCTAGGATGGTACCCAAGGAATAACAGTTAAGGCTATGCTCTGGCTTCCACGTGCCACCCCACACATGTACAAGTGAACACACATATACATATTCACAAAGATAAAGCAATATACTTCCGGTATAGAAACCTGAAAAGGGTAAGAATAACAGATAACACAAAAGAAAAGAGTAAGAATGCAGTATAATTCTGCCATGAGGTCACTGCTATTAATAATTCAGTGTATTGCTCCTAAATTCCAATGAGCATCTTACGGATAGTTGCCGATACTTCCTTGGTCATTGTTGTCGACAGCTGCATAGCATTATGGGAAAACTGATGCTTACTTAAGCGTCATATCCTACTGTGGATGATTTGAGCTCCTATGCATTTTGCTATTACATAGTTATGATAATTCTATCTTTATGAGCATCCCTATTCATTTCCTCAAGTGAAATTCCCAAGAAGGAGATTGTTGGATCATGGCATACACAGAATTTACAGCTCTTGATGCGCTATACCCTGCTCAGATTTCACCCTCATGGATGCTTCTCCCAGCAACAGAGAAAGTGCTTTCTTCTGGGTCTCAGCATCACTGAAAAAAAGAAGAAAAGCATTGCCCACTGCAGACAAAGGAGGCAATGGCACCGCTGTTTGATTTTATTTTTCTCAGTTCCCAGTGTGTTGAAGTCTTTAATGACATCTGTCACCTCCAGCCCTTGTAACCTCCTAACCCGTGTCTACTTTGGAAAAGGCCAAAAGCGTGTTATTAATATTCTGCAGAGGGACTGGCTGTCACAATCGGCAGAGGTCATCGGCTTCAGTCTCTGTGTCTCCAGTCACATCAGCATCGACACCGCTATTCCAGAATCCATTTGGAAACTTCCAAGTGTCTGGTCTCACTTAGGCCTCAACCCGCCCCTCTTGGTGTGGGTCCTCTCACCCACTTCTTTCCACCCTAAGCTTTCTTTCTTCGCCCCCCCCCTTTTCTCTCAGCTGTTGTATTCTCTGGAACCCATATTCCAGAGGACTGACCAAGAAGCCAATGCCTCCACTGACGACCCAGCAGGCTCACCTTACTTCCTCCTCCATGAAGATGAGGGATCACATGGTCCTTTCACAAAGAGAGGGCATCAATCCCCCCACTGCCACCATTTCTGGTGTATCTTAGGGTCTGAGGGAGGCCTGGCATTCTGTCTGTTCTCAGTCCCTGCTTCCAAGCCATGGCTTCTCCATGAGGCACTGTGTACTCCAAATTACTTTGACCCCGACCCCGCCCCCCCCCCCCCCACCCACTCTCAGCCAGCTCCCTCCCTACATCCACTCACCCACAGGCACCTCATCCCTCCACAGCTTTGTGCTTCCGTCTCCGCACCCTTCCCACCCACAGACTCCCCCTGCTGCCTCTGGGGTAAAGACACTGAGGCTGAGTTCTGAGCTTCCGAGCTGGGAGCTATCTTGTTTTCTTAGCTGTCTACACCAGACGGGGTCAGGCCAGGGCTATGAGAAGGTGCTGCCGCCTCTGCCTCTGCTTGCCTCCCTAGGTTCCTTCTCCAAGCGGAACATGTGCAGGGACCTGGCATTTCTGCATGGGGTGGTGGGGAGGGGCCATTGGGAGGGGGTGCCTCAAGCAAGCTGGCCAGTTATTTAATCTGCTATGATGGTTCAGCTAACCCAGCCACAGCCCAGCTCAGTCTTGCTGTTTGGACATTAGTTTTTACGTGCTTCCTGCTTACTCCTTCCTTCTGAGCCCCGTATTGCTGTTGCGCCCCTCGCCTCCCCCCCGCCCCCCCCATCTTATAGTTCCATAACCAACTTTTGAATCCTTTTTCTGTCTTATATTCCAAGTTCATCCCCACCCCTTGGGCAGCCAACCTTCTGCTATCATAACGGAGTCCCATTCCAGGGCCTCTGGAAATTCTGGAAAGTATAGCGGAATCAGCCATCACTGTTGGCCACCATCAGAGGCCTGTCCCTGCCAGAGCTTATTCTGGAGTGAAGGAAGGAGGCCTGAGCTCCAGACTAGTGGTCGTGGGGGAAGGGAGCAGCGAGTGAGTACAGGGTCGTGGCAAGTACTCAAACGTTCATTTATCTTTTCTTCTGCGTAGGTCCTTCATTATTACGTCAAGTCCCAGACCTTGCCAGACTGCTGCCCACATCTGAGGCATCACTTATTTGACTTCCACAGTTTTCCATGTCTTGCAATTTGCTGGTTTTCCAGTTGGTTTTGCTGGTGCATCCCCTCAAGTAAACTTCTCAGAGAGGATTCATGAGAAGGCAATTTTTCTGAGTCTCTACGTGTGCGTAGATGTTGCCACCCTTGCCGTCATAAATGCTTAGTAGGGTGACCAGATTAAATTCTAGGTTATAAACAACTTTATTCACAAGTCTGAAGGCTTTGTCATCAGTGGAGCGTCTGAGGTCAGTCTGGTTCCCATCCCTCCCGGGTCCCCCTCTACCTTTCAATGGCTCTCTTTGCGCCTCCCCCACTCCCCCTTTGTTCTTTTCAGCCTGAAGCCTGAAGACAACGTGTCTTTCTTCCACTCCCGGAAGTGTTCCTTTAGCTGAGCTCCATCAAGCCACCCACTTTCTGCTCTCTCTTTCTGGAGCTCTGAACAGCTGGGACCTCCCAGGCTGATCCTTTCAATTTTCAGTCCTTTTCTCTTGTTTTCAGTCTGTCTTTGGGTTCTTTAATCTCAGAAATCAGTTGTTTTTAACAACAAACACCTTTACTTGATGTGCATTTCGACAGTTTAGAGGAGCCCTTGCTTTGTTGCTTTCTTCAGAATGCTCTGTTCCCATTTCACGAAAGGTTATGTGGCACTTGATGTTCTTAAGATACTGCTGACTGCCGAGGTCAGCAATCCTATACCTCCCACTTCCTGAGTTAGCTCTGTTTCTGGAGGGGCTTTTCCCTGCCCCACCCTCCAGGACTTTAGCCTTAGTTTTATCACATTGACACTACTGTTTTTCTTTGTGTTTGTAGTAACATTTGATGGTCCATCTTTAGAAAGTAAAAGCTAGGGAGCAAGTACCCGAGTTCCATTATTTTATGTAACTATCTTTGCCTGTGCGGTTTCTCCTGTGAGTAACATCTGGATCTGGGTGTACAGCAGGGATGCAAAGACATCCTTCACATGGAGAGACCCTACATTCTATGAGACAGTGGGTACAGGGCCTAGTGGGTTCAGGCACTTGCCACTGAACCTGACAACCCGAGTGTGACCCGCTTGACCACGTGGCAGAAGAGAACCAACTCCTGCAAGTTTTCCTCTGACATCTCCATGCATGCATGCAAGTGTACATATGCATGTGCACATGTATGTGCATGAGTGCTTGAGTGTGTGTGCATGCACACACACACACACACAAATTAATTAAATAAAATGCAGTAAGAATTTTTTTATTAAACAGAGCATCTTTTGGAATGCTAACCCCCACCTTGGCATTCCTGACCCTCAGGAGGGATGGATTCTGTCCCCACACCCTAAGGAAGAGGGGACACATGGTTCTCCTCAGCAAGCAGAGAGGTTTGAGTGCACTGACACTGCACCCGTGGGGGCAGAATGAAAGGAAGTCTCATGGTGCCACTGTTTCCTGTAGGTTTTGAGCTGCAGCCCTTTCCTACGGTCAAGCTGTGAACACACATCTATCTCCATCGTATCCCCCCATACGCCCTTTTCTGACGTCTCTGCTGATGTGTCTCCTGTTGTCTTTCTTCATGGCCCTTTTCCTGTGTGTTAGTTCTTTAACTATAAGCTTTAGGGCTTTAACGAGAAAAGATGAAAGTATATTCTCAGGACATCTTGAGTCCGAAATGGTCATGGCATTCTTTCTCCTCTGCCAGCTCTTTCCTGCGGCCTCCCTGATGCTCCCAAAAATGGAATTGTGTTTGGCAAGGAGTACACAGTGGGGACCAAGGCTGTGTACAGCTGCAATGAAGGCTACCACCTCCAGACGGGGGCTGAGGCCACCGCAGAGTGTCTGGACACTGGCCTGTGGAGCAACAGCAATGTCCCCCCACAGTGTGTCCGTGAGTCCAGGGGCAGTGGGGGAAGGGAGCAGGAGGATCTGGGTGTGTGCATGTGGCTGAAAAGACTCCTGTAAGGAGCTAAGAGCCTGCATGTGGAAGTTAGGAGATGCAGGGCAGATGAGAGTGGGTGTCTACCAACTGTGGTCCCCACTGCAAGTTACTCTTAGAACACTGAAGGACCATCATGCTCTGGGGTGTTTTCATAAAGCACCACAGCGCTTGGAATGACCCGAAGGCTGCATGAATATCTCCCTTCATCACAGAACTCTGTAGTGACAAAAGTGAGCCATATTCAGTCTAATGATACGGATTTTGATTTTGTTGGCATCATTAAAAATGTACATCTATATACATATTATTTCTTAATATTTTGTAATCAAGAAAATGTAAATAAATATCCAGTTTCTGACTTCTCATGCAAAAAAAAAAAAAAAAAAAGTAAAGATCTCTAGCTAGGGATGCACCTCAATTAATAGCGCTTGCCCAGCATGGACCAAGGGTGGTAGTGCCTGCCTGTAATTCCATCACCCCAGAAGCGAAGACAAGAGATCAGAAGATCAAAGCCACCCTGAACCTTGGCTATTTGAGATCTGTCCAAAACTGACCAAATAGAATCTGCAGTCCACAGCCAGTAACCGATGCCAGTGAAGCACCAGTCTTGTTACTTTATTTTATGGATCTTCCCCCCCCCCCCACCTGCAGCAGCATCCTCCCCTCTTCAGACCTGCCTAGGAACTGAATGTTCTTGGAGTCATAATTACTTGCTCTAGACTCTGGTGATGTCTTCCACCAGCTAATGCTCTTCCCTGCTCTTTGCTTCCCCCCGACCCCCCAGCTGTGACCTGCCCTGATATCAGCAGCATCAGCGTGGAGCACGGCCGATGGAGGCTCATCTTTGAGACCCAGTACCAGTTCCAGGCCCAGCTGATGCTCATCTGTGACCCTGGCTACTACTACACTGGCCAGAGGGTCATCCGCTGCCAGGCCAATGGCAGATGGAGCCTGGGAGAGTCTGTACCCACCTGCCAAAGTAAGCCCAGGGACGAGAGTGGGCCTGTTTGTATGGCACTCCTACCTGAAATATTTCATACATGGAGTAGATTGAGGGGTTCCCCACAACCCAGTGAGTGCAGTGAACCTCTTTATGATACACCGAATCTGGAGCTGGGAAAGGCCTTGCTTCTTAGCACTGTGTCATCTTAGGAAAGGCTCCCTGTTGATAAGTCTCTGGCCCCGCATGCACTGACTCATTCATTAGGGTCCAACTCTATGCCAGGTACCAGAGAGGTACTAAGATAAAAGTGTGTGGCTTACCTGGGGGAGGTGGCTCAGTGGGTAAACAGTTTGCCATGCAAGTGTAAGGATGTGGGTTCAAATCCCCCCACAATACACTTGAAAGCCAGCTGTGATAATGAGTACATCTGCGATCCCAGCTCTCCTGGAGCAAAACTGGAGGCAGAGACAGGTGTCCCTGGGTGATGAGGAGCCAGCTAGCCTGGCATGTGGGGTGGCAATGAGACCCTATTTCAAACCAGGTGGAAGTCGAGGAACAGATACCAAAAGTTGCCCACCTCCGCTTGCATGTATGCGTGTGTGCGCATGTGCGCGCACACAACCCCCCCCCAAGATTTTTAAAAAATAGAGTGTGGCTCCGGCCTGCCAGAAGCTCATAATCTACTAGAGACAAGGCAAAGAGTCAGCAATACCGCAGCTGGGTATGTGCAGGAGGGAAGAGGGTAGCACGGAGGACCAGCAAAAATCAGTCTCCTGCCTCTTCATTGTTAATTCCATTTTTTTTTTTTTTCTGGTTCTTTGAGTCTCAGAGGCCATTCTTCCAGACCAAGATGAATTGGTGTGTGTTCTTAAAGCCATGGGCCCCATAATGTATGTTTATGGCAGAGTAGCCAGCATGAGCATGGAGTGGCCTTACTGCGACACAGCCTTAGAGGTCAGCCTTCACCTTGTACCTCAGCCAGATGCTGTCAGCCTACTCCCTTAGAAGGACTGTGAGGCTGCCACTGGCTCAGCAGAAAAGGACAAGAGTGATGGCATTGTCTGCTCTGAGCACCGCACAGACTCACCGTCCCTGTGTAACCATGGCTCCACCTCAGCTACCTGTGGAGTTCTTAATAAGCATGCAAGCCTGAGCCTTACCCCTCAGAGAGGGAACCAGGGCACATGACCAGCAGGGCTCCCAGGGACACCCGCAGATGGGAACAAGTCAGTGTCATAGTGCATTCTGGTCACGTTCCAGGAGCGCAAGGCTAGGCAGTTCTTGGCTTTGGTCACTATTCTCCTTCATCTTGTTCAGCACATGCCTCATGCCGCTGCTCCCCCCCCCCACCCCCCGGACTGGTTTATTGAGTGTTTTATGATCTCTTCAGTCATTTCCTGTGGAGAGCTCCCCACACCCCCGAGTGGGCACCGCATCGGAACGATGTCTGTCTATGGGGCAACTGCCATCTTCTCCTGCAATTCTGGATACACGCTGGTGGGCTCCAGGGTACGGGAGTGCATGGCCAATGGGCTCTGGAGCGGCTCTGAAGTGCGCTGTCTTGGTGAGTGGTCCCCCGGGGCCCACCCTACTCTCCTACTGTCAAAGAGTATTTACTCCAAGCACCAGCTTTCAGGTATCCACCTTGACTAAAAGCAGGGACTAGCTATTCTTGCTGGCCTCAAAAGAAGAAGACCAGCCTCTAAGAGTCTACACTCTAATCAGAAAGACCCCCATTTATCTAGATAGCCCCTAGGAAAGCCTTCGCCCTATAGAGACACATTCTTACAATGTACCTAAAATATATTTTATATTTTTTATATTTCCTTTATATTACATATTACAGGCTTATTTTAAATGTATTCATATGTACATATGTGTGTACATTACAATGCACAAATACATATACACTAAGCAAACAACAAGAGCTTATAAACAACTAGCTTACAAAAGAGAAAAGGGAATGCTGGGTGACATGTCCCTGGTATACATGCTGGTGACCTCCAGGGTACAGGAGGTCATGGCCGGTAGCCACTGTTTGGGATACACTTACAAACTACTGCTGCATAGTCAGAGGAGCCAAAGGAATGCCAGGAATCCACTGTGCCCACGCCTCATTTAATAACAGCAGCTCCGTGCGATGCCACTCAAGAAGAAGGGTGAATTTGGCCAGGCATCTGCTTTTGCGTGGCTGTCATCAGCAGGACAAGCTACGATGGCTTTATTTAGGGGATGGTGCTTGCTAGACAGTAGGTGCCCAGGGAGTGGTCCTTGTGTCACTTTTCTATCACCATGACAAAATACCTGAGATGAGCAATGTATAGAAAGGAAAGACCAATCTTGGCTCACAGTTCTGGATTTTTTTTTACCCATAATCCCTTGGCCTCCACTGTCTTTGGCCAATGACGAAGCAGCACACATCATGGCAGAACCCCAGGGCAGAGGAAGTATGCTTTATGGGCGTGGCCTAACTTCCTCCCCACCTCCTAGAGGCTGGGCATCGAGCTTCCAACATGTGATGCTTTGGGGAATTTAACTCAAACCATAGAATTCCCAGAGACTGAGAAAAGTGGTAACTCCCCACCTCTGTGCAGACACAGACACAGAATGGGATGGTCCTTTGGATCACAACTGTGATGCTGGGGGGTCACCAAGCCCACATTACTGTCCCACACAGAGTTCCTGAACTCGCTCCTGGATCACTGCTCCCAGGGGGAGGTGGGAAGATGAAGGATGGCTGAAGACTTGGCCCTTTCTCTCCCACCCCACCTAAGCTCAACCCCACTTTCTAGAAGTCCCCCTCTGATCAACTCTCTTCCCCCATCCCACCAAAGCTGGACACTGTGGGACCCCAGAGCCCATTGTCAACGGACACATCAACGGGGAGAACTTCAACTACCGAGGCAGCGTGGTGTACCAGTGCAGCGCTGGCTTCCGCCTGATCGGCATGTCTGTGCGCGTCTGCCAGCAGGATCATCACTGGTCGGGCAAGACCCCTTTCTGTGTGCGTAAGTATGTCATCCGCTCTCCCTAGCCACGGGGCTCAGAGCCAGCACGGACTTCCTCCCTTTACCTCTTGCTTAGGTTAGCTAAAGGTTTTGAATATTCTTTCCCCCCCCCCCAAGGTATGATCACTACCTCTACTTCTTCAGGTCTCTGTATCATTAATGACTGTTTTTATTATTCCTTTGTGAGTTCTTCTGACTTACCTTTTTTTTTTTTTTTTTTTTGGTTCATTTTCTAGCACATACACAAGTGATATTAGACACACACATATACATTAGACAAATGACAGAAGCATATACAAACAGCCTCGTTCATTTTCATTCTTTCGTTTTGTGTTTCCATGATTCTAAGTATTTGGGACTATAAAATTTCTTCTGATCAACTGTTTTAATGATATCCCATACATACTACTAATAAATGCTTAGTAGTTTTAGAAGCTTTTTAATTTGTCATTGATTGCCCCACACCTGGAAGATTATAATAAATTTTTTAAAATTTCTTAGCCAAAGGGCCTTTCCCGAGTTTGTTTTATATTCATTATGCACATTCACTCATCCTTTTCTTGTGAGTAAACAGTTGGTCAACTGAGATGAATGTTGCATGTGCCTTTGAGAAGAAAAGCATTGTGGCTAATTCTGCTATACATATGGACACGTGTGTTCCTAAGATTACTTTATAAACTATGTACTCTACATTTTTCCCCCACTTAAGCTATTTTCTTTGAAAGACATGTTTAAAGTTTTCTCTTATGAATGCGTCTCCATTTTCCTCACATTTCCTGCAGGTAGTTGCCATGTCATGTGGCGCATGCATGTGCTCAGAACTATTATAGCCCTCTTGCAAATTGTGACTTCTCACCTTTAAAAGTATCTTCTTCACCACTTTTAATGTTTTTCAGCTTGAATTTTACTTTTCTTGATTTCAGACTTAGAATCCCAACTCCCACACTTTTTCCTGGCACACCTTCGACCATCCCTGAATGGAGGCACATCTATTAAACTGCACGCTTGCAGGCCAACATGAAAATCTTCCTGTTCATAGGTTAAAGTTGGTCACATAGATTGATATGGCTTGCATGTTTGGTCCTAAATCTCTTGTGTTTTCTGTCATCAGAGTGTGTTACTCTCTGTGAGATTTGGATCTTTGTTGCTGACTTTTGCATTGTCACAGTGATGCCATCAGTTGCCACTTCTATATTTAACCCTTTATTGTCGAGTTTGCCAACACTAGTACCCTGAGCTTTTACATAACGGCTGTACAACATGTTCCTCTCTCCCATTTTCATTCTCAGTGGCATTTCTTCTATTCTGTCGGGGATGAGGATATTTATCATGAAGTTCCTTCACCCCACTTTTGCTTTATTCTTGGACCTAGAGTTAAATTCATCACCAATACTGCCGAACCCTTCCCAGTTATTTAGTAGTTTAGTCTTTAATAGAATCTTCAGTACAGCCATTTGCATAGTATTCTTCAAGTTTCTCCATGAGTGGTGGTGCTGGTTGTTTGATGTGTATATGCACTTCTACTGGTGGTGGTGGTGAGTTTGTTTTGGTGTGTGTGTGTGTGTATGTGTGTGTGTGTGTGTGAGAGAGAGAGAGAGAGAGAGAGAGAGAGAGAGAGACAGAGAGAGACAGAGAGACAGAGACAGAGACAGAGAGAAAGAGAGAGAGGCAGAGACATAGAGACAGAGACAGACAGAGAAACAGAGAGACAGAGACAGAGAGAGAGACAGAGACAGACAGAGAAACAGAGAGAGACAGAGACAGAGACGAACAGAGACAGACAGAGACAGAGAGAAAGAGACAGAGACAGAGAGACAGAGACAGACAGAGAAACAGAGACAGAGAGAAACAGAGAGAGACAGAGACAGACAGAGAAACAGAGAGAGACAGAGACGAACAGAGACAGACAGACAGAGACATACAGAGAGAGAGAGAGAGAGAGAGAGAGAGAGAGAGAGAGAGAGAGAGAGCACTGCAGCTCAAACTCATGACCTGCTGTGTGCTAGACAAGCACTTTCCCACTAAGCTACATCCCCAGCCCTTGGTGTTTTAGGATGGCTCTGCTAATATAGCCTCAAATTTGCAATTCTTGTCCTTCCACCTCCTGAGGTGCTGGTGTAATAGGCATGTCCTAGCACACAAAGAGGTAGATGAATGTTTAAAACTCTGTTCTATTCCCGTTCATTTGAAAGGCAGCTAGACTGGGCATAAATCCTTGGTCACGGGTTATTCATTTGATCTTTTAAAAACTATTCCTTTGTCATAAGTTTTGCAGTCTGTGTGTGCATGTATGCTTCACCTTTTAAAAAAGTGTACTGATTTCAGCATATTTCAATGTACATTTCCATAGGGAAATAATGACACCTGTCAGGTGAATATGTCATCTTCTTTCTTTTGTGGGTATGTGGTGAGCATACCTGAAGTCTACCCTCTTGGGATATTTCCAATGTGCCAACTGTAGCCACTGTGCTGTACACTAGACCCCTTAGACTTTGCTGTCCTATCCTATGTCACTGCCCCTTTGAATCGTCACATCAGCACTTCCCTTTTCCACTCGACCCTTCCCTGAGTGGCCACTGATCAACACTGTGTCCCAGCATTTAACATTTAACAGTACGGTATTAGCTTCACTCTGGGTGCTTTTCCAGAAGGTTCCAGTTCTTCTTCACTTTGACCCTGAAGTCTAATATCTCTCCAGGGCTGGATGCTACAAGACAGCCCCCCTGCATGTCCCGTGGCTCTCCGGATGCATCCCTTCTGCTCATATTCCTCAAGCATCTGGTTCGGGGCTGCTGAGCCTTGGCGTGTTCATTCTTCGGCTTCCAAAGAATTTAAAGTCCATGCGGTCCCCATCTTGGCTGCTACAGACCTGGGTTTCCTGTTCTTTTATTTGTTCTTGTTAATTTGCATTTGGGGGGAATTTACATGGCAGCCATTATCCTCTGCTGCCTACAAGTAATTTGGAAAATTCTTCACTTTTTAGAGTTCCCTGAAGTGTGAGCCTTTATGTAAAATGCAGGGGTTTGTTCTTAACTATTATAAGGCAAAGTTTGCTTTTTAATTGCACCTCTTCATCTAGCTCCTCACACAGAACAGGGCCACTGAGGTAAGCAGGTTGCTCCACGGCAACATCTAAAGCCAGTCTTAGCGACCAGGGTTGGGTTTACAGGAGGTGAGACCCATCCATATGCAGTCATCGCTCCAGAAGCATCTACACAAAACACATTCCATTGCACCCGGGGAGACTCACATGAAAATGCCTGGCTCTGAGGCCTGGCTTGAGAATGCCTCCCTAGCCTGAAGACACTCCTTGTTAGACTTGGGTCAAAGTAGCAGGTATTGCAATAAGAACTCGCACTTGCATCCTTGTGAACCACTATGCCTGACATAAACAACTGGAAGGATTTGTTTTTGGCTCCAAGTTTCACAACCTTCCATCTGTCATGGTGGGGAAGGTGTGGTGGAGCCCAGCAGCTGCCAGCACAGCAGCCAGGAAGCAAAGAAAGCCAATACAGGAAAAAGCCAGGGTCCCTAGGAAACGCCCTTGTTCACGTACTTCTTCCATCTAGACCCAGCCTCTTCCTTTGCACCATCTCCCAACTGTGTTATCATTCCATCCAGGGATTACTAAGCAGTTCATTGGTTTAAAACCCTCCTGATCTCATTTCTGGGCACGCCCTCATAGAGGCACACAACCATGTGCTTTTCTGAGGTCCAGGGCATTTCTCCATTCAAGTTGACAGTTAAGCATCACAGCCATTATGCTAGTCACCTCACCCTTCTCTCACTGGCAGCAAAAGCCACTGTAGTAGTTTGAACTGAGTTCTGCTCCCAGTATTTGTCTGCTCCAGCCAGAGAGAACCTCCTCGTGAACAGGAGCCCTGGTCCTCAGCCCTGCTGCAGGAAGATTCAGGGCAGGAGACAGGATGTCACAGACAGAGTTCTAGAGCAGGTGGCAAGGACAGGATTCCAGGAGCAGAAGGGTGCACAGGAGGTAGCTGTGAGTGCCAGTGGCTGTTCCAGCTGTCCCTTGAGGCCTGCAGCCTGGGACTTGAGTGGGAGGCAGTGAGCATGGCTGCAACAGCAGGAGGCATGCTCGGGACACCAGTGAACCCCCAGGCAGCTGGTCTTTATTCCCTCACCTACTTGGCAGCTCTTCAGATTATCTTTGGAGGCTTGGGGCTGACTCTGCCTCATGCTGCGCTCAGCTGGGCTTTGTTCTGACCCCTCCTCAGTTCCCTCTGCAGTCTTTCTCCCCTTAAAAGTCAGGGCTCCTTAGGTCATCGTGCTGTGTTCACCCCGCTTTTGAATGAGATTGGATGAGTTTCAGCTTTGGTGAAGGTGTCATGAACCTTTGCCCAGTTGGTACAAGGTTGGCATGTAGTACTACCTGCAGTGCACACACCCCCCCCCACCTACCCCACCACCTCAATGATCTAGCAAAAAAACCTGCTCTCCCTGGAGACAGACACTGGTCAGGCACCATGCCAGGTGAGAAGAGGCTGATGTGGGGGTGTTGACTAATGGGTGGGCTCACCTGTCTTCTGTTCTGGTTGCAGCCATTACCTGTGGACACCCAGGCAATCCAGTCAACGGCCTCACTCAGGGCAGCCAGTTCAACCTCAACGACGTGGTCAAGTTCGCTTGCAACCCAGGCTACATAGCTGAGGGGGCAGCCAGGTCCCAGTGCCTGGCCAGCGGGCAGTGGAGTGACACGCTGCCCACCTGTAGAAGTGAGTCACCCTGCCTGCCCTACTCTCCTCCCCACTGCCTAAGTGTCTGAGCATCGGTGTCCCAGGAGGACAAGCCATGGAATTCAGTCTCAATATTAGTATCCCTCGTGCAAGGAACTTTTGGGACAGGGAGGGTCACAAATGGAGACTCTAAACCCCTAGAGACAGTTGTATATCATTTTATTGTGGGTCATAGGAGCAAATCAATGGTTTCATCTTGCAAGCCTTATTTAGCTCATGGGACAAATAATTTATCATTGTCGTGCAATGCCCGTCTGTGTGTGTGTGTGTGTGTGTGTGTGTGTGTGTGTGTCTGTCTGTCTGTCTGTCTGTCTGTCTGTCTGTCTGTCTTTCTGTCTGTGTCCATGTATGTGTATATTTGTGTGTATGCATGCATATGTGTGTGTTTCTGTATGCCTGCTGTGTGTCTGATTGTCTGTGTGCCTCCTTGTGTGTCTGTCTGTCTGTATGCACATGTGTGTGTATGTCTGTGCATGTATGTATATATGTGTATGCACACATGTATGCGTGTCTGTCTGTGTGCCTGCTTGTGTGTCAGTCTGTGTGCACGTGTGTGTGTGTGTGAGGCACAGCAGTGAAGCCTCAGAGGGCTTCATCAAAGGCCTTAGAGCCGAGGAGACAGGCTGGCTTTAGAGCATCTCCCCTAAGGGGCGTGAGGCCCTGAGCCAGAGCTCCAGAACCAGAGACAAAAGCCAGGCATGGTGGCACACCTGTGATTTCAGCACCAGGAGAGAGCAACAGGCAGGTCCTAGGGGCTCGCATCAGCCGGTCTAGTCTAACTGCTTAGCTCCAGTCGGTGAGAGGCTCTGTCTCAGAGGAGGTGGGCAGTGTTCCTGAAGCTATCACGCAAGGTTGTCCTGCCTCCACAAGCACATACAAACATATAAGTGCACAAACATATGCGCACACACACACACACACACACACACCCCTTGTATAGTGAAGCAGATGTCTCACTTCACAGAATAGAAATATATCCATGCTTTTCCTGCATTCTTCTGAGTCTGAGACTTGAATAATGAGGTGCACATGAAAGCGTTTGAAAGAAAAGGAACGTGGTATACAGATTATGATGACTGCCCTCATTATTCGAAACATGCTGAACTTGAGCGAAGCTTCTCTGGAAACCTTTGCTCATTTTAACACCAGTTGAGTCCTCCAAGATACTTAGGCTTACGTTAAATCCTCATCGAGGTGACTAGAACAGTTTCAGAACGAGACTGGGTCTTATTCAAGCCAGTTGGTCTGCGTCTGTCTTACAACAGATGAGCATTAGGAAGAAGCCACGTTCTGCCAGGGGTCAGGCACACACAGGCAAGACAGCCAGGTCCTGGAGGTCTGCACGGATGGAAAACAAGTCAGCCTGGACCAGCAGTCAGCACTGGGAGCGCTGGCAGAGAAAGACTGCATGGTCTAGGAGGGGAAGCAGGCTCCGTGGGGGGGGGGGGGGGCGTAACAACCCCTGGACATGGAGGACAAGTCTGTGTCCAAGTGACCAAGGCAGAGAAGAAGGGCTGCGGCCTCAAAGCCAGACCAGCCTCCAGCACAGGATCCACTTTGTAGTCAAGCTTTGAACTAGAGACTTGGCTGGATTGAGAAGCGTCTGTCTAGACTTCTGAACCCTCGCTTCAAAGCTTGAGAAACCCTTCCCATCCAAATCTCAGGGTCTCACTCACTGTCGCTTTTAATCACAGTCATCAACTGCACGGATCCTGGGCACCAAGAGAACAGCGTCCGTCAAGTCCATGCCAGCGGCCCCCACAGGTTCAGCTTCGGCACCACCGTGTCCTACCAATGCAACCACGGCTTCTACCTCCTGGGCACACCTGCCCTCAGCTGCCAGGGAGATGGCACCTGGGACCGGCCCCGCCCACAGTGTCTCTGTAAGTAGATCTGCTGTTTCCAGTAGGTACCACCATGAGCCCACGAAGCCTTTGAGCACCCCTCCCTTCAGAGCTGGCTGTGCAGCTTGGGCCGCCGGCAAGTCTTCGCTTTTAACCCTTTCTGGCTTTTCCAGAAAGAGACCGTGTTTTAGTCACCTTTCTTGTTGCAGTGACAAACCATGTGACAAAAGCATAGCCTGAGGGCACAGTTCACTGTGGCAAGGACGTCCTGGTGACAGGAGTCTGGGGCATCTGCTTGTGCTGCATCCACAGTAAGGAAGCAGAGAGAGGCGGATGCATCTGTTCAACCCAGTTTCTCCTTTTCTATTTCGTCCAGGACCCCAGGAATGGTACCACACACAGTTAGAACAGGTTTTTCCACTTCACTTAACCCAGTCCAGGAACTTCATGGCCAGAGGCTTATCATCTAGGAGGTTCTAGATCTTGCCATGTTGAGAACCAGTTTTAGCCATCACACAAGACATGCACCTCCTTTCCTCAGGAGGACTGAAGCAAAACTGCCGGTCAGTCAGGATGCCAGTATGCAGAGCCAGCTTGAATGCTGACATCATCATCGGCTCTGAACAAGCCACGGAGCTCAGGGGAATGTCCGGTACCCTCCCAGAGCTAAGGCTTCTTCCGCTTCCAAAATGATGGGGTGACCATCTCACAGGGTTGTTCAAAGACTGCCTGCCTGGGCAAATCCAGAGCACTGTTTACTGTCTGGTACATGAGGCTACCCCATAAGTGACAGCTACATTAAGTACTGTTGGGAAAAGTTACAGGGACAATGCCAGTTGCCAGCCTCACAGTCTTAGGAAATGAGCTGTGCCCTTGGGTCTCTGCATTCTTGCTGCTGATGGGGAATCTTGTGGCTTACTGTTTCCCGTTTTTTTGTTTGCTTGTTTTGGTTTTGGTTTTTCGAGACAGGGTTTCTCTGTGTAGCCTTGACTGTCCTGGACTTGATTTGTAGACCAGGCTGGCCTCAAATTCACAAAGATCCACCTGCCTCTGCCTCTCAAGTGCTGGGATTAAAGGCGTGCGCCACCACCGCCCAGCTTCCTGTCTTTCTAATAGAGGCAAAGTTACAGTCCTGGAAAGCTATTGAGCAGTGGCCATCACTGGTGTACCTGCCTTTGTGAGCCTGTTGTGGGCAGTCAAATCATGTGACTTTTTCAAAGCCCCTTGCTTCTCTGTGTAATCGGAGACTGGTGCCACTGTTCACTGCCCACATTTCCCTTGCCTGAGGACCCTGACGCGGCCATCCAGCCCCATGTATAAGTTATTTGGACTTTTAAATAGACAGCTGCACACATATGGTGTGTCAGCCAGACTTCAAATTTTGACAGCTTATCATAAGAAGGGGTCCTCTGATCCCCTGTCCTCCTCATCATCAGTGTCTTGCCTTGGGCCCTGTTTGGATATAAGCTATTGTGACAATGGAGATTCTCCTACCCAACCCCAGGATTCAACCAAAGCCACAATTATATCTGGAACCGTTGAGACAGCTTCCTGGCAGCCTCACCCCAGTTCTTCCTCCACAGAGCAGCCAGTGTTATAGTGCACACCAAGCCATGTCCCTCTGGTGGTTTCCTATCATGCGTAGAATAAAATCAGATGTTACGCAGTGACCTGGCTCCCAGGGCCCCACCCTCATGTCTTCTTCCACTCTTCCCTGACTCACCCACACCAGCAGTTCTCAGCCTGTGGGTCACGAGCCCTTTGTGGGCCCAATGACCCTTTCACAGAGGGTCACATACCAAATATCCTACAAATCAGATATTTATATTACGATTCATACCAGTAGCAAAATTACAGTTATGAAGTAGCAATGAAAATAGTTTTATGGTTGGGGGTGGGTCAGCACAACATGAACTGTATTAAGGGGTACAGCATTAGGAAGGTTGAAGACCACTGCTCTATACACTGCTGCGGTTTGAATATGAGAAGACCTGTACAGGCTCACGAGTATCAACACAGAGTCTCCAGCTAGTGGCGCTGCTAGGGAACATTGTGAGAGCTTTAAGAGATGGACCCTCCTTACAGAAAGCAGGTCACTGACTACAGACAGACTGTGGTGCTTTACAATCTAGTCCCACTTCCTGTCCACCCTCTTGACTTCAGACACAGTATGACCAACTGCCTCTCACTCCTGCCTCCACGCCTTCCCCGCCATGGCGGGCTGTATGTCATCAAACTTAACCAAAGTAAGCCCTATTTCCTCAAGTTGCTTCTTGCCAGATATTTGGTCATAAAAACAAGAAAAACAGCTAAGACACACACCAAGCTCCTATGGCCTCGGGCCTGCACACCTCGGGTCCCTTCCTTGATGTTCTTACCCCCCTGCCCTGTCCTGTCATCTCAGAGAGACCATCCTTGTCTGCTCTATTTAAAAGCGATTTATCTATTTTATGTATATGAGTGCCGCATTTGCATGTACATCTGCAGGCCAGAAGAGGGCATCAGACCACATTCCAGATGGTTGTGAGCCAGCATGTGGTTGCCTGGGATTGAACTCAGGACCTCTGGAAGAACAGCCAGAGCTCTTAACTGCTGAGCCATCTCTCCAGCCCTTCTCTCTCTCTCTCTCTCTCTCTCTCTCTCTCTCTCTCTCTCTCTCTCTCTCTCCTCTCTCTCTCTCTCTCTCCTCTCTCTCTCTCTCTCTCTCTCTCTCTCTCTCTCTCTCTCTCTCTCTCTCTCTCTCTCCCCCCCCCACCCCACCCCCATTGTAAGATCTAAGGGTGCATGAACTTTATTCCCCAGACACATAGACGGGCACCTAGCACTTAAGAGACATTCAATAAACCTGTGTTGACTAAGAAAGGTGTTGGGCTACAAATGGGGACGCTAAGCCCAGTGCTGGTGCCCTAACCTGTGTGTGACAAGTCTGGCATCCTAAGCTTATCACTGGTCTTTGTGGTTCCTCTTTGATGTTTCAGGGAAAGGAATTTGCAGAGTGAAGGGGGCATGTTGACAACTTTAAGACTGCGAATGAGGAACCAATGAAAACAGCGCTAGAAGGATGGCTCCTCATCCGCCCGGGTGCTCTGTGTGTGTCATCTTTCTGCTCGGGCATTTACTGGGTCCACCCTATGGCAGGGAGGAAACAGGGAGAGATGAGCATGAGGGACAAGACAGGGACTTGACATTACTACATACCTACTATGTGCTACCTAGACATTAATCCGTGCTTCCAATTCAGAAATGGTGTGAAGTGGGCAGGCTGCGCACCTACTAATGTGTCATATAGGTATTAATCTTGGCTTCCAATTCAAACATGGTGGGAAGTGGGCAGGCTGCACACCTACTAATGTGTCATATAGGTATTAATATTGGCTTCCAATTCAGAAATGGTGTGAAGTGGGCAGGCTGCACACCTACTAATGTGTCATATAGGTATTAATCTTGGCTTCCAATTCAAACATGGTGGGAAGTGGGCAGGCTGCTCACCTACTATGTGTCATATAGGTATTAGTCTTGGCTTCCAATTCAGAAACAGTGTGGTGAAGTGGGCAGGCTTTGTCTGCTGATGCATAAGCCAGGAGGAGGTTCACTTCCATCAATATCAAGGTTTCCTCCCCTTCCTCACTTCCCACAATGCGCACGTGTGGAGTGATGGTGGCCCATCCCCAACAGAGCCACTCAGACGTTTGCTTTCTTCCCACAGTGGTGTCCTGTGGCCATCCTGGCTCTCCACCTCATGCCCAGATGTCTGGGGACAGCTACATAGTGGGGGCCATCGTGCGTTACAGCTGCACGGGCAAGCGGACTCTGGTGGGGAATGCCACCCGCATGTGTGGACTGGATGGACACTGGACAGGCTCCCTTCCCCACTGCTCAGGTATGGAGTGTGGAGTATGGTGCACAGAGGCTGGAGGAGCGCTGGCTGCTGGAAGCATGGCCCACAAGCAGGAAGGCAATACCACGAAGGAGCCTGTAGCCCATCTTCCACAAGAGCAAACTCCAGAAAGAAGGGGCTTTCAAAAGAGGCAAAGGGGGTGGTGGCCGTGCATTCGCCCACCTCTTCCATGATAATGTTTGCACACAGCACGTCCCTCTAGACTTTCTCCAGGAAGATGAATGTTCTTAAAGTGTGTTTGATCTACTCTGGGCATCTTTGTTCTCCATGGAATGAAAAGTGCCAAGTAGGACATTAAGAAACAAAAAAGAACCTTCAGGAACTTCCTGCCTGCTAGCACAGTCATCTTCTTGGGCACAGTATGGCAGTGAGGGTTTATTCTAGCCCAGAGAATCACTTCCTTCTCTGGCATTGTGCCAGGGGAAGCTAGAAAGTGTTAGAGTTCATTCTTGTCCAGAAAACTAAGTGGGAAAAAAAAAGCCTTCCTGACTGAAGCACGTGCCTGTTGTCTTTTGCAGAGGCGTCTCCTGTGTGTGTTTAAGAAATAACACATTCAGTGGTGGCATGTGCCTGTAATCCCAGCGCTTGGGAGGCAGAGGCAGGCAGATCTCTGTGAGTTTGAGGCTAGCCTGGTCTACAAAGTGAGTCCAGGACAGCCAGGGCTACACAGAGAAACCCTGTCTCACAAAACAAAACAAACAAGAAAGAACACATTCATTGATGGTGCACACCTTTGGCACACGGCTTTAATCCTAGCACTTGGGAGGGAGGGGCAGGCGGAGTTCAAAGCTAACCTGGTCTACAGACTCAGTTCCAGGGTAACTAGGGTTATATAGAGAAATCATGTCTTGAAGGGAAAAAAAGGAAAGAGAGAGAGAGAGGGAGGGAGGGAAGGAGGTTGGGAGGGAAGGAAGGAGAGAAAGAACACATTCAAGGATTCCAAATTTTGAACTTGAAGACAGTTCAAGGCCCATTTCAGGTCTCACCATCTTTGCTGATGTACCTTTTCAGTACAGAGTCACCCTCCTGTATTTGCCCCCACGGTGCAGTTTTCTGTCGTAGATCCCCATATAGCACAGAGATAGGCTCCCTGCTAGAAAAAGCCTGGAGCTGGAGAGCTCAGCTCTCATACCTGCTTACTGTGGTGCTGCCTCTAGCTGTTAAATTGTCGTTTGAAGGAGCTTTATTCTTTGAGAGGGGATGAGGAACACAAGGTTACCTCATATTCCTCAGACTTAAAAAATAATTCTATGGCTCAGAGTGAAAGAGCCATCCAGGCTAAAGGATGACAGAGTTATGACTAAAACATCTCTGCTCCAGCAAACCAAGACTAGTTTCAAATGCTACCGTCCAGCGCTTACACATGCATTTATGAGAGTGCAGATGTCCCTGAAGTTGGAATCTTTATCTCCTGACAAACCGCTTATTCTAACATCTTCCTCCTCCACTGGCTCTGCAGTGTCTCTCTAGAACCCAGAGCCTGGCTCCCTAGATGCCCGGTCCCATGGCTCTGACTCAGGTTGTCTGCTCTCTCTCACTACCTGGGTCCTTCAGCACTCTCTTGAGAGCGCCTATAGATGTCAAAAGCCAGATAAATAAGAGAGTGTAGCATACAAAGAGGCCCAGGACGAAAATGAAATGATGAGGTTTCAAGCCATAGTTAACCTGTGTGAAAAACTAATGACTCCTCAACTAAAACACTAGGATTAATCACCCCCAATAGTTACCATTTCCTCATGGTAGGAGCATAGACAGCATATGCATCAAAACATCATAGGTACCCAATTCTTATTATATCATATATTAAAGATAATACGAAACTTTAAAGGTAACTGATGACTCTGTGGGTAAAGATGCTTGTCACCAAGCCTGACAACCTGAGTTCAATCTCTGGAGCTCATGGTGGAAGGAGAGAATTGGTGCCTTTGAATTGTCCTCTGATCCCACATACATGTTGTCACTTCCACACTGTAGTCTAACATTGAAGAAAGCTAGGGCAGGAACAGAAACAGGGCAGGAACCTGGAGGCAGGAACTGACGCAGAAGCCATGGAGGGGTGCTGCTTACTTCCTGACTTACTCGCTCCATAATTTGCTCAGCCTGCTTTTTTCTAGAACCCAGGACCACCAGCCTAAGAATGGCACCACTCACAAGAGGCTGGGCCCTCCCAGACAATAACTGATTAAGAAAATGCTCTATAGGCTTGCCCAAAGCCCAATCTTATGGAGGTGTTTTCTCAATTTGGGTTCCCTCCTCTCAGATGACTCTAAACTCTGTCAAGTTGACACAAAATCAGCACACATACCATGGCTCATTGTGTGAGTTTGTGTACGTGTGCGAGTGCACACTCTCTCTCTCTGTGTGTGTACGTACACATACACACAGAAAGAGAGACAGACAGACAGACAGACAGACAGATAGACACAAAATTTAAAGCAATAGAAATTTTTTAAAAGGCCAGGGTCGAGTTCAGGCTGAGCTGTTGGAAGGTAAAACCATGGTAAAGAGTTTGGGTTTTGTCCCATCAGCACTGGAATTCCCTCAAGAGCTGTTCTTACGGGGGAAAACAAAGGGAGGGGGCATCAAATGACTGTTCAAGATCAGTGATTGTTAAACTTGGAGAGATTAGGAGGAAGGGACTGTTTGGGAGGTTGAGGGCAGGAAGGATGCTGAGCATCTAAGCTGAGACAAGAGTGAAGCTGAGAATGGAAAGGACACCACTGGCCGGCAGGTGTGGGAGGATGTGAGGCAGCCTGGCCCATTGGAGGTCTAGCCTGGCATAAGCTGCCCTTCCTGTGTGGCTCCCAAGGACTTCAGAGCTATGTGTTCTGCATGCTGAATAATAAGGGAGAGCCACTTATTCTGCCATCTTCCTGCTGTATGGGGCTCTGTAGTGTGTCTCTATAACATGGAGCCTGGTTTCCTCAGGCACAAAGTTCTATGGCTCCGTCTCCTGTCCTCTGCCCTCCCTCACCTCGCCCTCTAAACACTTAAGTTGTGGTTTGCGCAGACACTGTGGGCTAGACACAGCCCATCATCCATCCCTTTCTCTTCCCCCAGCCCTCTGTTCGTTTACATCCATGGAAAAACAAACTAACAAACAATAAAAGCCTGTCATTGTTTGCTGTGATCTGCTTTTACAGGAACCAGCACAGGAGTTTGCGGTGACCCAGGGATACCAGCCCATGGCATCCGGCTAGGGGACAGCTTTGCTTCAGGCAGTCTAATGCGGTTCAGTTGTGAAGCTGGCCACGTGCTCCGGGGGTCGTCAGAGCGAACGTGCCAGGCCAACGGCTCATGGAGCGGGACGCAGCCTGAATGTGGAGGTAGTGTGTGTGACCCTTCTGCTTCTCCCCTGCCCTGCCTCAGCCGTCCTGCTCCCACTCAAGCCCCAAATGTCCACCCTTGTAGACTGTGAACATCAGCAGACAGTGCATGTCCATTGTTATTAGTAATCTAAAGATAAATATGCTCCCCTCAACTAAAAAAAAAAAAAAAAGACAGGATGGCCCACGGACTAGTGATTTTCCCTGTAGTTTAATTCAGTGACCATGTACTAAATGTTATGGTCTGTATTGAGACGCCGTGGTGACCAGAACAGACCCACTGCATGGTCAGAATTAATTCATCCTCCTCAAACTCATATAAGTTGAGCTCTGATCACCAAGATAATGGGTCCTCAGGGGAGGGGCCAGGTCATAAGGGTAAAGCCCTCACGTCAAGCTCTTGTGAAAAGGACCCAGAGAGCACCCCGCCCTTCCTGCTGTATGGGGACAAAGTGAGGTGCCACCAGCCATCTCAGATGGCAGATTCTTGCCAGACATGGAGTCTAGGGGTCTCTTCACCTTGGGCCTCCCAGCCTCCAACCCAGAAAGTGAATCACCAGTGTTTAAAAGCTGCCTGGCCTATGGTGTTGTGTTATAGCAACCGTACAGACTGAGATACACACCTGGGTCAACCAGAGCTCGCAGACCAATGCTGACCCTTCGGAGGACCAAAAGAAATATAAATTCAACTTAAGGATGTAATCTGGGCCTCAATGATGTCTTATAAGACAGTGTCAATAAGGGAAAACTACTGCTAAACTTCTGCAATCCATCTTTTTGGCAACTCTCACCATGTCTGTCTGTCTGTCTGTCTGTCTGTCTGTCTCTCTCTCTCTCTCATTGAATGAGGTACAAGACATGATGTGAATTAACTATGTGGGAAGGTGGGACAGGGGCACATGCCATGGCCATACAGCACATGATGCAGGCACAGGGTGCCCCGGAGTTAGGAGTGAGGCTTCACCAGACAGTTAAGACAGTGGTTGGCAGATAGCAGCAAAGGGGCGGGGCAGAGGAAAGGGGCGGCAATGGTTATGATAAATTCGGACATTTAAGCTAAGGAAGGAGTGGGTTCATCGATAGAGTGGGAAACAGTGGGAAAGTGGTAGAATCCACAGATCCTAGGATCAGACCAAAAGTCACCAGAGAACTGGTCCCAGGGGGAGAGTGCTGAAGAGAGAAGAAGCAGCCAGCAGACCAGGAGCTAGAAGCTGAGATGGAATGTTCCTGAAGAGCTAGGTGAGGAGTCCAGGTCTCCTTTCTTGAGATGTCATTTGGATTCTGTAGAATGTTTTAGTTATATTCCCTAAGAGAGGTGAGGGATGCCGGGGAGAGTTTAGTGTTTTCTTAAACACCCCGGTGGCTTGCAGCTCTTTTGATGACATTCAGATCCTAGGGTAGAGTCAGCCACATTAACAGGGATCTGGTCAACAATTTGTCAATTAAGCGTTTGGGCTGGCAGTGAATGTGGGGGGTGCGCAAACATGCATGACTCTCGTCACTGTCTGGGTTCTTCTCAAATTCTGATTATCAATCCCGACAACTGGTGTTTTCTTCCTTCAACCGAAATGCTTATGATATTATTTTAATTCATGTTTAATGTGTGGATTTCTTAAGAACAGACTTGAGGCCTGGGGGTGGCTTAGTGAGTACAAGCATTTGCTCTGCAAGCTTGAAGGCATGAGTTCAAATCCCCAGCACCATATAAAAAGCAAGGCATGATTTTGAGTGCCTGTAACCACAGCATTGGGAAAGGAGCCAGGTGGATCCTGAGAGCTGGATGGACGGCAAGCCACACCAAAACATCACGTTTCCAGTTCAGCGAGACCTCATCTCAAAGCAGAAAGGTTGGAAGTGATAGACTCAAAAACATAAAAGATCAAAAAATAAAAAGAAAGTGATAGACTCAGGTCTGGAGAGACGGTTCAGAGGTTAAGATCACTGGTTGTTCTTCCAAAGGTCCTGAGTTCAATTCCCAGCAATCACATGGTGGCTCATCACCATCTAAAGTGAGATCTGGTGCCCTCTTCTGGGATGCAGGCACACATGCAGATAGAATAAAATTAAATAAATACACCTTAAAAGGAAAGTGATAGAATTCTGACCTTCTCCTCCAGGCTCTGAGCACACATGCATGGGTGCTGACACCTGCACATCCACATGCATGCACTATACACAGACACAGACACACACACACACACCCGAAAAAGAACAGACTTAATCTCCTTAAGTGCAGGGAACATAACTTGCTCACTGTATCTCAGGCACCTCAATAGCACAAACATTAGTTGGATGACTGGAAGGCAGGGCCTATCCGCTGTCCTCATGGTACCAAAATTACTTGTAGACTTTACTCTGGGGCTGCATAAGTGTTGATTATCGCTACAAAATCAAATCAACTATTAGAATTATACGCTCTCTTTATAAAAATCCTAGTGGGCACAAGTGACTCTAATAACATAGCAAATTGGTGAATTCATAATTCGGATAATTATTTTAACTATCTGCTCAAGTGGGATTTGACCATGGTTTATATCCTAAAGACAAAGGGGGCTACAAGGAATTCTCAAACTATTTCAGCCATCAAGGTATTAACACTGCCTTGGACCAGCAAGCAGATTAGTAACAGTCTCTCAGAGGAAGGACCAGGGGTCAGAAAGTAAAAAATACAGGAAAGTTAGGGTCAGTAGGTCTTACACAAGCTGTCGTACACCAAACAAGTTTATTAAGACGTACAGGATTTTATATACTGTTTTCGAGGGGGAAAGGGGGCAGAGTCATCAGGAAGCTAATCAAGCAATAGTACACAAAGGGAACACAGCACATCTCAAGTGTGTCACAGGAGTCAGAGGTCAGTGGATCTGAGAACCATGTTCCTTAGGGGAGAAGAGTTGCGTTCACAGGATGAAGTTGTGGTTCCCTCAAGGTCTCGGCCCAGGCCATTACTGGTCTTGCCAAGCCTGCCCCTGGCTTGAGACAAGGATCTATGTTCTTACCCCATATGTCAGGGCCTTGGGAAAAGCCCTGGGTTGCCTGGTTCCCAAAAGAAACAGTGTTGGCATTATCATTCCAAAGCTATTGCATATGAAACACAAAATAGACAAAATGAATAGCAAGTATTTATTGTCATCAAGAGCCAAGACTTTCAGCCTATAAGAATAAAGAAGTAGGGGCAAAGGGGGTGGCTTCGCGGGTAGGAGCACTTGTGACACAGTATAAGGATCTGAGTTCAAATCCCCAGCACCCACGATTGCAGAACACCGCCTCCAGTGTTTCAGGGGGCAGAGAAAGGAAGGGTCCTATGGCTTTCTGGCCACCGCCCTAGCTCCAGGTTCAGTGAAAGACCCTGCGGCAAAAAATATAAGGCCAAGAATGATAGAGCAGGACACCCAACGTTGTCCTCTGGCTTCTGCAGGAATGCAAGGGACACATACATCTGTTTGCACACACATGTGCACATATACCTTATACACACATCTGCAAGATTCTTTTTTTAAAAGCTGCTTTAAAGGAAGTTATGGCAAATTCTTAACCTCAGAGTTGGACTAACAGTGTCACTATATGCTCTTGACATATGTACTTTCAATTAAAAAAAGATATCTATGCAGCCCAAATGTCAAGAATCAATGACTGTGTGGCCACAATGAGGAAACTTAGCACTCACATTGTGGCCTCTAAACCCATTCTCCATTAAATGGGTCCAGGTTCTTTGGAGCAATGGTTGCAGAGCTGGGTCAGAGAATATACAAGATATACCTGAAGTATCCCATCTCCGCAGCAAGGAACCCACCAAGGATAAATGGGGTCGTGTGAAAGAAACCCAGGAGCCATCCGCAAGAGGCTCCATATAGCCAAGTGGGACAACTCAGATGCCAACAGGATGTCAACAGCAGTGGATGCTAACACACTAAGTATTTAAGCCCAGGAGTCCACGTGTTCCTAAGTAAACTCACCTTTGACGGATGCTAGGAAACAAAACATGTTATTCTAATTCCTATTTTTTTAAAAATGAGGTTGCGGGGGGGGGGGGGAAGTCTAGCATTGTGCCAGCCTTTCTTCATGAACATATTACAAGCTATGTCAATATTCACTGCTGAGGGCTTAGAGCTGTGGTGGCTCAGTCGCAGAGTTCTCACTTCCAGCTTTTTTCTCTCCTGCTTTAAACTTCCCTTTCCATGGGGACCAAAGACCAGAGAACATATCAACCAAGGAGAGAAAGATGGCATGGAATTGCTATGTGAGGAGTCAGAAAAGATGTGGGAAATGAAGGAGGGGAAACCATGAGCAGAATATATTGTATGAAAATAACCTTATTTAAAATAAAGGTAGATAGATAGATAGATAGATAATAAATAGATGAAGATCAGGCAGTGGTGAGCATGCCTTTAATCCCAGCACTCGGGAGGAAGAGGCAGGTAGATCACTGTGAGTTCAAGGCCAGCCTGGTCTACAAAGTGAGTCCAGCACAGCCAAGGCTACACAGAGAAACCCTGTCTCAAAAAAAAAAAAAGAAAAGAAAGAAAGAAAGAAAAATTGATAGATGATTAGATTAGATAGATAGATAGATAGATAGATAGATAGATAAAGATTTAAAAATAAAAGGGCAACCAGCCCAGTAGCCAGCATCCTGGAGAAGTATCTAGAAGGAGCCTTACGTAAATATTACTGTGGATGGCAGGAATGTAGAATTGGGGCTGGGGAGATGCTCAGTAAGCTGTGTGCTGGGCAAGCATGTGGACGTGAGTTCTGGTCCTCAACACATGCTCAAGAGCAGGCACGGTGGCTTGTGTTTCTAGCCTTAGTGCTGGAGGAAGGAGGAGACAGGAGACAGCTGAGCTCCCCAGCTGGCTAGCCAAATTGATGAGCCCGAGATCCAGTGAGAGACCCTGACTCAAAAAACATAAGGTGGAGCCAGGCACGGTAGCACAGGCCTGTGATCCTAGCACTTGGGGAGGCAGAGGCAGGCAGATCTCTGTGAGTTTGAGTCCAACCTGGTCTATAAAGTGAGTCCAGGATGGCCAGGGCAGCACAGAGAAACCTTGTCTCAAAAAAAAAAACCCTAATAATAATAATAGTAACAACAACAACAATGTGGAAAGTGATCAAGTAAGACACCTGATACCAACCTTTAGCCTCCATACACAGGTTCACAGGTATACATGTACACAGGAACACGCACACACGCACACACACACACACACACACACACAGATAAAAATAAAAATAATTTTAGAAGTAAAAATCGTATATAGGTCTGACCTTCTTTTCTGTAAGTGAGACAATCAGACACAAAAGTGGCATGAGCTGTGTCCGCATCTTCAGGGTTCCGTGTGGGTCTTCAACTCTGGCAGTTTTGCTTCTGGGCAATTAACGTGCTCTTTTGCTCTGCCAGTGATCTCCTGTGGGAACCCCGGAACGCCAAGCAATGCAAGAGTCGTGTTCAGCGATGGTCTGGGCTTCTCCAGTTCCATCGTCTACGAGTGTCGCGAAGGCTACTATGCCACGGGCCTGCTCAGCCGGCACTGCTCTGTCAACGGCACCTGGACAGGCAGCGACCCCGAGTGCACAGGTGAGAGAGCCAAGACCCCTGGGCCGATGGTAGCTCAGACCACCCAGCCCCTCCCTGCTGAGAAAAGCTGTCAGTGGCAGTCTGGGGGAAAATGATTAGCGTGGGAACCACTTGAGCAGCCCCCGTGCCCTTGAGCATGTTCCGTGCGGCAACCGTGGAGCTAAGTGCTTCGTTTCCCATGTACAGGTTGCTGGAGTCTCACCACAGCCCTATGAGGTAGCTGTGGAAACTTACTCTCTGAGTAAGTGGCTTTTAGTAAAAAGATGACCATAGTGCAAGATGCTGTTGCAGGCAGGCTCTAGGATGGTGTGAGCAGAGACAGTAGCCATGAACCCCACTTTTTATATATGACAGCTGAGGTTCAAGGTACTGATACAATACATCAGCCACTATCCAGGCTGTAGCCCGTCCCTTGAGCTTTCCCTTTCCTTTCAGGACAAAGGCTCAGGGCTCAGTCACACTTTCTCCGCTTTGAAGCTGCCACCACCCGCCACTTCTATGCCTTTCCCTGTCTCAGACCCGTCTCCACCCCAGTCCGGCTCCTGAACATTACATCTGCATAGCTCCCCTTCCTTGCTCCTCTCAAGACACCCCAGGCCTCTTTCTTTAGAAATTTAGGTACCAGGGGACCCAGGTGGACGGAAGAGACGGGCTGAATGACTCTGAGATTTCTCCCTTTCAAAGTCAACCCTGTGGGTTCAGACTTCGTCTGAAATCCCATCACAGATGGCCAGTCATACCCCCTCTCATAACAGAGACTAGGTTGTTGCATAGGCCCTAAGACACTGTGCCATCCCCGCCACAAAAGGCATCCCAGGATGACGAGCCTGGGGTATGCTGCATCCCGGAGCAAGCTGTCTTCTGACCCATTAACGAATATATCTTAGGTTCTTCCATCTAGAAACTCTCCTTGCCCACGACCTCAGCTACTTTGGGTGGCGGCAGGGGGGACGGGGGTGTCCTGAGGTTCTTCCTCCCAGAGGAGAGCGTCTGAAAAAGAAGAGTGGCCGTGGTGTGATTGGATGGCACAGTATAGGCATGGACAGTAGGCCTGTGGGTCAGATGACCCAAGGAAATTTGTCTTTGCACAGTGGGGTGCCCAGGGCTTGGCTGGTCTGACAGTTCCTTCTTGGGTGGGGGTAAGGGGTGATGGAGATGGTCTGAGATGCCAAGGAGACACAAGGTCTGGGCTAGGAGTGAACTATGCTATGTCTCTCTTACTCTAGTCATAAACTGTGGGGACCCCGGGATACCAGCCAATGGCATCAGGCTGGGCAATGACTTCAGGTACAACAAAACTGTGACATACCAGTGTGCCCCTGGCTACATGATGGAATCACACAGAGTATCTGTGCTGAGCTGCACCAAGGACCGGACATGGAACGGTACCAAGCCAGTTTGCAAAGGTACATCGGGATGCTGAGGATGCGGATGGGGTTTGGTGGGGGAGGGACCAAAGAAGATACACAAGTAGGCATTGGCCTTGGACACCCAGAAGGGAGAGGTGCCATCATAACATAGGTAGGCAAGGTGAAGACTGGTGCAGGGTAGCCAGCCAGTGGTAGTCGTGACAGTAATCAAGCTTGCTTTCCCCTCACCTGGACACCCCCAGAACTCAGCCTTCTCTGATCTCCCCACAGCTATCCTGTGCAAACCTCCTCAGCTTATCCCGAATGGTAAAGTGGTGGGGTCTGACTTCATGTGGGGCTCCAGTGTGAGTTACGCCTGCCTGGAGGGGTACCAGCTCTCCCTGCCCGCTGTGCTCACCTGCGAGGGAAATGGATCCTGGACCGGAGAGCTGCCCCAGTGTTTCCGTGAGTGACCTCCAAGGGCCTTGGGCGGGGCCTCCATGATGGCATGACTGCGCATGCGCACTCCCACATGCACGCCAGTGCTCTCTATGGAAAGAATCTGCAGCCGAGATCTGTCTCAAGACACCATTAAAGTGGGAGGGAAATTTGAATGAAAAAATTGAGGATATTTTAATGGAGGCCTGAAGTTAGACACTGTCTGAAGTCACAGACAACAGCAGTGTCCCCTGATCCAAAGGGTTGTTCACCATGTGGGACAATACCCAAGGATGTGAGGCCATCCCATGCCATAGGCATGTCTCTCTCTTCCTGGAAAAGATGTCTGGCGGACTACAGTTTTCAACAGAGAAACTATCCATTATCTGCCTGGCCCGGTTGCGTTATGGTGACTTCCAGTTCATTCCAGGACTCAGGTTCCATGGGTTCCCAGAGAAGTGGGGCTGCAGGATTCCAGATGCACCCATGGGTGAGATCTAGAAAGTCCATTGCATCTTCATGCTGTACACAAGAGTAGGGTTTATCGGTTTCCTTCCTACTGTTATTCCTCTGGAACAATCTACATGCCCTGGCCACTGTAGGTACCTGTGAAATCCTGCTTTGCTTTGGGAATCTCTGCCATGCTTGGGATCAGTAGCTCAGAAAAGTACACAGGTACTTTGCTTATGGTCCGCACCCCAAGGGTTCTGATGTTCTAATGACTCCAGGGAGATTGTGTGCCATGTCATAGCTTCAGGGTTGTCTGGGCTCAACTTTGCTTCCCCCTCTCCCCCGAAACAAAGATCTGCCTTGCCTTTAAATCATCAAGATGGAGGCTGGGGGTGTATCTCAGTTGCAAAGTGCATGCATAGCATGGATGATATTTGGGGTTCCATCTCCCGCACACACACAAAACAAACAAACAACATGCAGTAGCTGTGGGGGTAGAATTCAGTCAGCAAAGCAGTTGTCTTGTAAGCGTGGGAACCTGAGTTTCATCCCCCAGAGCCCACATTGTTTTTTAAACAAAAAGCTGAGTGTGGCAGCAGGCACTCATAACCCCAGTACTGGGGAGGCAGAGACAGACAGACCCCTGGGCTTGCTGGTCAGCCAGCTTAGCATACTTAGCTCCAGGCCAATGAGAGACCCTGTCTCAGAAAACAAGGTGGACAGCGCCTAAAGAATAAGTCAGGTTGTCCTCTGGTTTCCATATGTACCTGCCTGAACACACACACACACACACACACACACACACACACACACACACACACACACACACAGTACTCTATTAAAATAAAATAAAATTTCCCAAACATAGCCATAGTTATGATATATGTTCAAGTTCTTATCAATGGTATTGGATCCTGACACATTATTTATGTGTGACCTATATTTGTTGGCAGATCACCAAGACTTTCCAAGCCACCTTTGTCTATCAGTACACACTGATCTGTGTACCAGCATTTTAATATTTTAATGGTTTTATTTTTTTTTAAGGTGTGAGTGTCTGCATGTGTGCATGTGTGCATGCGCGCACGTGTGTGTGTGTGTGTGCGTGTGTGCGTGCGTGCGTGTGTGTGTGTGTGTAGGCCAGAAGAGGACATTGGATCCCCTGGAGCTGGAGTTGCTGATAGCTGTGAACCCCCTGATCTGGTTACTGAGAATAAATCTCAGGTCCTCTTACCTGAGTAAGAGCACTTCCCCAGGCATCCCCCCAGTTTCCAGAGTTCAAGTGAACCCAGAGGAAAAAAGGGGGGGAGCGGGAAGCTAGGCAGGGGAAGAGGATGAAGAAAACAAGATTCGAGAAAGCATCCTGGGCCCGCTTTTCTCTCTTATCTATCCAGCTGTCTTCTGCGGAGATCCAGGGGTCCCGCCTCGAGGGAGGAGAGAAGACCGTGGCTTCTCCTACAGGTCATCTGTGTCCTACTCCTGCCATCCCCCTCTGGTGCTGGTGGGCTCCCCACGGAGGTTTTGCCAGTCAGATGGGACGTGGAGTGGCACACAGCCCAGCTGCATAGGTGAGAAGGCTGGCGGTGGCGGCCTGGCTGGTGGGCGGCCATGTTAGGTGGCTGCCTGGAGGAGCCCTTCTCTGAGCTTCTTGGAGCAGCAGCATGGGGGGGTAGCGAGAACTAATGCACTAGGGAATGCTGCGATGTCAGCTCAGGCTCCTGTGGAAAGCACGGAAGGTGGGTGGGGTCAGGAGGCAGCTGTGGTCTCTTGCCTTGGCCTCCAGAGCAGAGGGTGGGCAGTAACAACACCAGTGACCCTGTGCTCTGCTTCTTTGTTTCGGTCATCCAGATCCCACGCTGACCACATGCGCAGATCCCGGCATGCCACAGTTCGGGATACAGAACAGCTCCCAGGGCTACCAGGTAAAGAGTTCAAATCAGCCTTTTCATCTTCTATCCTTCCCTGCCACTGTCAGCACCAGAGGCCCCGAGAGCGGCACAGGGAGAGTGGGAGACCTTGGAAGAAGGAAATGCTCCATGGAGCATCCTTCAGAAATGGAAGGTGCTGGTGTGCACCAGCCAGGCTGACATGGCAGTGGGTGGAGCTGCGAATATTTCCCAGTTAGGGAAGCATGTTTGTGGAAATACCAAAACAAGCAAGACACCCACACTCCAGCCACAGACAGGGCTCGTTTGGGAAGTGGGAACCAGCCAGGGCTAAGCATGAGATATCAGCTAGAGGCTTTGCCATCCACAATATATATATATTGTCAGAAGAGAGCCCTCCTAAAGGTGACATTTCAACTGGGGGCATCATGCCAAAACAGCCAGCCCTATTCAGGGCAGAGCTACATTTTTGATTGATTGTTCTCTATACAGGAGCGCTGAGTACGGGAATGGCTGAGCAGAGGGAGATCTGGGTGGCAGGCCAGCCAGAGTGGGCTGAGGTACAGCAGAAGGAGAGCAGAGGTCAGGGACCTAAGCTAGGTCTAAAAGCACTTTGATGCTAGCTGGGAAGGTTGCACGTCTTCCGTGGCTCAAAAGTTCTGCTCATGGAAACACACCTCGGGGACACCCTTGTACCTGTCACCAAGCCACAAGAAATGTGTTGTGCTCGCACGATGGGTCATTATACAGCAGGAAAGGAGAATGAACCCCAGCTCTCCACGACGTGGATGGGTCATAGAAACATACTATTGAATGATAAAGGTGCTACGAAGATGGACACGGTAAAAACACATTCACTTATTTGGACATGTGGTGTGTTACATATGATAGGAAAAAAAAAATTGACAAGGCAAAGAAATTAAAAACATAAAATTCAAGATAGCCATTGCCAGAGAGGAGCTGAGGGATGTGGCAGGGAGGGAGCTTATAGAAGAGTCCCCTGTGGTCATGGCATTGCAGCCCCCGGCTTGGATGACCACCCGGCATCATGTCATAACTTTTGCCAAGACAAAAGCATAGGCATCCTGGTGGGCCCAAGGCCAATGTCCATATCCTCGATTTTATTCTGTCATTAAAGGCAATGACTCAGTCACAGTCATAGGGGACGAGAGTAGGGGCAAAGCAGGAGGGAGCGAGGCATGGGAGGATACAAGGGATGGGATAACTATTGAGATGTAATATGAATGAATTAATTTAAAAAATAAAAATAAATAAATAAAGGCAATGACTCTGAACCACTATTTCAAATGCCGCTCGGGCTTCTGAGTCAAGGAGAGAAAACACAGAGGTTCAAAAAAGAAGCGTGAAGGATGCAGTCAAGGAGGCCACTGCTGTCATGACTGGGCAGAAAGGGTGCGGGGACAGCATTGTAGGAGAGTTGAGGCCGATGGAGCCTTCAGGATGCACTGTTCATCTTGTGCTTCCCCAGAGCCCAGAGGCCCCCTACAGGATGGGGGACAGGGCGGAATCAGACTTAGCTTGGAGGGTTTTGGTTTGGCCAACTAGGCGGATAAAGATGCCCAATTTGTTGAACCAAATGAGGAAGCGTAAGAGAAGGGGTCGGCTGTGGAGGAAAACGGTGAACTGAAGAGCCCTGCCTTGGATCTGAGTTTGTCTGTGTGAGGACCCATGATTGCTGGAGCTGGTAGATGCTACAGTCTAAGTTGCATTGTGGGAAACTGACCTGCCCGTTAAGCCAAATGAACAGAAGAGGCCAGTGGAGCCAGACAGCCAGTGACTCTTGGAGGACAAAGGTGGGGACACAGCCAAACAGGGAGAAGCAAGGAGAGGCCAGCAATTCTGAAATGGCTTTCCAAAGCACGGATTCTCCACATCTGTAAAGGGGGCAGGCCTCCAATTCGTAAAATGCAGTCTCTCATAGGAAAAAAGGGGCACAGAGGTAATTGTTTAATTTCGCACAATTCTTCACCTCCTATAAAGCCTTTCAACTCCACCATCATATTTGAATGTCACGGGTTTCCGGTGTCATTCTGGCACAGCAGCCACTGTCCCTTTATGCTCAGAGAGACTGGGGTTTAGTGTTCCATTCAAGGAGAAAGTGGGTGTTCCAGTTCTGCGCACCTTAATAGTGTGACACGCCCAGTAAGGACACCGATCTGGTCACAAGGAGTACTTTCAGTTAGTCCCAAAGGACCAATAGGATTCAGTCAGGCAGAGGAGCTTCCTGGTGCCAACAGAGGCAACAGTCCGAGTTGGAGTTCTCTCCCGGGAAGTAAGGAAGGGACTGGTAGCCTGTGGCGCACTGCTAGCTAGAAGTTGACATGGGGCCCTTCTGTCCTTGCTGCAGGTTGGGAGCACGGTGCTCTTCCGTTGTCAGAAAGGTTACCTGCTTCAGGGCTCCACCACCAGGACCTGCCTTCCCAACCTGACCTGGAGTGGAACCCCACCTGACTGTGTCCGTGAGTGCCACCCTCACCTGGCCCCACACTTCACCCACTGTCTCAGGCTAGAGTAGTGCGATATGTTCCCTTCAGGATCAGTGTTGATCTCTCTAGCGTCTGCCTCTTGGGGCCTCACAGATGTTTCTACACAAAAGCCTTTCTGGCACCCAAAAGTCATCCCTGTACCTTAGCTAAGAAGCAGCGAACCAGAGCCTGTGAGAACTAAGAATTGTGGAGGGCAGGGTCATGGAAACTGCAGGCGTTGGGTCATCTTCTCAGTGTTGCAGATTGAGGTTCCCTGCGACTGGCTAAGCCATCGTGCTAGAATGTTCCTAGAGACCTTGAGTGTGGGCTTGCAAAGAGGTAAAGGAGGGGGAGCCAGGTATGAAAGAGCAGAGTTGGAACAGGGGGTGGAGGAGAGGCCCGCCTCAAATGTACCTGTCGCATAATATTCAAATCCCAGCCTCCTCAGGCCTGACACTGTCTTTGCTCTCCTCTAGCCCACCACTGCAAGCAGCCAGAGACACCCACGCATGCCAATGTCGGGGCCCTGGACCTGCCATCTATGGGTTACACGCTCATCTACTCATGCCAGGAGGGCTTCTCCCTCAGGGGTGGCTCTGAACACCGTACCTGCAAAGCCGACGGCAGCTGGACAGGCAAACCTCCCATCTGCCTGGGTGAGTGAGGCCTGGTGGAAGCTGGGGAGGAAGGGGCCGGCAGGCACCGCAATAGGGCCAGGAGGAGAACAAACCCCGCCCCTGACTGATGGAAGAGACCACTTGACAAGTTCACGTTGAACCCACCACCTGCCTTCACTAAGGCAAGCACACACCATCCTGCCCTGCTCCTCCTATCAGCCTGGGAGAATGCCTATTTTTATCCCCTCCTCCAGTTGGTCTTATTGTCACCCTGTCACGCCTATCCTGAGTATGGAGTGCTTAGTGTGAAAGACACAACTCTGTCCTAAAGGAATTCATGCTAAGGCATGTTATCATGTTATAGGCATGATCTGTGCCCCCGGGGGCACCTGCCAGAGTCTCCAGGCCCATAAGGGTAGTGGTGGGAATAAAGACAATTTAGGGAGAAAGAAAAATCACTGTCAGGATAGGTATGGGCTAGGGAGCTGGGAGAAAAGCCCCAAAGCACGGGCCATCAGCACCAAGGAAGGCCCTTTGCAGGCCATTTGCACAGCACCCGCCTCTCCGTGCTTGATTGTGAAGGGAGGCTCTTCTTGCGCGTGCTCTTCTGGGTGTGCGAAGCCCAGGCAGGGGAGGGCTTCTAGTCTCTCTCTGCCACCTGGCTTCTTCTGTGCATTAACCTTGATGTAGCTTTCTGCAGCCTCTACTCTCCCGACACAGCTGGTATTTTAAAATGCCATTGTCACGTTAACATGTCACCATGTACTATGTCACCACCACATGTGGAAGACACAGCAATAATGGACATTTGAGAGAAACGCTGGTCAGTGTGATGACCCCTTGAGGAGCCAAGAGATGCACTGAATGCTGGGAATGCGGAGGAAGAAGGCCACTAAAGGGGAGGGCAGGAGCCAGGCAAGACATCCTGGAGAAAGTCATGTGTGGTGTGTGGCGTGGGCTGTGTTTGTGGTGGGGGGGCATATGGTGTGGTGGTGGGGAGTATGGGGTGTTTGCTGGGAAGGTCTGATATTTGGTATACGCGTGTGGTGTATGGCGTGGGCTGTGTGTATGAGAGAGAGCAAGAGATGGTGTGGGAGGTATATGCTCTGTTGTGATATATATGGAGTGAGTTGTATGTGTGAGAGAGGTGTGAGGATATATGGTGTGCTGTTTATGTCAGTTTTTCTGTGTGTGTGTGTGTGTGTGTGTGCGTGTGTGTGTGTGTGTGTGTGTGCGTGTGTGTGTGTGTGTGTGTGTGTGTGTGTGTGTGTGTGTGTGTGTGTGCGTGTGTGTGTGTGTGTGTGTGTGTGTGTGCGTGTGTGTGTGTGTGTGTGTGTGCGTGTGTGTGTGTGATCTATGGTATGTCTATGTTATATATGGTATGAAGTATGTTTGTATGTGATATATAGTGTGGGCTGTATGTCTGGGATGCATGTTGTGGGATGGGTGTGGTACATCGTGTGAGATATGTGAGTAGTGTATGCTATGAGGCATGCGTGATATATAGTGGGAGGTGTTTGTCTATCGTATGTGTGTATAGATTGTGGCATAAGGTGGATGAGCTGTGTAGTGTATGGTATGGTGTGTATGTGTTACATGGTATGTGTATCCGTGTGTGTGTCTATATTACATGCAGTGTGTGGTATGTGTGTTCACACAAGCGATGGACGGATAGGTTGACTGCGTGTCTTGGGCACTGTGAATACTGCTGCAGTGAACGCGGGCACGAGGCTCATCTCCTGCATACGCGTTTCAGTTCCTGTGGGTATAGACCCAGGAGTGAGATTGTTGCGTCCTATGGTTCTAGTTTCAGTTGTTCTTAACTATTTCACTATAGTCTGATACTCCAGTAAACTGACGTGTTTGACTCCTTCACTTGTCTCTGTGCATTGCGCTTTTCTGAGATGGGTCTGTAACATCCCCAGACTGTCACCGGCCCGGTAGGAAAGGAGTCCCGTGCAAGATCTCAGAGAGCATGTTCACCTAACCTCAGACAGGCGGCCATCACTGTGCCAGATGCTAACCCTCTTTCCTCCACCCCGTTCCCTTTCCCCAGCAGAGGTCCGGCCGAGCGGAAGACCCATCAACACTGCCCGGGAGCCTCCGCTCACCCAAGCCTCAGGTAGGCAGAGTCCAGATCGCTGGCTCATGAAACCGGTGCTGCCTCTGCTACACAGTTAGCCAGCTTCGGGCACACAGCTCCCATGGCCAGTGGGAAGGAATGGAAACCCTCTACAGGCAACAAGTCAGCTCCCTGCTGACTCCTAAGGCAGGCTCACCTCAGGAGTTAGCGAGCCTTAATGAAAACCCACAGCAGAAAGCAAGCCATGGTCCCAAGAAGAGAGACTGGGTCCCTGAGCTCTAGAACCACTGGGCACTACAGCCCTCCATGGCCCAGCACCCACCAGTGTGCAGTCACGAACCTCAGAGCCTCAGGTCCTGTTCAGGAAGCTCCTTGGATCTCTTTAAGACAGGACTGTCTCTTTAAGAGTGTCGCATCTAGAATCGGACACACAACCACAGGTGCAGCTTGACCAATGAAAATTATTATAAACTCTGATGTCCTGTTTGGGACCTTCTACTTTTATCTACCTACCACGCCTTTTAGCTTTCCACTGCTGTAACAAATATCTAATCAAATTATGAAGACAGAAAGTTTATTTTAATTCATGGTTCTGGTGTTCCATCCATGACTTGTTGGCCCTGGAGTTTTGACGTTGGGGGTGGGGCAGTATAGACATCACGGTGGGAGCCTATTGTAGAGAAAGCCCATTCACCTCACAGCTGCATGCAAGAGAAACAGGAAGATAAAGGGGCTGGGGCCCCACAGTTCCCTTCAATATCAAGCCCCATTGACCTAAAACGCCCCCATCCGGCCCCAACTCCAAAAGTTCCCACCCCCTCCCAAGAGTGCCAACTGGAGAACTAAGCTTTAATAATAGGCTTTTGGGGGAACAGTCCAGATCCAAACACATTGGCATGTGTTATAGGTTCAGTAGAGGCCGTTTTGTCTGTTGACAAATGAGTGTCACCTCTTACGTGTCAGTTAAATACTGCTAGGTATGACAGGGAGGGAAAGGCTGGCCTCAGGCCAGCGGTTCTTAGCCTACCTAATGCTGCGACCCTTCAATACAGTTCAGTTCCTCATCTCGTGGTGACCCCCAACCATAACGTTATTTCATTGCTGCTCTTTATAACTGTAACTTTGCTACTGCTATGAATCCCACTGCAAACATCTGATGTGCAGGGTGTCGGATATGCGCCCTCCAAAGGAACTGAGGCACACAGGCTAAGAACCACCGCCTAAGAGCGTTTCTACAAAGCTGAATGGTTTAATAGCACCCTAGCCAGGGGCTCCTATGCACCCACACTGTGCAGCATCATTTGCAGTGTTGGAGCATTCAAACATTTAAATGCAGCGTTTAAGCCCGAGGGTGACCCTGATGAGGGAGGTGGAATGACATCGCCCCCCCCCCCAACTTGCAGAATAGAACTGCAGCCCACAAGTGAGGAAGCTGGTCTCCTGGACTCGATGAAGCCGGCACATACAGATTAAGGCTCAATGTAGGCACTTGCTTGACTTCCCTATGTCCAATGAGTTGTGTCGTGTTGTCTTCAGCAGTGGTGCCTTAACCATTATGGGGTACAACCTATAGTCTTGGCAACAGCTGGGGTTTATTTGAGGATTCCAATGAGACCCATTTGACCAACACTTCCCAGTATTGGAAGCTTCATTTGATGACAAGAGATGGCCTGTTGGGGCTCTGTCTTGTCCATTATTGGGAAATTTCATTTAGATCGCCTTCACATATGTATGGACTTTGAGATACTTCTATTGTGTCAGATTTACATACCATCCCTCAAATGGCCTTTAATTTTAGTTTTCTCTCCCCACATTCCCCCCCCATCTCCTCTTCCCCTACTCACTTGATCCTGCCGTTCACACTCCCCCTACCCCACCCCACATCCATCCATAACTATCTATTCTGTTTTTCCCCCTAGTGAGGTCTGTCTGTTCCCCTAGGTCTAGTCCCTTATTCTATACATAAGTGATTCCATGAATAGCAGCTTAGTCATCATTGACTTAACAACCACATAGAAGCAAATGCCCTTATATTTCACTCTTAACCGACACATAGGCACACATTTATGAGGCACACTATGAAGATATGCTGTGTGCCTATGTTGTAATATAATTACACGAAGCTTCTTAACGTGCATTGCCTTACTTAGAACTCTTTAAGCACATCTGGAATATGCAGTATGTTATGATTAACTGTAGTCACAGCACTGGGCAGTGGTAGATCATTAATGTCCCTCCTGCCCAGCTGAAACTTTGTCCCCTTTGACCAGGAATCTACCCCCATCCCATTTCTGCCCGTCTCTACTGCTAACGTTTGACATTTTAGCTTGGTCTGTAAGTGGGAGAATAATCTTTCTGCCTCTGGCTTATCTCACACAGCGTCGTGTCCTCCCCAAGTCCACCCATGTTATCACAGGGGAAAGGATTTGCCTTCTATAGGGATGAGTGGTAATTCGTTACTGGGTCCATTTTCTTTACCCATCCACCCACGGATACTACGGTTGTCATAATTTGGCTGCTGCAATTAGTTGCAATGAATGTGGACATACAGACATCTCTTAAGTATGCCTGTCTCAGTTCCCTCCACCGGTCCATTCTAAGACACGAGAGGATTATACACCAAAGAACCCTGCCATGCCCCCCCCCCACACACACACAAATACACACACATCAGATACTCAGGAAAGAAGAGTCTCTGTGTACAAGCTGGGATCAGTCATCAGGTTGTCTGTCTGTCCATGGCTGTCCCAGCGACATCCAAAGTCTATCTTACACGTTCCTCATTCCCTCCAGTTCCAGGGGATGTGTTCGCCAAGAATTCCTTGTGGAAAGGGGCCTATGAGTACCAGGGGAAGAAGCAGCCAGCCATGCTTAAAGTGACCGGCTTCCAGGTAGCCACCAGCAAGGTCAACGCCACCATGATCGACCACAGTGGGGTGGAGCTGCCAGTGCGATTCCAGTGGAAGGAGGGGTGCAGTGGCCTTTGATTGCTTGTGGTTTCCTAGTTCAAGGGCACTCACTGTATTAGTTACGTTGTGCTGTGGCTGAGTGTTCTTACAGGAGGAGCAACTCTGGGGAAGGGGGGTTT